>NC_092709.1:92979483-93634269 GCF_047496885.1 Scyliorhinus torazame
AAAGCCGGGAATCAAACCTGTGACCCTGGAGCTGTGAAGCAGTGTGCTACCATGCTGCCCAGGGGCAGCCTTTTATTGTAGTGGTGTCAGTATGGCCTGTGTGAGATCAGAAATGGGTGTTTTTGTCAATCCTTGACCTCCGTAGACGTTTTACATTCCCAACACCTCTCCAACAAAGACTTTGTCCCAGAACATTGCTGAGCATTTTCATGTATATGACATGCATCAAGTTGCTGACATGCGCTTCATTTGAACAAAGGCACTTATGAATTGGGGGAAAAGATAAAGAAATTCACCCAAGTGTGTCCCATAGTAATGCTACTGAAATTTCTGGCTTCTCCTGTGCACATCTATATTGTACCCCCCCCCTGTGGCTGAGGCCAGAGTGGAGACAGTCTGCTCTTTTCCCAGCTCCGATAAGGGAAATGTTAGTGGTCGCCATCTCTGGATAAGCCCCTTCCACCAACTGCCCCAAATGCATCTGTGCACAGGTAGCCTTGGCTATGGGAACGGGTCTCATTGTGTGTGCTTGTGTCAGGAGTCTGGGGTGGGAGTTGCTAGCAGCTTATCAGGGTGCTTTGAGAATTCTCTCTCATTACCAGTAGGCCCACCTCTTGGGGGCGATTCTCCGATATTGAGGCCAAGTGTTCGCGCCGTCGTGAACGCCGTTGACGGCGCAAACAGGGCCTGGACTGTTTCATGCCGCTCCAGCATCGCCGTGCCAACCCGCGCATGCGCAGTTGGGGATGCCCAATCCTGTGCATGCGCAGTTGGGCAACGTCTTACGCACGCCGGCCCCTCACCATCATGGAGCCACTGTTCTGGGGCTGCGTGCAGAAGGAGGTAGGCCCGGGGGGGGGGGGGGGGGGGGGGGGGGGGGGCGCCGAGTGGTGGGCCCGCCGAGTGGTGGGCCCGCCGAGTGGTGGGCCCCGATCGCGGGCCAGACCCCATCAGAGGCCACCCCGGTGAAGGAGCCCCCACAGGCCACCCCCCCAGCGTTCCCGCCGGCAGTGACCAGGGGTGGACGGTGCCGGCGGGAACCTTTTGTGTCGTAGCGGCCGCTCGGCCCATCTGGCCGGAGAATCGCCGCTCGCCGGTTTTCCGACCATTCCGGTGCGAATCACGAACCGCTGGTTTCCGGGGGTGGGAGAATCGCGTGTGGGGGTCGGGGTGGCGCAATTCGCGTGGTGCCCTGGTGATTCTTCCACCCGGCTTGGCGGGGGGGGGTGGAGAATAGCGGCCCTCGTCTTTCAGGGCTCACCTGCATCTGCCTATTAACCATGAGTGGTAGAGCACCTGGCTGCACTTCCATGCGCCTCTGTGCCATTATTGCAATGGAATGAATAATGCTGCTGTGCATTGTGTATGCCACTATGCTGTTCCTGAATCTGCTGTTTGAGAGGGTGTGTGAGTCTCCATAAGGTTGGCCAAACTTTCAATGTAGGTACACATGCATGCATTCAACTGAAAGATGGCATACTCATGACCTGTACAGACTCCTCTGTTTTCTACCCAAGGATGTGTACACAACCTCCGGCTCCACATCTCTCTTTGCTGCTACACAGACACCTGGTTTGTGCATGATCCTAGAGGCTCAGCATCCCAGGCGAGCTGCACATCTCTGGTGTGCTTCTGTGCCCTTTAGGGACTGCCTAAATGCTGCTGCTCACATGTGACTTTTCACCTTGTGCCAACTGTTTGACATGTGACTGCACTAGAGAATGTACTTGATTCCTGTGATGGTGCAGCCCAAGAAGACCAGCAATGCCTTATCCGCTGTCTCTTGCTCTTTCCCTGTCATTGGCCCTGTGGTTTAGAGAAGATGTCAGTTTGTGAATCTTGCATTTCTTCAGTGACTATTTCAGCACATTTCTGGCTACTTCTCAAATGAAAGAATATTGACACCGAAATAAAAATCAACTAGCTGCTCCAGGTCTGTGACATGGTTTCAAACATCAGGCTTTCACCCCTATCTGACATACCCCATGCCCTGTGGAGGCATTGCTAATCTCCACGGCTGAATCTTCTATCTGAGAGCAGGAATACCTCACTCCTGGTGTGGCTTGTCCCCTGAGTTCAGTGTGCTCTCTTCACCTCCACTGTGACAAACAAAATGTCCTGAATGAATGGGCTCCCAACTGCACCTGAATAGGCACTGCCATGTAAGTTTCTCAAACCATTAATGTCCTGGTGCCATTTTTGTATCTGCCATGAATGACCATGGTAGAAATGCCTCTGTTGGTCACAGGGACTTGCGCACACATGTCTCAGTGGAACTTGTTAGCACTGAAGCATTGCAGTGTAGAGGGTTGCTGCTCTTTTCAATCCTTCAAGTGTACTGCCTCTGGATTTCATGCGACTGACCTTTCCAGACCGTGGTAGGTTATTGATTTGTTTCAGGCACTGGATCCATATCCCCAGTGCCACCACCAGCCTTGCGTACTTTGCTATGGTGGCTGGCTTCCTTCTCCCCGTCTTGGGGGGCAAGATATCTCTAATGTTATCGCCAGGGATACTAAATCTTGGGGAACCCTCTGTTCCTTTTTCTTAACGATCCACACGCGACAGAGGTACACTGCCTGCAGCCACACTTCAGGCTGCTGTGCACGGTTTAAAATGGCCCACTTAACTACCAGCATTCACCGCTGGAACCCTCCCATTGTTTTTAATTGGTCAATGAGCACAGAGGCGGCCTGTTAATTGCCTGCCTCCTATAAGGTTGTGCCTGAATTGCAGACACCAGCAGTCAGGATCCAGAAATGGACTAACACGTTTAATTTTGTAGGTCTGGAAGGTTCTGGTCAATGTGTCTATTTTAGATAATGGTCGCGTGCTTCCGGCTGTTCATGATGATGGCATCTTCCGGTCCAGCTGACGGTGCACCCCTGCCGTGGGTTCCTGGCAGGGTGAGGTAAATTCAATGGGGAATCCCACCGCCAAGCAACATGCCATATGGATGATGCCAGAGAATCTAGCCCAATATCTCCACGCTAAGGTTGCATTGATGTTAATAAGCGAGTACCTATCCTCTAGGTGTATAGTCCTGTGCTAGAGGGACCTTACAGGCAAACAAACTGTTTCCAATCATATACCATTGCTGCACATGAACTAAAGCTGAGCTGCAGTGAACGATGCAGGTAGAATTGATGTATTCCTTTGTTTTGGAGGTTGGAAATCTATCTGCAATACTTGCGTTTTCTTGGTGACAATTTAGACTTAAGTCATTTTTGTTTCCCTTTGGGAAAGAAGAAATAACTTATTTTGAATTGGGAATAAGTAAAAGGTGTAGACTGTCTTCTCAGTTTTACTAACTTTAACCATTGATCTATATAGCTTCATAGGTAAGAGTGCACCCTAAGCCTGGCCAACTACTGACTTTTTAATCCAAATTGGACTTATCATTGACGTGATACTCTTCTTGCACATCAACAGATGAGCCCATTTCTAAACAGAAGAAAGTTGAAATTCCAGAAACAGAGGAAGTGGAAGAAAATAATGATTCAAAACAAGGTATTTATGCATCAGTAATACATTAAACCTTACAACCTACTGGACTTTGTCTACACCACATGGCTTCCTGTTTCGGCATCCTATCTCATAACTTTCTTCCCCATGATTTCTGATATCAATGTTTAGAAATATCTTAACCATGTTATAATTACACCATTTGGCTGCTTGGTGGCTAAGTGGCAAATTCTAGTGTGTTCTCAGGCAAAGTATCAGAATAGATTTGAAAACGTGTGGGGTGACGGTCCTAATAAATAAGCAGGTAACTTTTGAGGTGGGGAATATAGTAGTAGACTTGGGATGGGGGGGGTGGGGAGTGCAGGGAAAGATTCGTAATGGTGAGTGGGAAATTGGATGGGCTGCCGGTGGACCTGGTGAACGTTTATGCCCCAAATTGGGACAATATTGAATTCACAAGGCCGGTGCTGGGGAAGATCCCGGACCTGGACTCGTACCAGCTGATAATGGTGGCAGGGGATTTTAATACAGTCATTGAGCCAAAATTGGATCGGTCGAATCCGTGGTCGGGGAGGATATCAGCGGTGGCGAGGGAATTGAAAGGGGTTATGGAGCGCATGGGAGGAGTGAACCCATGGAGGTTTCGAAGGAGAAGTCAAGCACAAGTGGGAGGAAGAGTTGGGGAAGGAGTTGGAGGCTGCACTGTAGGGGGAGGCATTGAGGAGAGTGAACGCATCCTCTTCGTGTGCGAGGCTTTACCTTATTCAATTCAAGGTAGTCCACAGGGCACTTATGACGGTGGCCAGGATGAGTAGGTTTTTTGAGGGGGTGAAGGATAGGTCTGGGCGGTGTGCGGATGGGCCTACGAACCATGTCCACATGTTTCAGGCCTGTCTGATCCTGGCGCGGGTTTACTGACGTTATGTCTGAGGTGTTGAGGGTGAAGAAGGTCCCGAGTCCAGAAGTGGCAACCCGAAATGAAATGAAATGAAAATCGCTTATTGTCACAAGTAGGCTTCAATGAAGTTACTGTGAAAAGCCCCTTTGGAATTTCAGAAGAACTGGGAGTCCAGGGGGCGAGCGAGGCCGATGTGCTGGCCTTTGCCTCCCTGGTAGCCCGGAGACTGATCTTGCTGGAATGGAGGAACTCGGGGCCGCCGAAACCGGGGGTGTGGGTGAGCGATCTCGCGGACTTCCTCAGGTTGGAAAAGATCAAGTTCGCCTTGAGAGGGACTGTGGAGGGGTTTGCCAGAGATGGACACTGTTTAACGACTCCTCCTTTGCCATTTTGTCTTGTTCTGTCTTTCAATCTGTAGGTCTTGTTGGTTAAGGACACACCCTCTTTGTCCCATTGTCGCAGATACACTGTTGCTCTCTACCAACAACTTTGTGGGGAAAATTCATGCTTACCAATGGAATGTGTGTATAATTACAGCATCATGAATGTGGACATTGGAATTTATGATACAAATATAAAGATAACATTGAAAACCTATGAAATGAATACTGAAATCATTCCCGCATCAGTTATCTCCCACTTTCTAGCCTGGCTTCACCTGAAGACTACAATTGACCTTTTTTTACTCCTTACATGCAGTATAATTGGAAATCAACTAGTATTGAGAAAAAATAAGAGGGCTGTGTATAATCACTTAATCTTGGCTTATTCCATGCTTAAATTAACTGACAGTTGTATATTTTTTATATCGCTCTGTCCAGTGTTTTTGAAGTAATCACTAGTATATGACACTCAACTCTTAACATGCGATGATAATTGTGTATTGGAAATATTCCTGTAATCATTTATTTTACATCAAAAAGAAAGCGTAAGTATTCTCAAAACGTTTTGCATACTTTTGAAAGTGTAGTTAACTCCAGTAATGTGGACAAATGCAGGAGCCAACCTGCACACAGCAAGGTCCCATCCGCAGGAAGGAGTTAAATAAACAGATAGCCTGTATAAATGGTGTTAGCTGCAGACCATATATTGGTTGGGACACCAGGGGGAACTCTCCTCCTCCTCTTCAGATAGTACAATGGACATTTTACTTTCACCAGAATGGGACATGAGGCTTTGGTTTACTGTCTGATTCAAAAGATAACACCTCTGACTGCAGCACCAGCTCAGTACTGCATTTAGGTTTGGATTATATATTCTTTTGAACTTGAACCCACAACCATATGATTTACTTGAGTGCTACCGCTGAGACAAGCCATTGGAACAAGGGCTTGTTTAACATGGGTTAAACAAGGTCCAAATATATGCCCATTTTTTTTTTTGAAACAGTACTTGCTTGCTATTAGCAAAAAATCTGGTGCATTTGTATTTATGCATTTATAGAAAGTGTGAATTTTTTTTGGATACGTAAAAATTATGGGTTACATATCCAAATTAGTAACTCACCCTTAGACTTCTGTTGTATATTTAGAACCAAATAAGTTCCAATAAATTGAAAGGTGATGCATTGAGAGTTCTGTTTTGCTCGTTTGCCTTTATTTTCCAATTCTGAAGTTGATATCTTATAAATCAAAAACTACTTTTTTCAGGAAAATTCAACTGGAAAAGGACGATCAGGATTGTTCTACAGCGGTCTCTGGAACATGAAATTTCCATTAAAAAATTAAGGAAAAAGGTAAGGTTTATTGTGGCTTTAAAAAATCTGTATACAGAGCTGTTATGTTAAGATATAGAATCACTACAGTGCAGGAGAAGGCCATTCGGCCCATTGAGTCTGCACTGACTCTCTGAAAGAGCCCTGCACCCCACAACAACTTAGCATGGCCAATCCACCTAACCGCCGCATTTTCGGACTGTGGGAGGAAACAAAGCACCCGGAGGAAACCCACGCAGGAGAATGTGCAAACTCCACGCAGTGACCCAAGATCGGAATCAAACCCGGGTCCTTGTGGCAGCAGTGCTAACCACTGAATAATGTTGTCAAAACAGAATGAAGCTTTTAGCAATAATATAAATAATTTTTGCATTCAAAGTTTATTTTATGCTCCCCTTTTGAATATTTGATTTGGATAGTTATTTTACCTACGATGTAATGTAATTAGTATATTACCTTTTGTAACAGTCTCACTTCACATGTGTTGAATTTCTTACAGGTTCTAGCCCAGTACTACTCTGAGAATGGTGACAGCAACTACAAATCTGAAGTGGAACTCCTGGCACTTTTTTACAAGAAGATAAGCTCTAACCCCAAATTTAAAGTGCTGAAAGATAAAGTGAAACTTGTCAAATAACATTGACTGGACTGGTGATTTTTTTAGTAACAAAAGTCTGGACCATATAGACAAAATGAACTTATTCTATCTCTTTCTCTGTAATTGGCTTTCAGAATGTGCTTTTATATCTAATGCTGAAATTTCAACATTGATTTGGGTGGCAGCTCGTGCATCACCGTAGATTAACGGCGCCCTACTATTTAATAAAATGAACTATTTTTACATGTGCTGGAAGAAGTTGACTCCTCAAAATCTTGAATTTAAAATGAAATGGCCAACATTTAAATGCTATATTTAGAAACTGCGATGTGATCACTGAATAAATGAAAATCAAGAAAACCATGGATCCCATCTGAGCTCAAGTTTACAGAGCAATGCTTCTTGCATCACATCCAAATGTTTCCTTAGCTGTATTATCTGTATTGATCTATCTAAAAGTCCATCCTGGTACTGGTTTCTCTGGGGAACATTGGCATGTAAGAAAAAAGATAGGGGTTTATTGTGGCTTTTTAAATGTGTATGCAGTAGCTGTTAGTTTAAGACATCGATGTAGTAATGTTGTCAAAACAATTCTAAAAAAATTATTCATGGATGTGGGCATCGCTGGCTGGGCTGGCATTTATTGCCCATCCCTAATTAATAGGGGGAGCACAGTGGTTAGCACTGCTGCCTCACGGAGCCAGGGACCTGGGTTCAATTCCAACCTTGGGCGACTGACTGTGTGGAGTTTGTACATTCTCCACGTGTCTGC
This sequence comes from Scyliorhinus torazame, assembly GCF_047496885.1. Classification (NCBI taxonomy): domain Eukaryota; kingdom Metazoa; phylum Chordata; class Chondrichthyes; order Carcharhiniformes; family Scyliorhinidae; genus Scyliorhinus; species Scyliorhinus torazame. Next base: position 92,986,931 of record NC_092709.1, read on the forward strand.
GTGGTTTTCCTCCAGGTGCACTGATTTCCTCCCACAGTCCAAAATGTGCAGGTTTGGTGAATTGGCCCAGCTAAATTGCCCTTTGTGTCCAAAGCATACATCGGCTAGGTGGGGACAGGGTTGGGGCCTGGGTGGGGTGCTCCTTTGGAGAATAGGTGCAGACTCGATGGATCGAGGGTGAGGTGCTCCTTTGGAGGATAGGTGCAGACTCTATGGATCGAGGGTGGGGTGCTCCTTTGGAGGATAGGTGCAGACTCGATGGGTCGAATGGCCCCCTTCTGCACTGTAGGGATTGTATGACATCTCCAGTATTTTAGCCATTATGTTGCCAGTCGCTTAACAGTGGTGCAAAGCCATAAACTGTACTTTCTGACAAAAATATGTTCCAAAAAAGGAGCATTCGTGTAACAAACACTAGTTTGGAACAGAAGACTGTTTCCCTATTTGATCTTTCCTCTTCGCAGCATGACCCCTGCAGCAGGGTTTTTCCCAATTAGATATTCATTATTAGTATCAGAGTACGGATTTTTTTGGAACTTTGCTCCAGCTCCAACATTGTAACTGAAGATATTTGTGCACATAATGTTTCTACCACACATCCAGCGAAGTTACAACACTGGAGAGGGAATTGCACTGCAGAGAATCCAAACACATCTGATCAAACAGAATTATAGAAGTCTGCACTTAGTCTTTCATTACAAATGAACAAATCTCTAAATTGAATAATTTTGTCTCATGTTCTTCATCTTCGTAATGGTATCATGGGGTAAAATGTTCCCTTTTCTTTTATTATTTTTGATCTACCAATGAGGGTTATTTGATTTGGAGAGATTAACGGAAACTTTGAGATCGAGCCACTTAATTTCATGTCACAGAACATTTTCATTACTTGCTTTTAATTAGAAATGCATTCACCTGGATTTAATGAAATAATTTTACTCATTGTTCATCAGACTGCAATTTGTGGTGTTTCAAGATCATTTCCAGCATGACACGCTTTAGAGAGGACTTGTGGTGTGAGAACAGGGCAAGAAAATGGCATAGCTATTCAACCAATGAGATTGAAGAATTCTCACTGAGACACATCGGGCTACATTTTTGTTCTGTGTTCGTTAATCGGCCGAGTGCATAATAGATATGGATGATAATCTTTCTGCTTCAAACAAGGCTTCTTCCAATTCATATCATCAGATCCTATTCCTTTCTCTCATGTACTTCTCCCCCTTCATTGCGTCAATGCTGGTCATCTCAACCACTCAGGACAATTCCATATTCCTGCCATTCTCTGAACACAGAAGATTCTCCTGAGTTCTCAGGGTGAGATTTCCTGACTGTTTGTGCCAACTGGATCTTCCGGTCCTGCTAACCGTGCACCCCCGGTTGGTTTCCCAGCGGCCGGGGGTGGACTGAATGAGAATTTCCATTGACAAAGGCGAAGCCAGAAGATCCGGGCTAACGGCTAGCTGCCTCCTGCTGCTGAGAAACATGCAGCAGGGAGGCCAGAGAATCTCATGGATTTCTTATTATCTAACATTAAATGCCCTTAACTTAAGAACTCCCACAATTAGAAACATCTTCTACATGACCATCTTATGGGATCCTTTCAAAATTGTAATGCTCTATTGGGTCTTGCAGTCTTTTTGGATATCCAACATGTTTAGGCTCTCCTGACAGTTGTACCCTCTCAGTTCTGATATTTTCTCCATTTATTCAATAATATTCATTTGACATTTCAACGTCAAATGGCCAATCTCGAAGCAGAAAAAATATCGTAAAGTTTTTTTTTTTTACAAACAATTTTATTGAGGTATTTTTTGGCATTGTAAACAGTTACAGATTGCAGAACTATGCAAATATCAACGAAAAGCCAATACTTCAACCAAACCATAATGCACATACCCGCTCCTCTCCCATAGACACTACCCGCCTATTTATCCCTCCTACTCTAATCTCCCCACATCACCTCCCATGCTGACGTTCACTCTCCTGCGAAGAAGTCGATGAATGGTTGCCACCTTCGGGCGAACCCCAGTACAGATCCCCTCAAGGCGAACTTGATTTTTTTCCATACCCAGAAAACTTGACATGTCCGAAAGCCATAGTTCGGTCTTCGGGGGTTTTGAGTCCCTCCATGCCAGCAGTATTCGCCGCCGGGCTATTAGGGAAGCAAAGGCCAGAACACCTGCCTCTTTCTCCCCCTGGACTCCCGGGTCTTCCGAAACCCCAAAAATTGCCACCCCTGGACTCATCACCACCCTTGTTTTCAGCACTCGGGACATGACATCCGCAAATCCTTCCCAGTACTCCCTAAGCTTAGGACATGCCCAAAACATGTGAACGTGGTTCTGACAAAAGATTGAATTCTTTACCCGTCAGTCTGGCCTCAATAAAACTCGAGATGGATTTGTATTATTTATTTTTAACCAACTTGCAAGTCTGACTCGCTTCTCAGGGACACAGAACCAGTCTCCTGGACCCCTTGGAAACGAATGAGGTCCGAGACACAGGGATCTCTGCAAATACATTCAAACGGCATCAGATTTCACATACAGATTCCCATAGGTCATCCTATACCCCTCCTGACTTGGCCATACAACCTAATTGGCTCACTTCTCATTCCTTAACCCTGGGCCTCTTGTTACCCAGCATCCTTTTCTCCTCCTCTACCAGACACCCCTCCCCCCTTCCTTGCCATGCTTGCCGAAATCCTTTGTAAACTCACTAGAATTAAACTGGCCTCTATCTACATTACTGTAACTAATATTTAAATTTACTATTTTATATCACATTCGTCATTCCTCTATTCAATCCGTAGCTACGGCCCCTCATCTAAGAAGATTCGTCGCTGCATTTCCAATTCCTGTTGCAACACTCCATCCGCTGCACCTTTGTGGATCCTAACAGCCAAGATTCTAGGGGCGCCTATCTGTTCAAGTGCACCCCGCATTCTACCCATCACGCATTTAAGGATGGCCAGGCCCACAAAGATGCAGCCGAGTGCCACTGCTAAGTACATGGCCATATTTATCAACCAGTCCTTCCAACCTCCAAATCCTGTTACCCCAAGAGGCAGGGTCCTGCATTCCGTCCAGGTGATCCCGTATGCGATCCATAAATTTAGTGATGTTAGCGGTTAGGTCTTGAACTCCCATGATACACTTGCCCTGCACTATGGTGCATACCCCACCCTCACGGGCCAGAAGATAGTCAAGAGCATACCGGTTCTGCATTGCAAACAACCGCAGCTGAGACAATTCCTTGGTTATTGCCCCGAGGGCTCCCAAGGTTTTGTTTCCCAGGATGGTAAGGCCACAAATAAAATAATTTCTATCGCTAACTGCCAAGGAACCCCCCCCCCCCCCCCACCTTCCAGCTTATCCAGCTTTGGAACGCCCATTCGGGCCTCCCAGCAATGCGGAAAGCCGTAGTCCCAACAGTGATATGAGAGACATTCGCCCAGCCACAAAGGAGCTGGAGGCCGGCGTTCAATGGAACGCAGGTGGTGTTGTAACAAACGCATTGGTCAGACGCCTGAGTGATATGACACCTCCTGTCCGTACAGGTGGGGAACAGACATGTTATATTCGTTTCCACCTCTACCAGCAAACAGCTGTACCCGTCACTGCCGAAACAATTCTCGTACGACCGGGAGTCTCTATTGGGAGTGAAGTGGCTAGGTATGTATGCCCTCCATCATTGCAGCCTATCATACTGTGAGTGGGAATTATCCTGAGGAAGGGGAAGGCAAATAGCCAGTGGTGCTGAACCTGGATCATAAGGAAGAGTGACTTGCTCGGGCGGTGGCTCGGAACGCTGACAACCACCGTTTGGGGAGTGCCCCAAAGCGGTGAAACAGAAAATATCCTAGACACCGCTGCGGGGTTCAGGTAGCAGACAGCCCATCCCTGGCCATACAAGCGGTGGTAAATCTGGTAGAAGAGATTCATACCACTCAGGTTTTCCTCAGTCTGGGTCCTAAATTAATTAAGTGTATCTCCTGATAACCTACGCTCTAGTTGTACTCCCCTCCTTACACGCCCCGTCCCCTCTCTAGTCCCCCTCTCTCTCTCACAACCTCTTCCTACCCTCTCCTGACGGTCTGATTTTACCTTTATGGCACCAATCTTAACACATCCAAAATCAAATTTACATGTACTCCAAAAACAAGGCAATGTCCATGCAATGTTCCCTTCCCATCGCCGGGACCGGTGCAATTGCTTCACGAGTCCTGCATTGTCCGTTAACCTGACCTTCCATGAGTCGATACCATGTCCTCGTATATGGGGGCAGCGAAGAACATCACCTCTGCATAAACAAAATGTCCTTGTAGTTTGGTTGGGGTTACAGATGTAGATGATATTTCCCTTTTCCATGTCCGTCGCCGATGTCACTCCAAGCGAGGCGAGGCCGAAGATTACACAGGCGGTGCGCAGCCACCCCATCATGCTCCACACCTGTAAAACAGTGCTGGTGAAGGGAGGCAGGTTAGTAACCAACCTTTTTACAGTGGTAGAGGTGGACCCAAGCACTCCGCCGCTCCACTTTAACTGCAGTGGGGGTGGTAAGGAGAACTTGGAAGGGCCCGCCCATCGTGGCTCCGACCCTTTCCAAGTCCAATTTTTGACCATGAAATAACTACCGGGATGCACTGAAAGTGAGCTAGGTAATGGGGGCGGTGGCAGGTGAGCCGCGCGGACCTGGCAATGGAGCTCCTTAAGGACCTTAGTGAGGGCTAGAACATAGGTGGTCATTTCTTCAGTCATATGGTGAAACTGAACCAGTCTGGGAACATGCAGGTTCCAGGGAGTACTAAGGGGCCTGCCATAAAGGATCTCGGCAGGAGAGAGCCGGGCCGGTCCCGCAGGTGTAACCCGCAGCTGGAAGAGGGCAACGGGGAGCAACTTAAGCCATGTCAGTCCCGTGTCTGCTTTTAATTTAGCCAATTTAGTTTAGACAGTCTGATTGTGTCTCTCAACCAACCCGGCCGCCTGCGGTCTGTACACACAGTGTAACTGCTGGCATATGCCCAAAAGGGAGCAGAACTCTCTATTAATCTATCCAATAAAATGAGGCCTGTTATCAGAACTTAACTGAGCTGGTATACCGTACCGGGGAATGATTCCCCGCATCAGAACTTTAACCACAGTAGCAGCTTTATTATCGGTAGTTGGATATGTAGCCACCTAAAATGGCTGATTCCCGAGTAAAATGGCCAAACCCCAATCTAAAATGGCGAACGAAAGAGGCTGATGGGAAAATCAGCCAACAGGACTCAAACGGACAGCTGCAGGCAGAACAGTGTATTCGGCTCTGGGGAAGTCGGCCCAGACCGATACCTGCAACCATTAACAGCACATCAACCCAGCCATCTGCATTTTAATCAGTCATCCCCGGGAACAATTGCTACAAATTAGCAATTGAAAGCCGATCCAGACTTTTTGGCGCCAGCAGTGGCTGAGACAAAGAAAGGTGGACGACCACCCCCCGATCAAGGAATCGCCCCATTATTGGAGCATATCGAACCCAGTGATTGGGACCAAGTCCAATCACTTGGGACCAGGGTCAAGGTCCGCCCCGAGAGGCGGGAAGCCCCTGGGAACTATAAAACTAGGGGCCAAGTTCAGATCGACCCTTCTTCTTCTACTCGCAACCTTCGAGACCCTTCGACGAAGAAACAAGTAAGTCTTACTCCAGCGATCGCTACCAGATAGGTGTTCCAGACTATCGACCCGTACCAGCCTTTTTGAATTGCGCAGGCCAGACCCAATTCGATAGACCATTCGTTTCCCTGACCTGGTGGGCCATCACCAAAGTTAAGTATTGGCCTTTCGTAGTAGGTAATAGTCTAGAAGTAGGATTATTGTATAAGTATTTGTTGCTGTATATAATAAATGATCGTTGATTTAACATTTACTAAGCGGTATGCTGCATTATTAATCATTACTTGAGCTTGAACCACGTGGCGGTATCAGAAAGATACCTGGCGACACGTGAGCAAAGGTGACAGAATTAGAGCTAATAAAACAAAGGCTAATAAGAGCAACATTTTGGCGACATCCTGATGGGACCCGATCTAGAAGTGGAAAACCACCCCGGGAGAACCCAAGAAATTTTGAATTAGAATCCAATTGGAAACAACAAAAACCACAAGTGTTCAAGCAGTTCTGATTAATAATTCATAATTCGGAAGTGTGTGTATGCATGCGTAACTAACAGGGCTATAAGGTAAAACTGATAGATTTTTGTTGCGTCAAAACTGTCGGAAGTCTGTATTTTCGGAAATTAGCGCAAGCCGTACCCGCGTCTACGACACCACCTTAGCCCCCTGTTCCAAATTTAACCGAAGCAAGCAGATAGGAGAGATAGCCATGCAGGCAATGCAACGCCTCATGATCCCCGAGGAATTTGCGGTCGCAGCGACCAGCAGCAGTAGAGTGGGACAGTGCCCCACTTGGGAAGAGGAAATTCGGAAATACCTCAAGGGCAAAGGATGGCCCATGTGGAATGATTTCTGTAATAATGACGACTCAGGTCCCGGAAGTAGAGGGCATACTTGGTGGGAGAACATGAGTGAGATCCACAAAAAGAACTTAGCAAAAGCTCACAAGCCGATGGCAACTGTGTCCTGTCTGGCACAATTGCAAGGCACAGAGGAGGTCGTCAGGACGCTCCGCAAAGAAGTAGAGGGCATACATTGTATGAGTAAAGTCGATGTATGCGAGGTGGAGAAAGAGAATCTGGAATTAAGGCGGAAATTAGCAGCAAAGGACGAAGAGGTGGCTGATGCCAAACAGGGTCACCAGTCTTGTCTGGCGCATTTGAGTAGTTTCCAGTCCCAGTACGAAAAGGCTTATCAGGACACGCAGCGTGCAGTCCTGGTAAAGGAAGAGACAGAGAAGCAGGTGGAGATGCTACAGAAACAATGTAGTGATCTCAAGGCAGCCTTGAGAGCGCTCCACGCTGCAACCACGGAACAAAAACAGAGCACCATAGACCATGCGAAGTGCCGGACGCAAATTGCAGACCTGCAATCACTGCTTTCTGTCCAAAAGGGATTCCAAGAAATCTTTGGGGAAAGTTTAGACCAGGAAGACGGCCCTGATTGGGAAGAATTACAGGAAACACCGCAGAGATATGTTCAGGGAACATGTGCGCAGGGAAAGCCCCAAAGGAGAAAAGCACCCCCACCCCCCCACACAGCAGGTAGTTCAGGCTCCGATGAACCCTGTAACAACCCACCGCACAGCCACATCGGACGACGCGGAATTCCTATATTCCACCCCCCTCACAGTGACCCAATTACGGGACGCGTGTGCAAAAATCACACCGTTCCTCCCCGCTTCAGACCCACACCATTTCTTTGCCACCGTCAAACATCAGGCGACCATGTACGGCCTGGATGAGAGAGAGCATGTAAAGCTCATGGTTCTAAGTTTGGATCCATCGGTAGCAGCAACCCTTCCCGACCCACAGAACGTAGGAGGGGGCACCCTTGCAGAAATGCATACCGCGATCCTGGATGCGATCGGGTATAACCGGGGTAGCCCCGTAGATGGCCTAAATAAGTGTAGGCAGAAGAAGTCTGAACACCCCACAGCGTTCGCAGGACGCTTGTGGATTCACTTCGAAGCCGTTTTTGGAGACGTAGACCGTGCCCATTTGTCCCCAGACAATATGGCCAAATGGACCCGCACCCTTATCTCCCATGCCACAGAGGCAGGACAGAATGCCTGTAGTAGTTATGATCCCTCGGAGGAGGCTCATAACGAGAAGTGGGTGGTTAAAAGATTGTCCCGCGTTTGGGAGCAGTCTGTTCACAATCGACCCGCCGCTAAAACCACCGAGGAAAAGCAAGCCGCCGCAGACATGCAGGCAGTAAAAGCCACACCTCACAACCCCGCCTGGGTGAATGAGGGAAAGAACAGCCCCCCAACAAAATCGCAAGACCGTTACAACTGCGGACAGTTGGGACATTTTGCAAAAGAGTGCAATGCCCCTAAAAAGCCACCGAGAGCCCAACAAACAGGCATTCTGAGTAAGAAAAAGGCAGAGCCCATCCATAGCGTTAGCGCCCGTTCGGATCAGACGGACTTGACCGGAACGGACTGATGGTGTACGGGCTCCCCCAGTTGAGTCTGCGATACCCTTTGGGATAGGTCAGGACGACCCGTAGTCGCAGCGAAAATTCGGGGACAGCCTATCGAGTTTCTTTGGGACACAGGAGGGTCCCGCACCACCATAAATTCCTCCACCCTTTGTCAGGACACGTGGCCCACTACAGCCACTATCACCCTCAGTGGCTTTACAGGCCATTCACAGCAGGGACACATCACAGCCCCTGTACCCATTACCACAAAACATCCCGTAGTTTTAGTAGACCTGCCCCACACAGCAGAACACATTCTGGGAATCGACTTTATGAATTCCCACCACTTATAGGGGACTATATGAACAAAATTAGCGCAGTAGGCGAGTTTCGGTTCAACCCCACCACACTCAGCACGGACAGGCAGGTTAGGGCAGTCCTGCAAATGAACAGGGCAGCATTCGCGACCCACAAGCACGACTGTGGACGGATGACTGGCTCCGTACAAGTAACAGGACCGGACCCTAGACCCCCAAAACAGTACAGATTCCCCCTAGAAGCAGAGGGAGAAATCCTAAAAGTTATAGAGAGCTTATTAGAGCAGGGCGTACTAAGACCGGTAGCCTCTACTAATAATGCCCCGATTTGGCCAGTGAGAAAGCCCGACGGATCATGGCGCTTGACCATTGATTATCGGGAACTCAATAAAGTCACCCCCGCAGCAGCCCCCACCGTAGCAACAAGTCCCGAGACCATGCTCAAACAGGGACTCAATTCCCGATATTTCACGGTTTTGGACGTCAGTAATGGATTCTGGTCCATTCCATTGGCAAAGGCGTGCCAGTACAAATTTGCCTTCACCTTTAAAGCACAGCAGTACACGTGGACATGCCTGCCACAAGGCTTCCACAACTCCCCCTCCATTTTCCACCGACAGCTGGCAAATGGACTAGCAAACTTTTCTCGCCCCGAATGTCTGGTACAGTATGTAGATGATCTACTACTGCAGACAGACACTAAGGAAGAGCACATTGAGCTTCTGGCCGAACTCCTGGAATTGTTACATTCCATTGGCTGTAAAGTAAATCCCAAAAAGGCCCAGATTTTGGAAGAAAAAGTGGTATATTTGGGTACAATTATCACACACGGCAAACGCGTGATCGAGCATAAAAGGATTGACTCGATTGCTAAATTGCCTCTTCCCCAGAACGTTTCAGCCCTCCGGTCGTTTTTAGGACTGGTTGGCTACTGCCGAAACCACATTGACGGTTTCGCCAGCAAGGCAGCACCCCTCTCAGACCTCCTAAAGAAGGGAGCGCCCTGGGAATGGCTGTGGAATCATTAAAACAGGCGCTCATAGCCGCCCCCGCACTACAAGTTCCAGACCCGCTTTCCCCTTACGCAATAGAGGTAGCGACCACAGACCGCACCCTTTCAGCCGTGCTCCTGCAGGAACGGCATGACCAGCTAAGACCCGTAGCTTATGCCTCCCGGATTTTAGATGCTGTGGAGCAGGGATTTTCAGCCTGTGAGAGGCACCTGCTCGCAGTTTTCTGGGCAGTCCAGTACTTTTCCTATATTACCGGACTGAACCCCATCACCATTTTGACCGAGCACACCCCCACCCACCTTTTACTGGACGGACGACTCAAGGACGGTACCGTCAGCCAAATACGCACAGCGAGATGGACCCTACTCTTGCAGGGACGGGACATCACAGTAAAACGGACCAAGACACACACCTACTTAGCCGACAATTTACAGTACCCCGGAACCCACCATGAATGTGAAATCATCTCTCCACACCACAACACAGGCGCCTTTATAGCAAAAACACCCCCCAGGAAAATAGGTAATCCATCTCAGAGCCCCCCTCACCCGGACACGTGTGACCCCATTAAGATTTACGTGGATGGATCTTCCACAGTCTTAGATGGGCAACGCATAACAGGTTGCGGGATTTATGTTGAGGACGTGCAGGGACGCGCCCTCGAGGAGATAGCCTTAAAACTCCCCGGACACTATCCTGCTCAGGAACTACATAAAGGGTGTCCTTTAACACCACACCGTTATGTGTGGTCAGTGTATTTCTGAACCTCTCGTAGGAGGCTGGAAACTTCCCTTTCACAATCTCAGTGAGAGTGCTATCCTGCTTCTGTACCTCTACTAGATCCTCGATCCTACTCTGCGTGACCTGAACTGCACTCACTGGCGCACTCACTGGCGAGCTTTCGGGGGGTTTCCAAAAGTAGAGCTTGCAGCCATTGCGTACATAGTAGACCACCCAGATTCCTTCCCCAGCCCAGCAGACATATACTCAGACAGCGTATATGTCTGCACCAGCCTTACAGAATTTCTGCCCCTGTGGGAAACATGAGGATTCCCCTCAGCCCCATTACTCCGCCATATTTTACAAAAAGCCCAGAACAGGACTTTTGGGATCATAAAAGTCCGCAGCCACCATCGTTCCTCCCCCCCTGGAAATGTAAAAGCCGACGCACTGGCTAAGGCAGGATCCAGGCATGGGTACTTTTGGAAACCCCCCGAAAGCTCGCCAGTGAGTGCGCCAGTGAGTGCAGTTCAGGTCACGCAGACTAGGATCGAGGATCTAGTAGAGGTCCAGAAGCAGGATAGCACTCTCACTGAGATTGTGAAAGGGAAGTTTCCAGCCTCCTACGAGAGGTTCAGAAATACACTGACCACACATGACGGTGTGGTGTTAAAGGACACCCTTTATGTAGTTCCTGAGCAGGATAGGAACCAATTCATTTGTGTATTCCATGATGGTCATGGACACCAGGGAATCGATCCCACCACAGCCGACCTCAAACAGCTTTGTTGGTGGCCAAATCTCAAGGAAGATGTAAGCCATTACATTGAGAATTGCCTTATCTGTGCGCAGAACAACCCCGATAGATATGCCAAAAAGGCCCACCTCAGCCACACCCGACCCGTTAACGGCCCCTGGACTAACCTCCAGAGTGATTTTATAGGTCCATTGCCCCCTTGCAGGAATGGCTATAAATATGTTCTGGTGGTCATAGACACTTTTACAAAGTGGGTGGAAGCATTTCCAGCCCGCACCAACACCACGATCCTAACCCACCACATCTTTACAAGATGGGGACTCCCCCGCAGTATTGAATCGGACCAAGGTTCTCACTTTACGGGACGGGTCATGCAGAACGTCCTCACAATATTTGGCATTACCCAAAAATTCCACATTGCGTACCACCCACAGTCGAGTGGTATAGTGGAGCGCATGAATCGGACCCTAAAAACCACCCTCCAAAAAATGGTCCAGCAGAACAACACCACTTGGGACTCAGTCCTCCCTTTTGCGCTGATGTTTTTGCGTAACACTGTTTCCACCTCCACAGGTTACACCCCACACACTCTTATGACCGGATGCCCCATGAAAGGGACAGAATACTTGTTAGGTTTAGACCTGACCAGCCCTGAAGTTACGGCCCTCACCCACGAGAAAGCCGTGGTACAATTAGTTGCTAATGTAAAAACGGCTCAGTTAGCAGCCGCAGTTAAATTGGGCACCAAAAAGAAACAGAGCAAGGCCTGTTTCGATAAGGCAGTGCATGCAACGGAGTATGATATAGGACAGCAAGTGATGTTGTCTGTATATAACCCCAGCACATTCCTGTCTCCAAAATACTCGGGTCGTACTCCATTTCGGATAAAGTCAGCCCATCAGTATACAAAATAAAATACCCGAATGGTGAGACTGCGTGGTTTCATATAAACCAGTTAAAGGCTTATGGAGCACAGTCAAACCACGCCCACCACGTCATGCTTGACGCAGCAGACCACACCCCGCCCACAGCCAACGTAACCTGACCAACCCCCACCCCGTCCAGCCCAGCCACGGACTCGACCTCGACTCCACCCCCAAAATCTACACTCCGCCCCGGAACACCCACAGACTGCAGCAATAGAGACAGCGACTGTGACTCTGACGATAGCCACAGCACGCCTCCCTACTATCCCCAAACAACCGGACCCACACCCAGCGACTCCGATTTCGACTCCAGTGATCCCTTCATGATCACTTTTCTAAACAAATCCCACCACCGACCACCGAACCACACAGACGGCCTTGACTTTGTCCCCACACAACTTGACACAACTCATTGGCACCGCGACAACTCCTACAGACTCGTCCGCAACGACGAGAGCGACCCCAACTCACACCACGCAGACCTTTCAGCCCTAATTCACTCCAGAGTTTGGCACCCGGGAGAAGGGGACGACCTCGAGTCCGACTCCCAAACCGCCAACCTCTTTGTGACCCTGTTCGCAACAGAGAACTGAGGTGTCCACATGATGTTTCAAGGAAACGCTTGGGAGAAGTGTTGTCCTTCCTGATGGAACCTGCAGGATGTTTTATGTTGTTCAGACGTTTGTTTTGTGTTGTTCGTCCGACAGGAGAGTTTTTTTCCAGCCGCTTGTTCAGCGGTACCAACTTATCTGCAGATACCTGATCAACAGACCAGACGCTTGTTCAGTGGAACTAGCTTTTCAGTAGATGCCTGCTCACCAGACGCCCGATCATAACTGCTCTTCTGATTCAAGGATAGAATCACTATGGCAGCCCCACCACGGTGACTACATTTTTGCCCGTTCTTGTCGGTTGCTCAGGCAGTGGAGAAAGAGCGTGAGACCCGCCCTGCCTGGGGACCCCCCCGTTGGTCAAACACGCTCGGGTAGGGGAGATACGGCATTGGTAGCCATCCTACCTGGGGACTCCATCCAAATCTTACCCGTCGCAGCCCATACGCACCTCATTTGACATTTTTTATTTCAAAACGTTTTTATTTGTTTAGGCGACCTTTAGGTTGCTGCCATATGCTATTTACATCCTGAAACATTTGGATGGTAAATCAGCACTTGTTCATCATTGGGAAGTGTGCCGTGTCCTAAAATTTGTTTTTAGAAAAAAAAAATGAGGGAGTCACACATAGTGACCAATTATAAGGGTATAATTGGCCCCAAAAGGACAGACACACTAACACACCTGATATTAAACCAAGGTAGTTACAGATACTATGCTTGTTTTTACAGAATTCCAGAGGCTCCAGGACCGGAGAAAACAAAAGAATACAAGAAGGAAAAGGAAAGTGGACAGCCAGGACAGCCATGAGGACTTCTTTCATCGTGCTCAACATCTTTTTCATGAACATTTGGTTGCGCGGGAATGCGGACCCCATTACTTCAAACCTCCCTGCCGTTAATGTTTCACTGCCCCGCAGTACCCAGAGCCCAGTCACCAGCGACACTGCATCTTCCTGGTGTGCCAGGTTCATAACCTGGTACTCCCTGTCCTACGTAATTGAAGCACTGTTAGTGTTGGCGATACTCTGCTGTGTAGTGCAGACTATGCGCCTCCGTAAATGGAGAAGGAGAGCGTACCGCGCTCGAACCCCGGTATATCGGATCCGATCCTCGATATTCGGTTATGACCAGACCCCCGACCCCCGCGACCTATAACAAAATAATAAAGAACATGCACTTGCGTTTTTACTGTAAATGAAAAGATGTACAAAACTTTTCATGAACAAAAAAAATGTATGATCCTGAGCTTGACTGCCAAGCCAGGAAAGAGTATATTAAATGTTGTGATTGTTGTTGTATGTTTTAGGAAGATAGGATAATGCAATGTTTAGTGAGTATAGTGTATTTAGGTAAAATTAGAGGTTCCAAGTTTTTTAGTTTGTAAATGCATGCCCCTGCCTGACATAGCGCCCTTAGAATTGTTTAGGTAATAAAAATTTGTGCATAGCTAGGGTCAGAGCAGTGGCCATGTAGGAGGTGTCCCCCCCGCCGGTCAGGGAATGGAAAGAACAAAATTTATGTGATCCTTTACGCTTCGCGCTAGGATCACAAGGAGGGATTGTAGCCACCTAAAATGGCTGATTCCCGAGTAAAATGGCCAAATCCCGATCTAAAATGGCGAACGAAAGAGGCTGATGGGAAAATCAGCCAACAGGACTCAAACGGACAGCTGCAGGCAGAACAGTGTATTCGGCTCTGGGGAAGTCGGCCCAGACCGATACCTGCAACCATTAACAGCACATCAACCCAGCCATCTGCATTTTAATCAGCCATCCCCGGGAACAATTGCTACAAATTAGCAATTGAAAGCCGATCCAGACTTTTCGGCGCCAGCAGTGGCTGAGACAAAGTAAGGTGGACGACCACCCCCTGATCAAGGAATCGCCCCATTATTGGAGCATATCGAACCCAGTGATTGGGACCAAGTCCAATCACTTGGGACCAGGGTCAAGGTCAGCCCCGAGAGGCAGGAAGCCCCTGGGAACTATAAAACTAGGGGCCAAGTTCAGATCGACCCTTCTTCTCCTACTCGCAACCTTCGAGACCCTTCGACGAAGAAACAAGTAAGTCTTACTCCAGCGATCGCTACCAGATAGGTGTTCCAGACTATCGACCCGTACCAGCCTTTTTGAATTGCGCAGGCCAGACCCAATTCGATAGACCATTCGTTTCCCTGACCTGGTGGGCCATCACCAAAGTTAAGTATTGGCCTTTCGTAGTAGGTAATAGTCTAGAAGTAGGATTATTGTATAAGTATTTGTTGCTGTATATAATAAATGATCGTTGATTTAACATTTACTAAGCGGTGTGCTGCATTATTAATCGTTACTTGAGCTTGAACCACGTGGCGGTATCAGAAAGATACCTGGCGACACGTGAGCAAAGGTGACAGAATTAGAGCTAATAAAACGAAGGCTAATAAGAGCAACATTTTGGCGACATCCTGATGGGACCCGATCTAGAAGTGGAAAACCACCCCGGGAGAACCCAAGAAATTTTGAATTAGAATCCAATTGGAAACAACAAAAACCACAAGTGTTCAAGCAGTTCTGATTAATAATTCATAATTCGGAAGTGTGTGTATGCATGCGTAACTAACAGGGCTATAAGGTAAAACTGATAGATTTTTGTTGCGTCAAAACTGTCGGAAGTCTGTATTTTCGGAAATTAGCGCAAGCCGTACCCGCATCTACGACACCACCTTAGCCCCCTGTTCCAAATTTAACCGAAGCAAGCAGATAGAAGAGATAGCCATGCAGGCAATGCAACGCCTCATGATCCCCGAGGAATTTGCGGTCGCAGCGACCAGCAGCAGTAGAGTGGGACAGTGCCCCACTTGGGAAGAGGAAATTCGGAAATACCTCAAGGGCAAAGGATGGCCCATGTGGAATGATTTCTGTAATAATGACGACTCAGGTCCCGGAAGTAGAGGGCATACTTGGTGGGAGAACATGAGTGAGATCCACAAAAAGAACTTAGCAAAAGCTCGCAAGCCGATGGCAACTGTGTCCTGTCTGGCACAATTGCAAGGCACAGAGGAGGTCGTCAGGACGCTCCGCAAAGAAGTAGAGGGCATACATTGTATGAGTAAAGTCGATGTATGCGAGGTGGAGAAAGAGAATCTGGAATTAAGGCGGAAATTAGCAGCAAAGGACGAAGAGGTGGCTGATGCCAAACGGGGTCACCAGTCTTGTCTGGCGCATTTGAGTAGTTTCCAGTCCCAGTCCGAAAAGGCTTATCAGGACACGCAGCGTGCAGCCCTGGTAAAGAAAGAGACAGAGAAGCAGGTGGAGACGCTACAGAAACAATGTAGTGATCTCAAGGCAGCCTTGAGAGCGCTCCACGCTGCAACCACGGAACAAAAACAGAGCACCATAGACCATGCGAAGTGCCGGACGCAAATTGCAGACCTGCAATCACTGCTTTCTGTCCAAAAGGAATTCCAAGAAACCTTTGGGGAAAGTTTAGACCAGGAAGACGGCCCTGATTGGGAAGAATTACAGGAAACAGCGCAGAGATATGTCCCATCAGTTCATCAAAAACACTCGTAGAACTAAACCATCTTGCCAGATGTCCCATCAGTTCATCAAAAACACTCGTAGAACTAAACCATCTTGCCAGATGTTCCATCACTTCAATTTCTAATCACCAGACTGACCTTTGATTTAGTCGAGACGATCTTTCCGTACCAACCGCGAGTGACCAGACCAATCAGACCATGAGAAGAGGGGAAAACCAATGTGTGTCATTTTCCAGCTACACACATTGTGGGCCCGTTTCCACTTTCCTTGTCCAAAATCAGTCTAATTCTGATTTTGTCGTCTGAGTTGGTCGATAACCGACTGGAGAAATCCCGGGTTTCCGGCACCAAATGACAAAACATTGAATTCTTTACCCGTCAGTCTGGCCTCAATAAAACTCGAGATGGATTTGTAGGCATAGTATTATTTATTTTTAACCAACTTGCAAGCCTGACTCGCTTCTCAGGGACACAGAACACAGAACCAGTCTCCTGGACCCCTTGGAAGCGAATGAGGTCCAAGACAAAGGGAGCTCTGCAAATACATTCAGATGGCATCAAGTTTCACATACAGATTCCCACAGGTCATCCTATACCCCTCCTGACTTGGCCATACATCCTAATTGGCTCACTTCTCATTCCTTAACCCTGGGCCTCTTGTTGCCCAGCATCCTTTTCTCCTCCTCTACCAGACACCCCTCCCCCTTCCTTGCCATGCTTGCTGAAAGCCTTTGTCTGTGAACTCACTAGAATTAAACTGGCCTCTATCTACATTACTGTAACTAATATTTAAACTTACTATTTTATATCACATTCGTCAGTTCGCTGGTCCTCCTGCGCATCTAGCGCACTTATCCTCTACCACAAAGAATTTGCTCATCCGAGCTACCGTCATGTGGGCCTGGTGAACAACCTTACATTGAATCAGGCCTAGCCTGGCACATGTTGGGGTTGAATTTACCCTACTCAGGGCTTCCGCCCACAGCCCGTCCTCCATCTCCCCGCCAAACCCCTCCTCCCATTTGAGTTTCAGTTCCTCCGTCTGGGACTCTTCCCCCTTCATGAGCACCTTGTAGATATCCGAGAGTCTACCCTCTTCTCTTTCTCCTCTAGAGACTATTCTGTCCTGTATCCCTATTGGCGGGAGGCGTGGGAAGGATGGGACCTGTCTGCGTGCAAAGTCCCGCATCTGTAAGTAATTAAAGTCATTTCCCCTTACCAGCCCAAATTTCTCCTTCAAGCCCCTCAAACTCGCAAAGCTCCCCTCCAGGAACATATCGCCCACCCCTGCCCGCCTCCATGTTCAAAACCATCCATGTTTAAGGGGGCGAATCGATGGTTATCACATATTGGAGCCCAGACAGACGCACCCACCCCCCTACATGCCTCCTCCGCTGGCCCCATATCCGCAGGGCAGCCCACACTACCGGGCTGGTGGAGTACCTGGCCGGCGACAGCGGTAGGTGATTCGTGACCAGGGCTGTCAAACTGGTGCCCTGCACGAAGCCGCCTCCACTCACTCCCAGATAGACGCCGTACCCACCATCCACTTCCTTATCATGGCTATGTTAGCCGCCCAGTAGTAGATGATCAGACTCGGCAATGCCAGTCCCCTCTCGCCGCGGCTCCTTTCAAGCATCGCCTTCTTCACCCGCGGGGATTTTCCCGCCCAGACAAAGCTCATGATGATTTTGCCAGTCCTTTTGAAGAAGGACCACGGGATAAAGATCGGGAGGCACTGGAAGATGAACAGAAATCTAGGGAGGATTGTCATCTTAACAGTCTGCACCCTCCCCGCCAGTGACAGCGGGAGTGCATCCCATCTCTGAAACTCCCTCTTCATTTGTTCCACCACTCTAGTCAAATTTAACTTATGCAGCCTGCCCCAGTCTCGTGCCACCTGTATCCCCAAGTACCGGAAACGTTCCCCAATCAGCCTAAATGGCAGCTCCTTCAGCCTATTCTCCTGGCCCCTTGCCTGCACCACAAACATCTCACTCTTGGCCATATCTAATTTGTACCCTGAAAACCGGCCGAACTTCCTCAATGTTTCCAGTATATTTTCCATCCCGGCCAGTGGGTCCGACACGTACAGGAGCAGGTCGTCCGCATAGAGAGCGACCCTATGTTCCACCCCCCTAGTCATTCCCTTCCAGCCCTTCGCAGCTCTCAACGCCATCGTCAACGGCTCTATGGCCAGCACGAACAGCAACGGGGAGAGTGGGCACCCCTGTCTGGTACCGCGATGTAGTCTGAAATAACCTGACAATATCCTGTTCGTCCTAACGCTAGCTTTTGGGGCCTGGTACAATAGTCTGACCCAATTAACCAGTACCTCCCAGAACCCAACCGTCCAAGCACCTCCCACAAATAGCCCCACTCCACCCGGTTGAAGGCCTTCTCAGCGTCCATTGCCACCACTACCTACACCTCCCTGCCCATAGGGGGCATCATGATCACATCAAGTAATCTTCTCAAGTTAGCTGACAGCTGCCTGCCTTTCACAAACCCTGTCTGATCGTCCCCAGTCACCTCCGGTACGCAGTCCTCAATTCTAATCGCCAGGACCTTGGCCAGGAGCTTGGCATTCACATTGATCAGGGAGATTGGCTTGTATGACCCGCAGGATTCCGTGTCCTTGTCCCGCTTCAATATCAGCGAGATGGTGGCTTGCGACATTGTCGGCGGCAGGGTCCATCTGTCCCTTGCCTCATTAAAAACCCTTGTCAGGACCAGTCCCACTATCTCCGAGAACTTCTTGTAAAACTCTACTGGGTATCCATCCGGTCCCGGGGCTTTCCCCCACTGCATGGCCTTCAGGCCCCCAATACCTCCTCTGCTCTAATCGGGGCCCCCAGCCCGTCCACTAGTCCCCTGCCTACTTTTGGGAAGGTTACTCCATCCAGGAACCTTTTTATCTCCTCCGCCTCTTCCGGGGGTTCTGAAGTGTACAGCTTCCTATGGAAGTCCCGAGATACCTTATTCAGCCCTGCCGGGTCCTCCACTCTGCTCCCCTCCCCATCAACCACTCTAATTATTTCCCTGGCCGCCTCCCTCTTCCTGAGTTGCTGTGCTAGCAATCTGCTGGCCTTCTCCCCATGCTCATACCCACTCCCCTCGCCTTCCTAAGTTGTTCCATGGCCCTACTCTTGGATAGCACCCCCAGTTCCGCCTGCAATCTCCGTCTCTCCCTGAGTAGGTCCTCCCCCGGGGACCCCGCATGCTCCTCGTCTATCCAGTGAATTTCCCTAACCAATCTGTCCATTTCTGCTCTGTCCGCCCTGACCCTGTGAGCCCGAATTGAGATCAGCTCCCCCCTCACTACTGCCTTCAGCGCCTCCCACAGGGTCGCTGCTGAAACCTCCCCCGTATCGTTCACCTGCAAGTAATTTTGCATACACTTCCGAAGTCTCTCAAATATCTCCTCCTCCGACAACAGTCCTACGTCTAACCTCCATTGCGGCCGTTGGTAATTGCCCCCCCCCCCGACCTGCAGGTCCACCCAGTGCGGGGCATGGTCCGAGATAGTGATTGCCGAGTATTCCGTATTCCTTACCTCCCCTACACAGTCCCTGCTCAAGGTAAAAAAATCAATCCTAGAATATACTTTATGAACATGCGAATAAAACGAGTAGCCCCTTCCTGTCGGCTGTCTGGCTCTCCATGGGTCCACAGCCCCCATTTGCTCCATGAATCCTTTCAGCTCCTTGGGAGTCTGCCCGTTCTGGGACATGACCGGTCCAGCCCCGGGTCAAGGACCGTATTAAAGTCCCCCTCCATTATCAACTTACGTGAGTCCAGGTCCGGAATCTTCCCCAGCACTCTTTTGATAAAGTCAACGTCGTCCCAGTTCGGCGCATATATGTTCACCAGCACCACTCTTCTCCCCTCCTGCTTGCCCCTTACCATAAGGAATCTGCCCCCGCCGTCTGCGACTACGCCCTCCGCCTCAAATTGAACCCGCTTATTGATCATAATTGCTACCCCCTTGGACTTAGAATCCAAGTCCGAGTGGAAAACCTGGCTGATCCAGACCCTCCTTAGCCTAGTCTGGTCAGACACTTTCAGATGTGTCTCCTGCAACATAATTACGTCCGCCTTTAGAGCCCGCAAATGCACGAACACACGTGCCCATTTAACTGGCCCATTTAGTCCCCTGACATTCCAGGTGATCAGCCTGGTTGGGGGGCACAACCCCCCACCCTGCCGGTCAGCCATAACCTTTCTTGGGCTCGCCCCCGGCCCATGCTCCGTGCCATTCCTGGCTCGCCTCTTGGCTGCCTCCACCCCCGACCTCCTTTCCATTGCCTACTTCAGATCCCCCCCACGTCAGCAAAATAACTCCCCCCTCCCCTCTCTAGCAACATCCCCCGATAACCCCACCCCTGCCATCCACTGGTTGTATTCTCCCCCCCACCTGACTCCCTTGTCGAGCCAATCTGCTAGCCCGGTGACTCATCGCTCCGGCGCCCCCTTGTCTCACTCCCATTGTTTCCCCGACCTCATCTTCCCACTCCCCAGCACACCATCCCCCAATCCGACCCACTGGAGCAGCCTCATTAAGATGGGAAAGATCAAACAAGATGTAAACGTCAAACAGCAACGAGAGGCTGCTCCAGGTACAATACAGTTCCAGCTGTGTACACAGAGAAGTGTTAACCCACGTCCCTTTCTGAGCACCAGAAAAAATATATATAACACCGTAATAACCCAGTACCCGTACATCCCCATCCGAAACAAACATAAAAACCATAGACATAAATAAAACAAAAGCCCCCAACCAACATCTTTAATCCCCATTGCTGACCGGCCACCCTTTTGTTACAATACAGGCTCCAGCGCACTCAGAGAGCCCAACAAAAGTTACCTACCACAGCAGAGAAAAAAAAGCAATAGAAAAAAGGAAAAAGACCATACGAGAGGGGGGGAGGGGATACCGTCCCCCCACATCTCCCACAGGCAAAAACTGCCCACAATAAATACACCACAAGGCACCTTTAAAGCAGTAAACAGTCGGCCTGCAGTCCAGGCACAGTAAGCGTCCCTTCAAACAGTAATTCCTGGACCGTAGCTTGCATCCGTGGGTCCTTTTTTCGAGACCAGCCCCTGATCCCTCACAAAGTCCATTGCTTCTTCGGGCTCGGAGAAGTAGTGGTGTTGGCCCTGATGCGGAACCCAAAGACGGGCCGGGAAGAGCAGACCAAACTTCACGTGCTTTTTGAACAACATCTCCTTAACTTGTTTAAAGGCTGCTCGCCGCCTGGCCACCTCCTGGCTTAGGTCCTGGTAAATGCGAAGGACACTGTTATTCCACGTGCTGCTCTTAGCGCTCTTTGCCCACTGCAGCACCGCTCCTTCTCCACAAACCTGTGGAACCTAACCACCATCGGACGCCCCCCCCCCCCCCCCCCCCCCCCCCCCCCCCCCCCGGACGCACCTGTCTCGCCTGTACTCTGTGTGCCATCTCCAGCTCCGGCGGTCGCGGACAGGCTTCAGCCCCCATCAGCTGCATCAACAGGTCCGCCACGAACGCTGTGGCATCAGCTCCCTCCGTCCCCTCCGGGAGGCTGATGATCCTCAGATTTTGTCTACAGGCTCTATTTTCCAGCTCCTCTACTCTGTCCAGCAGTCTTCTCAGTCTCTCCTTCAACCCGTCGACTTCTAGCGCAGCAATCATCTGCGCGTCCGCCTGCTCCTCCACCGCCTGTCCCAGCTCCTTAACGTTTTCGTCCTGGGCATCCAGTCTCTGGTTCAGCTGATCCACTGCCTTCTGAAGTGGGTCCAAGTGATCCCGCTTCAACGACTCAGAACTGCTCTTTGTCACGTGCAGCATGTTTTCCAGCGCCTGCTGGATCGCCGGGTCCGAGGTCCGTAGGTCCACCATCTTTGCTCCTGGGTCAGCTTCCCCTGCACCTTGCCTTTGTCCCTTCCTCTCCCGTTTGCGCTGCTTTCTGCTCTCCCGCAGTTCCATGCAGCTCTGCTCGCTCCTTAGCCCCCCGTGGCCGTCCTTTCACAGCCCGTAAAGCTTAATTGCCCTTTTGAAAACCAGATGGCAGAAGAGTAATAAGCTCTTTATAAAACAGCGCCACATCTGTCATCATCGAAGAGATAAATGAGATTAATATTTTGGATTTGGAGCCTCCACTGTTACATGGGCTTTTCTGTCGTCCAATTCATTGAAACCTGCAGAAGTTGGATGGCACTTAAGTGGCAAAGAAAAGTTAATCTACAATGGCTGGAGTCCTTTAGAGGCATTTAATATGCCTTCGTGCAGTTCAAGCCCCAGTTTCCAATGTGACCAAACAGGCAGGGGACACATGGAAACAGTATGGTGATCACTGTACAGTTACCCCAGCTGCGTGAAGAATTAAATCTGGAACTTTTGCAATGCCAAATTTTGAT
Source organism: Scyliorhinus torazame (assembly GCF_047496885.1). Classification (NCBI taxonomy): domain Eukaryota; kingdom Metazoa; phylum Chordata; class Chondrichthyes; order Carcharhiniformes; family Scyliorhinidae; genus Scyliorhinus; species Scyliorhinus torazame. The sequence goes on from NC_092709.1 coordinate 93,009,286, forward strand.
TCAGCGGAGCTACCAGACATTGGTCTCCTGAGAAAGAAGGAAAGGAAGTTTGTATCTGCATTGTTCCATTTGTCCTATAGCAAATTGAAGTAAAAGAATGAAATTAAGATACAGCTCTGCTATACTTTAGTGCTGCCGCTGAATGACCTACTGCTGTTCTAATGTTCCTTTCTTCTCCTTGCTTCCTTTTCTCGTCCCTTTTCTCTTCCCCCATCCTTATCTTCACCTCCTTGCCCTCTGAATTTCTATTTTTCTGTCTTCGCCTTTCCAAACAAAATATGACTTGAAAACAATTGTATTCCACAAAGCAGTGGTTCCATTGAAGTTGCAGGCTTCAAATTAGACATTTCCTCAATAAATCAAGTGGAAAATTAATCAATATCTCTTCCACAAACTTAGGCACACATGCCAACTTATGATCTAGTTTTGTATTTTTTAAAATTCAATTCTATATAGTTCCCATAAATTTCAGTTTTGCTGTTCCTTCCATGTTATTCTATTCTCTCAGAAAATGCAGGCACTTGTACGCCAATTTACCACAGTGTTACACAGATGTGGTCTTTAAGAGTGACAGCGTTCAAAAGTTGGAAACCAATGTAATTACATTCCTCTGCTAGGGATAAGTTGATGAGGCGCCAAAAGCGAGAATTCCTGCTTGTTTGCACCAACGGCTCTTCCAGTCCCCCCCCCCCCCCCCCCAATGGCACCCCACCCCCATGGATTTCCAGCGGCTGGGGTGGATTCAATGGGAAATCCCATTGACAAAGGTGGAATCAGACAATCTGGCCAATGGCGGGCCGCTTCCCGCATCCAAGGAATTTGAAGGAAGTAAGAGTGGGAATTACAAAGGCACTGGCCTTAATTTCCAGTCTCCCTAGGCTCAAGGTGTTGCCAGACACAGAGAGAATTGCAAAGTTCATACCTTTGTTCAGAAAAGGTTGTAAAGATGAGCCCAGAAACTACAGGCCATCAGTTAAAGCTCAGTGGTGGGAAGCTTTTAGAAACAATAATTGGCTTGATTTTTTTGGTGAGGTAATACGGTTGAGAGGGCAATGCCATTGGTGTTGTGCACATGGACTTCCGAAAGACATTTGATATAGTGCCGCACAACAGATCAAAGTTAGAGCTTGTGGAATAAAAGGGACAATCGTGACATGGATACAAAATTGGCTGACACGAAACATAGTGGTGAATGGTGGTTTTGCTTACTGGAGGAAGGTTTATAGTGGAGTTTCTGAGGATCGGTGTTAGGACCCCTGCTCTTCCTGATATATATATATTAATGACTTAAATCTTGATGTACAGGACACAGTTTCAAAATTTGCAGCTGCTACAATACTATTGTGAACCATGTGGAGGATATTGTTGGAACTTCAAAATCACGTGCTGGGGAACAGCTGACTTCTGGGATTGATGGTTGTTCAGTTCCTTCTGCAGGTAGTGAAATCGCCTATCTGATGGGAAGGAGTAGCTTCTCCAGTTCCACATATATGTCTGCGGTGACAATGAGATATCTGGTCATTAATTTTCACCATGTTTGACCAAATTTACCGCTTCTCTGTACAGGTCTCCAGTTGCCAAATGTGCTGACTTTTGTTGAGGATATTTAATGTCTGCATCCGCCTCTCTTCTGGCAATGATTTGGCAGCTTTATCAAAATGCAATTTTGTGTTCTGCCGTTTCTCTTTCATTTTCTCAGCCACTCCTGTTATTACTTCTGGCTTTAGAAGTGTTTTTGTATTGGACGAGTAGTTTGAAATGAAATGAAAATGACAATCGCTTATTGTCACAAGTAGGCTTCAAATGAAGTTACTGTGAAAAGCCCCTAGTCGCCACATTCCGGCGCCCATTTGGGGAGGCTGGTATGGGAATGGAGCCGTGCTGCTGGCCTGCCTTGGTCTGCTTTCAAAGCCAGTGATTTAGCCCTGTGCCTAAACCAGTTTGGGTGTGACATGCATTTAGTTGCTGAACTGGACTACGTCCATGCCTTCAGGAAGTGTGTTTCTTCTCTCTAAGCTTGCCTTGTACACATTTGTGCTGGATATATTCAATTTTTGATGATCCCTTGGCAATCTTCATTGCTGTCTCAACATTTCTTATTGACTGGAAATAATGTGGAGATGATCTGTAGTGCTGACTCTCCTAGTCATTTTCTAAGTGCCTGAATTCTTCACTCGTGAACGGAAGACCATTTTTGCACATCATAATGTCAAGAATGCATGAAGAGTGCTTTCTGACATTCTACGATCTTTCTGGTGCTCATTGAAGCCAGTTTGCCTAACTCATGATAGTTAACAGTGACATGATAATCAGTTCCAAAGAAACTGAAGAGGTCTAGTCCAAGCTTCTTCCATGGTCTGTCTGGGATGTCATTGGTCATCAGCGCCTCTTTAGCTTGAAAATTCCAGAGCTTAGGGCCTAGGCATGGCCACCAATGGTAGAGAAATTAAAATCAGGGATGCTCAAAAGTCCAGAATTAGATGAGTGCAGATACTTTGGGAGGATTGTGGGGCTGGGAAAGATCAAAGAGATGGAAAGGGGGTGATGCCATGGATAAATTTGAAAGCAAGAATGATCATTTTAAGATGAAGGTGTTGTTTGACCAGGAGCCAATGTTGGTCAGTGAACACAGGGGTCATGGGCGAACGAGACTTGCTGCAAGTTAAGAGACAGACAGAAGAGATAGCAATTTGAGGGTGGCATGTGGCACAGTGGTTAGCACTGCAGCCTATGGCACTGACGACCTGGGTTCGAATCCCAGCCCTTGGTCACTCTCCGTGTAGACTTTGCACATTCTCCCGTGTCTGCATGAGTTTCGCCCCCACAACCCATACGATGTGCAGGTTAGGTGGATTGGCCATGCTAAATTGCCCCTTAATTGGAAACAAAATAATTGGGCACTCTAAATTTATTTAAAAAAAGAAGAGATGGCAAGTTTAAGGAGGGTAGAATGTGAGATACTAGCCAGGAGTGCATTGGAATAGTCAGGTCCAGAGGTAACAAAGGCATGATTGAGGATTTCAGCAGTAAATGAGCTGAATCAGGACCGAAGCCTGGGGGTATTAAGGGAGTAGAAATAGGCAGTCTTACTGATAGTGCGAACACTTTACCTGTCCAGTGTGTTATGGGCGAGGCGTTTTCAGAACCCCAAAATGTATTATGGAGTTCAACCAACCTCTCCCTTTAATGGATTTGTTGCTTTTCCGAGCACACGACTTTTTCCCTAGGTGTGGGATTACAATTATGGACATGTGGGTTTTTAAACACAAAACACTGTTTATTCCATGAACCCAACTTAACATCTTAAATAAATATTGGATCTCTTAACACCCCTTACTTCAAAGATAACTCAGAAAATGTTGCAACAGTAAATAATTCCTTAAAATGTTTCTTCAAACTTCCAAAAGACTTAACACCTTTAAACAAAATCTCATCAGGTTAAAGGCTTCACTAGTATAAGTTTAAATCACCCAAATGATCCAGAGATAGTCTTTCCTGGCAGAGATCCAGTTCACTGCAAAACACAGACACACACCAGCTCTTTTTTAAACAGAAACTAAAAACCTGCAAAATGGCTGACCTAAAGCCCATACCCACCCACTCTCTGACGTCACTGTTTTCTTAAAGGTACATTTCTTAAACATCCATGTCTTAAAAGTGCTCTCACATGACAAGTGAATGAGAGAGAGTAAATACAGTATGAGCATGAGCAGAAAGCTGAACTCAGTAAGTGGATAGAATCATAGAATCCCTACAGTGCAGAAGGAGGCCATTTGGCCCATCGAGTCTGCACCAATCCTTTGAAAGACCACCCTACCTAGACCCAATCCCCATCCTATTCCTGCAACCCCACCCTAATGGGCAATTTAGCATGACCAATCCACCTAATCTGCACATTTTTGGACTGTGGCAGGAAACCGGAGCACCCAGCGAAAACCCACGCAGACAGGGAGGGAAAGTGCAAACTCCACAGAGACAGTTACTCAAGGCCAGAATTCAACCTGGGTCCCTGGCATTGTGAGGCAGCACTGCTAGCCACTGTGCTGCCTCAAGCACAGTGCAATTTGGTGATAAGCACCACACAACCACAGTGAAAATCATGGTCAGGCAAATGGTGGAAGATATAGCTATGTAGGGAGCCTTCATTTAGGGCAGGCATGTCCAACCAATGGCCTGTGGGATGGATACTGGCCCCGAAGTGCTAGTTTTCAAAATGCTGATCAGACTGTAAGTAGAATGGAAAATTCTGTAAGGAGCAGCTCCAATCACAGTCTGTTGCTCTCCTGCGTTGTTGATAGGTACAATGGGGTAGAGGAGGTTGGAGGAGTGAATGAGTGAGCGTGGGAGTGCGAATGACTGCAGGGGAAGGAGGGAATGTGTGCCTGCCTTACTCCCAGAATCAAGTTTCCCACTCACTCACCACCACACACCAAACACTTTTTTTTTCAAAACTAAACTTTATTCATAAAATATCTAAAAGAACACTGCAGTGTTATGGTCATTTTAAAAAATGATATTCAAATCTTCTACATCGATCATATTGCTTTCGGAGGTGCTTCAGTACAATTGTGATACATGTAATATTTACTGTATGCATTGTTATGGGCGAGGCATTTTCATAACCCCAAAATGTATCATGGAGTTCAACCAGCCTCCCCCTTTAATGTATTTGTTGCTTTTCCGAGCACACGGCTTGTTCCTGAGGTGTGGGATTACAATTATGTACACGTGGGTTTTTAAACACAAAACAATGTTTATTCCGTGAACTTAACTTAACATCTTAAATAAACATTGGATCTCTTAAGACCCCTTATTTCAAAGATAACTCTGAAAATATTACAACAGTAAATAATTCTTCAAAATGTTCCTTCAAACTTCCAAGAAACTTAACACCTTTAAACAGAATCACATCAGGTTAAAGGCTTTACTATTATGAGTTTAAACCACCCAAATGATCCAGAGATAGTCTTTCATGGCAGAGATCCCAGCAAATCCAGCTCACTGCAAAACACAGACACTCCCTGTGGTAATACCAGGTATTGCAGTACCTGAGAGGTGGATGACCATTGGCTAGACCTAGGAGTCTACCATTGGCTAACGTACATAGCTCCGCCCTGAGAGGCGGGGTATAAGAACCAATGCCATCCCAGCAGCCTTCACTTTCTGTATCGAAGCTGCTGGGTACAGTTCTAGCTGATTAAAGCCTATTCGTTATGACTCACCTTGTCTCGAGAGTAATTGATTGTGCATCAATTTAATCAGCTATTACTTCTGAAAGGATGGATCTCCACATCAAGCCGGAGTGCCTTACGCTCAGCCCCCACACAGACAACTCCACTGCTATTTTCAAGCATTGGCTGGCGTGTTTTAAGGGCTACCTCGACACGGCCGCCGACACCCCCACGGAAAGGCAAAAAATGCACCTTCTACGCTCGCGGGTCAGCCCTGCGATCTACCCTCTGATCGAAGAGGCGGTGAACTATGCTGCAGCTATGAAGCTGCTAGAAGGACATTACATCCGTCCTCTGAACCAGGTCTACGCCTGTCACCTGCTGGCAACTAGAAGGCAGAGCCCAGAAGAAACACTGGAAGACTTCTATCGGGCACTACTAGTGCTGGGCCAAAACTGTGGCTGCCCAGCAGTTAAAGGCCGAGCACACGGAACTTTTAATTCGGGACGCTTTCGTGGCAGGTATGACTTCCCCCGACATCCGCAGAAGGCTCCTTGAAATGGACACACTGGGCCTCACTGAGGCACGGGCCCTGGCAGGGTCCATGGACGTTGCGTACAATAACGCACTGGCTTTTGCTCCGGACGCATGGCGCCCCCCTGGGCTGCGTACAAAATGGACACACTGGGCCTCACTGAGGCACGGGCCCTGGCAGGGTCCATGGGCGTTGCGTACAAAAACGCACTGGCTTTTGCTCCCGGACGCACGGCGCCCCCCCCTGGGCTGCGTGGCGCCCAGTTGCGGCAGACCCTGCAGATTTTCCCGCTAACCCCGCAGGCCTGCGCGGCAAGATGGCCCGTTTTCACCGCCGGCCAACGCTGCTTCTTCTGCGGTGAGGCGAATCATCCCCACGCGCGCTGCCCGGCCCGCACCGTCACCTGCAAAGGGTGCGGCAAGAAAGGCCACTATGTCGCGGCCTGCCAGGGCCGCACCGTGGCAGCGGTCTCTAGCGACAATCAGCAGCCTTTTTTTCAGGTCCCGGCTGTCGAAGGCCCACGGCCGCCCTTCTATCCCCAGGAAACGTGCGACCCACGGCCGTGGCCATTTTGCCCCCCGGCCACCACGCTGGATGGGTAGGCACCGCCATTTTGTCCCTCGCCGCCACCATCTTCTGCATCCCCGGACTCCATGTGCGACCCGTGGCTGACGCCATCTTGGATGGGGCCTCAAGCCCCCAGCACAGCCGACTCCACGCTGCCCGACCAGAACTCCCCCTTGCTGCAGCTGGCCTCCCTTACCCTGGACCAGAGTCGGCCCCGGAGGCTAGCGGAAGCCACCACAACAATAGCCATCAACGGCCACGTGACGTCGTGCCTGATCGACTCCGGAAGCATGGAAAGCTTTGTCCACCCCGACACAGTAAGGCGCTGTTCTCTTGTCACCCATCCCGTAAACCAATGGATCTCCCTGGCCCCCGGGTCACACGCAGTGGAGATAAAGGGGTTCTGCCTAGTGAACCTTTCTGTCCAAGGCAGGGAATTCCGCAATTTCCGCCTGTACGTTCTGCCGCATCTCTGCGCAGCCACCCTTCTTCGGCTGGATTTCCAGTGCCACCTACAAAGCCTGACCTTTAAATTTGGCGGCCCTATACCCCCCCTTACTGTCTGCGGCCTCGCGACCCTTAAGGTCGACCCACCTTCCCTGTTTGCGACCTCACCCCGGATTGCAAAACCGTCGCCACCAGGAGCAGACGGTACAGTGCCCAGGACCGGACCTTCATCAGGTCCGAGGTCCAAAGGCTGCTGAAGGAAGGGGTCATCGAAGCAAGCAACAGCCCCTGGAGGGCTCAAGTAGTGGTGGTAAAGACCGGGGAGAAACATCGGATGGTCATCGACTATACCAGACCATCAACAGGTTTACGCAACTGGACGCGTACCCTCTCGCCTGTATAGCCCACCTGGTAAACAGGATTGCGCAGTACAAGGTTTTCTCCATGGTGGATCTCAAGTCTGCCTACCACCAGCTGCCCCTCCGTCATGGTGACCGCCAGTACACTGCCTTCGAAGCAGATGGGCAGCTCTATCACTTTCTATGGGTTACCTTCGGTGTCACGAACGGGGTCTCGGTCTTCCAACGTAAGATGGACCGAATAGTTGACCGGTACGGCTTTTGCGCAACGTTCCCGTATCTTGATAACGTCACCATCTGCAGCCATGACCAGCAGGACCACGACACCAACCTCCGAAAATTTCTCCAGACTGCGAATATCCTTAATCTGACCTACAATAAGGATAAATGCGTGTTTAGCACCGACCGTCTAGCCATCCTAGGCTACGTAGTGCGAAATGGAGTCATAGGCCCCGACCCTGAATGCATGCGCCCCCTCATGGAGTTCCCCCCCCCCCCCCCCCCACCCTCACTGCCCCAAGGCCCTAAAGCGCTGCCTCGGCTTCTTTAGCTATTATGCACAATGGGTCCCTAATTACGCAGACAAGACTCGACCCCTGATCCAGTCCACAACCTTCCCCCTGTCGACAGAGGCCCGCTAGGCCTTCTGCCGCATCAAAGCGGACATCGCAAAAGCCACGATGCGCGTCATCGACGCGTCCCTCCCCTTCCAGGTCGAGGGCGGCGCGCCCGACGTAGCTCTGGCGGCCACCCTCAAGCGGGCAGACCCGTGGCTTTCTTGTCCCGCACTCTCCATGCTTCCGAAATTCGCCACACCTCGGTCGAAAAGGAGGCCCAAGCCATAGTAGAAGCTGTGCGACACTGGAGGCATTACCTGGCCGGCAGGAGATTCACTCTCCTCACGGACCAACGGTTGGTGGCCTTCATGTTCGATAATGCACAGCGGGGCAAGATTAAGAACGACAAGATCTTGCGGTGGAGGATAGAACTTTCCACCTACAATTACGAGATCTTGTACCGTCCGGGGAAGCTGAACGAGCCTCCTGATGCCCTGTCCCGCGGCACTTGTGCCACCGCGCAAGTGGACCGCCTCCGAGCCCTCCACGAGGACCTCTGCCACCCGGTGGTCACTCGTTTCTTTCATTTCATTAAGACCCGCAACCTGCCCTACTCCATCGAGGAGGTCAGGGCAGTCACCAGGGACTGCCGAATCTGCGCGGAGTGCAAACCGCACTTCTACCGGCCAAAGAGAGCGCATCTGATAAAGGCTTCCCGTCCCTTTGAACGCCTCAGCATGGATTTCAAGGGCCCCCTCCCCTCCACCGACCGCAACACGTACTTCCTGAACGTGATTAATGAATCCTCCCAGTTCCCATTCGCCATCCCCTGCCCGGACATGACCACGACTACCGTCATCAAGGCACTCCAGGGTATTTTTACACGCATGCATTCACAGTGATGAGGGTCCTCCTTTATAAGCGATGAACTGCGTCAATTCCTGCTCAGCAAAGGCATCGCATCCACAGGGCGACCAGTTACAACCCCCGGGGAAATGGGCAGGTAGAAAGGGAGAACGGAACGGTCTGGAAGACCGTCCTGCTGGCCCTTCGGTCCAGGAATCTCCCAATCTCCCGCTGGCAAGAAGTCCTCCCAGTGGCCCTTCACTCCATCCGGTCGCTGCTCTGTACTACCACAAACCAGACACCTCACGAATGTCTCCTTGTTTTCCCCAGGAAGTCCTCCTCCGGGACCTCGCTCCCAACCTGGCTAGCGACACCCGGACCCGTCCTGCTGCGGAACCATGTGAGGGCGCACAAGTCGGACTCATTGGTCGAGAGGGTCCACCTGCTGCATGCCAACCCCCAGTACGCCTACATAGCGTTCCCCGAAGGCCGCCAAGACACAGTCTCCCTTCGGGACCTGGCGCCCGCCGGAGCCCCACGCGTACCCGCCCCATTGCCCCCAGCCCCACCCTCCCTGCAGCACCTGGATGGAGGGTCAGTACTGCCACCGCCCCTACCCAGCGCCGAACAGGCATCGACGCACCCTACAGGCGTCCCTCTCCCCTGCCCACTTTTTGCCCCAACAGCGCCGCCTAGGGGTGACGAAGCTGTCTGGGAGGAAGACACCACGTTCCCGGAGCCACAACTGCCGGGGCCCCCACCAGGATTATCGCCGAAGCCCAGATGCTCCAGAAGGACGACCAGGCCACCCGATCGCCTGATTGTTGCACCATAAAAAACTTTTTCTGTTACCCTCGACATCGCGGTACCTCCATACCTGGTCCTACCATGCAAAAGACGGCAGTAACGCTGGCCATCACCCCGCTGGGTTCTTTTTAACAGGGGGTGAATGTGGTAATACCAGGTATTGCAGTACCTGAGAGGTGGATGACCATTGGCTAGACCTAGGAGTCTACCATTGGCTAACGTACATAGCTCCGCCCTGAGAGGTGGGGTATAAGAACCAATGCCGTCCCAGCAGCCTTCACTTTCTGTATCGAAGCTGCTGGGTACAGTTCTAGCTGATTAAAGCCTATTAGTTATGACTCAACTTGTCTCGAGAGTAATTGATTGTGCATCACTCCCCAAGCTCTTTTCCTCCAAACTGCAGCTCTCTGGAAACACACAGACACACACACGCTGCTTTTTCAAACTGCCGCTCTCTGGAAACACAAACAGACACAAGCTGCTTTTTGAAACTGCAGCTCTCTGGAAACACACAGACACACACAAGCTCTTTTCCTCCAAACTGCAACTTCAAAATGGCTCCTGAGCTCAGCTTCACCCACTCTCTGACATCACTGCATTTTCTTGAAGGTACATTGCATAAACATCCATTTCTTAAAGGCACTCTCACATGACACCTCCCCCTAAGAAAAAAAAAACCCATCAACTTCAAGATGGTTTCATTTTTCACTTTTGCATCATCCAATAAGAAATGTACACAGTAAATATACATTTTCATTTAAAGAAAACAACACACTCAAACAGGTATAATAATATAGTCCATTTTTCTTAATTCTTCTTCCTCCAACTGCAAACCTTCTCAATTGATCACATTTGTGACAAAGTCTCTGCACGATCCATCCATTCCTCTACTCCTCAGCATTTCTCTTTAGAATCAGATACTTTAGTTCAATCTGACCACAGAGCCCCTTGCAATTCTCCAGTACAGGAGCATTGGTGATCACAGCTTTCAGGCAGTCAAATGCCTGTTGAAAGTCCGCTGTTCCTTGAAATTTTTTACGTTTCTTCAGCAATTCCATCAGTGGAGTAATCACGCCACAAAACTTTTGCACAACTGTTCGATCAAATTCATTCATGCTAGGAGATCGCATTATTTCCCTTCATCTTGAGGGTTTCGGAAACTGCGCAAGGAAAATGATTGGGGCTTCTTCAAATTCACTTTCGGCTAGGTTCATCACCAAACCCGCCTCCTGAAGTCAATTGAAGAACTCCATACGATGTTTTAAATGTTCTTTCCATGTCTGGAAGTTGAAAATAAAAGCAGATTGTCCCACTTTCTCAATGCAATCCCTCAAACATGGGATGGGATACGAGTGCGTTCTTGTAACTGCATTCACCTTTCGATAGTCCACACACAACCATTGGGTACTGTCTGGTTTAGGTACCATCACTACCGGTGAGCTCCATTGGCTGCAACCCCCTTCAATTATGCCATTCTTCAGCATAATCTCAATCTCTCTGTGCCAACTTTAAAGGATTAAGTCTATATGGATGTTGTTTGATAGGAACAACATTTCCCACACCTACAACATGTATAGCCATTTTAGTACTTCCCAATTTATCTCTACAAACTTGCCCATGTGATATCAATAACTCTTTCAGGTCAGTTTGTTTTTCCTCTGGAAGGTAACTTAACAATTCATCCCAATTTTTAAGAACATCCTCATTTTCCAATTTAATTTGAGGTATGTCAAATTCACAGTCATCTAGATTTGGTTTGTCACTTTGAGTTAGAATCATTTAAACCTCCTTTTTCTCTCCTTCCCTTTCAAAGTACCTTTTAAGCATATTCACATGACACACTCGGTGAGTCTTCCTTCCATCTGGTGTTTTTATCACATAATTCACCTCACTTAATTTCCTTTCAATCTGATACGATTCGCAAAACCTAGCTTTTAAAGGCTCTCCTACCACTGGTGACAACACAGAAACTTTATCCCCACTGGCAAAACTACGAACTTTGGATTTCTTGTCCGCCAACCGTTTCATCACATTTTGTGCAACTTTCAAATGTTGTCTCGCCAATTCACCTGCTCTATTTAATCGTTCCCTAAAATTTGACACGTAATCCAATAGTGTAATTTCCGATTTCTCACCCACCAATTTTTCCTTAATCAATTTAAGTGGTCCTCTTACCTCAGGACCAAAAATTTGTTCAAAAGGACTAAATTTGGTAGACTCATTAGGTGCATCTCTAATTGCAAACAATACGAATGGAATTCCTTTATCCCAATCCTCTGTATAATCTTGACAATACGCCCTCAACATTGTCTTTAATGACTGATGCCACCTTTCTAACACTCCCTGCGATTCTGGATGGTACGTTGTTGATTTAAATTGTTTTATTCCTAAGCTATCATTAACTTCTTTGAATAACTTGGAAGTAAAATTTGATCCTTGATCCGATTGAATTTCTGTGGGTAGTCCATATCTAGTAAAGAATTTAAGTAACTCCTCCACAATCCTTTTAGCTGTAATATTATGTACTGGAATTGTATCATAGAATTTACAGTGCAGAAGGAGGCCATTCGGCCCATCGAATCTGCACCGGCTCTTGGAAAGAGCACCCTACCCAAGGTCAACACCTCCACCCTATCCCCATAACCTAGTAACTCCACCCAACACTAAGGGCAATTTTGGACACTAAGGGCAATTTATCATGGCCAATCCACCTAATTTACACATCTTTGGACTGTGGGAGGAAACCGGAGCACCCGGAGGAAATCCACGCACACACGGGGAGAATGTGCAGACTCCGCACAGACAGTGACCCAAGCCGGAATCGAACCTGGGACCCTGGAGCTGTGAGGCAATTGTGCTATCCACAATGCTACCATGCTGCCCCTGGCCTCTGGAAACCTAGTAGACACATCCATTATAGTCAAAAGATATTGATTCCCACTTTTTGTTTTGGGAAGCGGTCCTAGTCAATCAATTATGACCCTCGTAAAAGTTCCTCAAATGCTGGAATGGGTATTAAGGGCGCTGGATTTATCACTGCTTGAGGTTTCCCTATCACTTGACATGTGTGACATGATTGGCAAAATTTAACTACATCTTTATGTAGTCCAGGCCAATAAAAATGTTTCTGGATTTTAGCTTGAGTTTTCCTTATTCCCAAATGACCTCCCACTGGTACCTCATGTGCAACTCGCAACACCTCCTTTCTATACCCTACCGGCAATACTTACTTGATGAACTTCTGCCCACTTTTCATCCGCCTGCATATGTACAGGTCTCCATTTTCTCATCAAGACATCATTTTTACGGTAATAACACTCTGGTATACTGTCAGATTCCTCTTCCGTATATGCTTTCTGATATATCCATTTTATTTCTACAGCTTTCTGTTGTAACTCCGCCAATTTTCCTGAACTAAAAATATCCGCCTCATTCTCCACCTGTTCTTGTTCTTTTTCAACCATCTGATCAAAAATCGTTTCTGATAATTGTACTTCAACTTCATCTTCACTCTTTGATTTCTCCTCTTGTCTTAACCTGTGACATTGCGACCTTGTTACTACACAATCCAAAAAAATCCCAGGATATTCGTCCTTCAATCCTTCAGTTGTCTGATTTTCCACTGGCTTATCAACCACAGTAGGCATCACTCCCACCTGCGATCCAGCTATACCATTACCCAAGATAAACTGTATTCCTAGACAAGATAGTTTATCTATTACTCCTACTACCACTTCACCACTCTTCACTGGACTTTCCAACCTTACCTTATTTAATGGAACGCTACTCCTCTCACCCTGAATTCCACATATCATCACTTTTCTGGCAACATTCTTCCCAAACGACATAATTCCTCATCTCTTATCATTAAAGATTGACTAGCCCCTGTATCTCTTAAAATTGTAACTTCTTTACCTGCTCCTCCTGATACACATGAGTAAACTTTACCTACAGAAGTAAATTCTTTAAATACATCTGGCACCTTCTTAACAATTACTTCTTGAACAGGCTGTACAATCGTTTGCACCTCCTTCGCTTCCCTTGGGCTTTCCTTTACCATTCTAACAAACCCCACTCTCTTATCCTGTTTTACCACATCAGCCTTCCCAGTGCTTTTCTTCAATCACCAACACTGTGACTTTACATGGCCTAGTTTATTACAGTGAAAACATCTGAAACTTTTCATTTCTTTTCCACCCTCCTGGATTTCTTTTTAAATCTGAGGTACACTCTCTTTATTGTCTCCCATCAGATCACCTTTACCTTTACCACTTGAGTATTTCTCATGCCACCAGTTTCTATCCCTCCCCGACTGAAACTGATGTTGGAAACCAATCTTTGATTTATGAACTAATTCATAATCATCTGCCATTTCCGCTGCTAATCTTGCAATTTTAACCCTCTGTTCTTCCACATGAGTTCCACTACATCAGGAATTGAATTTTTAAACTCCTCCAAAAGTATAATTTCTCTGAGAGCTTCATACTTTTGGTCTATTTTCAAAGCCCTTATCCACCTATCAAAATTACTCTGTTTAGCCTTTCAAACTCCATATATGTTTGACCAAATTATTTCCTTAAATTTCTAAACCTTTGTCTGTAAGCTTCAGGCACTAGCTCATATGCACTTAAGATGGGTTTCTTCACCTCCTCATATGTTCCAGATATCTCCTCCAGTAGTGATGCAAACACTTCACTAACCCTAGCTACCAGCTTTGTTTGAATCAGTAATACCCACATGTCCTGTGGCCATTGCCTTTGTTTAGCTATCTTCTCAAATGAAATGTAAAAGGCTTCTACCTCCTTCTCGTCAAACCTTGGCAATGCTTGGACATATTTAAATAGATCCCCACCACATCTTCGACTATGACGCTATGTCTCATTGTCCTCATCCATCTCCTCCAACTGTACGTGTCCCTTTGCGTCTGCCAATTTTAACTGATTTTCATGTTTCAGAGCCATTTTCTGAAGTTCAAACTCTCTCTCTTTTTCCCTTTCCTCTCTATCTCTTTCTTTGTTTCTTTCTTCTCTCTCCTTTTCTTTTTCCTCTCTATCTCTTTCTCTTTCTTTTTCGTCTCTCTCTCTTTCGTATTCAAGCCGCTTTAATTCTTTCTCATGTTCCATTTGTTTAATTTGCAACTGAATTTTTGCCATTTCCCATGAGTCAAACACTATCTCAGGCAACTTTAAGTGCTTAACCACCGCCATAATTACCTCATCTTTTCGCATTTTGTCAGGTAATGTTAACTGCAATGTTTTTGCCAGACCCAACAGTCTGCTTTTTGTTTCTGTCCGTAAAGTACTGCGTGTGACAGTCTCCACCACAAAAAACTTCTGAGCCTCTGGAAGAGCCATTGTCCACAACACACTACCCACTTAAACTAAAATACCACACCGGAAAAGCAACAGTCCTTCACTGTCTTTAAGTTCACAAATGCCAATCCAATAGATAGACTTTTATCCTCCTCGAGCCCCCAATTGTTATGGGTGAGGCGTTTTCAGAACCCCAAAACGTATCATGGAGTTCAACCAATCGCCCCCTTTAATGTATTTGTTGCTTTTCCGAGCACACGGCTTGTTCCCTAGGGGTGGGATCACAATTATGGACACGTGGGTTTTTAAACACAAAACAGTATTTATTCCATGAACTCAACTTAACATCTGAAAGAAACATTGGATCTCTTAACACCCCTTACTTCAAAGATAACTCCGAAATTATAACAGTAAATAATTCCTCAAAATGTTCCTTCAAACTTCCAAGAGACTTAACACCTTTAAACAGAATCACATCAGGTTAAAGACTTTACTATTATGAGTTTAAATCACCCAAATGATCCAGAGATAGTCTTTCATGGCAGAGATCCCAGCAAATCCAGCTCACTGCAAAACACAGACACACACCCAGCTCTTTTCCGCCAAACTGCAGCTCTCTGGAAACATACAGACACACACAAGCTGCTTTTTCAAACTGCCGCTCTCTGGAAACACACAGACACACACAAGCTGCTTATTCAAACTGCAGCTCTCTGGAAACACACAGATACACACAAGCTCTTTTCCTCCAAACTGCAACTTCAAAATGGCTCCTGTGCTCAGCTCCACCCACTCTCTGACATCACTGCATTTTCTTAAAGGTACATTGCGTAAACATCCATTTCTTAAAGGCACTCTCACATGACAGCATTCAATGTGAGTCATAAAGCCCAAATGGTTCTATACAATTTGCAGTCCCTCAGTTCACTACGGCTGATAGGTCTTAGACAGCAACCTTACCCATTATGCCTCTGCAACAGCTGTCCAAAGCTTTAGTGCATCCCTCAGCTGGACCTTCTATTATGCCAGTCCGAAACGCTTGGCTGAGGACAACTCTTTCTGGATGACCAGCACATTTCAGGCAGACCAATGAGCATCTGTCACCGCGTTGGTGATCCTCCAGTAGCAGTTGAAGTTTGTCTAGATGTGTGTCCCTGGGAACAGCCTGTAGAGCACAGTGTCCTGCATCACTGATCTGCTTGGGATGAACCTCGGAAAAATACCTTCTTTGCAAAGGCACATTCCAGAAGGAAGTGGTCAGCAGTCTCTTCCCCACCACTGCACCTCGTGAGCAACAGGCAGATGTAATGAGACTCCAAGCATGTCAGAAAGATCCAACAGGGAAGACATTTCCCACCCCAGCTAAGCTTGTGCTTGGTGCTTGTTTGAAAGTTGTGATGATAAAGTTGGACAGTGCGAAGGATGTTACAAGTTACAGAGGGACATAGATAAGCTGCAGCGCTGGGCTGAGCGGTGGCAAATGGAGTTTAATGCAGAAAAGTGTGAGGTGATTCATTTTGGAAGGAATAACAGGAAGACAGAGTACTGGGCTAATGGTAAGATTCTTGGCAGTGTGGATGAGCAGAGAGATCTCAGTGTCCATGTACATGGATCCCTGAAAGTTGCCACCCAGGTTGAGAGGGTTGTTAAGAAGGCGTACGGTGTGTTAGCTTTTATTGGTAGAGGGACTGAGTTTCGGAGCCATGCGGTCATGTTGCAGCTGTACAAAACTCTGCTGTGGCCGCAATTGGAGTATTGCGTGCAATTCTGGTCGCTGCATTATAGGAAGGATGTGGACGCATTGGAAAGGGTGGAGAGGAGATTTACCAGAATGTTGCCTGGTATGGAGGGAAGATCTTATGAGGAAGGGCTGAGGGACTTGAGGCTGTTTTCGTTAGAGAGAAGAAGGTTAAGAGGTGACGTAATTGAGGCATGCAAGATGATCAGAGGATTGGATAGGGTGGACAGTGAGAGCCTTTTTCCTCAGATGGTGATGTCTAGCACGAGGGGACATAGCTTCAAATTGAGGGGAGATCGATATAGGACCGATGTCAGAGGTAGGTTCTTTACTCAGAGAGTAGTAAGGGCGTGGAATTCCCTGCCTGCAACAGTAGTGGACTCGCCAACATTAAGGGCATTAAAATGGTCATTGGATAGACATATGGACGATAAGGGAATAGTGCAGATGGGCTTTAGAGTGGTTTCACAGGTCGGCGCAACATCGAGGGCCGAAGGGCCTGTACTGCGCTGTAATGTTCTATGTTCTATGTTCCAATGCATTCTGTTAAACGCCTTGACAGTTTGCACAGGGAACTTATCTCCTTTTTCCGGATGTGCAGACCACCGTCTGATGGACTTGTGGTCAAAGGTGTTTTTCTGCATAAACATTTCTTTGAAGGATAGATGGTACAGCACGATCTAACTACATGGAGCGTTCTACGCAGCGCAGCCAGACCCATCCTTTGCAACACCAGGGATAGCTAGCACCTCAGTACGTAGTAACACTTGGTGTTTGCATATCAAGGGTCCACGCACTCACGTAGGTGGCCATCAGGATGAGGGTGATTTGGGCACGTTTCCCCGCCCCCCCTTCTATCTCAAGGTCCATTTTGACCTCCAGATAAAGCGGAGGATGGCTTGGATGATTGGACCAATGCAGGAGTGAGGAATGTTATACATGGCGTACAGCAACACCGAGATTGACTCACATCTGATGACCAGGCTCTTGCCTGAAATGGTGGAGTGTCAATCCCACATGCTTTTGTTTGACGATAGGTATCATCTTCCAGTTTCTAATACATGCCCTGACCCCTCCAAAACATAGCCCCAGCATCTTCATGCAGTCGGGTCTGATGGTGAATGGGACAAAGGGTCAGTCAGTTCAGTTCCCAAAAAACATGGCCACGCTCTTGCCACGATTGACCTTGGCTCCCAAGGTCAGTTCAAACTGGTCCCAGGTGTTCATCAATCTACGCACCAACAGTGGATCCGAGCAGAAGACATTGGCATTGTCAATGTAGATGGAAACTTTGAACTGAGTGCCTCCACTGCCTGGGATCATCACTCCCCTTATTCCGAATCCTTCCTGATGTCCTCAGAAAATAGTTCAATGCTGCAAATGAACAGGACGGGAAAGACGGCAGCCCTTGCTGACTCCAGATTTAATTAGAAAGCTTTCTGATTCCTGCCCATTGATTGAAACTGCATTCATATTTGTGTAGAGCAGTTGGATCCAATTATGGAGTCCTTCCCCAATCCCCAATTTGGAGAGCAATTCCACCATGCAGGTCTGCAATATTCTGTCAAAGATCTTTTCTGGGTCCAGGCTGATGAGGCAGATGTCCACACCCCTGCCCTGTACAAAGGCAATCATATCCCTGAGTATTGCGAGGCTATCAGAGATAAAGTCTGATGGGCAGCACGGTAACACAGTGGTTAGCACAATTGCTTCACAGCTCCAGGGCCCCAGGTTCGATTCTCGGCTTGGGTCATTGTCTGTGTGGAGTCTGCACGTTCTCTACGTGTCTGCGTGGGTTCCTCTGGGTGCTCCAACTTCCTCCCACAGTCCAAAGGTGTGCGGGTTGGGTGGATTGACCATGCTAAATTGCCCTTAGTGTCCAAAAAAGGTTAAATGGGGATTACTGGGTTACGGGGATAGGTAGAAACATGGGCTTGAGTAGGGTGCTCTTTGTAAGGTCCGGTGCAGACTCGATGGGCCGAATGGCTTCCTTCTGCACTGTAAATTCTATGATACTATGAAAACCATTCACCTACAATTTTTACTGAATAATGGACTCAGCCTTCAATGGACCAGTAATAGCCATTTAACAATAATTGACTTTGACTTTATTTCAGTCATTGCAAATTACTGGCCTTAATGTAACCCTTACAAATCATAAACAGGGCTATTATTATAAGACAATGAACCTTCTGACTAATCCTGAGCGATACCCTGAGAGGTCTGATAATAGTTATTAAAAACAACACTGAAGATAAGTTACAGTTTTGAAATGGCAAGTGAAAATTTACTAATTATAAATCCTACTTTTTACCTAGTAATCTTAGTTGGCAATACTTATGCCTAAAAGTAAGGACAGGATCAGCCTTGCGAATACTGCTCTGCATTATTGAATAGCCTGGGTTTGTTGTTTAGGCTTACACATGTGGAATGAGCAGGTGAGTAAGGATTACTTGTATACCCAGCATGAGTAAGCACTTCGAGAGGGGAAGGGAAAGAAAATTGAAAAGGAGAAGTTATTTCTCCAATCTGTCAATATGACTTGCTTGTGTTACAGAGGAATCCATTGTATTGTGTACAACCCGTGAACTATGTTTATGGAATTGAAAAAGAAAAGAAAGGCAAGTGTGGGAGTGTAGAGAAATACCACACAATGGTAAGTTGAAGCAAGTAAATGCTCATGTCAACCTTTAATGTGAAAATCTTAACTGTGCTTGGACGTCTTGAACCTGAGATTCAGTAAGAGTCATCAATGTTTTAATGTTGCCTGAGCCTAAATCATTTAGCTAGCAGGACTATTACTGTCAACTTACCTCCCTTTTTTTAAAAGCACTAGTTTGACCCCAAAATAGAAAGTATGTAATGCCACATTATTGCCGTTCCATTCACAATCAGTTTAAAAGCAGTTTTCAGACTTACTGAAAACCATATTAATTCGAAACATCATGACTTGGAATCGATTTTCCCATAGGAGCACTGTCATAAATGAGGATTGGTTTCCCCATGGCATGGTGGCACAGTGGCACTGCTGCCTCACAGTGCTAGGGACCCAGGTTCAATTCTGGCCTTGAGTGACTGTGCAAACACAAATCGGTGCTCCCACTGTCCAAAGATGTGCAGGTTAGGTGGGGTTGCAGGGATAAGACAGGGGAGTGGACATAAACAGGGTGCTCTTTCAGAGGGTCGGTGCAGACTTGATGGGCTGAATGACCCCCGTCTGCACTGTCAGGAATCTAAGCTCCGTTTTCAATGAATTGCCACTTATTTGATGTTATGTAGTTTTGAAGAAAAAAAGCAATTTATAATGAGGAAACTCAAACTTTTTGTAACACAGGCATTTGACTTGCCAGTTTCCACAGTCAGTTAGTTTTCAATTGGGCTTTTGTCATGTTAAAGTTTGTGAGATCTTCTATATTTGACAATCAATTTGTTCTTTCTGAGGTTGTGAAAGGCAGAACATAACGAACATGACACTTGGCAAAGACCAACTGTTCACTGGCTTGGCATCGTAAAGTCGGAATCAGTGTTGTAAAGCCGAAACGGTCATAAGTGTCATTTGTCGTAACTCTAACATCGTAAAGTTGAGGACTGCATGTATAAGAAAGACACATTGATGTGGTTTATTAAATGGAATCAGAGAGCTTCCGAGAGGTTTGCACCTGTGGAATGATACGTACACAGTAAGATAAAGATCGCAAGAGATTTTGGCCTGAGTGTATTACGGCATAATTTATTTGAACTTTGCTGTTGCTCCACCAATACCATCGCTGGAACTATCTACAATTTGTTCCTTGCATCCCCCCACCAATTCCTGATTTGGTCAAGGTGATAGCAAATTATCTGGATCTGTGCCAGTTTTCCCACTGCAGCCCCAGTACTGAAAAATTTGGGACTTGTACAGGTCCAGAAAGATGTGCTCGTTCGGTGAATTGGACATTCTGAATTCACCCTCTGTGTACCCGAACAGGTGCCGGAATGTGGCGACGAGGAGATTCTCACAGTAACTTCATTGCAGTGTTAATGTAAGCTTACTTGTGACAATGAAGATTATTATTAATATTAAAATAGTGTAGGTGGATCCATGATTTAAATAAATCCATAGATATGCATCCGTGAGCTCAGAATAATTGCTGAAGGTAAAATAATATCCAAGCTTTTTCTTGATGTATTTGATTCTTAACTAAAACACATCTTTTTTTGGTCACACTGTGTTAGATTTCTTGTATATTGTGTGCATGGCATGGGGCATCGAGGTTTGTTTCCCACGCCATTGGCGATAGCGAAATTAGGAGATAAATTTGGTTTGGTTTATTTTTGGGCCAGAAATTGTTGACGCACTCAGTAAGTACCAGAAACATGATCACTAAAGTTGCTTGAGATCTTGGGCCTCACATGAATAATTCTAGTGAGCCTGTCTGGTCTCCTGAGACAACTCACTGAGTTCCTCGGTTTGGGTCACTGGCTGTCCGTAGTCTGCATGTTCACTCCGTGTCTGCGTAGGTTTCCTCTGGATGCTCCGGTTTCCTCCCACAAGACCCAAAAGACGTGCTTGTTAGGTGAATTGGACATTCTGAATTCTCCCTCCGTGTACAAAACAGGTGCCGGAATGTGGCGACTGGGGGCTTTTCACAGTAACTTCATTGCAGTGTTAATGTAAGCCTACTTGTGACACTAATAAAGATTATTATTATGTATGCATGTTTATTAAAACTCAGTGCCTTTGGGAAATGGAGGGCAGTTTAGAGGACTATCATAAAAAATAAACTGACATCTCACAATTTCAAGAATGCCATATAATATGGAGTAAACTTAAAGACTACAGCATCTACTTTACCACTCATTAAAATCGCACTCATTAATCAAAACATAAGGCTATTATGATAGAATGTTCGATATTATTAAAATGTCTTACTTGTGTAAAACATTGGTCAGAGAAAGTAATTTAAAAGTACTTATAACAGTAAATAAATATTTTGATGATTGATTAAAATCCTTATCCAAAGCAGAAAGTCATTTTGAAATTGTGAATGTTATTAGTGTTGATGGAAGTAACTTGGCAATTTATCTAAGACTGCATTTATCTTGCATCATATTTATTACCTTACCAGTTAAAAATACCTGGTAAAACCAGAAGGATATCTGATGACTTCAACTGCAAACAGGAATGAAGATTAGGCTGGATTTTACAGTGAGTTGTATGTGTGTGTGGGTGGGGGACGGTCATGTAACTATGTAGGGTGGCTAGTCCACTACCCTGCCCTCATCATGCGGAGGGGCTGGGTAAGGCGCACACTAGCCTGCCCTCCTTTAGGTATGTTGGAGCTTTAAGTGGCTAATTATTGCCCATTTAAGGTCCCCAGTCCGCCTCTACTATCACAATATGCTGGGCAGTGGAAGGCAGGTGAGAGTGGGAAGGCTGCTTTTCAGCCAAATTGATGAAAAGGTGGGAAGGAAAGAGATACTGATTTTGGATGGGGTGCCCTGTGTGGATTAGGGGCACCCCTCTAACATTATTATCCCTCCCCTCCCTTTTGTGCCTCATCGCCCGGTCTCTAAGATCCACACCCCCAGCCCCTCACCCCTGCACTAATGTC
Organism: Scyliorhinus torazame; assembly: GCF_047496885.1. Taxonomy (NCBI): domain Eukaryota; kingdom Metazoa; phylum Chordata; class Chondrichthyes; order Carcharhiniformes; family Scyliorhinidae; genus Scyliorhinus; species Scyliorhinus torazame. The sequence goes on from NC_092709.1 coordinate 93,031,219, forward strand.
CTGATCCCTCTCCACCCAAAAGGCCCAGGGTTTACCTGAATCTGGTGTCCATCTGGCAGGGCTGCTGGCAAAACTAAGTCCTGCTTGGGCTGATAGAGGTACCAACCAATCAAATTTGCTGACAGTTCTCTAGGGCGAGTTCTTTCCACTGAGGAGCAGAAGTCTGACACTCAGCTTGTGACCAAAAGCAGCTTGTTATCTCTGTGAGGCTACCTTTTCTAAAGGCGGTCAGATTGACCTTTCTTCCAGAGGGATGAACAGTATGACCCGCCCTGTAAAATCCAGCCCAATAAACTGAAATGTGGTCGACGTAAAGAAACCTTCTTCCATACTTGGCAAACTTTCCTGCCTGAAGACTCTTCATCAACTGCTGTCCTCTTCCTCTATCTGAAATAAGTGTCATTCAATGTACTTCAATGCACAAAGTGTCTTAAGAACGAAATGTGTTTCACTCTTCATTATTATCCTCTGCCTAAATGAAATTGCCAATTGAGTTTTACTTTATGCTAAGCAATTGATAGTTTTGCATGATGAGTTTTCAATCACTAGGAAGTACATTGAGAGTATCCAATCCTCTTTTTTCATTTAACACAACTGTAGTCAATAATTATGAGACTTTCTTAACTTCGGTATGGATTGGGATTGATCCAGGTGCCACAGAGAAGACAAAGTCAGGACAACAAGAATTAATTATGACCAGAAATAAGGGAAAGATTGAGGATAAAGGAAAAGGCATGTACCATGGTGGCACAGTGACACAATAGTTAGCACTGCTGCCTCACAGCTCCAGGGTTCAATTCCAGTTTTGGATGACTGTGGAATTTGTACTTTCTCCCCGTATCTGTGTGAATTTCCTCAGGGTGATCTGGTTCCTTTCCAGAGACCAAAGATGTGCATGTTAGGTTGATTGGCCATGCTAAATTGCCCCTTAGTGCCCAAAAGATTAGATGGTGCCCAAAAGATTAGATGGTGCTCCAGGGATAGGGTGTGGGTGTGGGCCGAGGTTGGATATTTCTTCGGAGGGTCGGTGCAAGCTCAATGGGCCTAATAGTTTCTTTCTGCACTTTAGGGATTCTAGGATTTATTCTATGAAGCATATAGACAGAAGGGGAAAACATAAACCATTTAGTACATGAAGAGATTAGGACAGAAGTCAAAAAACAATTCGGAAGGTAAAGAGGAACTATGAAATTAAATTATCAAGGAACATAAAATAGTATAACATTCTACAGACACCAGTAAAAAGAGGGAATGTTGAGATGGGAGTAGGGTCACTCAGCTGTATTCAAAATAGAGGAGAAATATTAAATAAGCTAATCAAACTCCAAATAGGCGTAAACGCTTGAGTTGGACAGATCCCATTGTCACCTTTGAAAAGAGCTGGCAGAGGCACTTTTACACATATTTAATCATTTTCAAACAGTGTTTTTCAAACTTTTTTTCCAGGGACCCATTTTTACAAACCAGCCAACCTTAGGGACCCAACCCGGCCGTCCTTCGCGACCCACGCCGGCCGACCTTCACGACCCATGCCGGCCGACCTTCGCGACCCATGCCGGCCGACCTTCGCGGCCCACTCCGGCCGACCTTCGCGGCCCATGCCGGCCGACCTTCGCGACCCACGCCGGCCGACCTTCGCGGCCCACTCCGGCCGACCTGCGCGGCCCATGCCGGCCGACCTTCGCGACCCACGCCGGCCGACCTTCGCAGCCCACTCCGGCCGACCTGCGCGGCCCATGCCGGCCGACCTTCGCGGCCCACGCCAGCTGATCTTCACGACCCAACATTTTCTCTTACTTTGTTTGCTGCTGACAAAATGGAGGAATCTCAATCGCGCCCAAAGCACGTGATGTCAATATTCAAGGGGCGTGACCTGCTCTCTGCCTCCCTTCAGGCAAGAAGACTACATATAATTTTTTAAAAAGTCTTCTGCGTCTCCGATTGCGCAAATTCGCGGGCAACAGCCGCAGCAGCCGGCTTGTTTTTACAAGGTCAGGGAGGCGTTTTTATTTGATAACATTTTACAGGAAAAAATAGAAGAAACTGAAAATGTTTTCATCCTCTAGAAATTGGAGATTCACCACAATTCACCTAAACATTACAATTAAAAATGTTAAAAAAAAGACACTTAAAAATCAATTAATTGATAAAGGTTCCAAATACGACCTGCAGGCACTTTGTTTTGGAATGTTTAAAAATCAAGATTAAAAAAGTTGACATCTCCTGGTTGAAGTTACAGCTGCGGTGAAACCTTCGTTGGATCTCTCACTGCAAATCCTAGTAGTAGTCTTTGTTATACTGATTGCTGTACTGACTCCAGAACTGTTGAAGTCCCGCCTGCTGCTGACGGCTCCAGTTCTCTTCAAAGCCCTGACCTTGATGGAAGTTTTCGTATCTGTAGCCTTGGTTAAAGCCACGATTTCCCCTGCCCCTGAAATTTTGTCCATAGCCTCCTCGGTTGCTGCCAGGACCCCTATGGTTGTCTGCTGCCCCCCTGTGGTTGTAGGCACCTCCTCTGCCACTGTAAGAGGGTCTTTCGACAAAACTACCCCTGTTGTAGCCTACCATCGGAGTGAAACGCTACTTGTGAACATAGCCACGACTCTGTTGATTTCCTCTTCTATTATATTGTCCACGGTTTGAACCCCCTCGTTAATTGCTGCGGTTCTGATATCCACCTCGCCCTCCTCTCTCGCCACCTCTATTGTACTGGTTCATTCCACCCGGTTGACCACTTCAACCCCAATTCATAGCTCTCTTCCCAGTACTGGTATTGGGTTTTTTCTCTGGTGGTAGGGCGGTTTTACTTTCCTCCTTGTATTTCTCGAGCAATTTCTGAGCACCTTCCTTTTGCAGCTCTGCATGGTTCACCTCATCCAGAAAGTCACCTGACTCAGGCAGTGTGAAGATACCTTTCACTTTCAGAACAGCATGCTCTGGGACATCCTTTCCCTCTTCCTCAGCTTTCTTCTTTGAACGCTCCTTATATTCTTCATCTGACGGGCAAATGATAACCGTTTTACGCTGGAAGCCTGCGAACAGGCACATCTTACTTCTCTGTGCAGCTGCACACACATTTGTCTGATCGAGAATGTAGTTGCACTTCTTGTGAGCCACAATCTCAATGAACTTACTCAAACATTGTGTAGCTTGCTGAATCAATGTAGTTAATTTACCCCCGTCAGTCTTCTGACGCTTGAAGCTCACAACTTTCATTATATCTATGATATTGTTTGTCCCCAAAATATTATATTTACCTGGATACTCTGCTGCATGCTTTGAAACCCAAACTGATTTGCCAGGCCCAGGCAAGCCAACCATCATCAAAACCTCACATTCTCCTTTGGTTTTGGGTCCCTTTGGCCCTCGTACACACTCCTCCAATGGAACCTGTTGGATGAAGGTGAAGCCTTCTGGTGTCGGAAAGTATGGAGTCTCCATCTGTCCAAAGTTAAGCTCCACAGCACAGTTGTGGCACAGAACATGTGGAAATAAGGCTCTGTCAGCGAGACTGTCTCTTCCCAACCTTAAATGCGACACCCAGATCCTGACCATTCTTGGAGTAAGAGACTTCCACTTCATCAGTATCAAAGTTCAGAAAGCAACCAATCACATCATTATCCCCAAACTTTTTGCAGCCGGCTTTTAACAATGCCGGCTGCGAGCGGCCTTCAAAAAGGCTGCGACCATATTTTAAAAATGCGGCCGCACTGCACATGTGTGCCCGCTCATCAGTGCGCATGTGCAAAACTCTGCGCATGCGCAATGATGAGCGGGCGCACATGCGCAGTACCTTTGATAAGGCAGCACATAATGAATGAATGAGGTTATGTGTACACAGTCACGGCAGCAGAGAGTAGGGCAGCACAGTGGCGCAGTGGTTAACATTGCTGCCTCACGGCGCCGAGGTCCCAGGTTCGACCCTGGCTCTGGGTTACTGTCCGTGTGGAGATTGCACATTCTCCCCGTGTTTGCGTGAGTTTCGCCCCCACAACCCAAAAGATATGCAGGGTAGGTGGATTGGCCACGCTAAATTGCTCTTTAATTGGAAAAAATGAATTGGGTAGTCTAAATTTTTTTTTAAGGTAGCAGAGAATAAGGGTAAAAGGTCGTCTATCTGAGTAGCGGAAGGTGTAAAATGGGGTACCACAAAGATCAGTGCTGATACCAGAGTGGGTCACAATTTCCATTAACGATTTAGACATTGGAATCATGAACAAAATTTCTAAATTTGCAGATGACACCTGTAGCCATCTGGGATGGCCACTTCCCGATTGCAAAATGGACACTTTGCAAAGATTGCAGAGAAAATGGACAATCCTAAGAAAGCAAGCAGGCGCAAGGTTTGTCTGTTGATTGGAGCCATAGCTCCCAGACAAGACCGATACTGTAAACCATTTCCATACTACTGAGCCATCTCCGGGAACAAAAAGGCAACATTTAAGTAAACAATATCAAGACAGACACCCCGGCGCCAGAGGAGACCAGAACAAAGCAGGCCAACGACCACCTAGGACACGCCCAGCAATCAGTGCACCCACCCCTCTATTGGAGGAAATCGATGAGAGCGATTGGGAAATGGCCCACTTAATTGGGGCCAAGTTCAAGGTCCACCCAAAAGCACGCGAAGCCCCTTTTGGGTATAAGAAGAATCTCCCAAGAGAGAATCGCTCTCTTGGCTCCGGCTCTCACCAAGGAGAGACCTGCCCAACAGCAACATCAGAACAAGTAAGTCCAAGGTCAATGCACGCTACGAGACAGACGCTCCTAGCTGTTATTCTGTACCAATTTGATCCCAGCAGCCTCAGAATCGAACAACGGCCATTGTTCCTCTGACTGAGTGGGCGCCCGAAGCTAAGTATAGGCTTTTAGCAGTAGTGATAGTTTAGTTTGTAGAGTTTTATGCATGAGTATATCTGACCGTGTGTGTAAATAAATGAGCATTGAGTTTGAACTTACTAACTGGTATATCGAGTCTTTGATCAGTATTCGGTTTTGAACCTTGTGGCGGTATCGAGAGATACCTGGCGACTCTAGAGCAAAATGTAATTAGAATTAAGGAAGGCGACCATATTGGCCGCCATCTTCAGAGCCAAATTAGTAGAAACACAATTAGCAACATTTACTGGCGACTCCTGATGTGACTCGCCTTAGAAGTGGCCTAATCACTCCGCGAGAACCCAAATTTGAATTGGAATCCAATTAGAAACAGAAAAACCACAAGTGTAAGAAAAATACTGATCAAACCTCCGAGATTCGGAAGTGTGTTAATGCATGCGTACTAACAGGGATATAAGGTAAACCTGAGAGATTTTGTTGCGTAATACTGTCGGGAGTTTTGTAGGCTGGAAATTAGCGTAAGCCGTACCCGTGTTTACATCACCACTTTATCACCCCGTGTTCCAAATTCAGTAGAGAACCCAGATAGAGAAAATTGCAATGAAGGCAATGGAACGCCTAATGAACCCCCAGGAATTCGAGGTCACAGCGACCAGTAGAGTAGGACAGTGTCCCGTATGGGAAGAGGAAATCAGAAAGTACCTCAAAGGGAATTGGAGCGAATTCTGCGCGTATGATGAAACAGGTCCCGGAAGTATAGGACATACTTGGTGGGAGACCCTGTCAGAGATCCACAAGAAGAGCTTAGGGAAAGCTCGCAAGCCGATGGAAATCGTGTCCTGCTTGGCACAATTGCAAGGCACAGAGGAGGTCATTAGGACGCTCCGTAGAGAGATAGAGGAGAGAGACAGAAGTAGTGAGGGAGATGTGAGCGAGTTTGAGAAAGAGAATAAAGATTTAAAAGAGCAGTTAGCAGCGAGGGCCAGAGAGGTGGATGATGCCAAGGGGGCACACCAGTCTTGTCTCGCCCATTTGAGTAGTTTTCAGGCCCAATATGATAAGGCCTATCAGGACACGCAACGTGCAGTCTTGGTAAGACAAGAAACCGAGCAACAGGTAGAGAAATTGCAGAAACAGTACAATGATTTGAAAGCAGCCCTACGAGCGCTCCACACTTCCACGACGGAACAAATGCAGAGCTCGGTAGATCACGCAAAGTGCTGGAAGCAAATTTCAGAATTGCAATCCCTGCTTTCCGTCCAGAATGGTTTTCAAAGTACGTTTGGACCCAATTAGACCAGGAAAAAGGCCCTGATTGGCAGGAGTTAAATGAGACTGCCCACAGATATGTACATGGGACATGTACGCAAGAAAAACCCCAGAAAATGAAAGCACCCCAACCCCCGACTGAGCAGGCAGAACACCCCCCCATGAACCCTGTAACCACACACCGCAGGGCCGCAGCAGAAGGAAACGCAGATTTCCTGTATACAACCCCGTTAACCGTGACCCAATTACAGGACGCGTGTGGAACAATTACACCGTTCCTTCCCACATCAGACCCCCACCAGTTTTTCGCTAGAGTTAAACAGCAGGCTACCATGTACGGCCTGGACGAAAAGGAGCAAGTGAAGCTCACAGTTTTAAGCCTCGACCCTTCAGTCGTGGTAGCCCTTCCCGACCCACAGAATGTAGAAGGGGGCACACTCCAAGAGATGCACACAGCGATCCCAGATGCGATCGGCTATAACAGAGGAGACCCTGTAGAAGGCCGAAACAAGTGTAGGCAAAAGAAGACAGAGCACCCCACAGCGTTTGCTGGACGCTTGTGGATACATTTCACAGCAGTTTTCGGAGAGTTAGCCCGCGCCCATTTGTCGCAGATAACGTGGCCAAATGGACTTGCATCCTAGTCTCTCACGCGACAGACGCAGAACAGAGAGCTTGCGCAAATTACAACCCCTCAGACGAGGCCCACAACGAGAAATGGGTTTTGAAGAGTGTCCCGCACTTGGGAACAATCAGTTCAAGGCAAAACCGCATTTGTAAAACCAGATGAAGAGCAGGCAGTTATCAATACAGTTAAAGCGCACCAGAACCCCGCATGGGTAAATGAGGGCAGGAACAGCCCACCACAGCCTAAATTCCAGGAATGTTACAACTTTGGACAATTAGGACACTTTGCGCGAGAGTGCAACACGCCCCAAAAGCAGCAAAGAAGTCAACAGACAGGCACCCTAAATAGGAATAGGGTAAAGCCAATCCACAGCGTTAGTGCCCCTTCAGAGAACATAGACATGAACGGCACCGACTGACGGCATTCGGGCTCCCCAACCTGGGTCTGCGACACGCTTTGGGACAAGTCCGGTAGACCGGTCGTAGCAGGCACAGTCCGGTGACACCCCGTAGAATTTCTTTGGGACACAGGAGCACCACACTCAATTCCTCCACGATGTTTCAGCGAGACACGTGGCCCACAACAGACACCATCACACTCAGCGGCTTTACAGGTCATTCACAACAGGGACACATCACAGCCCCTGTAGCGATACAAATAGGGAATATCACAACTAAGCACCCCGTAGTTTTAGTTTTTTAAAAAAAAATTATATTTATTGAAGTTTTTTAACACAATTTTTCACCCTTACAAACACAAACCCCTCCCCCTCGTAACAAAATAGAAAGAAAACGCACATAGCAAGATATAAACATGGTAAAACGATATGTTACAGAGCTTTGTACACTGGATTCCTCCCATACATGCCAGTTTTCCAGATCTTTCATGTGTTCTCTTGCTCAAATACCCCCCAGGCAGACCCCCCTTCCCCCCTCCCTCCCTCCCCCCCCCTTCACAAGACATCCCCCCCACCTCCCCCCCCCCCCCCCCGGGTTGCTGCTGCTGCTGCTGACCGACCTTCGTCTAACGCTCCGCGAGATAGTCTAGGAACGGTTGCCACCGCCTGTAGAACCCCTGCACAGACCCTCTCAAGGCAAACTTTATCCTCTCCAGCTTAATGAACCCAGCCATGTCGTTTATCCAGGCCTCCACGCTGGGGGGCTTCACCTCCTTCCACATTAGCAAGATCCTTCGCTGAGCTACTAGGGACGCAAAGGCCAGAATGCCGGCCTCTTTCGCCTCCTGCACTCCCGGCTCGTCCACTGCTCCAAATATTGCTAGCCCCCAGCTTGGTTTGACCCGGGCTTTCACCATCTTAGATATTGTTCCCGCCACTCCCCTCCAGAACCCCTCCAGTGCCGGGCATGACCAAAACATATGGACATGGTTCGCCGGACTTCCTGAGCACCTCCCACATCTGTCCTCTACCCCAAAGAACCTACTCAGCCTCGCCTCCGTCAAGTGCGCTCTGTGAACCACCTTAAACTGTATCAGGCTAAGCCTGGCACACGAGGAGGAGGAATTAACCCTACCTAGGGCATCAACCCATAGCCCCTCCTCAATCTCCTCCCCCAGCTCCTCCTCCCATTTACCCTTCAGCTCCTCTACCAACGCCTCCCCCTCTTCTTTCATCTCCTGGTATATTGCCGACACCTTGCCCTCTCCCACCCATACGCCCGAGATCACCCTGTCTTGAATTTCCTGTGCCGGGAGCAACGGGAATTCCCTCACCTGCCGCCTCACAAATGCCCTCACCTGCATGTATCTGAAAGCATTTCCCGGGGGTATCCCAAACTTCTCCTCTAGTGCCCCTAGGCTCGCAAACGTCCCATCAATGAACAGGCCCCCCATTCTTCTAATCCCCGCCTGATGCCAGCTCTGAAACCCCCCGTCCATCCTCCCCGGGACAAACCGGTGGTTACTCCTGATCGGGGACCACACCGAGGCTCCCATTGCACCCCTGTGCCATCTCCACTGGCCCCAGATCTTTAGCGTTGCCGCCACCACCGGACACCGTAGTTTTAGTTGACCAGCCCCAGACAGCTGAACATATCCTAGGAATCGATTTTATGAGCTCCCACAACCTTTCTTTTGATCCGGTAAACAAGTGTGTTTGGAAAATGGCAAAGGCAGCACGAGCCCCCGCCACGCTCACAGTTGGAGAGTATGAAAACAGTATTACCTCAGTAGGAGACTTCTGGTTCAACCCTCGAGCCATTAGTGCAGCCAAACAGGTTAGGGCAGTCCTGCAGGAATACAAAGCAGCATTTGCACAACACAAGCACGACTGTGGCAAAATAGCTGGCTTGGTAAATATTACAGGTCCCAACCCCAGACCCCAAAAGCAGTATGGGTTTCCCCAAGAGGCAGAGGGAGAAATCCCAAAAGTAATAGAGAGTTTGCTTGATCAAGGCGTACTCATATCAGTAGCCTCCACAAACAACGCACCAATTTGGCCTGTCAGGAAACCCGTTGGATCATGGCGACTGATCATTGATTACCGGGAACTGAACAAAGTAACCCCAGTAGCAGCCCCCACCATAGCCACGAGTCCCGAGACCATGTTCAAACAGGGACTCCAGTCAAAATCTTTTTCGGTTTTGGACATTAGTAATGGCTTTTGGTCCATTCCATTGGATAAAGCGTGCCAGTACAAATTCGCCTTCACATTCCAGGGACAACAATATATGTGGACGTGCCTTTCACAAGGCTTCCACAACTCCCCCTCCATTTTCCACCGACAGCTGGCAAATGGACTAACAAAATTTTCCCGCCCCGACTCTCTAGTCCAGTATGTCGATGCTTGCTACTACAGACAGACGCAAAGGGAGAGCAAATTCCGCTTCTCGCCGAACTCCTAGTACTCCTAAAAGAAATTGGTTGTAAAGTCAACCCCAAGAAGGCCCATATTTTGCAGGAAAAAGTGATTTACTTGGGTACAGTAGTCACACATGGTAAACGCGAGATCGAGCAAAAGAGAATTGACTAGATCATCAAATTGCTCCTTCCCACAATGTCTCAGCCCTCCGGTCATTTTTAGGACTGGTTGGCTACTGCCGAAACCATATCGATGGTTTCGCCATAAAAGCAGCGCCCCTATCCGACCTTCTCACGAAAAAGGCACGTTGGGTATGGCTTCCACAGCACACAGATGCCGTGGATGCTTTTAAAAAAGCCCTCAGCACAACATTACAGCTCCCAGATCCACTTTCCCCGTACGCAATTGAAGTTGCAAGCACCGACCGAACCCTTTCAGCCGTACTCCTCCAGGAACGCCATGACCAATTACGCCCTGTGGCATACGCCTCACGCGTGTTAGATCCTGTCGAGCAAGGATTTTCTGCCTGTGAAAGGCACCTGCTCGCAGTTTTTTGGGCAGTACAGTACTTCGCCTACATTACAGGACTCAACCCCATCACCATCCTCACTGAACACACCCCAACACAGCTATTCTTAGACGGTCGACTTAAAGATGGCACAGTCAGCCAAATCCGCGCAGCCCGTTGATCCTTCTTTTACAGGGACGGGACATTACAGTCAAAAGAATCAAGACTCACACCTTCCTAGCCAACAATTTGCAATATGCAGGAACCTCTCACGAGTGTGAGATCATCATCACAAAACACAACACAGGCCCATTTATACATAAAACACCTCCCAGCAAAACAGGTAGTACACCCCAGAGACCGCAGCCCACAGACACATGCGCACCCCTGAAAATTTATGTGGATGGCTCCTCCACAGTTTTGAACGGAAAGAGAATTACCGGTTGCAGTATTTATGTAGAGGACGCGCAGGGACGCGCCCCAGAAGAGATTTCACTTAAGTTGCCAGGACACTTAGGCTCGCAGGCAGCAGAACTGGCAGCAATCACTTATATTGTAGACCACCCCGACTCGTTCCCGACCCCAGCAGACATCTATTCGGACAGCTTGTATGTCTGTAATAGTTTGATGGAATTCCTACCCCTGTGGGAAACTAGAGGATTTGTTTCCGCAGACGGAAAACCCCTACCCTCAGCCCCATTACTCCAACATATCCTAGAGACAGCCAAAAATAGGAAATACGGCATAATTAAAGTTCGCAGTCACCACCGTTCTTCCCCCCCTGGTAACGTTAAAGCAGATGCACTAGCGAAGGCAGGTTCCAGGCATGGTTACTTTTGGAACCCCCCCCGAGAGCACCCCAGTACACGCGGTTCAGGTCTCACAGACCAACATTCAGGATCTAGCAAAGGCACAGCAGGAAGATGAAAAACTCAGGGAAGTTTTAACAGGAACCTTCCCAGCCCCATATGACAAGTTTAAAAACGCAATCACCACACACGACGGTGTGATTTTAAAAGAAGGCATTTATGTAGTTCCCAGCCAGGACAGGGACCAGATTATTTGTCAGTTCCATGACAATCATGGACACCAAGGCATTGAACCCACCCTAGCCCACCTCAGACCGCTCTGCTGGTGGCCTGATTTAAAAGCCGATGTCACTCACTACATAGAAAATTGCTTGATCTGTGCCCAGAACAATCCGGACAGATATGCAAGAACGGCTCAGCTTAGTCACACCCGCCCCGTTAATGGCCCCTGGACGAATTTGCAGATAGACTACATAGGACCTCTACCCCCCTGCAGAAATGGTTATAAGTATGTGTTGGTGGTCATCGACACCTTCGCAAAATGGGTGGAAGCTTTTCCATCCAGAACAAATACGGCTAAGACAACAGCTAAAATCCTAACACAGCACATCTTTACAAGATGGGGCCTCCCGCAGTATAGAATCCGATCAAGGCTCCCATTGTACAGGACGAGTAATGAAGAACGTCCTCACAATTTTCGGAATTAGGTAGAAGTTTCATATAGCCTACCACCCCCAGTCAAGCAGCATTGTAGAGAGGATGAACAGGACTCTAAAAGCCACCCTCAGGAAAATGGTACAACAGAACAACAGCACCTGGGATTCAGTTCTCCCATTTGTTTTAATGTTCCTAAGAAACACGGTATCCACGTCCACAGGATACACCCGCCACACCCTCATGACCGGACGCCCCATGAAAGGGACAGAGTATTTATTAGGACTGGATTTGGCCAGCCCCGCAGTCACCGCCCTCACGCATGAAAATGCTGTATAACAGTTATTAGAGAACATAAAGGCAGCCCAACTCGCAGCAGCTGTGAGACTTGGCACCAGGAAAAAACAAAGCAAGGCTTGTTTCAACAAAAAGGTACACGCCACTGAATTTGTAGTACGGCAGCAAGTGATGCTTTCCCTATACAACCCCAGTTCATTCCTTTCCCCCAAATTCTCGGAACCTTTCTCCATTTCGGACAAAGTCAGCCCCTCTGTATACAAAATCACATATCCCAATGGCAAGTCGGCGTGGTTCCACATAAACCGGCTTAAGGCTTATGGCTCGCAGAACCATTCACACCACATCTTGCTCGCAGCAGCCCCGCCCACAGATGACGTATTCCTACCCTCCCCCAGCCAGTCCAACACATCCTCAGACACATCTTCAACTCCACCCCCAGAGGCACGACTCTGCCTCTCCCATCCTTCAACCAGCAGTGACAGCGACGGTGATAGCGATGACGACAGCCACAGCACACCACGCTATGATTATACCCCTGCATCTGGCCCCACTCCAAGCGAATCCGAGCATGGTTCCAGTGACCCCTTCGAGATGACGTACATCAAAGCCCCTGACCCAGACCCACTGCCTGACAATTGCGGAGTAAAACCTAGTAGCTCCAACCTTGACACACGGTTCTGGCACGGAGACAATTCGTTCAGGCTCATCCGGAATGATGAGATGGACCCCAATTCACCCCAAGCAGCTTTAGCCAAACTACTCCAGTCAAGAGTGTGGCATCCGGGAGAAGATGATGACATAGAGTCTGACTCCCACCAAACAAATCCCTTTGCGACCCTGTTCGCTACTGAGCAATGAGGTGTCCACATGATGGTAAAAAGGAACCGATGGAGAGATACAGTGTCCTTTCTGATGGAACCTGCACCATTTTTGTTGTATGTTTGTTCGTTTAATGTACATGTTTGTTGTGGGTAAATTTGAAGTTTTTCATGGCCCCACGACACCACCCTTTAGACGCCCAATGCCTGTTAATGGAACAAGTTTGTCCCCAGACAACCGTTCAGAGGAACTAGTTTGTCGACAGAACACTCTCCTGATTCGATCACGAGAGGCAGCCCCTCACGACGACCACATTCTTACCCGTTCTTGCTGGTTACTCAGGCAGTGGAGAAACGGCACTGGTCCCCGTCCTGCCTGAGGACCCCCCCTCTGGTCAGCTACGCTCGGGTAGCGCACATACGGCACTGACCACTGTCCTACCCGGGGATTTCACCCACTTCTTACCCGCCGCGGCCCATACGCACCCCATTTTGGCTCGTTCTGTTCAAAATTCTTTAGTTTGATTTTGGCAACGCTTAGGTTGCTTCCGTATGCTATTTACATCCTCAAACGCTAAGATGGTAGATCACACAGGCTGCGAGACAGCTCGCACTATGTCAGTATTTTTCTCGGATACCTTGTCCCAAATATTTTTTTTTTTTTTAAATGAGGGAGTCACAGATGGTGACCAATCATAATGGGTAATGATGGGGCCCTCTGGGAGGAGAGCAGTGAATTTAAAAACTCTGACCTTTAGAGGAGCAGCCCTTTGGATTTTGGTGGCAGCGGTGCGCAGGGGCCTTCTGGGAGGTGAGTAGTGAATTTAAAAACTCTTACCTTTACAGGAGCAGCCCTTTGGATTTCGGCAGCAGCGGTGCGCAGGGGCCTTCTGGGAGGTGAGTAGTGAATTTAAAAACTCTTACCTTTACAGGAGCAGCCCTTTGGATTTCGGCGGCAGCGGTGCGCAGGGGCCTTCTGGGAGGTGAGTACTTACTTTAAAAAGCCTTGCCTTTACAGGAGCAGCCCTTTGGATTTCGGCGGCAGCGGTGCGCAGGGGCCTTCTGGGAGGTGAGTACTTACTTTAAAAAGCCTTGCCTTTACAGGAGCAGCCCTTTGGATTTCGGCGGCAGCGGTGTGCAGGGGCCTTCTGGGAGGTGAGTACTTACTTTAAAAAGCCTTGCCTTTACAGGAGCAGCCCTTTGGATTTCGGCGGCAGCGGTGCGCAGGGGCCCTCTGGGAGGTGAGTAGTGAATTTAATAACTCTTACCTTTACAGGAGCAGCCCTTTGGATTTCGGCGGCAGCGGTGCGCAGGGGCCTTCTGGGAGGTGAGTACTTACTTTAAAAAGCCTTGCCTTTACAGGAGCAGCCCTTTGGATTTCGGCGGCAGCGGTGTGCAGGGGCCTTCTGGGAGGTGAGTACTTACTTTAAAAAGCCTTGCCTTTACAGGAGCAGCCCTTTGGATTTCGGCGGCAGCGGTGCGCAGGGGCCCTCTGGGAGGTGAGTAGTGAATTTAATAACTCTTACCTTTACAGGAGCAGCCCTTTGGATTTCGGCGGCAGCGGTGCGCAGGGGCCTTCTGGGAGGTGAGTACTTGCTTTAAAAAGCCTTGCCTTTACAGGAGCAACCCTTTGGATTTCGGCGGCAGCGGTGCGCAGGGGCCTTCTGGGAGGTGAGTACTTACTTTAAAAAGCCTTGCCTTTACAGGAGCAACCCTTTGGATTTCGGCGGCAGCGGTGCGCAGGGGCCTTCTGGGAGGTGAGTACTTACTTTAAAAAGCCTTGCCTTTACAGGAGCAGCCCTTTGGATTTCGGCGGCAGCGGTGCGCAGGGGCCCTCTGGGAGGTGAGTAGTGAATTTAAAAACTCTTACCTTTACAGGAGCAGCCCTTTGGATTTCGGCGGCAGCGGTGCGCAGGGGCCTTCTGGGAGGTGCGTACTTACTTTAAAAAGCCTTGCCTTTACAGGAGCAGCCCTTTGGATTTCGGCGGCAGCGGTGCGCAGGGTCCCTCTGGGAGGTGAGTAGTGAATTTAAAAACTCTTACCTTTACAGGAGCAGCCCTTTGGATTTCGGCGGCAGCGGTGCGCAGGGGCCTTCTGGGAGGTGAGTACTTACTTTAAAAAGCCTTGCCTTTACAGGAGCAGCCCTTTGGATTTCGGCGGCAGCGGTGCGCAGGGGCCCTCTGGGAGGTGAGTAGTGAATTTAAAAACTCTTACCTTTACAGGAGCAGCCCTTTGGATTTCGGCGACAGCGGTGCACAGGGGCCTTCTGGGAGGTGAGTACTTACTTTAAAAAGCCTTGCCTTTACAGGCGCAGCCCTTTGGATTTCGGCGGCAGCGGTGCGCAGGGGCCCTCTGGGAGGTGAGTACTTACTTTAAAAAGCCTTACCTGGTCCCGTGTCTGTTCTTCTTTTCTGTTTTATTTGTTTTTATATAAGGCGGGAACCGGAAGTTCGACCCGCGGACCTCTGGGAAGTCCCCCCCCCCAACCAATAAATTCTGGTGGAGAGGAAACCCGAGACACTACACGTGTAGTGTCTCCCACCCGCCCTCCTCCTCTAACCTAATAATAAGACCCATTGGTGTAAGGTAAGTGCCATATTATATTATTATTATATTATTAGCATTGTGCAGGTCAAGGTTCGGAGGTGGAGGAGCAGTCTCTGTCAGCGAGAGAACCTGAGAACATCTAAGACACTCAGAAGGTAAGAAGGTAAGTAAGTGATTTTTACTTATTTTCACTTTTGTACCTTTTTTCAAATTGTGTGTGTCGGGGGGAAACTGAAGTGGCATCACAGAAAAGCTGTGGCCAGAGTGGTTGGTTGGGATTCTACCCTAAATTAAAAAATTTTTTTGAGTATTTGGTAACTAATTAAACATAATAACTTAATTATAATTTAGAGGGATATCTAAGCCAGAGATCGGAGAGTATTATAGTTAGCTATCGCATTTCTATTAGAAATCTAGTGCTAGGAAACAGATAGTTGACAGTAACTTTGAAATTTTTTAAAAATATTTTTTTTTAAAAAGACAAATTTTAATTTTAATTTTAATTAATTGACGCAATGTCAGTTAGAGGGGTGCTGTGCTCTGACTGTGAGATGTGGCAGGTCCGGGAGGCTTCCAGCGTCCCGGATGGCTTCATCCGCAGAAAGTGCACCCAACTGGAGCTCCTCACAGACCGCATGGTTCGGTTGGAGCAGCAATTGGATGCACTTAGGAGCATGCAGGTGGCGGAAAGCGTCATAGATTGCAGTTATGTAAATGTGGTCACACCCAAGGTGCAGGCAGAGAAATGGGTGACCACCAGAAAGGGCAGGCAGTCAGTGCAGGAATCCCCTGTGGTTGTCCCCCTCTCGAACAGATATACCCCTTTGGATACTGTCGGGGGGGATAGCCTATCAGGGGAAAACAGCAGCAGCCAGATCAGTGGCACCACGGCTGGCTCTGATGTTCAGAAGGGAGGGTCAAAGCGCAGAAGAGTAATAGTAATAGGGGACTCTATAGTCAGGGGCACAGATAGGCGCTTCTGTGGACGTGAAAGAGACTCCAGGATGGTATGTTGCCTCCCTGGTGCCAGGGTCCAGGATGTCTCCGAACGGGTAGAGGGAATCCTGAAGGGGGAGGGCAAACAGGCAGAGGTCGTTGTACATATTGCTACTAACAACATAGGCAGGAAGGGGCATGAGGTCCTGCAGCAGGAGTTCAGGGAGTTAGGCAGAAAGTTAAAAGACAGGACCTCGAGGGTTGTAATCTCGGGATTACTCCCTGTGCCACGTGCCAGTGAGGCTAGAAATAGGAAGATAGAGCAGATAAACACATGGCTAAACAGCTGGTGTAGGAGGGAGGGTTTCCATTATCTGGACCACTGGGAGCTCTTCCGGGGCAGGTGTGACCTGTATAAGAAGGACGGGTTGCATCTAAACCGGAGAGGCATAAATATCCTGGTCGCGAGGTTTGCTAGTGTCACACGGGAGGGTTTAAACTAGTATGGCAGGGGGGTGGGCACGGGAGCAATAGGTCAGGAGGTGAGAGCATTGAGGGAGAACTAGGGAATGGGGACAGTGTGGCTCTGAGGCAGAGCAGACGGGGAGAAGTTGCTGAACACAGCGGGTCTGGTGGCCTGAAGTGCATATGTTTTAATGCAAGGAGCATTACGGGTAAGGCAGATGAGCTTAGAGCTTGGATTAGTACTTGGAACTATGATGTTGTTGCCATTACAGAGACCTGGTTGAGGGAAGGGCAGGATTGGCAGCTAAACGTTCCAGGATTTAGATGTTTCAGGCGGGATAGAGGGGGATGTAAAAGGGGAGGCGGAGTTGCGCTACTTGTTCGGGAGAATATCACAGCTGTACTGCGAGAGGACACCTCAGAGGGTAGTGAGGCTATATGGGTAGAGATCAGGAATAAGAAGGGTGCAGTCACAATGTTGGGGGTATACTACAGGCCTCCCAACAGTCAGCGGGAGATAGAGGAGCAGATAGGTAGACAGATTTTGGAAAAGAGTAAAAACAACAGGGTTGTGGTGATGGGAGACTTCAACTTCCCCAATATTGACTGGGACTCACTTAGTGCCAGGGGCTTAGACGGGGCGGAGTTTGTAAGGATCATCCAGGAGGGCTTCTTAAAACAATATGTAGACAGTCCAACTAGGGAAGCGGCGGTACTGGACCTGGTATTGGGGAATGAGCCCGGCCAGGTGGTAGATGTTTCAGTAGGGGAGCATTTCGGTAACAGTGACCACAATTCAGTAAGTTTTAAAGTACTGGTGGACAAGGATAAGAGTGGTCCGAGGATGAATGTGCTAAATTGGGGGAAGGCTAATTATAACAATATTAGGCGGGAACTGAAGAACATAGATTGGGGGCGGATGTTTGAGGGCAAATCAACATCTGACATGTGGGAGGCTTTCAAGTGGCAGTTGAAAGGAATACAGGACCGGCATGTTCCTGTGAGGAAGAAAGATAAATACGGCAATTTTCAGGAACCTTGGATGGCGAGTGATATTGTAGGCCTCGTCAAAAAGAAAAAGGAGGCATTTGTCAGGGCTAAAAGGCTGGGAACAGACGAAGCCTGCGTGGAATATAAGGAAAGTAGGAAGGAACTTAAGCAAGGAGTCAGGAGGGCTAGAAGGGGTCACGAAAAGTCATTGGCAAATAGGGTTAAGGAAAATCCCAAGCCTTTTTGCACGTACATAAAAAGCAAGAGGGTAGCCAGGGAAAGGGTTGGCCCACTGAAGGATAGGCAAGGGAATCTATGTGTGGAGCCAGAGGAAATGGGCGAAGTACTAAATGAATACTTTGCATCAGTATTCACCAAAGAGAAGGAATTGGTAGATGTTGAGTCTGGAGAAGGGGGTGTAGATAGCCTGGGTCACATTGAGATCCAAAAAGACGAGGTGTTGGGTGTCTTAAAAAATATTAAGGTAGATAAGTCCCCAGGGCCTGATGGGATCTACCCCAGAATACTGAAGGAGGCTGGAGAGGAAATTGCTGAGGCCTTGACAGAAATCTTTGGATCCTCGCTGTCTTCAGGGGATGTCCTGGAGGACTGGAGAATAGCCAATGTTGTTCCTCTGTTTAAGAAGGGTAGCAAGGATAATCCCGGGAACTACAGGCCGGTGAGCCTTACTTCAGTGGTAGGGAAATTACTGGAGAGAATTCGTCGAGACAGGATCTACTCCCATTTGGAAGCAAATGGACGTATTAGTGAGAGGCAGCACGGTTTTGTGAAGGGGAGGTCGTGTCTCACTAACTTGATAGAGTTTTTCGAGGAGGTCACTAAGATGATTGATGTAGGTAGGGCAGTAGATGTTGTCTATATGGACTTCAGTAAGGCCTTTGACAAGGTCCCTCATGGTAGACTAGTACAAAAGGTGAAGTCACACGGGATCAGGGGTGAGCTGGCAAGGTGGATACAGAACTGGCTAGGCCATAGAAGGCAGAGAGTAGCAATGGAGGGATGCTTTTCTAATTGGAGGGCTGTGACCAGTGGTGTTCCACAGGGATCAGTGCTGGGACCTTTGCTCTTTGTAGTATATATAAATGATTTGGAGGAAAATGTAACTGGTCTGATTAGTAAGTTTGCAGACGACACAAAGGTTGGTGGAATTGCGGATAGCGATGAGGACTGTCGGAGGATACAGCAGGATTTAGATTGTCTGGAGACTTGGGCGGAGAGATGGCAGATGGAGTTTAATCCGGACAAATGTGAGGTAATGCATTTTGGAAGGTCTAATGCAGGTAGGGAATATACAGTGAATGGTAGAACCCTCAAGAGTATTGAAAGTCAAAGAGATCTAGGAGTACAGGTCCACAGGTCATTGAAAGGGGCAACACAGGTGGAGAAGGTAGTCAAGAAGGCATACGGCATGCTTGCCTTCATTTGCCGGGGCATTGAGTATAAGAATTGGCAAGTCATGTTGCAGCTGTATAGAACCTTAGTTAGGCCACACTTGGAGTATAGTGTTCAATTCTGGTTGCCACACTACCAGAAGGATGTGGAGGCTTTAGAGAGGGTGCAGAAGAGATTTACCAGAATGTTGCCTGGTATGGAGGGCATTAGCTATGAGGAGCGATTGAATAAACTCGGTTTGTTCTCACTGGAACGAAGGAGGTTGAGGGGAGACCTGATAGAGGTATACAAAATTATGAGGGGCATAGACAGAGTGGATAGTCAGAGGCTTTTCCCCAGGGTAGAGGGGTCAATTACTAGGGGGCATAGGTTTAGGTGAGAGGGGCAAGGTTTAGAGTAGATGTATGAGGCAAGTTTTTTACGCAGAGGGTAGTGGGTGCCTGGAACTCGCTACCGGAGGAGGTAGTGGAAGCAGGGACGATAGGGACATTTAAGGGGCATCTTGACAAATATATGAATAGGATGGGAATAGAAGGATACCGACCCAGGAAGTGTAGAAGATTGTAGTTTAGTCGGGCAGCATGGTCGGCACGGGCTTGGAGGGCCGAAGGGCCTGTTCCTGTGCTGTACATTTCTTTGTTCTTTGTTCTTTGTAATTGGCAACAAAGGACAGACAGACAGACATACGAGATCTTAAGCAAGATAATAACAGATATTATGCTTATGTCCATAGAACTCCGGAACCTCAGGAACCCCAGAGGAAGACAAAGAGGAAGACAGAAAGAGGAAAGATGAAGGCGACCTCCATCTTTTTCACCTGGATCTTAGTGGGATCCCTTCAGTGGCGCACGGACGCTACCCCCCTGACCCCTACCACACAGGCCGCGAATGATTCCCACACCCACCATACACAGAACCCCGAGATTGTTAGTCCTAAAACAGTTAACGATACCCCGACCTGGTGTGATAAGTTTATTGCCTGGTATTCACTATCCTACATAGAAGAAGCCCTCTTAGTACTGGCGATACTTTGCAGTGTTGTGCAGACACTTAGAATCAGAAAATGGCGAAGGCGAGCCTACCGCTCTCGCGCCCCGGTATACACGTTTAGGTCCCCTATTTTTGGACTTCACCAAACCCCCGAACCCCTTAACATGAATTAAAGTGCATCCGCTTCTCTTTATGTGTGTTTTGTTTAATAAAGGAATGTAAACCTCTGTGTCTGACTGCCAGGCCAGAGAAACTTGTGTTGCTGCTATTTGTACATTTAAAGTGTTATAGATTATTTTTGATTGTTTGAGTAAGGATAGTTTATTGAGGATAGTTAGTGGTTCCAGTTTTTTTTATTTTGTAATGCATGCCTGAATGTCATAGCGCCCCGTAGAGTTTTATACTGATGTATGTAAGTAAAATGATTTTAGGTAAAGAATAGCGTTTCATAGGATAGGGCAGTGTAGAGCCCATGAACTGCTTACGGGTGTTCCGCTTGGTCAGAGAACGAAGTCGACGCAGTAATGTGATTCTTCACGCTTCGCTTTGAGGATGACAAGGAGGGAGTGTAGCTATCTGGGATGGCCACGTCCCGATTACAAAATGGACACTTTGCAAAGATTGCAGGGAAAATGGACAATCCTAAGAAAGCAAGCAGGTGCAAGGTTTGTCTGTTGATTGGAGCCATAGCTCCCAGCCAAGACCGATACTGCAAACCATTTCCATACTAATGAGCCATCCCCGGGGACAAAAGAGTAACATTTAAGTAAACAATACCAAGACAGACACCCCGGTGCCAGAGGAGACCAGAACAAAGCAGGCCAACGGCCACCGAGGACACGCCCAGCAATCAGGGCACCCACCCCTCTATTGGAGGAAATCGATGAGAATGATTGGGAAATGGCCCAATCAACTGGGGCCAAGTTCAAGGCCTGCCCAAAAGTGCGCGAAGCCCCTTTAGGGTATGAGAAGAATCTCCCAAGAGAGAATCACTCTCTTGCAGCCCCGGCTCTCACCAAGGAGAGACCTGCCCAACAGCAACATCAGAACAAGTAAGTCCAAGGTCAACGCACGCTACAAGACAGACACTCCTGGCTGTTATTCTGTACCAACTCAACCCCAGCAGCCTCAGAACCAAACAATAGCCATTGTTCCTCGGACTGAGTGGGCGCCCGAAGCTAAGTATAGGCTTTTAGCAGTAGTAATAGTTTAGTTTGTCGAGTTTTATGAATGAGTATATTTGACTTGTGTGTAAATAAATGAGCATTGCGTTTGAACTTACTAACTTATGTTTCGAGTCTTTGGTCAGTATTCGGATTTGAACCTTGTGGCGGTATCGAGAGATACCTGGCGACTCTAGAGCGAACGTAATTAGAATTAAGGAAGGCGACCATATTGGCCGCCATCTTCAGAGCCAAATTAAGAGAAACACAATTAGCAACACACCCAATTAGGGATTGAGAATAGTCAATGGTGAGGAGTATTACAATAAATTACAAGAAGAGACTAATAAACTTGTAGAATAAGCATTTAATTGACAAATGAGTCTCAACACTAGGAAGTGAGGTACTTCATTCTGTTAAGTGAGGAGGGTGTATAATACTTGGAAATAAAATAAATTGAATCGAGTACAAATGCACAGTTCAGTGATAGTGCAACAGGTTAATAAGGCCTCAAAAAGAAAAACAAATCAACCGTATGGTTTGTTTTTACGCGACTGGCATTAAAACGTAGAGACGTTACCCTAAACTTGTATCAAACCTTGGTTGGACCCTTTTTGGAGTACTGTGCACAATTTTGTTTTCATATTATGAAAGGAAAATAGAAGGACTGGAAGAGCACGCACAAGCGATTTACAAGAATGATGCAAAAATGTGAAGTTATACCTATCAAAAAAGGGTGAACATGTTGGGGTCTCTTTTCACTTGAAAAGGGAAGGCTTTAAATTAAAATTAGAAGGAGTGTTTCTACTTGTGGAGAAGAGCAAACTAGGGCCCATCAATTCAGCATAGTTGTCAAGAAATCAAACAGGGAGTTTGCAAGAAACCTCTTTATCCAGAGTGTGGTGAGATTAGGGCATTCACTAACACAGGGAATAATCAGGGAAATAGTATAGATGTATTTAAGGGGAAGTCGATAAGCATGTGAGGGAGAAGAGAACAGAGGGGTTATGCTAATCACGTTCAATGATGAAGGATGGAAACAACTCTGAGTTGGTTATGAGAGGGCAAGCTCGTGAAAATGGCCTGTTTCTGGTTTGAAGAGACTTTGTAATCCTATATAGAAAATTATGAACAGCACATCCCCAAATTTCCAGTATGCACTTCCACCAGGTTAGTGCCCTTATTACCATTGCGCACTTTGAAAATGACCACATATTCCAATTCAGGCAACTCAGATTCTCACAGATGCTTTATTGCCATTCTTTGAATATTGCATTGCATTAAATTAGACAGAAAAAATTATAACTAACCCCAAAAGTCTAATGGACAAAATAATAATTGTGAATTGAATACATATCTTAAGATGACCGCTTTTGATCTTAAGGTCAAACTTGCCATGTAATGGGTCACCTTAATCTTATTTCACCTGGTACAATGGCTCATGAGAAAGAAGCCCATATTATACTTCAAACCTTTTGAATAGAGTTTAGCCACGAATAAACAGGGTTGATAAATTGAGCTAAACATGGGTTACGCACTGACCCTCAGGAAAGCTATTAAAACAGAAAATGCTGGACATATTATCAAAAGAGAAACAGAGTCAATGGGTGGTATTTTTCGGTCCCATCCCCTCGGGATCTGAAACACCTGCCCCAGACCAATGGACCCTCCAATTGTCCATCCTGCCCATGGCAGGTGGGTCCAGATTTACCCCAGCATCTCATGTCAATGACCATTTTCTGTTTCTTTTAAATTTCCGAATTCTGTGGTAGTTTGCACAGGAAAGATCTATTGGCCACGGAGGAACTGGAGCACTGATTTATCAAGGATACCATGACTTAAAGGGTTAAAACCTTTGGGCAGGTTGCATAACTTTGCTTTCTACTCCCTTGAGTTCAGACGATTGAAGGTTAATTTGATTGAGGCATTTAAAATAATACAGGGATTCACAAAGGTAGAGACAAAGAAATTATTTTCTCTGCTGGAAGAATCAAAATCAAGAGGGCATAATTTTAAAATTACGATGACGTCTATGACTGTTCCTACATTCCGAAAATACTGAACTAAAATTTGAATGAGTTTTTTTCTTTACTTCTATTTATGTCTGAAGACCCATCTTATGTTCATTCGATTCTCCGGCCTGCGATGGGCCGAAGTCCCCCCCTCCTCCCCCTCCCCTCCCCCTTTCCCCCTCCCCTCCCCCTTCCTTCTGTCTGTCAGTATCTTGCTGGCCGACCTTTATACAATAGCTAATAGAGTTCCCCCGCCCCTCAGTAGGGGAGTTCATATTCCGTGAGGGCCATGGGGAAGATAACCATTCCCATCCGTTAAGTCCCATGCGGGATATTACATTCCTGCACCCTCCCCCCCCCCCCACAAAGTCCGAAACAACCGATGTGGAGGAATAGGTGGAGGATGTCAGACTCTCTTCTATTCCAGCAAATCATCATGTAGCTAATGCGCTGGATCAGTTCACCTCGCTGGTGAACGTAGTCTGCAGCAGCAACGTCACAGTGGAAGATCGGCAGGAGATGGCTGAACTGTTCAAACGGCGTCTGAGACCTGACGTTTGCATCTCCATTTCAGAATCGGAAGATACAACGTCGGGCATATCAGCCTCGAGAGGTACTGGAGGCAACACAGCAGGCTAGTTCGCCAATGGAGTCAGAGGATCCAGAACAGGTTCTTCCGAAAGACCGCACGAGAGAGAAACTGCCATGAGCGAATGTGATTCAAATGCCATCTGATCAGTTGCCCCTGGACCCAAACTTGGTAAGAAATTGGTTCTGTTTGACGGACGACAAGCCCAGAGAGCTAGCGAGCACCATCATTGAAGTTACGAATGAAATGTCAGAGAGGTCGACATTGAACTGGGCAGCGCCCTTGCAAATCTTTGTTACTGTGCATCTTCACGCCGCTGTCCGGGAGAATCAAATTCAGTCAGGTACGAAGCCTGCAACCCATTATCATCTCAGCGGGGGCTGCACCAGTTACTGCGTGCGGTGTGGTCTTGTATGAGAATATAAATCGTGCCAGCCTGGTGTCCAGCCAGCCGAAAGTCTGTTCCTTTAGCACCCATTTAACTGTCTGCACGGCCCTCTCTGTCAAGTCATTCGATGCTGAATGGTATGGGGCAGTATGGACATAACGACCCCGTTAATTTTCACAAAAGCGGCAAATACTTTGCTTGTAAAAGAGGCCCCGTTATCCATTACGAATACCTCGGTGGTCCCATGGGTGGAAAGAAAATGCTCAATCACTTGATGGTCGCCTGGAAGGTGATCGTCGCCATCTTGTGGACCTCCAGCCTTTGGAGTGGGGGTCCACCAGGACGAGAAACATCGAACCCAGGAATAGGCCTGCAGAAACGGTGTGTACGCAAGCCCAAGGGCACCCCAGCCACATACAAGGGTGCAGGGGTGCTGCGCGTGAGTTTCTGATGCTCTTGACATGGGGCACTGTTGGGCCAACTTCTCGATATCTGTGCCCAAACCCAGCCACCAGATGTAACATCTCGCTGCATCTTCATTTTGGGCACTCCAAGGTGCTCGTTGTGAAGGACCTTCAACACAATTGCCTGGCTCTTCGCTGGGACAACTCTGGTGCCCCACAGGAGGGTACAAGCTTCCGTGGACAGCTCCGAGAACTTTGAGGAAAAAGCTTCTACTCCCCTGGTCGCTGTCGATGATGGCCACCAGAGACCGCACCTTGGCAAGGATCGGTTCTGTTTGCTTTCAGTCACGAATACATGATGCAATGACTGGCAAGGGGTCCATGAAATTCAGGACAGCTACCAGTTTGTTCACCGTAGGGGGATTTCTGGATTTAGCCTGCAGAGAAAGATGACTCAATGCATCAGCATGCACAATCTGGGTCCCTGGGCGGTGTTCAAAAGAGTATTTATAATCAGCCAATAACAAGGCCCAGCGCGGAATCCTTGCGGAAGCAATTGGTGGGATTGCTTTGTCTTCATGGAAGAGGCCCAGCAATGGCTTGTAATCCGTGACAAAAAAGAATTGGGGACCATAGTTGTACTGATGAAACCGCGTTACACCTAATACAACCGCCAGACCCTCTTTTTTGATTTGAGCGTACTTTCTCTCAGCCACAGCCAACATTCATGAGGCAATGCCGATTGGATGATCATGGCCATCGCTCATGCAATGAGACAGGCCTGCCTCAATCCCATTTGCCGATGCATCGCATGTGACGTATAATAGTTTAGAAGGGTTGAAATGCGACAACAAATGCGTAAATACGTCAATTCGTGCCCGTGAGATTTCTGCCTAAGAGGGGCGGAGCATCGTGGAGGGGTGGAGCATGAAGTATCCAACCCGCTAATGATTTTCAAATCCATGCAAATGACAGTTTTGCGGGGGCCCACCAGAACTGCAAACCTCGCGAACAGCGCCAGTGAGGGACCGGAGCATGGCGACGGAATCGGCGCCGGGCTCAAATCGCGGTTTTTCCATTGTTCACTATTCTCTGCCCGATCACAATTCTCACTGCTGGTGGCCAGAAAGGGAGAATTCAGCCCAAGAAATGTATGGAAAGGGGCACGATCCCCCGATCTCAGGTGGGATTCTCAGGTCGGCAAAATCTCGTTTGGCGGTCGGCCAGAGAATCAACATTGACGGCGGAATCGGACGCGGCGCCGCTTTCATGATGCTCCGCCCCCTCCGCCTGCTCTAGGAGTACGCCGCACGCCACATCGACGGCCTCAGGACGTTACCTGAGGCCCACGCCCCGTGCCCCGCCCCCAATCGGTCGAGTTCCCGACGGCGTGGGTCTCTCATGCTATTATTTGTCAGGAAGTTGGCATGGCAGCTGCGGACTCAGTCCAGCGCCGCCAGTCAGGAGAGGGCTGTCCGCGGGCAGGGGTGACTTTAGCAGGGGCTGGGGGCACTGTTGCGGGGTGGTCCGGGGGTTGCGAGCCTGGCCAAAGGGGGAAACTATTTGGCACGCCAGGTCCGCGCGCGGCTGCTGCCATGTTGCACGGTGTGGCCGCTGCAGCTGCAGGCTGCCGCCGTGCGCAAGCGCGGCCACGGTAATTCTCCGGCCCTATCAGTGGCTAGAGCCGGGTGCTCTATGCTGCCTGCCTGCTAGCCCCCCAACAAATGGAGGATCAGTGGCCGTTTTGTGCTGCTTTTCGGTCATAAAATGCCACTGTTCCCACACTGACGTCAGGACATAGCCTGAAAACCAGAGAATCCAGCCCCTCGTCCATCGCTGACCGCCTAAAATTGAGAACAGGGGGCGCGATTCTCCGATGCCGCGCCGGTTGGGAAGATCGCCGATCGGCCATTTTTCCACGCGACGCCGGTCCAACGCCCTCCCGCGATTCACCCAAGCGGCGAGATCGGCCCCGTCGAGTTCTGAGCGGCGCAGGCTGGAGAATCGCCCGAGACACCCAAAATGGTGATTCTCCGCTACCCCCGCTATTCTCCGGCCCAGATGGGCCGAAGCCAGTCGTGCTGGCTGACGCTGAGCAGTGAGGAGGTGAGCGGACTGTTCCGGAGCTTCTGCAGACCGGGTCGGCTTCCCCGAGAATCCTGCGGCCAACGGGGGAGTGGGAGGGGGTGGGGGGGGGGTGAGGGAGAGTGTGGAGGTAGGACGTGGGAGGGAGAGTGTGGAGGTGGGAGGGGGGGAGGGAGAGTGTGGAGGTGGGAGGGGGGAGGGAGAGTGTGGAGGTGGGAGGGGGGGGAGGGAGAGAGTGGTGGTGGGAGGGGGTGAGGGAGAGTGTGGGGGTGGGACGTGGGAGGGAGAGTGTGGAGGTGGGAGGGGGGTGAGGGAGAGAGTGGAGGTGGTAGGGGGTGAGGGAGAGAGTGGAGGTGGGAGGGGGTGAGGGAGAGAGTGGAGGTGGGAGGGGGTGAGGGAGAGTGTGGAGGTGGGATGTGGGAGGGAGGAGTGTGGAGGTGGGAGGGGGTGATGGAGGGAGTGGAGGTGGGAGGGGGGTGAGGGAGGGAGTGGAGGTGGGGGGGTGAGGGAGAGTGTGGAGGTGGGACGTGGGAGGGAGAGTGTGGAGGTGGGAGGGGGGAGGGAGAGTGTGGAGGTGGGGGGGAGGGAGAGTGTGGAGGTGGGAGGGGGAGAGGGAGAGAGTGGAGGTGGGGAGGGGGTGAGGGGGAGTGTGGAGGTGGGATGTGGGAGGGAGAGTGTGGAGGTGGGAGGGGGGTGATGGAGGTAGTGGAGGTGGGAGGGGGTGAGGGAGGGAGTGGAGGTGGGGGGGGGTGAGGGAGAGTGTGGAGGGTGTCGTCCATTCGCGGATGCCACATGTCAGCCGCCCTGATATGGCAGGACGGTGGTGAAGACACGGCCGCAGGTTGCCGTGTGGCTGATGGGCACAGGCGAGTGGCACACTGGTGAGCAGTACGGTGTGAAGTGACCGTTGAACGCAGACAGTGACCAGGTGTTAGGCTGGCTGCGTATCTGCAGCGCGACCATCCCACCGGGGCACACAGGTATCCCATGCAACCCGGCTGGAGGGGTGTGGAAGAACCTCCTGTAACATGTCGTTTCTCTGCCCCCCACCACCCTCCTGCAGGTCTCCATGCATGCCAACCAGAGAGCGATGTTCACTGCCGTGGTTGGAGTCGCAGCAATGCAGGTGGCCATCCGGCAGCGTAGACTGCGACGGCCCACAGTGGCTGCAGATGCAGCGGCTGCTGCAGCAGAGGGGATGGCCGCGGAGTGGCCGTCGTCGCCGCGCAGGCCACAGGTGCTCAGGCCCGGAATGTCCAGGGGGATGCCGAGGGGAACATTGACCCCCAGACGGCGAGGAATGCACAGAAAGCGGGCACTGATATTGAAGTGATTGGTGGTGGGGGGGGGGGGGGGGGGGAGGAGGAGGAGGAGGAGCCACTGATGGTGGTGCCAGGACGCCACAGGCGTCCAGCAAGGCCTAGGGGGGTACCGCGACAGAATATCGTTCAAGGCCCTACCGGACATCACATGCAGGAGGAGACTACGGTTCAGCAGGGATGCCACACATATATGCCACCTTGTGGCGCACCTTGCACCACGTGGGGAGGAGGACACGCGATACCAGTCTCCGTCAAGGTGACGGTGGCCCTAAGCTTTTACGCTACCGGTTCCTTCCAGGTGCCGAGCGGGGACCTATCTGGGATCTCACAGGCATCGGTCCACAGGTGCATCAGGGCCGTCGCGGACAGGTACATTAAATTCACAGAGGACCGAGCACAGCAGGAAGCACAGGCACGTGGATTCACCAAGGTGGCCAGGATACCGATGGTCCAGGGTGTCATCGATGGTGTGCACGTCCCCATGCGCCCACCTGCAGACAACAGGGAAGTGTTCATGAACAGGAAGAGCGAATACTCCATGAACACTCAGGTGATGTGCGACCCCCACATGAAGATCATGCACGTGTGTGCAAGGTACCCCGGGAGTTTGCATGACGCCTACATTCTGGCACAGTCATTCATCCCCGCAATGTTCGATGGATCCCCCCCCCCCCCCCCCCGGCTGAGGGGTTGGTTGCTGGGCGATAAGGGCTATCCGTTGAGGTCATGGCTGATGATGCCAATACGGAGGCCTCAGACCAACGCGGAGAGCCTATACAACGAGGCACATGCAGCAACCAGGGGTGTGGTGGAGCGGTGCTTCGGCCTGCTGAAGATGAGATTCAGATGCCTGGACCGCTCCGGAGGGGCCCTGCAGTACCGGCCCGACAGGGTCGGTCGCATAGTTGTGGTCTGCTGTGCGCTGCACAACATTGCCATGCAGAGGGGAGATGCACTGGTGGAGGAGTCGGAGGGAGGACCCGACGGTACCGGAGCTAACGCAAACGAAGGGGAGGAGGATGGCATGCATCAGGTTGGGGGAGGGGCGCAGGACACAGACACTGCCCGGCTGCTCGTTACGTCCAGGAGGCTGCACGACGGCACCGCCAGGGACAGCGGGCACGCGACGCGTTGGTGGCTGCACGGTTCACGCACCGTGGGGGGTGGGATTCGCTGAACACTGCCACTTGCACCGTCAGTCCTGCACATGGGCACCCCCCCACCCCACCCCCACCCCCCATACCCCCGCACCGCGTTCATGGCACCAATTCCACATCACCTTACCACTGCGGCACTACGGGATTGCACAACAGTGATGATTGGGTAAGCGGGTGTGATCAGTGCCATGTTGAATGATGACAGCCCGCTCTGCGATGAGCTGTGAGCTCAGATTCGCCAGCCAAGGTCTGACTCATGGCTATAGCTGAACCATGCACTCTGGTTGTCACAGCCTTCGTAACGGACATTTTATCACGTGCCCGTGTGGGGTAGCTGCCGTTCGAGTGCCGAGGACTACGGTGTCCGATTTTGGGAGGCGGGGGAAAGGGACAGCACATCCGGCACCGACGTTGAAACCGCTCGTTAACCACAGCGCCACTCGGTCACCCTCACGAGCTCCCTGGCACCGGACATAGCACAGAGTCTTGCAAGTTAAGTGCAACAGTGAGTTTATTTCTGACATTCACATACAGATGCCCTACCCCCTACAACTAAACTGTGCCCTGCACCCGAGCCAACTTATTATGTGTCTAACTTTGTTGCCCTTACGAGCCCTGCCACTACGTCTAGGTGTGTTCCCAGGTGGTACAGCAGGAGTGGAGGTGGACTGCTGAGAATCACGCCCTGCGACATTGCTCCCCGTCGGCACGCGTTTCCTGTGGTGGCCCGGCTTCGATGGGCCAGGCAGCTCTGCGGGCGTGCTGGATGGCGTGGTGCCACCCTGTCCTGTCCGCTGCCCACCAGATGCGCCAGGGACGAACCGGTGGAGTCCGAGTGTACCGGGATGTCCCTTGCTGGAGGTACCGGGATGGGCCCCAGAACCTCCTCCTCCCTCGGGGAGCCCTGTAGGATGGAGGTGCGATCGGAGACAGGGCCCGTCGCACCACCGACACCTGGCGCTGCCAGTCCTGGAGGCCTGCAGCGGTATCGACCACGGTCCGAATGTTCGCAGAGATGGAGCCCAGGGAGTGCGACATTCCTGCCAGGGACTGTGCTATCTCAACCTGTGAGTGCGCTACGCCATCCATCACGTGTGCCAGGCGGTCTATGCTCTCCGCGACTGACTGCTGGGGACTGTGCCATCGCCTGCTGGGACCGGGCCATGGCATGGTGAAACTCGTCCAGGGCCCGGAGAGCGGCAGCAATGTCGTGTTGGCTCTGGCGCATGGCTACCTGTGAGAGGGCAGCCCTCTCCTGGGCCATGGATGACGCTGTGCACGTGAAGCCCAACGCCTTGCAGAACCTGACCAATGGCCGAAACCGTTTCACCCATTGCCTCCACCGCGGACGTCACCCGTGCGGTGTCGGCCTGGGTGGCTGCGATGAGCGCACCACTCCCTGCTCCTGGACGTGAATGGACTCCTCCAACTGCGTGTGCAGGTCCCGGAAGATGGCCCTCATCCCGTTATTCAGTCCCTGGGTGTCCACATGCATCGGTTGTCCGGGTGGGTCAAATACATCCAGGGACCCAGGAACCGTCTGGGTGGCAGCTGGTGGCTGGGCCTGGGCTGCCCTCCGGCCATCCAGCCCCTCGGCTGCTCCAAACTCCACCTGCTGCACCGGCTCGGCTATGGGGTGCGCACCAGACAGTGACCCGGGAGCCTCATCACTTATATGCCCAACCGAGGTGAGTGTCTCTGCGATGGTGGATGGTGTGTGAGACAGCAGTGCCGCTAGCTCGAGGTCATCGGCCGTTAGGAAGACTGGTGTGTACTGGTCCCCCTCATGGCCCGGCGCAAGGTGCATGCGGCCCATGTCATGTTGCCCTCCAGATGAATCCGTGGACTGTGTGGCCGTTCTCTGTGCGTCATCGTCACTGTCCATCCTGTGCCCCTCAGTACTGTCTCTGTCCGTCGTATGTGCGTCCCCGTCCCAGCGTCCCATACTGAGAGGATGGCCCTCCTGTCCGACCAACTGCCCACCCTTTGCCGTGCGTCCCTGGGTGCGCTTGAGGTTGGAGATGGTCGGCTGTGTCTTGGCCGAGACGACCCTGGACGTTCGGCAGCTGGCCCTGGGGAACACAACGATACAGGGTTCGTTAGACACACTGGGCCGGGTGTATGGAAGTGGTGGGGGTAGTGTGTGAGGGGGGGAGGGGATCGAGGGTGCAGTGGCATGTGTGAGGGGGGAGGGGATCGAGGGTTCAGTGGCCAGAGTGTGAGGGGGGAGGGGATCGAGGGTGCAGTGGCCAGTGTGTGAGGGGGGAGGGGATCGAGGGTGCAGTGGCATGTGTGAGGGGGGAGGGGATCGAGGGTTCAGTGGCCAGAGTGTGAGGGGGGAGGGGATCGAGGGTGCAGTGGCCAGTGTGTGAGGGGGGGAGGGGATCGAGGGTGCAGTGGCCAGAGTGTGAGGGGGTTGGGGATCGAGGGTGCAGTGGGCATGAGTGTGAGGGGGGAGGGGATCAAGGGTGCAGTGGCCAGAGTGTGAGCGGGGCGATGACGGGCTGGGGGGTGCGGGGGGGGGGGCGGGGGGGTGGGTGAGGACATGCAGGATTGTCTCACTTGCTTCTGCGCCTCCGACCTGGCCTGTCGCGACCTCTCGGGTGGCGGATCCCCCAGCGAGGTCCAGGGCCCTGGGGATGTCTTGTCCTGGGGGGGGGGGGGGTGGGGGGGGGGGGGGGGGTTGGATAAAGCATCACAATTAGGTGGGTATCATCAGGGCGTGCAGATATAGGCTATATTAATGCTGGGTGAGGAGACAGTTGGAGCTACGCCACGGTATCGGGGGGGGTCCCGGTGCTCATGTGGATCGAGTACAACGTTGTGCACCCTGAACCACCCCCCCCCCCCCCGCCCACCCCCCCATCCCACCTCCCCCCCTTGTGCCCGGGGGGGGGGGGTTGGTTGTGACCCGGGGGCACCCTCATGGCACTTACCCTGGCAGCCCGAGTGAGGTTGTGCAGCTTCTTCCGACACTGCTCCCCTGGACCGGGGGGTGTGCCCCACAGCACTCACATCGGTGCCAACTTCACGCCAACCGTGCCTCACCGTGCTGGACGGCTGCCGATGCCCACGTCTTGGGCAGAGGGTGGTCCTTCGGTTTTTCAACCTCATCGAGGAGGGTGTCCAGGTCCGTGTCCCGGAACCTTGGTGCGGCTCGTCGGGGTTCAGCCATCTCTCCTCCTTCTGGGTCCTTCTGTGCGCGGATCGTGCCATTTATGGCGCAGCGCCGCATCTTTCGGGCGTCAAGCGCTTACGACGCTGCTTTCGCGCCACGCCCCCCGAGTTCGTCGCGGCCCCGCTCCTAGCCCATTTTCGGGCCCTGAATCGATCAGGGGCGTTTCGCGCCGTCATGAAACTCGACGGCGTTCACGACGGCGTGAGCACTTAGTTGCAGGAGCGAAGAATCGCGCCCAGAGAATTTGACGTTCCAGCCAAAACTCCATTCAATTTCGGCAGCACTGGAGAATCACAGCTGTAGGCGAGGACAGAGATGTTCGGCTAGACTTTTGATATATTTTAGATATAGAGGACCAATATTCCATATTAAAAATCAGATAGTGGGATAGAGCCCTGATTAATTTAGTGATCATTTGTGTTTGCTGCTTATTTTTGTTACAACAGTGAGTGCTGGGGCGAAATTCTCCCGAAACGGCGCGATGTCTGCCAACTGGCGCCCAAAACGGCGCCAATCGGACGGGCATCGCGCCGCCCCAACATTGAGGGGCTAGGCCGACGGCGGAGGAATTTCCGCCCCGCCAGCTGGCGGAAATGGCCTTTATTGCCCCGCCAGCTGGCGCGGAAATGACATCCCCAGGCGGCACAAGCGCGGGAGCGTCAGCGGCCGCTGACAGTTTCCCACGCATGCGCAGTGGAGGGAGCCTCTTCCGTCTCCGCCATGGTGGAGACCGTGGCGGAGGCGGAAAGGAAAGAGTGTCCCCACGGCACAGGCCCGCCCGCGGATCGGTGGGCCCCGATCACGGGCCAGGCCACCGTGGGGGCACCCCCGGGGCCAGATCGCCCCCCCAGGACCCTGAAGCCCGCCCACGCCGCCTTGTCCCGCCGTTCAAAAGGATGGTTTAATCCACGCCAGCGGGACAGGCAATTTATCGGCGGGACTTCGGCCCACCCGGGCCGGAGAATCCAGCGGGGGGGGCCCGCCAACCTGCGCTGCCCGATTCCCGCCCCCCGCCGAATATCCGGTACCGGAGACTTCGGCAACCGGCGGGGGCGGGATTCACGGCAGCCCCCGGCGATTCTCCAACCCGGCGGGGGGGTCGGAGAATTACGCCCCAAGATCACATTACTAGCTGACCTGGCTTGGAAATGTTATTGAACTGAAAACAGTGCACTATCGATCTGATTCCCACACAGATATCATTAACCTATGATGGTTTGGTCATTTTGTAACTTCAAAATTGCGAATTAATTGAACTCGCTGAAATTCCTGAGCTTAATAACTTTTCTAAATTAATGTAATAAAGATATATTTCGCATTTATAACTGAGGCAGGAATATTGTAAATAGAGCTCCTTGCATACGGCACATTGATGCACAGAATTATATCTCAAAGTAGTTTGCAGGGGAGTGGAAAACAATGTCCTTCCGCTGAAGAGGAGTGAAAATGTGAAGACAGCAAAAAGAACAATTCTGTTGGGCACCTAAAAGCCCAAGTGAAGAGATTGAAATAGAAATAAAATTAATAAAATATTGTGAAAGTCAATTCAGATTTGTTGTAACTGATTTGAAATGGGAAATTCTGATGTGATTTCTTTTGTAATACTTTTCAGACCTCCATCCACTTTGTTTTGCTGAAAACAGTGATATAAAGTTAGTTTACTCATTACATTTCAGTTTAGTTCCATGTTTCCTAATGTGCAACATATCTCAAACAGTCAGAAACGCAATCAAAGTTTTCATTAAGGTTTCTGTATTAGTCATGTTAATGATTTATCACAAAGAGTTGATGTGAGTCCATCATATCAAGTGCAGGGTTTTCTATATTCGCCAGGACAATAATCCAGGTGCACGTTCCAGCAATCCCAATTTCGTTGCAGATTATCCATCTCGCATTTCACTTAAATGGACGCTTTTTTTTTAATGCTGAGAAAACAAACCTAGCACATGACTGTAATGAACGAAATACACTGATTGCACGGGCAGGAAATGGAGGACTGGAGTTATTTACTAACAGTGGCTCTTTGTGTCTCAGATTGCTTGATGTTCCCAACAGACAACAATTGAGCCCATGGTGAAGGATTGCTGAACAAAATAAATAAAGATCACAGTCATTTGTAAATCCGATAAGTGAGATTATGAAAACATGTTGATGGAACAATTTGATAACCCAAAAAGTAAAATAGTGCTAAACAAAGAATAACCATGATATGTATTTGTATTAGCCTTCTGTTTCTGGAAGCCTTGTTTCACTAATTTCATCAGTGAAGGATTATTAACAATCCTGCCAATCCCCACAATGCTGGTCACGCACTGTCCCAGGTTTGGACTGAGATATGGATTTTATGGAGTCCTGGAGAAATGTTGGGGGTGGCATGTCCATTGCCTTACCACCACCGTTGGAATTATTTTACCAGTAAGGGGGAAGATTCTGACCCTAGGCTAATTGAGGTTCCTTAAATGGCCAGTTAAGGTTCTCTTCCCACTGCTACTGATACTTTCACAGTGGCAGGTGAGCACTTCACTGCACTGGGGAGCCTGCCAGGTGAACTGGCGGACTACCTGTAGGCTTAAGAGGTACCATCCTGATTGGGCACCCTATGCCCCACAAATGAATCTCTGGCAGTAAGGGCCACCCCCGTTGAAAGTCTGTCTGAACCCTCTCCTGAGCCAGCTTGATTGATGCCAGCAAGCCCGTCTTGCCTCCATTCTGGGCCCTTCTCCATGTACCTGCTCCTGTCTGGCTGCAATAACAACAGTTGCCATCGCTCCTGGTGGTGCTGTTGGGACTGCAGAGCTGCTAGCCTTCCAATTGGCTGGCAGCACTCGGAGGTGGGTCTTAAGGGATGGAAGGCCCAACAATGTGCAATTAATTGCTAGATGAGTGTGAATTGCATCCCGGGCTTCCACGATGGAAGATTGCGCCCAGATTTCGGGTCTGTGGTCGGGGTCACTGCCTTCCTGTAAAATTCCAGCCCTGTTATTTAAGATAGTCACACTGCAAACAAGGGAGAGAAATACAATGGCTGGGCTTTGGGGTGGGGCTTGTTGTATGATGCTGGTGACTGAGTGAGTACGAAACAGTGGCATTGTGGTAATTTCACGAGGTTAACAGTCCAGAAATCCAAGCCAGTGCTCTGGGGGCATGGGTTCAAATCTCACCAGAGCTGGTGGAATTTAAATTTATTTAATAAATCTGGAATTAAAGGCTAGCCTCGGCTAATGGTGACCATGAAACCACTGTTGGTTGTTCGATTGAACCTATCTGGTTCACCAAATGTCATTTCGGCAAGGAAATCTGCCACCTTTACCTGGCCTGGCCTAGCACATCAATGTGGGGAACAAAAGCTATCCTTGCCAACAATGCCTACATCCTATAAAAGAATAAAGAACAAAAAAGGATGAAATTGGAGTTTAGAAGAAAGAGAGGTGATTTTATTGAAACAAATTCTGTGAGGAGACTTGGCAGGGTACGTCATGAGAGGGTGTTTCCTCCTCTGCGGGCATCTGGAGCTCTGGGGAACAGTTTCAGAATGAGGGGTCTCCAATTTAAGAGGGAGATGAAAAGGAATTTCTTCCCTCAGAGGGTCATTCACCTTTGGAATTCTCTTGACCCAGGGAGCTGTGGAGACTAGGTCATTGAATAGACTCATAGCTGAGTGAGACAGTTTTTCCATCTATAAGGAAGACAAGGGTTATGGGGGTCAGGCAGGAAAATGGAGTTGAGGACACAATTAGATCTTGTTACACGGTGGCGCAGACTCATGGGGCTGAATGGCCTACTCCTGCTTCTATTTCTTATGTTTTTGTGTACGTGGCATAGTCAAGGGGCTGAATTCTCCATTCTGGAGACTACGTGTTGACGCCGTCCTGAAAACGCTGGAGTTTCACGACGGCGTCATCGGGTCCACAGCTGCAGAGATTCAACTGCTCCCAAAGGGCTAGCACAGGCATATCGGGAACCACACATGCTGTTAACGGACCGGCGGCCGATTCGCCGATTCCGTGATTGATGCGACGCTGCGGCTGCACATAATTCATTCTCCCCCCCCCCCCCCCCCCCACACACACACACACACACAAAAGTCATAGCCAACATGGCCGCAAGGAGGGCCGAGCCGTGCTTCCGGCAAGCAGAACTGGAGACTCTCCTTGGATCCGTGGAGGATAAGAGGCTGATACTATACCCCGGGCCGGGCCGGGGGTCATCAGGCACCATCGTTCGCCGTGCCTGGGAGGAGGTGGAAGCCATCGTCAGCGAAGTTGCCCGGACTGCAGACCAGTGCAGAAATAAACTGCACAACCTCCTCAGGGCGGCCAGGTGAGTACCCAGCGTTGTGCCCCTGGCCCTCACCCCCCTACCCCAGAACACACATGTGACCCGGAGCTCCCCCCCCCCCCCCCACGGTACGGCCGGACCTCCACCCTGCCCCACATGCCAGCACCCATGACAGCCACAATGGCCGTGTGCCCTGGCCACTGATGCCATCAGAAACCCAACCCCTGTGCTGCATGCGCTGGGCCATCTAACACGGTTGCTGTTTGTGTTTGCCCCTCGCCTCCATGACAAGGCTGCACACAACCGCCGGGAGTGGGAGAAGAACGGAGAGGGACTGGAAGGTTTGCGTCCCCTCACCGTGCCCGAGCAGAGGGCACTGGACGTGGTCGGCGGCCCGGAGGAGAGGGAGGTCGCTGATGTGGATGGCGTCGGCACACCACAAAGTGAGACCCCCCTGCCTGATTACCCACCCCAAACCCCCCTCACCCCACACCCCAAACCCCCCTCACCCCACACCCCAACCCCCCATCATCCCACACCCCAACCCCCCTCACCCCACACCCCGAACCCCTCTCACCCCACCCCCCCCATCATCCCACACCCGAACCCCCTCACCCCATACCTCAACCCCCCCTCACTCCACACCCCAACCCCCCTCACCCCACACCCCACACCCTAACCCTCTCACCCCACACCCCAACCCCCCCACACCCCAACCCCCCTCACCCCACATCCCTCACCCCCCTCACCCCACCCCCCCATCATCCCACACCCCAACCCCCCACACCCCAACCCCCCTCACCCCACATCCTAACCCTCTCACCCCAACCCCCCTCACTCCACACCCCCCTCACCCCATACCTCAACCCCCCTCACCCCACACCCCAACCCCCCTCACCCCATCCCCCTCACCCTACACCCCAACCCGCCTCACCCCATACCTCAACCCCCCCTCACCCCAACCCCCCTCACCCCACACCCCAACCCCCCCCCGCACCCCACCCCCCTCACCCCATACCTCAACCCCCCTCACCCCAGCCCTCACCACCTCACGCCTGACCAGCGTCCCGCTGTCTAACCATACATGCCGTCTTGTGCCTTACAGGAACAGCTGGGGATGGTCTCAGCCAATCTGGGGGCCACCTGACCCCAGCCAGTGCCGGAGCCGGTGCCCCCCCAGACAGCCGAGCATTGACGGGAAGAGCAACTGGAACACAAGCCCTCTGCCCGAGACGACCCAGGACACCAGAACCCAGGACACCATGACCAGGAGACTCCGGAGTTTAGGTCGAAGGAGGACACAGACTTTACGTCACTGCTGTCTCCAACACCCTCCACCATCTCAGAGACTATCACCTCGGTTGGGCAAATTAGTGAAGTGGCTTCTGGGACACTCACAGGTGCGCACCACACTGTCGTTCCAGTACAGCAGGTGGCGTTAGGAGCAGCCGAGGGGCTGGACGGTCGGAGGGCAGTCTGGCTCCAGGAACCAGCTGCCGCCCAGACGGGTCCTGAGTTTCTGGCACATCCAGACCCACCCAGAGTGTAGGTGTAGTCAGAGACCCAGGGACTAGAGGAAGAGATGACGGCCAGCTTCCAGAACCTGCAGGAGCAGGTGGAGGAGTCCATCCGCGTGCAGGAGCAGGGAGTGGTGCCGGTCATGCATGTCACCCAGGCTGAAACCGCACAGGTGGCGTTCGCGGTGGAGGCAATGGGGGGCGACGGTGTCAGACATGGGTCAGCGTGTGCAAGACCTGGGGCATTCTGTGACGGCGTGGCTATGGCCCAGGACTGGGCTGCCCACTCACAGGCCACCATGTGCCAGAGCCACCTGGAGATTGCAGCGGTGCTCCTCAGCATAGTCCAGTCACAGCAGGCCAATGCTGAGAGCATCGGTGGCATTGCCCTTGTTGCTAATTTTCTCCTTTGTTCAATTGCCCTGTTTTATTACCTTTGCTCTTGAGTCGCCAGATATCTTTATGATACCGCCACGTGGTTCAAGTCCGAGTAATGATCAATAATCCAATACACCGATTAGAAAGATTTAAATCAAAGCACATTTATTATACACAATAATCACTACTCATGCACAAATTCTACGTTTAAGCTACTTCTACAACTAACAGGCCTATACTTAACTTGGAACTGGCCCAGCAGGTCAGCGAAACAAATGGCCTTTCGTTCGGGTTCTGAGCCTGCGGGATTCGAAGTTGGTACAGATTGGTAGCTAGGAGCGCTTATCTCGTAGCGAGTGTTGAATTAAGACTTACAGTTTCGAGCAGCTGCTGAAGAGTGAAGAGCTGGAGAAGCGGTGGAAAAGAGAGAAGAGAGCGACTTGAACTTGGGGCTCAATTCTTATAGTCCCCAGGGGCTTCCCGCCTTTCTGGGCGGACCCTGTACCTGGTCCCAAGTGATTGGACTTTGTCCCAATCGCTTGGTTCGGTTTTCTCCAATACTGGAGTGGTTCCCTGATCGATGGGCGGTCTTGAGGTGCTCGTTCACCTCCTTTGTTTTGGCTCCTGCTGGCGCCGAAGAGTCTGGTTTTGCTTTGTGTGTCTAAATGTTGCTTATTGTTCCCGGGGATTGCTCATTAGTATGCAGATGGCTGTTGTTTTGCTAGGCTGATGGTTGCTGGTATCGATAGTGTCTGGCCTTTCCAGAGGTAAATACACAGCCAACCTGCAGCTGCTCATTTGTGTCTTGTTGGCTGAGTTTCCCTTCAGCCTTTGCCGTTCGCCATTTTGAATCGGGAGTTGGCCATTTTAAGTGGCTACAAACCCTCCTTGTGATCCTAACGCGAAGCGTGAAGGATCACATAACTATGTTGCTTTCCATTCCCTGATCTTGGGGGGGGGGGGCACTTCCTTCATGGCCTCTGCACTGACCATAGCTATGCAAAAAAATTTTTTATCTGACAATTCTAAGGGCGCTATGTCAAACAGGGACATGCATTACAAAACAATAAACTGGGAACCTCTAACTATTCTTAACACACTACACTCACTTAAACATTTCATTATCCTAACTTCCTCAACTATACAACAAAATCATAGCAGTTTATACACAGTTTTCCTGGCTTGGCAGTCAAGCTCAGGATCGTACAATTTGCTCATGAACAGTTCTTTACATTTCTTTATTTACAATAAAGCGCAAGTGAATGCTCTTTATTATAGATCGCGGTGGTCGGGGGTCTGGTCGTATCCGAAAATAGGGGATCTGATCCTATATACCGGGGTGCGAGCGCGGTAGGCTCTCGTTCTCCATTTCCTTAGATGCATAGTCTGCACGATGCAGCAGAGTATCGCTAATACCAGTAAGATTTCTATTACATAGGACAGAGAGTACCAGGTTATAAACCCGGCACACCAAGATGCTGTGGTGTCGCTGATGACTGGGCTCTGGGTACTGCGGGGAAGTGGAACATTAACGGCTGGGGGCTTGAAGTCATGGGGTTCGCGTTCACGCGCAACCAAATGTCCATAAAGATGATGATCCATGTGAGGGAAGTCCTCATGGCTCTTCTTTTCTTTTCTTCTCCGGTTCTGGAGCTTCTGGAGTTCTGTGGAAACAAGCTTAGTGTCTGTAACTATCGTTGTTTAACATCTCGTACGATAGTCTGTCTGTCCTTTAGTGCCAATTACTCCCTTTATAATTGGTCACTATGTGTAACTCCCTCATTTTTTTTTCAAAAACTGAATTTTAGGACAAGACACACTTCCCAATAATGAACCAGTGCAAGCCGCCTCGCAGACTGTGCGATTTACCATCCAAATGTTTCAGGATGTAAATAGCATGTGGTTGGCAACCTAGGGGTTACCTGAAACAAAACAAAACTTTTTGAACTGAAATTGCCAAAATGAGGTGCGTATGGGCCGCGCCGGGTAAGAGTTGGATGGAGTCCCCGGGTAGGACGGCTACCAATGCCGTATCTCCCCATCCCGAGCGTAGTTGACCAGAGGGGGGTTCCCAGGCAGGGCGGGTCCCAAGCCATTTTTCCACTGCCTGAGCAACCGACAAGAACGGGCAAGAAATGCAGTCATCGTGGGGGGGCTGCCGTAGTGGTTCTACCTTCGAACCAGAAGGGCAGTTATGAACGGGCGTCTGGTACCTTAACAAGTTTCTGCAGACAAGCTAGTTCCGCTGAACTAGCGTCTGGCAATAGTGAGTCTCTGTGGGCAAGTCCTCAGAGGTTTCGGCCGAAAAGGCGTGGGGCCGTGAAAAACATTTTTCCTGTCGGACATACAACATTTAACAAACTTACAAACAACATAAAACATTCTGCAGGTTCCATCAGAAAGGACACCACTTCTCCCAAGCGGTTCCTTTTAAAACATCATCTGGACACCTCAGTTCTTGGTTGCGAACAGGGTCGCAAAGGGGTTCTCGGTTTGGGAGTCAGACCCAAGATCGTCATCTTCTCCCGGGTGCCAAACTCTTGAGTGTATCAGGGCTGAAAGGGCTGCATGGTGTGAGGTGGGGTCGCTCTCGTCGTTGCGGACGAGTCGGAACGAGTTATCTCGGTGCCAATAGTTGGTGTCTAGCTGTGTGGGGACAGAATCGGGTCGTCATGGTAGTTCGGTGGTCGGTGGTGGGGTTTATTTAGGAAAGTGATCATGAAGGGATCACTTGGATCGTAGTCGGAATCGTTGGGTGTGGGGCCTGTTGCATGGGGATAGTAGGGAGGCGTGCTGTGGCTATCGTCCGAGTCACAGTCGCTGTCTCTGCTGCTGCAGTCTGTGGGCGTTCTGGGGCGGAGTGTATATTTCGGGGGTGGAGTCGAGGTCGAGTTCGTGGCTGGGCTGGACGTGTTGGGGGATGGTAGGGTTACGTTGGCTGTGGGCGGGGCGTGGTGTGCTGCGTCGAGCATGACGTGGTGTGAGTGGTTAGACTGTGTTCCATATGCCTTCAGCTGGTTTATATGGAACCATGCAGTCTTACCGTTGGGCTCCTTTATTTTACATACGGAAGGGCTTACTTTGTCCGCAATGGAGTACAGACCCGAGTATTTTGGTGACAGGAATGTGCTGGGGTTATATACAGAGAGCATAACTTGCTGTCCTATACTGTACTCAGTCGCATGCACTGTCTTATCGAAACAAGCCTTGCTCTGTTTCTTTCTGGTGCCCAATTTTACTGCGGCTGCTAGCTGAGCCGTTTTAACATTTTGAGCTAATTGCTCCACTGCTTTCTCGTGTGTGAGGGCCGTCACTTTGGGCTGGTCAAGTCTAAACCTAACAAATATTCTGTGCCTTTCATGGGGCGTCCGGTCATGAGAGTGTGTAGGGTGTAACCTGTGGAAGTTGAAACTGTATGTCGCAAAAACATCAGCGCAAAAGGGAGGACTGAGTCCCAAGTGGTGTTGTTCTGCTGGACCATTTTTCTGAGGGTGGATTTTAGGGTCCGATTCATGCGCTCCATGATACCACTCGACTGTGGGTGGTATGCTATGGGGAATATTTGGGTGATGCCAAATATCGTGAGGACATTCTGCATGACACGTCCTGTAAAATGGGAGCCTTGGTCTGATTCAATACTGCGGGGGAGTCCCCATCTTGTAAAAATGTGGTGGGTCAAAATCTTGGCTGTGGTTTTTGCCGTGTTGGTGCGGGCTGGGAATGCTTCCACCCATTTCGTAAATGTGTCAATTACCACAATTACATATTTATAGCCATTCCTGCAAGGGGGCAATGGTCCTATAAAATCGATCTGGAGGTTAGTCCAGGGGCCATTAACGGGTCGGGTGTGGATTTTTTGGCATATCTGTCCAGATTATTCTGGGCACAGATAAGACAATTCTCGATGTAGTGGTTTACATCTTCCTTTAAATTTGGCCACCAACAAAGCTGCTTGAGATGGGCTGTAGTGGGATCAATTCCCTGATGTCCATGACCATCATGGAACAAACAAATCAGTTGATTCATGTCCTGTCCAGGAACCACATAAAGGGTGTCTTTTAACACCACACCGTCATGTGTGGTCAGTGCATTTCTAAATCTCTCACAGGGAGCTGGATATTTTCCTTTTACAATCTCCTTGAGATTGCTGTCCTGCTTCTGGGCCTCTACTAGATCCTCGATCTTTGTCTGTGAGACCTGAACTGCACTCACTGGAGCGCTTTCGGGGGGGTGTCCAAAAATATCCATGCCTGGAACCTGCTTTAGCCAGTGCGTCGGCTTTCACATTTCCAGGGGGGAGGAACGATGGTGACTGCGGACTTTGATTATCCCAAAAGCCCTGTTCTGGGCTCTTTCTAAAATGTGACGGAGCAATGGGGCTGAGGGGAGGGGTTTTCCGTCTGCGGAAACAAATCCTCTTGCTTTCCACAGGGGCAGAAATTCCGTGAGGCTGTTGCAGACATAGAGGCTGCCCGAGTATATGTCTGCTGGGCTGGGGAAGGAATCTGGGTGTTCCACTACATACGCGATGGCCGCGAGCTTTGCTGCCTGCGCGCCTAAGTGGCCTGGCAGTTTCAATGATATTTCCTCAAGGGCGCGACCCTGCGCGTCCTCGACATAGATACCGCAACCTGTTATGCGCTTCCCATCCAAGACTGTGGAAGATCCATCCACATAGATCTTTCTGGGCTCACACGTGTCCATGTGCTGGGAGCTCTGGGTTGAACTACCTATCTTTCTGGGGGGTGTCTTAGCAATAAAGGGGCCTGTGTTGTGGTGTGGAGAGATAATCTCACATTCATGGGGAGTTCTGGGGTACTGTAAGTTGTCGGCTAAATAGGTGTGCGTCTTTGTCCTTTGAACAGTGATGTCCCGTCCCTACAAGAGAAGGGTCCATCTAGCTGCTCTAGTCTGGCTTACTGTACCGTCCTTGAGTCGTCCGTCCAGTAAACGTTGGGTGGGGGGGTCTTCGGTGAGAATTGTT
This sequence comes from Scyliorhinus torazame, assembly GCF_047496885.1. Taxonomy (NCBI): domain Eukaryota; kingdom Metazoa; phylum Chordata; class Chondrichthyes; order Carcharhiniformes; family Scyliorhinidae; genus Scyliorhinus; species Scyliorhinus torazame. The sequence goes on from NC_092709.1 coordinate 93,074,658, forward strand.
ATGGGGTTCAGTCCGGTAATATACGAAAAATACTGCACTGCCCAAAATACTGCGAGCAGGTGCCTCTCACAGGCTGAAAACCCCTGCTCCACAGCATCTAAAATTCTGGAGGCGTAAGCTACGGGCCTTAGTTGGTCGTGCCGTTCCTGGAGGAGCACGGCTGAAAGGGTGCGGTCTGTGGTCGCCACCTCTATGGTGTAAGGGGAAAGCGGGTCTGGAACTTGTAGTGCGGGGGCTGCTATGAGTGCCTGTTTTAAAGAGTCCACAGCATCCGTATGCTGCGGAAGCCATTCCCAGGGGGCTCCTTTCTTTAGGAGGTCTGAGAGGGGCGCTGCCTTGCTGGCGAAACCGTCAATGTGGTTTCGGCAGTAGCCAACCAGTCCTAAAAATGACCGGAGGGCTGAAACATTCTGGGGAAGGGGCAATTTAACAATCGAGTCAATCCTTTTACGTTCGATCTCGCATTTACCAAGTGTGATAATTGTTCCCAAATATATCACCTTATCTTCCAAAATCTGGGCCTTTTTGGGGTTGACTTTACAACCGATTGAGTGTAAGAGTTCCAGGAGTTCGGACAGAAGCTCAATGTGCTGTTCCTTGGTGTCTGTCTGCTGTAGTAGGTCGTCTACATACTGAACCAGACATTCGGGGCGAGAGAATTTGGCTAAACCATTTGCCAGCTGTCAGTGGAAAATGGAGGGGGAATTGTGGAATCCTTGTGGCAGGCATGTCCACGTGTACTGCTGCGCTTTAAAGGTGAAGGCAAATTTGTACTGGCACGCCTTTGCCAATGGAATGGACCAGAATCCATTACTGACGTCCAAAACCGTAAAGAATCGGAAATTGAGTCTCTGCTTGAGCATGGTCTCGGGACTTGTTGCTACTGTGGGGGCTGCTGCGGGGGTGATTTTGTTGAGTTCCCGGTAATCGATGGTCAGTCACCATGATCCATCGGGCTTTCTCACTGGCCAAATCGGGGCATTATTAGTGGAGGTCTAAGTACACCCTACTCTAATAAGCTTTCTGTTACCTTGGAGATTTCTCCCTCTGCCTCTTGGGGAAATCCATACTGCTTTTGGGGTCTAGGGTCAGGTCCTGTTATTTGTACGGAGCCAGTCATCTGTCCACAGTCGTGCTTGTGGGTCGCGAATGCTGCCCTGTTTTTTGCAGAACTGCCTTAACCTGCTTGTCCGTGCTAAGCGTGGTTGGGTTGAACCAAAAGTCACCTACGGCGCTAATTGTGTTCACGTACTCTCCTATGTTGAGCGTTGCGGGGGCTCTTGCGGATTTTGCCATCTTCCAGACACACTGGTTGACTGGATCGAATGAAAGATTATGGGAATTCATGAAATCGATTCCCAGAATGTGTTCTGCTGTGTGGGGCAGGTCAACTAAAACTACAGGGTGCTTGGTGGTGATGGTACCGATTTGAATGGATACAGGGGCTGTGATGTGTCCCTGCTGTGAGTGGCCTGTAAAGCCGCTAAGGGTGATAGTGGCTGTAGTGGGCCACGTGTCTTTTTGAAACAGGGTGGAGGAATTTATCGTGGTGCGGGACCCTCCTGTGTCCCATAGAAATTCGATGGGCTGTCCCCGAATTTTCGCTGCAACTACCGGTCGTCCGGACCTATCCCAAAGGGTGTCGCAGACCCAACTAGGGGAGCCCTTACACCGTCAGTCCATTCCGGTCAAGTCCGTCTGATCTGAACGGGCGCTAATGCTATGAATGGGCTCTGTCTTTTTCTTACTCAGAGTGCCCGTCTGCTGGGCTCTCTGTGGTTTTTTAGGGGCATTGCACTCTCTTGCGAAGTGTCCCAACTGTCCGCAGTTGTAACACTCCTGTGACTTGGGTGGGGGGCTGTTCTTTCCCACATTCACCCATGCGGGATTCTGGTGTGTTTTTACTGCCTGCATATCTGCTCCGGCCTGCTTTTCCTCGGGATTCTTGACTGCGGGTTTACTTTGAACAGATTGCTCCCAAGCACGGGACGATGTTTTCACTACCCACTTCTCGTTATGGGCCTCCTCTGAGGGATCATAACTCGTGCAAGCTTTCTGTCCTGTTTCTGTGGCATGGGAGATAAGGGTGCGGGTCCATTTGGCCATGTTGTCTGGGGACAAATGGGCACAGTCTAAGTCTCCAAAGACTGCTGCAAAGTGGATCCACAGGCATCCAGCAAACGCTGTGGGGTGCTCGGATTTCTTTTGCCTACATTTGTTGAGGCCATCTACGGGGTCACCCCGGTTATACCCGATCGCATCCAGGATCGCGGTATGCATTTCTGCAAGGGTGCCTCCTCCTACATTCTGTGGGTCGGGCAGGGCTGCTGCTACTGAAGGGTCTAATCTTAAAACTGTGAGCTTTACATGCTCCCGCGTTAGAAGCGCGCAAGAATCCTTGTTCGCCGGGGACCGCGGCGACCTCCCGGGACCGGCACACAGCCGCGAAATGGCCCTTTTTCCCGCAGCTCTTACAAGTCGCTGCGCGGGCCGGGCATCGCTGCCGGGGGTGTTTCGCCTGGCCACAGAAATAGCAGCGGGCTCCCCCGGGACGACTTGGCGTCTGAACCGCGCAAGCCTGTGGGGTGGGGGGAGGGGGGGGTTTGTCGCGACGGGGGTCCACGGAGCCCAAGGGGCTGCCGCGCGGTCGGGGCCGTAGGCGCGGGCGTTTCGCGTGGCCACATCTAGTGAGGCTGCAAGGGCCCGTGCCTCTGAGTCCTAGCGACTCGTTTTCTAAAAGTCTTTGGCGGATTTGGGAAGAGTTCATACCAGCCACAAAAGCATCACGCATCAACATGTCCGTGTGTTCCATCGCGTTTACCGGCGGGCAGCCGCAGGCCCGTCCCAAAATTAGTAGCGCGGCGTAGAAATCATCTATCGATTCTCCGGGACTTTGCCGTCTCGTTGCGAGTTGGTAGCGTGCGTAGATCTGGTTCACTGGGCGAACGTAGATGCTTTTTAGTGCTGCGAACGCCGTCTGGTAATCCTCTGCGTCTTCGATGAGAGGGAAAATTTCCGGGCTTACCCTCGAGTGCAGGACCTGTAGTTTCTGGTCTTCTGTGACCCGGCCGGGGGCCGTTCTGAGGTAGGCCTCAAAACAAGTCTGCCAGTGTTTGAAAACTGCTGCTGAGTTCACTGCGTTGGGGCTGATCCTCAGGCATTCCGGGATGATCCTGAGCTCCATAGTTCTTTTAAGCACGCTTAATAAATTGTAGCGCACAAAGACTCACGAGAGACGAATAGAGATGAAGTCGATGAGGCTTTATTAAGCGTGACTTAGTTCCCCGCAGTTCAGTAGCTGACTGGCCTGTGGGGGAGAATTCCAGGTTCTTATACTACGCCTTCCGGGCGGAGCTAGAGGTCAACAGCCAACCAGGACCCGGGATCTGTCAGCCAATGACATCACGGCTTCACAGTCCCACATGACCCCTAATGCATACTACCACACTCTTTACGTTAAACACCTGTTAACACCGTTGAAACCTGCCTCTGTGCTCTGTCTGATGGGTGTGGGGGTGAGCGGTCAGTGATGGTTTTGTGAGGGCCACGAAGAATCAGCACGAGTTTTAAGGATACAAAGTAATAACATTTATTTACAATAACATATATATATAACAGCAGCAGCAACTTCCCTTGCTGCACACTCCTTCCTGCTGGTTCCAAACTGGCCAGCTTTATTTATACTTGGAGTTTACTAATGGTTTCTCCGCCCCCCTCATTGGGGAAGCTCATACTCCCACAGGATTGTGGGATTGTCATTAGTCCCCAGCCAATGGTAAGCAGGCAGGTTATAACATCCCTCCCCCCCAAAGTCCAAGGAATCCACCGAAAAACCTGGCGAAGGAGGGCGTCGGGCTCGTTGTGCCGCAGGCCGGATACCATTTGCACGCGGCGCTGGATCAGGCGGCATGTAACGAGATGGAGACCGGCGCTTCCGTGATGAACGGCGTAACGGTTGTACATCCACGGCCCATGGACCCGAGGATTCCCCCTCTGATGCGTCCTGTATCTCCATCTCGGAGTCAGAGTCTGCTGCCTCCGTCATGTCAGCGTCTCTATCTCCATTCGGTTCTGTAACGACCTGCACAGGCTTTGAGTGAGGCACCAGTGGAAGATTGTGAGGACTACCTTCCCTTGTCTCTGGTCTCTGCGGCTGTAGAAATGAGCTCCGGGGGCTGGGAATCCTTGGAGGGGATAGTCTTCTGGACCGAACGTGGTCTACGTGTTTGAGCTGGAGATGACCCTGGGCTTGCACCTGGTAAGATATAGGGCCCGTTTGGTGAAAGATTACGCCAGGAACCCACTGGGCACCACCAGCAAAATTCCGAACGAACACTGGGTCACCGGGCGCAAACTGCCGAATCGGCCGATGCCTAGAAAATCCCTGTCCCTGCCGTTCTTGTGTGCAGCATACATTTGCGCCAATGTCCGGGAAAACCATACTAAGGCGGGTGCGAAGTCTCCGGCCCATTAGGAGTTCTGCGGGAGCTACCCCAGTCACCGCAAGGGGGGTGGTCCTATACGTAAACAAAAAGCGAGCCAGTCTCCTGTCCATTGATCCTGACGACTGCTTCTTTAGGCCTCTTTTGAATGTCTGCACTGCGCGCTCCGCCAACCCATTTGAAGCCGGGTGGTAAGGGGCAGTGAGGATATGGTGTATGCCGTTCATCTTCATGAACCTCGCAAACTCCTCACTCGTGAATGGAGTGCCGTTATCCGTGACCAGCACCTCGGGGAGGCCATGCGTGCTAAAGGACAAACGCATCTTTTCAATTGTTGCGCAGGACGTTGTCCCCTGCATCTTATGCACCTCCAGCCATTTAGACTGGGCGTCGATTAATAGAAGGAACATGGATCCTTGAAAAGGGCCTGCCAAATCTGCATGCAAGCGTGCCCAAGGCCACCCTGGCCATTCCCAGTGATGTAGGGGTGCGGCCGGCGGAAGCTTCTGATGCTCCTGGCAAATGGAGCAGTTTTGGGCCACCTTCTCAATGTCGGTGCCTGGCCACCAGACATAACTCCGGGCCAACATTTTCATTTTGGTCACACCTGGATGCCCATTGTGCAAGTCTCTTAGTATCAGCTCCTGGCCTTTTTCCGGGACAATCACACTCGTCCCCCACAAGAGGATGCCGTCTTCCACGCTGAATTCTGACAGCTTGGAGGAAAATGCCCGCAACTCGCCTGGGAGCTGTCTATGCTGCCCACCATACAGGACTATGTGCCGAACCTTTGACAGGACTGGCTCCGTCTGGGTCCATTCACGGATCTGTGATGCCGTGACAGGCAAGGTGTCCATAAAATGTAGGGTTGCAACCACCTCACCAGTCATGGGGGTCGACATGGGGCCGTTCGATAAAGGCAATCGGCTCAGTGCGTCGGCATTTGCTATCTGCGTTCCTGGTTTGTGCTCCAGAGAATACTCGTATGCAGCAAGCAACAAAGCCCAGCGCTGGATCCGTGCGGAAGCAATGGGCGGTATTGGCTTATCCTCTCTGAAAAGTCCCAGCAGAGGCTTGTGATCAGTCACAATAGTGAAATGGCAGCCATAAACAACAGGGGTCATTGTAGTTCCTGCAATGTCCAGTGGTTCCCCCGTGTAGGTGGCCAACCTGGCCTGTGAGTCGGTTAATGTAAGGGTCTGTATACCCTGCTTGATGCGGTCGAATGTCCTCTGGGCGATCACGGAGACCGCTGCGCCAGTGTCCAACTCCATCTCAAGCAGGTGACCATTGACCCGTACTGTCACCTTAATGGGGGCCACACGGGGAGCTGCCACACATTGCAGCTGAAGGCAGTCGTCCTCCATCTCCATGTCCTCAGGAGTAGTCGCCGCAGGTTCATCCACATGGAAGGTACGGCCCCTGGGCTGGTCCCAGTTTCGGTCGGAACGACGGCTGGCGCCCCCAGGACCGGCGTCCACGACGGGGTCGGCGCCTACAAGTCTGACACGGACATGGCTCCTCATCCATTGGTTCTGGAGAAGGCTCCCTTCGGGGAGGAATGTCCGACAGCCACTGGCGTCGGTCCGGACGTCGCCTCGCCCAAGGTACCGCAGGAGTGCGGGGGGACGTTTTCGGACGGAAGGGGTTGCGCCCCAAGGCATGCACTTCCATTCCCTGTAGCTCCTGCATTCCTCGTTCTGCGCTCTCTCGGGACAATACTATTTGAATGGCCTGTTGAAAAGTCAATGTTGGCTCAGCTAACAACTTTCTCTGGGTGGCCGCATTGTTAATACCGCAAACCAAATGGTCGCGTAACATTTCTGACAAGGTCTCACCATAGTCACAGTACTCCGCAATCCTGCGTAGCCTGGATAGAAAATCGGCAAGGGATTCTCCAGGGGTCCTCTCAGCGGTATTAAACCGGTAACGCTGGACTATCGTGGACGGGGTTGGGTTAATTTGTTGCCCCACTATATTCACAAGTTCATTAAACGTTTTGGTGTCCGGCGCAGCTGGGTACGTAAGGCTCCTAATCACCCCAAACGTATGCGGGACGCAGGCGGTGAGCAATATGACCACCTGGCGCTCGTTTTCGGTGATATTGTTTGCCCGGAAATAGTAACGCATCCGTTGTGCATACTGGTTCCAGCTTTCCAGCGCAGCATCAAAAACATCCAAACGTCCGTACAGAGGCATGGTATAATAGAAAACAACTTACAACCTGTATCCAACAAAATTCCAGGGAGGTGACTTCAGCAGTGTAGACAGCTATTCACTTTAACCCTCGTCGCCAGTTTTGTGAGGGCCACGAAGAATCCAGCACGAGTTTTAAGGATACAAAGTAATAACATTTATTTACTCTAACATATATATATATAACAGCAGCAGCAACTTCCCTTGCTGCACACTCCTTCCTGCTGGTTCCTAAACTGGCCAGCTTTATTTATACTTGGAGTTTACTAATGGTTTCTCTGCCCCCTTTGGGGAAGCTCATACTCCCACAGGATTGTGGGATTGTCATTAGTCCCCAGCCAATGGTAAGCAGGCAGGTTATAACAGATGGCCACTGGGAGTGAGAGGTGGTGGACGAGTGAGGCCCAGTGGGTGGACCGTGCAGCACCCCCTCCCCTGACTGTCCCCATCACCCTGTCCCCAGCTATTCAACAGAGCCATGTGATGGACTGGCCAGCTCGCATGCAGGGATCACCCAGGTGGAAGGTGCTACTGTGGGCATGGGTCAGACATTGTCTAACGATATTGAGCATGGAGTTCATCGCAGAGCGGCCTGTCATCATCCTCCATCCCATGGACCAGGTCCGCTGTCACTGCCAACCCAATGCCCCCGGCTCGTAGTGCCGCAGGTATATATAACAGAGGGGGGGGGTGCATGGGGGTGGTTTGGTGGTGTGGGAGGTGAGGGTGTTCGGTGGTGCGAGATGATGGTGTTCGGTTGTGAAGGTGTGTGGTACTGTGGTGTCCATGCCCCTGCCGAGCAACCCCCATCCCGGTTAGAAACAAGCCGTCGGGAAATCGACCCATCTGGGGCGCAGAATGGCTGACGCCCCGGAGAATCGGTCGTCAGGGCAGATAATGAAATGTACACTGTATTTCGGGGCCACGCGGCAGGCGCCGCGATTCTGTCGAGTTGAGGGGTCCGGAGTATGCTGAATTGGCACAAAACCAGCATCAAGCCCGCTTTTGGCGTCAGAGCCAATTCTCTGGTCGATCGCGTTTCGCGATTTCGCCGTCACCGGACGGAGAATCCAGCCCAAGGTTTTTTATACCCAGATTGGTTGGACGGCAATGATTTATAGCTGAGGTAAGCATGCGTGCAGTGAGTTACACCCACATAGACTGGACTGCAATGAGTTATACCCCAGGGTAGAGACGGCTGCAGGGAGTTACACCCTGAATACCCTTGGCTGCATCATGGTATACCCAGAGTATAATTTTTAGACTATGCCCCCTAGTTTTAGAATCTCCAACCGGTGGAAATTGTTTATCTTTATCTACGCTGTCTTGCCCTGTTATTATCTTAAATACTTTGATCAGATCATCCGTTAACCTTTTAAATTCTGGTGAAATCAGGCCTAATTTGTAATCTCTCCTCATAACGTAACACCTGTAATCCAGGTATCATTATTGTAAACCTACGCTGCACTCCTTCCAAGCTCAAAATATCCTTCCTAAATGTGGTGCCCAGAACTGCTCCAGTGGAGTCTAACCAGGGTTTTGTAGAGCTGCAGCATAACGTTGGTGTCTTTATACTTGAATCCTCCAGATATAAGAGTGAAATGGTGGCACAGTGGTTAGCACTGCTGCCTCACAGCGCCAGGGCCATGGGGTTCAATTCCAGCCTTGGGTGACTGTCTGTGTGGAGTTTGTATGTTCTTCCCCTGTCTCCGTGAGTTTCCTCTGGGTGCTCCGGTTTTCTCTCACAGTCCAAAGATGTGTAAGTTAGGTGAACTGGCTTTGCTAAATTGTCCCTTAGTGTCCAGAGATGTGCAGGTTATGTTGCAGGGTTATGAGAATAGGGCAGAGTGGATCGGTAAAGACTTGATGGGCCGAATGGTCTCCTTCTGCAATGTAAGTATTCTATGATTCTATGTTAAAGGCTAGCATTCCATTAGCCTTTTTAATTATGTTCTGCACTCGTTTGTGGCATTTAAAGGACCTATGCAGCTGAACCCCCAAATCTCTTTGGACATCCACTGTAGCTAACATCTTCCCATTTAGAAAGTACTCTGCTCTATCCTTTTTTGGTCCAAAATGTATAACCTCACACTTGCTTACATTGAATGCCATCTGGCACAATTTTGCCCGTTTACCTAATCTGTCGATATCTCCTTGCAATTTCATGCTGTCACCTGTCTACAATGCCATCTAACTTTGTATCATCAGCAAATTTGGATATATGACTTTCTATGTCATCATCTAAGTCATTAATGAATAACACAAATCTCTATGGTACACCGCTAGTCACTTCCTGCCAATTAGAGTAATCAGCCATTATCTCCACTCACTTCAAAACCTGGAAGACAGGAATTCAAACTACATTACACAAGTGGCAGGGAAAAGGACCATCAGATTAAACAGACCACTGGCCCAGATTGGAAAAGCTAAAAGCCCAACAGAGGGAAGTTAACGTAATTTTTAATTTCTAATGTCTCTTCTTTACTCTCAATTTATTGCGTTTGTATAGGTATTGTAAACATTTTGGGGAGCATTACCTGAGAGAGGAATATTGGCCAAGGCAAGAACTCTGAGCTTGATTGTAATCTTGGTTGTTCTGGGATTATATTTAATATTCTTTTTCTCTACTCTTGCTATATCATGTCTTGCCCGATAGTCTCTGGAATTTTTCACCAGAGTCTGGGTTGCATTTTCACCACGCCTGTTGTTTTACATTTACAGCATAGAAACATGCCATTGGACCCAACTAATCTGTGCTGGCCTCTATGATCCACACGAGCCTCCTCCCTCCCACCTTCATCTTGGCTGATCACAACTTTTTCAATTCTTATTGGATTTAATAGCGAATGTCTGGTCGTCATGGTAGCACAGTGGTTAGCACTGTCACTTCGCAGTGTCAGGGACCCGGGTTCAATTCCAGGCTTGGGTCACTGTCTGTGCGGAGTCTGCACGTTCTCCCCGTGTCTGCGTGTGTTTCCTCCCGGTGCTCCGGTTTCCTCTCACAAGTCCCGAAAGATATGCTTGTTAGGTGAATTGGACATTCTGAATTCTCGCACAGTGTACCCGAACAGGCGGTGGAGTGTGGCGACTAGGGGCTTTTCATAGTAACTTCATTGCTGTGTTAATGTAAGCCTACTTGTGACACTAATAAAGATTATTATTATTTAGTATTAGTTTTCTCTGATGAACTCCCCGGATCATCCCCACACTGCATCAAAATAAAACATCTTCTTGATACATACGTTTGAAAACATTTTCAGAATTTTAAGCTCTTCATTCAACCTTGCCCCTTGCTTGAGGTTTGGTGATCTGTCACGACCCACTCAGGGGCCAAGCCCTTTATTGTATCCGATTCCCCTCCTACACCATGGAATATGAACGCCCAGTAATTGAGTAGACGGAGCCTCCCCCTGACTGGGAGGAGCTTCACAGTGTATAAACCCCGGCCTGGATACAGGTCGGGGAGGGTGTCCCTTCTGGGTGAGGAGTTGTTGCACTTGTGCTCATTGTGTACAGTGTAAATGCACCTTGTTCATATCCAGTCTCCTGTGTGTTCCATAAAGTCTCTTTCTTCGTCTACTGCATGATCCTCAGGTTAATTCACCACCAGTCAGCTCTCCCCCTCAAAGGGGAAAGTAGCCTTTGGTCATCGGGAACTATTGTGACTTTACTTATTTTACTGTAGAGGAGGGAACTATTACAGAGATGGGGAAGGTTGTTGGGGCTGTATGATGTTTGAAAGTTCAGGTGGGGTGTAACACCTGTAGGAGGTTTCAAAGATAGGAAGCGTTGTAGGGATGGGGGGGAAGCCACAGAGATGAAGAGAATTGTTGGGGCTGGAGGATGTTACAGAGACAGGGAGAATTGTACAGTTGGGAGAAGGTTACAGACATGGGGTGGTATTAAGAGTCTCAAGACAGTTACTGGAATGGAGAGAGTTTTATGGCTATTGGGGATTTCAGACAAAGGGGAGCATTTGGAAGCAATTGAGGAGACACAACAATAGTGAGTATTTTTAGAGGTTGGGGAAGATTACAGCACTGTGTGCATTGTGGGGGAATCGAGGATTTTATGGGAGATAGAGAAGGTTAGAGGGGCTGGAGGGTTGTAGGGTCTGAAGGAGATTGCTGAGACAGGATGTACTATCTCAGAGGAGAGCTATCAGAAAATACACATAGCAAGCTGGAAGATCTTAAAACAACTGGGGGTTTTCTTCTGTGTTACAGATGTTGTAACGGTTGTAGGAGCTGTAGAATATTACAAAGATAGAGAGGGTTATAGTCTCTGAATGAGGTTACAGAAATAGGGACAGTTGTAGGGATTGAAGGATTTTACAGAGAGAGGAGCTGGAGGATATAGGTTGTAGGCTCTGAATGTCAAACGCAGATCAGAAGGGCCATAGGTTTGGTGAATCTTAAAGAGAAATGGAGGGCTCAATGGTGGAAAATATTGATTGATTGGGAGGGTTGCAGTGGTTGGAGTTGGTAACAGAGATAGGGAGAGTTAGATGGTGTGACAGTCGAGGAGTATTCTACCAAAGATCTAAGATGAGTTAGCCCTTGAATTCCCTAACTACATAGTTACTTAAGCTATGAACAATTCATACTTACAACGGCTAGTAGTCTCGGAATTCAATACTCAACCAAGAGCAGAACTCTACGAGTCGAGATAGAGGCAGCGGCTTGGTCAGGTAAATGCTCAGCAATCTTCTAAACAGCTCTTGAAGCGATTGCCTCTGCAGCTTTTTACTTAAACTTTTATAGGATTTTTACTTCGGGAATTCTAGAGAGATTTTAGCAGACCTCAGCTTCTGAAGATACGAGATTAACACCAACAGCCATTTCTAGACAAACAGAAGCCTCCCGTAGTTGACAAGGCCACTAGACAAGGCCACTAGACTAATAAGCTCACTGAAGCTGGGCATCTACAAAGGTAATGTCTGCAGTACTTGGTGAAAGACATTATTGCGATAAGTAGCATCATTTTGATGGTTTACAAGAAATACATGGCTTCATCAGCTTTTAATATAGAATTAATACACTTCATCAGTTTTTAATATAGAGTTAACACATGATTTAATATAAAGTCAGTTCTGGTGAGTAGCCACAATGGTCTGGAGGTTATAATAGAGATAGGGGCTGGATTCTCCGTTTGCCTACGCCGAAATCGTGAAACACGATTTGACGAAGCAGAGAATAGCTTCCGACTCCGAAATCATGATAGACACTGATTTGACGCCAAATCGAGATGCCCCGGCACCCCCAAAATGACATAAATGCGGCGCTCGCTGCGCAGGCTGAAAGTACAGTGGGCATATCATTGGCAGGCCTGATGCCCGATGCTCCAGGGCCTCCGCGATTCAGTGCCTCTGATGGGCGGATTTCCCGACAACGTGGTTCACTTCTGCTCTCACAAATCATGAACCTGGCGTCCTGGCTGCTGAGCGAGAGAGCGACGGAACGAAATGACGCGAGTGACTGCGGGCTGCTGGAGGGGGACAGGCCGAGCAGCCGGGGTCCCCCCCTCCACAGGACTGGGACAGTGCCCAGGCTCCGACCGCCATCCTGCTGAACACCCACTGACCGACCACCCACCCCGGCCCCTAGTTCTACACAGTGGCACCAGCCATATGGGTGCACCCACCCCCTCACCACCCTCCCACCCGGCACCGAACACCCCGCCCAACCAGCAGCCACCCACCAGGGGGCCACCCAGGGCACACCAACGGTAACCCCCAGTGAGGGCAATGCCAGCCAACTGTGCTCCTGGCAGCAGGGGGGGGGGAGCAGGATCTGGGGCACCGGCGGATAAAGGCCGGAGGTGAGGGGTGTAGGGGTGAGGATGAGGGGTGTGGGCATCCAAAATGGCCGCCGGCATTGATCGATGGGAAATTGGTCAACACAGAGGCGCAGACAGGCTGCAGCTTGCAAATACACAAGGGCTGCAGCCCAGACCTTGCAGAAACCAACACAGGGAAAAGGCTGTTGAAAGGACAACCAGGGACAATGGGCTCCAGGTATAGAGTAAGAATATGTGGCAGACTTGGTGGTGTTGGTTTCCTTATTTGGGAAGACCTACGTGCCTCGGACATTAACGCCCCTGGCTGACTGGGACCCACCCCGCCATCGGGTTGTCCACCACCAATTGTTTGGGATCGATCAGGGTGATCGAGCCTGATCAATCTATTGGATATCTATCTGGGACTGCCCAAAAGCATGCAAAGCCTGCAAGGGATAAAAGGTGCTGCACAGCCCTCCACTCGCTCACTCGACCACCGAGGACAACAGTGGTGATACCTGCACCAGCCAAGGAGGGGACCATCCACGCCATCCACAGAGGGACCCGAGCCGGGGATAGTGATGACCAGCAACAGACATCCAGCACTGCCAGACGATGGATTCCTGATGAGGCCATATCTGCTCTGCACATGCCAGTCACCTGGAAGTTAAGTTGGTCTTTCATGTGTGTTAGTTTAGAGTCCAACCTGTATGTGTGTGTGATTGACTAATATTAACTCTGTGTGTGTATTGATCTAGTATTATCGCATGCAGCTTGTGTGGTCATTTGTCCATCGTATACGGGTTGGAGACACACTGTGGTTCAGAAAGTACAACAAATCTGGCGACCCCGGTACTATTCGGCTGGGAGTTACAATTGTTGCTCCGAAAGATCCCACAGGGCAGTCTTGGAGATTCCGCATGAGCCCGACTTAGGGAGGCAAACAACCCACGTAATGGTCAGTATTCCAATTTCACCAAAACGAGATATATAGGTCCCTATTCTTGAGGATTATTCACAGATCAAACATAAACCACAGGTGTGAACTCTGTATTGGACAAATCACTAAATTTTGGAAGTGTAACTAACTGCATGCGTGCCGAACAAGGAACGATAGGGTCAACCCAGCAGATTTGCGCGCAGCTTCTGAGGGATTAGGGCCGGAAAACAGCCACAAGCCGTACCTGCTGTCCAATCGGCCCTCTGCCCCTCAAAGTCAATATGACAGCTCAGACAGCAGGGAGAGATGTAGAGGCGCAGAAGACAGAAGCAGAGAGATGTCCCATATGAGAGAGGGTGGTATGGGATATATCAAAGGGAGAGGATGGCCCATGTGATCAGACTTTATCAGGTACCGAGACAGGCCCCGGAGCGGCAGGGCACACTTGGTGGGAGGACGTGAGCACAGTGCACAGAAACATCCGCCGAACTAAAGGTAACCACTTGCTGCACCAACAGCATCATTGCGGTGAAGAGCCAGCCCCGCACCGGGTGGCAACGGCACGGCCGACGCCCTAGCCAGGGCCAGTGCCCGTTACGGACATCTGTGACAGCCACCCAGAGGTGAGCCGATGAATGTGATTGGCATCTCCCAGACTAACGTACCTGACGTAACTCAGTCTCAATACACAGACGATTCCCCAGGACAGATTCTGAACGGCGATTCCCGGCCCCCTACGAAACATGGGAGGATAGGCTAACCATACAGGACGGATTTGTTTAAAGGATGGGAATGATGTGTGTCCCTACCCAGTACCGAAACCAGCTCAGATACCAATCTCATGACGGACACGGACACCAGGGTATGGAGACCACTCCAGACCACCATTATGTTGGTGGCCGGAACTAAAGGAGGATGTCACTCACTACATTAAGGATTGCCTCATTTGTGCCCAGAATATTCCCGGCGGTGATGCCAGTGAAGGACATATGAGACACGCCAGTCCTGCGGAGGGCCCCTGGATGAATCCCCATGTGGATTGCATCGGCCCACCCTCACCATGCAGAAATGCATTTAAGGATGACACCTTCACGAAGCAGTTCCCACCCGCAACGCGACCGCCCCACAACCACTCAAACTCCCCAGTCCCCTTATTGGACGTGGAGCCACGCTGGACGGTTGGTCAGACTAGCCGAATGATTCAAGGACCAGGACACGGTAACCCTGAACCCAATGAAAGCAAGCAACGGGCAGACGCGGGTCTGGCGACCAGCGGAGGTAGATGATTCCATGGATGAACCTCCCATGGGGGTATTACAAGAACAACTGAGGAGCGCAGTGTTCTGAGGTGTGTGGAGCACAAACATTCTGAGGTGCCCAGATGATGACAATCGGACGCCTCCCAATAAGCATGGTACACGGTTTCTGATGGAACCTGCACCATCATGTGTGCTCCACGCACGCTAGTCTTCTTTGTTTGTGCATTGTTTCATCCTCATCTCCCCATCCCTTCTTCTCCTCCCTGAATGTTATTTGCAATTCGAACTGTCCCTCACCTCTCACTGATCAGACTCTGAGAGCACCTTCATCATCAGGGCTCACGCTGAGCCATCTCTCCGCCCATCGATGACAGACTACCAACCAATACTACATTGTGTGCCCACCACACAACCCCACGATTGACCCCAGTACTCAGAGCAATTATTATATTCACCCCCTGACCATCTTCTCTCCCCCCCCCACTCGACCAGAGTCCGATCTTCACCGTCGCTGTGCGTGAAGATCAGCCCACCTTCCACAGAATAGGGGGTGGCCCCTCACCAACCACACATCCTCGTCCTGTCATCAGTCCTTGGACACCCAACATATTGCCGTATCTGTTGTTGCTGGTTCTAACCCACCAGTCTATCCAGACCTAGGGAGTAGCCCCATCCCCAGAATACACACTCATCCTGTTGTTCAACACACTCGGGTAGTGGAGTAACGGCATTTCCCACACATTCTTCGCCCGCTGAGGATCATACGCACCTCTCTCATCACTAACCTCGCCTTCCCTCCAACCCCCACTATCTGGAACGGCTACTTACACACCAAACACAGGTCTCAGACCAAAACCGTTGCCCCACATCCCACCGTTTGGTTGTGGGACGGACAATGTATTCAGTGACTCAGGTCACAACTCATCCTCTTCTTCACTCTCCTGCAGAGGTCCCTTTGGACTGATCCCACATCCTGGGCGGGATTCTCCGACCCCCGCCGGGTCGGAGAATAGGCGGGGGGGCGGCGTGAATCCCCCCCCACTGGCTGCCGAATTCTCCGGCGCCGGGGTTTTTGTGGATGCGGGAATCGCGCCGCGCCAGTCGGCAGCCGCTAATAGCGGCTGCCCCGGCGATTCTCCGGCCCGTGGTGGGCCGAGCGGCCGCCCGTTTTAGGCCGGTCCCGCCGGCGTAAATTAGACCTGGTACCTACCGGCGGGACCTGGCTCTGCGGGCGGCCTCCGGGGTCCTCGAGAGGTGCGGGGGGATCTGGCCCCGGGGGGTGCCCCCACGGTGGCCTGGCCCGCGATCGGGGCCCACAGATCCACGGGCGGGCCTGTGCCGTGGGGGCACTCTTTCCCATCGCACCGGCTGCTGTGGACCTCCGCCATGGCCGGTGCGGAGATGAACCACCCCTGTGCATGCGCTGGGATGACGCCAGCACACGCTGGCGCTCTCGCGCATGCGCCAACCTGCGCCGGCCGGCGGAGGCCCTTCGCCGCCTGTTGGTGCGGCACCAAGCCCCTTCCGTGCCAGTTGGCACGGCGCCAACCCTGCCGGCGCCAGCCTAGTCCCTGAAGGTGCGGAGGATTCCTGCCGGGTAGGGGAGAATCCCACACCCTATTTACGCTTAGCAACCCTATGATGATTGCTGCTGTGAAGGAATCGGGCTGCCCTACAATTCACCCCCTCTCCCCACTCAGGTCAGACCTCTGTGCTCCTGGGACGAAACTATACAGCTGGCCACCTTGAAGTTCCGCTGGTTAAGCCAGACCACAACCAATATATGGTTGTTTATGCACTATCAATTACCACAAAGACGAGAGTAGTGGAATAATCAAGGCTTTATTGAGCAAAGATGTTGTGCTTCCTGTAGCTGGAACCAGAATGGCTGCAGCACCGGCAAGCACACACATTTATACGCCGCCTACTGGGCGGAGCCAGCAGGCAGGGAGTTACCCTTGTACCTCTACTATACGGGCAGTGCCGTAATACATGTAATACTACTTAGTGGTGACTACCACATTCACCCCCTGTTAAAAAAGAGTCCGGCGGGGGTGGTGGAAAAACATTACAAGTTCAGTCTGTTGGGGGCTTTGATCCTCCTCTGCGATCGCCTCAGTCCTGGTGCTGATGTGGGCACCGACGTGGTCACCTGTGACTCCGGGAGCGTGTTGTCGTCGTCTTCATCGCCCCTGAGTGGAACCAGTGGGAGGACGGATCCTACTGGGGCGGGGGCAGCGGTGAGGTTCGCTGGAGGGAGGGTGAGTGGCGCAGGGGTGAATGAGGCAACCGGGGTGGAGGGGGGGGGGGGGGGGGGGGCGGTGCCAGGTCGGGGGCTGTGGGTGGGGATCCAGCGGGTGCCAGGTCCCGGAGGGAGACTGTGTCCTGCCGCCCGTCGAGGTGTGCCATGTAGGCGTACTGTGGGTTCGCGTGTAGGATGTGGACTCTTTCGACCAAGGAGTCCGACTTATGGGTCTGCACATGCTTGCGAAGGAGGATGGGTCCAGGAACTGTCAGCCATGTTGGGAGTGAGAACCCAGAGGTGGACTTCCTGGGGAAGGCAACCACACGTTCGTGAGGGGTCTCGTTAGTCGCGGTGCAGAGGAGCAAACAGATGGGAGTGGAGCGTGTCGGGGAGGACCTCCTGCCAGCAGGAGACCGGGAGATTTTTAGACCACAGGGCCAGCAGGACGGCCTTCCAGACCGTCCCGTTCTCCCTCTCCACCTGCCCGTTTCCTCGGGGGTTGTAGCTGGGCAATGCCCTTGCTGAGCAGGAACTGACGCAGCTCATCACTCATAAAAGAGGATCCCCAATCACTGTGGATATAGGTGAGGAAACCGAACAGAGTGAAGATACTGTGGAGGGCTTTAATGACCGTGGCAGCAGTCTTATCGGGGCATGGGATGGCGAAAGGGAACCGGGGGTACTCGTCAATCACGTTCAGAAAGTACGTGTTGCGGTCGGTGAGGGGAGGGGGTCTTTGAAGTCCACGCTGAGGCGTTCAAAAGGGTGGGAGCCTTCACCAGGTGCACTCGATCTGGCCGGTAGAAGTGGGCACGCACTCTGCGTAGACCTGTCAGTCTCTGGTGACAGTCCTGACCACCTCAATGGAGTAGGGCAGGTTGCGGGCCTTGTCGGAATGGAAGAACCGGGTGACCCCCGGGTGGCAGAGGTCATAGTGGAGAGCCCGGAGTCGGTCCACTTGTGCACTGGCACATGTACCGCGGGATAGGGCATCAGGTGGCTCGTTGAGCTTCCCCAGGCGATACAAAATCTCGTAATTATAGGTGGAGAGCTCGATCCTCCACCTCAGGACCTTGTCGTTTTTGATCTTGCCCCACTGTGTGTTATTGAACAGGAAGGCAACCGACCATTGGTCAGTGAGGAGAGTGAATCTCCTGCCGGCGAGGTAATGCCTCCAATATCTCACAGCTTCCACATGGCATGGGCCTCATTTTCGAAAGAGGAGTGCCGAATTTCGGTGGCATGGAGGGTGCGGGAGAAGAAGGCCACGGGCCTGCCCGCCCGGTTGAGGGTGGCGGCCAGAGCTACATCCGATGCATCGCTCTCGACCTGAAAGGGGAGGGACTTGTCGACCGCATGCATCGTGGCCTTGGCGATGTCTGCCTTGATGCGGTTGAAGGCCTGGCGGGCCTCAGCCGTCAGGGGAAAAACTGTAGACTGAATGAGTGGGCGTGCCTTGTCCGCATAATTAGGGACCCACTGGGCAGAGTAGGAGAAAAACCCCAGGCATCGTTTCAGGGCCTAGGGGCAGTGGGGAAGTGGGAGCTCCATGAGGGGGCGCATGCGGTCGGGGTCGGGCCCTAGAACTCCATTTTCCACGACATAGCCAAGGATGGCTAAGCGTTTGGTGCGGAACACGCATTTCTCCTTATTGTACGTGGGATTTAGGAGTTTGGTGGTCTGGAGGAAGTTTTGAAGGTTTGCATCGTGGTCCTGCTGATCGTGGCCGCAGATGGTGACATTATCTAGGTACGGGATGGTGGCCCGCTGTCCGTACCGGTCAGCCATTCGGTCCATCTCTCACTGGAAGACCGAGACCCATTAGTGACGCCGAAGGGTACTCTAAGGAAGTGATAGAGGTGGCCATTTACTACTACCACTTGAGCTCTCCAGGGGCTGTTGCTGGCCTCAATGACCCCTTCCCGCAGAAGCCATTGGACCTCCGACCTGATGAAGGTCCTGTCCTAGGCACTGCATCGTCTGCTCTTGGTGGCAACGGGTTTGCAATCCGGGGTGAGGTTCGCAAACAGGGAAGGTTGGTCGACCTTAAGGGATGTGAGGCCGCACACAGTGAGGGGGGTAGGTGTCCGCCGAATTTTAAGGTTAAGCTTTGGAGGTGGCATTAAAAATCAAGGCCGAGTAACAGGGCAGCGCAGAGGTGGGGGAGGATGTAGAGCCGGAAGTTGCTAAACTCTACGCCCTGGACAGTGAGGGTCGCGATGCAGTAACGCCGGATTTCCCTGTGTGGATGGCGAACAGGGCTGCAGGAACGATGAGTCAGCTGACCAAGGCACCATGGTTCAGCAGGCCATTCAAGGGGAGGGAGTAAATAGGCAAGTTGTAGTTGTAGGGGATTCTATTATCAGGGGGATAGATAGTATCCTTTGTGAGCAGGATAAAGAGTCCCGCATGGTACGTTGCCTGCCCGGTGCTAGGGTGCGGGACATCTCTAGCCGGCTTGAAAGGATACTGGAGAGGGAGGGGGAGGATCCAGTTGTTGTGGTCCATGTCAGTACCAACAACATAGGCAAGTCTAGAAAAGAGGACCTGTTTAGAGATTATAAAGATATAGGATTCAAATTAAAAAACAGGTCCTCAAGGGTCACAATCTCCGGATTACTGCACGAGCCACGTGCAAATTAGCAGAGGGAGGCAAGAATAAGGGAAGTTAACACGTGGCTGAAAGAGTGGTGTGGGAAAGAGGGGTTCCTTTTCATGGGACACTGGCATCAGTTTTGGGACAGGGGGGACCTATACCGTTGGGATGGTCTCCACCTGAACCGAGCTGGAACCAGTGTTCTGGCGAAAAGAGTAAATAGGGTGGTTAATAGGACTTTAAACTAGAGATTGGGGGGGGAAGGGAAAGTCAGGGAACCAAGAGGTGAAGTAATCAGTGGGAAGCATAGCTGCTTAGGAATACAAAAAAGCATGAAAAGACAGAACTCAGGAGAGGTTACGATAGTCCCCATCCCACAAAATATGACACAGTGTATGGAAAGGCTCAGTAAACCAAGGTCCACCGCACTGAGAAAAGCAAAAGGGACGGTCAATAGAGAATTAAAGGTGCTATATTTAAATGCACGCAGTGTACGGAACAAGGTAGATGAGCTTGTGGGCCAGATTGTGACTGGCAGGTATGATGTGGTAGGCATCACAGAGGCGTGGTTGCAGGGGGTTCAGGACTGGCATTTAAACATCCAGGGATTCACAACCTACCGAAAAGACAGAGAGGTGGGCAGAGGGGGCGGGGTTGCCTTGTTAATTAGGAATAAAATTAAATCAATAGCACTAAACGACATAGGGTCAGATGATGTGGAGTCTGTGTGGGTAGAGTTGAGGAACTACAAATGCAAAAAAACAATAATGGGAGTTATGTACAGGCCTCCTAACAGTGGTCAGGACCAGGGGCACAAAATGCACCACGAGATAGAAAGGGCATGTCAGAAAGGCAAGGTCACAGTGATCATGGGGGACTTCAATATGCAGGTGGACTGGGTAAATAATGCTGCCAGTGAACCCAAGGGAAGGGAATTCATTGAATGTTTACAGGAGGGCTTTTTGGAACAGCTTGTGATGGAGTCCACGAGGGAACAGGCCATTCTGGACTTAGTGTTATGTAATGAGCCAGACTTGATTAAAGATCTTAAAGTAAGGGAACACTTCGGAGGCAGTGATCATAATATGGTAGAATTCAATCTCCAATTTGAAAGAAAGAAGGTAGAATCAGATGTAAAGGTGTTACAGTTAAATAAAGGTAACCACTTCCTTTCCTTGCAGGTCAGCTGTTCGGGAGAGAGAGAGAGCCGGGACCTTGGAAACAGCGCGGGAGTTTGAAAAAGCGCGGGAGCTGCGAGGCAGAGGGGACAGTTTAAAAGGTCGCGGCGTGGGTGAGATAAGTACTGCTTAACCACTTCCTTACCTTGCAGGTCAGCTGTTCGGGAGAGAGAGAGAGCCGGAACCTTGGAAACAGCGCGGGAGTTTGAAAAAGCGCGGGAGCTGCGAGGCAGAGGGGACAGTTTAAAAGGTCGCGGCGTGGGTGAGGTAAGTACTGCTTAACCACTTCCTTACCTTGCAGGTCAGCTGTTCGGGAGAGAGAGAGCCGGGACCTTGGAAACAGCGCGGGAGTTTGAAAAAGCGTGGGACCTGCGAGGCAGAGGGGACAGTTTAAAAGGTCGCGGCGTGGGTGAGGTAAGTACTGCTTAACCACTGCCTTACCTTGCAGGTCAGCTGTTAGTTTCGGGAGATCAGTTTCGGGAGCAGGCCTATTGGCTGACTGTAAATCAGGAAGGATACAAAGGGTGTGGCTGAAGTGCCTATAGAAAAGGAGTGCTGGAGGCAAACAGAGTGTATCTAAGTTTGGGTAAGGCTGAGTTCGGGTAAGAGGTGAGTGAGGGCTGTGTTTGTTTTTTGGAGTTTGGTGTTTGGGGTTGAGTTTCCCCCTCCCAAAAAAAAAAAATCCAATTAATTAAGTAAATTAATTAACTGGTTAAGGGAATTTGGTGCTCATCTTAAGGAGGTGCAGAGAAGCAGACCTGTGAGGGAGCCTCGGGAGCGATTACATCACAGCCAGCAGGTAAGTGATTGGCTTGTAACTGGTAAGTGATTTCTCTCTCTTTGACTTTCTCTTAGCTGTGTAGTGTAGTTCAAATTTAACTTCAGGTTTAAGTCATGGCAGGAGAGCTCAGACCCGTGTCATGCTCCTCTTGTGAGATGTGGCAAGTCAGGGACCCTTCTGGTGTCCCTGATTCCTTCATCTGCAAGAAGTGTGTCCAACTGCAGCTCCTGTTAGACCGCTTGACGGCTCTGGAGCTGCGGATGGACTCACTTTGGAGCATCCGCGATGCTGAGGAAGTTGTGGATAGCACATTCAGTGAGTTGGTCACACCGCAGATTAAAATGACTGAGGCAGATAGGGAATGGGTGACCAACAGACAGAGGAAGAGTAGGAAGGCAGTGCAGGGATCCCCTGCGGTCATCTCCCTCCAAAACAGATTTACCGTTTTGGAAACTGTTGGGGGAGATGGCTCACCAGGGGAAGGTGGCAGCAGCCAGGTTCATGGCACCGTGGCTGGCTCTGCTGCACAGAAGGGCGGGAAAAAGAGTGGCAGAGCTATAGTGATAGGGGATTCAATTGTAAGGGGTGTTTCTGTGGACGCAAACGAGAATCCAGGTTGGTATGTTGCCTCCCTGGTGCAAGGGTCAAGGATGTCTCGGAGCGGCTGCAGGGCATTCTGGAGGGGGAGGGTGAACAGCCAGCTGTCGTGGTGCATATAGGCACCAACGATATAGGTAAAAAACGGGATGAGGTCCTACAAGCTGAATTTAGGGAGTTAGGAGTTAAACTAAAAAGTAGGACCTCAAAGGTAGTAATCTCAGGATTGCTACCAGTGCCACGTGATAGTCAGAGTAGGAATGACAGGATAGCTAGGATGAATACGTGGCTTGAGAGATGGTGCAAGAGGGAGGGTTTCAAATTCCTGGGACATTGGGACCGGTTCTGGGGGAGGTGGGACCTGTACAAATCGGACGGTCTGCATCTGGGTGGGACCGGAACCAATGTTCTCGGGGGTGTGTTTGCTAGTGCAGTTGGGGAGGGTTTAAACTAATGTGGCAGGGGGATGGGAACCGATGTAGGAAGTCAGTGGGGAAAGAAACAAAAGGCAGGAAGAGAGAGTGTGTAAAGCATGACCAGAGAAAGTAGGGCAGAGAGCAAGGAAGGTCTACATTAAACTGCATTTATTTCAATGCAAGGGGCCTGACGGGCAAAGCGGATGAACTCAGGGCATGGACGGGCACATGGGACTGGGATATTATAGCTATGACTGAAACATGGCTAAGGGAGGGGCAGGACTGGCAGCTCAATGTTCCGGGGTACAGATGCTATAGAAAGGATAGAACAGGAGGTAAGAGAGGAGGGGGAGTGGCGTTTTTGATTAGGGAGAACATCACGGCAGTACTTAGAGGGGATATATCCGAGGGTTCGCCCACTGAGTCTATATGGGTGGAACTGAAAAATAAGAAGGGAGAGATCACCTTGGTAGGACAGTACTACAGGCCCCCAAATAGTCAGCGGGAAATTGAGGAGCAAATATGTAAGGAGATTACAGATAGCTGCAAGAATAATAGGGTGGTAGTAGTAGGGGACTTTAACTTTCCTAACATTGACTGGGACAGCCATAGCATTAGGGGCTTGGATGGAGGGAAATTTGTTGAGTGTTTTCAGGAGGAATTTCTCATTCAGTATGTGGATGGACCGACTAGAGAGGGGGCAAAACTTGACCTCGTCTTGGGAAATAAGGAAGGGAAAGTGACAGAAGTGCTAGTGAGAGATCACTTTGGGACAAGTGACCATAACTCCATTAGTTTTAAGATAGCTATGGAGAATGATAGGTCTGGCCCAAGAGTTAAAATTCTTAATTGGGACAAGGCCAATTTTGATGGTATCAGACAGGAACTTGCAGAGGTAGATTGGGGTAGACTGTTGGCAGGCAAAGGGACGGCTGGTAAATGGGAGGCTTTTAAAAATGTGTTAACCAGGGTGCAGGGTAAGCACATTCCCTTTAGAGTGAAGGGCAAGGCTGGTAGAAGTAGGGAACCCTGGATGACTCGAGATATTGAGACTCTGGTCAAAAAGAAGAAGGAGGCATATGACGTACATAAGCAACTGGGATCAAGTGGATCCCTTGAAGAGTATAGAGATTGTCGAAATAGAGTTAAGAGGGAAATCAGGAGGGCAAAAAGGGGACATGAAATTGCTTTGGCAAATAATGCAAGGGAGAATCCAAAGAGATTCTACAGATACATAAAGGGGAAAAGAGTAACTAGGGACAGAGTAGGGTCTCTTAAGGATCAACAAGGGCATCTATGTGCAGAGCCACAAGAGTTGGGTGAGATCCTGAATGAATATTTCTCATCGGTATTCACGGTGGAGAAAGGCATGGATGTTAGGAAACTAAGGGAAATAAATAGTGATGTCTTGAGAAGTGTGCATATTACAGAGGAGGAGGTGCTGGAAGTCTTAAAGCGCATCAAGGTAGATAAATCCCCGGGACCTGATGAAATGTATCCCAGGATGTTGTGGGAGGCTAGGGAGGAAATTGCGTGTCCCCTAACAGAGATATTTGAATCATCGGCAGCCACAGGTGAGGTGCCTGAAGATTGGAGAGTGGCGAATGTTGTGCCCTTGTTTAAGAAGGGCAGTAGGGAAAAGCCTGGGAACTACAGACCGGTGAGCCTAACGTCTGTAGTAGGTAAGTTGCTAGAAGGTATTCTGAGAGACAGGATCTACAAGCATTTAGAGAGGCAAGGACTGATTCGGGGCAGTCAGCATGGCTTTGTGCGTGGAAAATCATGTCTCACAAATTTGATTGCGTTTTTTGAGGGGGTGACCAAGAAGGTAGATGAGGGCAGTGCAGTAGACGTTGTCTACATGGACTTTAGCAAAGCCTTTGACAAGGTACCGCATGGTAGGTTGTTGCAGAAGGTTAAAGCTCACGGGATCCAGGGTGAGGTTGCCAATTGGATTCAAAATTGGCTGGACGACAGAAGACAGAGGGTGGTTGTAGAGGGTTGTTTTTCAAACTGGAGGCCTGTGACCAGTGGTGTGCCTCAGGGATCGGTGCTGGGTCCACTGTTATTTGTGATTTATATTAATGATTTGGATGAGAATTTAGGAGGCATGGTTAGTAAGTTTGCAGATGACACCAAGATTGGTGGCACAGTGGATAGTGAAGAAGGTTATCTAGGATTGCAACGGGATCTTGATCAATTAGGCCAGTGGGCCGACGAATGGCAGATGGAGTTTAATTTAGATAAACGTGAGGTGATGAAATTGGCAGATCGAACCAGGCCAGGACATACTCAGTTAATGGTATGGCGTTGGGGAGAGTTATAGAACAAAGAGATCTAGGAGTACAGGTTCATAGCTCCTTGAAGGTGGAGTCGCAGGTGGACAGGGTGGTGAAGAAGGCATTCGGCATGCTTGGTTTCATTGGTCAGAACATTGAATACAGGAGTTGGGACGTCTTGTTGAAGTTGTACAAGACATTGGTACGGCCACACTTGGAATACTGTGTGCAGTTCTGGTCACCCTATTATAGAAAGGGTATTATTAAACTGGAAAGAGTGCAGAAAAGATTTACTAGGATGTTGCCGGGACTTGATGGTTTGAGTTATGAGGAGAGGCTGGATAGACTAGGACTTTTTTCCCTGGAGCGTAGGAGGCTTAGGGGCGATCTTATAGAGGTCTATAAAATAATGAGGGGCATAGATAAGGTAGATAGTCAACATCTTTTCCCAAAGGTAGGGGAGTCTAAAACTAGAGGGCATAGGTTTAAGGTGAGAGGGGAGAGATTCAGAAGGGCCCAGAGGGGCAATTTCTTCACTTAGAGGGTAGTGAGTGTCTGGAACGGGCTGCCAGAGGTAGTAGTAGAGGCGGGTACAATTGTGTCTTTTAAAAAACATTTAGATAGTTACATGGGTAAGATGGGTATAGAGGGTTATGGGCCAAGTGCGGGCAACTGGGACTAGCTTAATGGTAAAAACTGGGCAGCATGGACTGGTTGGTCCGAAGGGCCTGTTTCCATGCTGTAAACTTCTATGATTCTATGATTCTATAACTACAGGGGCATGAGGGAGGAACTGACGAAAATCGACTGGGAGCAGAGCCTAGTGGGAAAGACAGTAGAACAGCAATGGCAGGAGTTTCTGGGAGCTATTGAGGACACAGTACAGAGGTTCATCCCAAAGAAAAGAAAGGTTATCAGAGGGGGGGATTAGGCAGCCATGGCTGACAAAGGAAGGTAGGGAATGCATCAAAGCAAAAGAAAAAGCCTATAATGTGGCAAAGAGTAGTGGGAAGTCAGAAGATTGGGAAGGCTACAAAAACAAACAGAGGATAACAAAGAGAGAAATAAGGAAAGAGAGGATAAATTATGAAGGTAGGCTAGCCAGTAACATTAGGAATGATAGTAAAAGTTTCTTTAAATACATTAAAAACAAACGGGAGGCAAAAGTAGGCATTGGGCCGCTCCAAAATGACGCTGGTAATCTAGTGATGGGAGACAAGGAAATAGCTGAGGAACTAAATAAGTATTTTGCGTCAGTCTTCACAGTAGAAGACATGAGTAATATCCCAACAATTCAGGAGAGTCAGGGGGCAGAGTTGAATATGGTAGCCATCACAAAGGAGAAAGTGCAAGAGAAACTAAGAGGTCTAAAAATTGATAAATCTCCGGGCCCAGATGGGCTACATCCTAGAGTTCTCAAGGAGATAGCTGAAGAAATAGTGGAGGCGTTAGTTATGATCTTTCAAAAGTCACTGGAGTCATGGAAAGTCCCAGAGAATTGGGAAATCGCTGTTGTAACCCCCCTGTTCAAGAAGGGAACAAGGAAAAAGATGGAAAACTATAGGCCAATTAGCCTAACCTTGGTTGTTGGCAAGATTCTAGAATCCATTGTTAAGGATGAGATTTCTAAATTCTTGGAAGTGCAGGGTCGGATTAGGACAAGTCAGCATGGATTTAGTAAGGGGAGGTCGTGCCTGACAAACCTGTTAGAGTTCTTTGAAGAGATAACAAATAGGTTAGACCAAGGAGAGACAATGGATGTTATCTATCTTGACTTCCAAAAGGCCTTTGATAAGGTGCCTCACGAGAGACTGCTGAGTAAAATAAGGGCCCATGGTATTCGAGGCAAGGTACTAACATGGATTGATGATTGGCTGTCAGGCAGAAGGCAGAGTGTTGGGATAAAAGGTTCTTTTTCGGAATGGCAACCGGTGATGAGTGGTGTCCCGCAGGGTTCAGTGTTGGGGCCACAGCTGTTCTCTTTATATATTAACGATCTAGATGACGGGGCAGCACGGTAGCATTGTGGATAGCACAATTGCTTCACAGCTCCAGGGTCCCAGGTTCGATTCCGGCTTGGATCACTGTCTGTGAGGAGTCTGCACATCCTCCCCGTGTGTGCATGGGTTTCCTCCGGGTGCTCCGGTTTCCTCCCACAGTCCAAAGATGTGCAGGTTAGGTGGATAGGCTATGATAAATTGCCCTTAATGTCCAAAATTGCCCTTAGTGTTGGGTGGGGTTACTGGGTTATGGGGATAGGGTGGAGGTGTTGACCTTGGGTAGGGTGCTCTTTCCAAGAGCCGGTGCAGACTCGATGGGCTGAATGGCCTCCTTCTGCACTGTAAATTCTATGATCTGTGATCTATGATCTATGACTGGAGGTATTCTGGCTAGGTTTGCCGATGATACAAAGATAAGTGGAGGGGCCGGTAGTATGGAGGAGGTGGGGAAGCTGCAGAAAGATTTAGACAGTTTAGGAGAGTGGTCCAAGAAATGGCTGATGAAATTCAACGTGGGCAAGTGCGAGGTCTTGCACTTTGGAAAAAAGAATAGGGGCATGGACTATTTCCTAAACTGTGACAAAATTCATAATGCTGAAGTGCAAAGGGACTTGGGAGTCCAAGTCCAGGATTCTCTAAAGGTAAACTTGCAGGTTGAGTCCGTAATTAAGAAAGCAAATGCAATGTTGTCATTTATCTCAAGAGGCTTGGAATATAAAAGCAGGGATGTACTTCTGAAGCTTTATAAAGCATTAGTTAGGCCCCATTTAGAATACTGTGAGCAATTTTGGGCCCCACACCTCAGGAAGGATATACTGGCACTGGAGCGGGTCCAGCGGAGATTCACACGGATGATCCCAGGAATGGTAGGCCGAACATACGATGAACATCTGAGGATCCTGGGATTATATTCATTGGAGTTTAGGAGATTGAGGGGAGATCTAATAGAAATTTACAAGATAATGAATGGATTAGATAGGGTGGATGTAGGGAAGTTGTTTCCATTAGCAGGGGAGACTAGGACCCGGGGGCACAGCCTTAGAATAAATGGGAGTCACTTCAGAACAGAGATGAGGAGAAATTTCTTCAGCCAGAGAGTGGTTGGTCTGTGGAATTCATTGCCACAGAGGTGTCATGATATTCAAACACACACATCATGATAGACACACCAACAGACAAATCAGAACACACAACACCACAACCAATCACAGAAAGATATAAAAGCACAAACACGACACCTGGTGGTCAGTATTAGCTGGAGACGAGGACCAGGACAGACCTGCTACACGATACACTCAGGGAGACAGCACGTGCAGAGTATCCAGAACGAACTGTATATAGGAGTTAAAATAAAATAGAGTTGTACCACATACAACTGTGTTGGCTCATCTGTGCACCAGAGCACCCAACACCACATGGTACAGGAGTGGATCGATACCTGCCGGCATACCTCAGTGTACACAGACAACCAGCAGTGCCCAGGCAAAATGATAGAGCTCCCGGTTCCGCAGCTGCTCCAGTGCCACGGCGATCTCCGCGAAAACTGGCGGCGATTCCGGCAAGTGTTCGAATTGTTCCTGGTGGCAGCTGAACTCCAAGACCTGGATGATAGCGAAAAAATTGAATTTCTCCTCACCATCGCCGGTGCAAGGGCAAGAGAAATGTTCACAAGGTTCAGGTTCTTCAGGAGGCAGCAAAGGTACGATTACCAGGCAGTCCTGGACAAATTCTCCAAGTACTGTGAAGAAAACGCAATCCAATCGGCAAGTAAAGGTAAGAAAAGCGGCAGTACTCACCTCGTGGCCGGGATCCCGGAGCCCGAATTCCCAGGGGCCGAAATCCCGGGCCTGAGAGAGGGCTGGGTCGAGGTCAGCGGCCATCTTGCTAAAGGTATCACGCTAGCACAGTTTCGCGAGCAGTGCGCAGAACCGGAAGTTTAGTTTGCGCATGCGCGAGATGCTGCGCATGCGCAGTCAAGAAAACGGCCATCGGTAAAGGAACAGCGATCTGAGCATGCGCAGTCACTTCCTACGTGCTACATACCGAGCGTCAGGATGTCAGAGGCCCCAGACCGCACCAATTTAAAGGGGAAACGTCCCAAATCCAATTTAAAAGGGAAACGTCCCAAATCAAAAAAACAAAAATCTGTTAAAGCTGTAAAACAACCTTCCCTCACCTGGAATGACAGCACATTGCCGCAAATTGACCCAGGAGATGAATTTGACCTCCGAAGAACCCTCCGACAAGCAGTTACCTACGCACAAGCTGATGATTCCGACCTCGAATACTTCGATGACGATCTTTACAGTGTTTCCGGGCCTCGCGAGCCCAATGATAGCTCCGTGGTCCTATACGACTATGACTCGGACGAACCTTTCGTGTTGCACATTGGCGGCCCCCACATTGAATCCGACACAGATGCGGATTCATTTTTCGGATTTGAGGATCTTCAACCCAGCAGATATGACGTCCCAACTTATCAGTGCCGGATGATGCTGCAGCCTGACATTAACAGACAGGGAGCGGTGCAAGCACGCGGAGAGCGCCCTGCTGCCACACAGAGCGTGGTCCACGTCCCGCTCAACGTTCCCGACTCTATGAAAGAAGACATGCAAGACTCCAGAGCGCAGTCCTCGCATGAACCAGAAGTGACTCCAGAGTCACAAGCCTCCACAGCAAGCTCGTGGGCAGACTCCACAATTGCAGAAACGCAAGACTCCAGAGCGTAGTCCTTGCACGAACAAGAAGTGACTCCAGTGTCACAAGCCTCCACAGAGAGCTCGTGGACAGCCTCCACGATAGAAGCAACGCAAGACTCCAGAGCGCAGTCCTTGCATGAACAAGAAGTGACTCCAGAGTCACAAGCCTCCACACAGAGCTCGTGGACAGACTCCACAATTGCAGAAACGCAAGACTCCAGAGCGCAGTCCTTGCACGAACAAGAAGTGACTCCAGTGTCACAAGCCTCCACAGAGAGCTCGTGGACAGCCTCCACGATAGAAGCAACGCAAGACTCCAGAGCGCAGTCCTTGCACGAACAAGAAGTGACTCCAGTGTCACAAGCCTCCACAGAGAGCTCGTGGACAGCCTCCACGATAGAAGCAACGCAAGACTCCAATGTGCGGTCCTTGCAGGAACAAGACCATGAGGGTCTAGCAACCTCTCCTGACCAACCAGCGGCAGACGATGCAAGTCTGCCATGCTCACGTGAACAGCAAGAAGGCTATAACAGCCTACCATGCTCCACTACACAGCAGCATGACCATGACGGTCTCTCATGCTACAATGAAGGGCACAGCGCTGAAGACTGTTCCAGCCCAACTGAAGACAAGCCAAAGGAATCGCCTCTTCCAAGCCCGAAGAAAAAAGGTTTATGCGCTGACCTTCAGGATCATTATAGCCGAACAGAGATTAATAATGCTGCACGGTCACAGAAGGATGCTGAGGATTTGCTAAAGAAATTAATTGAATGTTTAACTTGCAAGGAGCAGACTGAGAATTGCCAGTGTTTTAGTACGGATCGAAAAAATGGACAAGACATTGATCCTCAGGTAATGGAAATAACACAACCTGAATCATATCTACAGCAGGGACAAATGTCTCCCTTCAACACAACGCCGCAAAGTCCCAACTTCGGAGACCAGCAGTGAGTCAGTAATGACTCTTCAAACCTTGAGGGGAACATTAATTGCATTGAACCTATACACACTCCACTGATAAATGAGCAGAACATTGGAGCAAGAATCCTGAGGACACCGACATCGAGTAGCCAGATAACAAATTTAAAACCCGCAGCAGTTTCAAGTGAACCAAGTGTGCTTTCCACTAATGGTGAAGATGCAGATAAGGTCGACCCGATTATCCATTGTACCACACTAACCCCAGAGATTAAGCAGTTATGTCTGGGGAGTATAATGTGGGCAATTGAGAACAGTAAAAGAGAGACTGTGACCATGCCAGTCCCAGCAAAATCCGACCCAGAGACCATGAAGGCATGTACATTAGACAAAGATACATATGAGGTACCTGAGAAGAAAAGTGAAACGGAATGTTCTTTGGAAAATAGTACAATGTCGATAGAAACATTGGATCCTATATTCGAGACCATACATATGGGAGAATTTGGGGGTAATAAACAAGGTTCTGCAATGTCTGGGGGAAGATTTAAAATTCCAAAGAAGAAAAGCCCAAATGAAGGACAACGGCAAGACAATGACAGTCCACCGACATGGTGTGCACCACTAGATGAAAACTCTGACAATTTACCCAACCCTAGTGAACAGCAAGCTGCTAATGAGGATCTATCCACGGGATGTGAGACGAGTGACGACAGCATCCCACTTCCCATGCAAAAGGTGCAAGGTGACAGACCTCGCCTAGTGCGTACCGAGGCACTCGACGATCACGGTGGGACCACTGACGACTGCGGTGGCGGCGCACCGCTTCCACCCTCGATGGCTCGAGCCTCTCCACTGGTCGGTGCATTCCTGCATTTTCCGACTCCAGAAGTGCAGCTTCAGGGAATCTCGGCTGCCTCCAGTGAACCTGTTGGGACTCCGGACGGGGAGCATCGACGGAAGGCAGACCGGACTCCAGATGGGGAGCAGCCAAGCGCCGACTCTGATTCACGCACGCCAGACCTTGCTCCGGACGGGCGGTGTCGCGGCCTCGGTGATGGCACGCTCAGGGTGACGGCGGATGCCACGGCGACAGGGAATGGATCGCGTGGCAGTCCCACTGGGTCGGCAGTGGCGACCAGCACCGACGGTCCAAGACGGACACACCAATTCGCGCCATCGCCAGACGTTGATGCGAGCAACAATTCTCTCTCCAAGGCGACATGCTTCGACGTTTCTCTGCGGAGTCGCCCTTCCGGCACAGCAGGTGGCCCGAACCAGCGTGCACGGTCTCGGCCAACTTCCACATCTGGCACAGTCATCGCCTTGCATGATATTAGTGATGGTGCTTCTTCGATGGCAACGACCCATCGGCTACAAGATGCCGTCCACCACAAACATAAAAAGAAAAAAGACTCCACCTTGTTCCTGGCATGCAGGGCGGATGGATTGGTGCGTAGGAGCAATCAGCAAGCTTTGCGCCGCCTTCCACGCTCGCAATTGAACCGTACGCACACGCCGGATCCTCCACTGGTTCCCAAGGATGACTTCGTGGAGATGCCACGGATCATGCCCCTTCCATCGCCACCAGAACCAAACCACAGCCAAGGCAACACTAACAAAGATGTTGAATGTTATATTTGCACGAATGAAAAACCAAGCACTGCACGAAGTACAACAAATGGAAAAGTAGAGACTTCGGCAGCAGCATCACCTCCAACAGTCCAAGGTGAACCAGTGTGACCCCAAATCTCCACAGCTGAATCGGCTTGAGGACCAGCCTATTCTTGAGGCGGTCACCCATTAGACTGGACTTATAACGCTGTTCATACGTTCAAAAAGTCAAACACTTCTGTATTATAACTTGTTGTTGTTTATCGTTCCAGCTTTCGTCTGACCGGACCACTGTTCAAGTTGTTTTTTTTTCTCGCATTCATGTTTTGTTATGGTACAACCTTGTTAGTGTGACGCACCCGACATCGCCCCATGTAAATAGTTACGTCATAAACACACGCTGTACACAACACACACACACACTCTTAGATGCACTCACGACACGATTATATTTATAACCACGTAGGCACATATCTTTGTAAAAAGGGGGGATGTCATGATATTCAAACACACATATCATGATAGACACACCAACAGACAAATCAGAACACACAACACCACAACCAATCACAGAAAGATATAAAAGCACAAACACGACACCTGGTGGTCAGTATTAGCTGGAGACGAGGACCAGGACAGACCTGTTACACGACACACTCAGGGAGACAGCACGTGCAGAGTATCCAGAACGAACTGTATATAAGAGTTCAAATAAAATAGAGTTGTACCACATACAACTGTGTTGGCTCATCTGCGCACCAGAGCACCCAACACCACAAGAGGGTGGTGGAGGCCGGGACGTTGAGTGTCTTTAAGACAGAAGTTGATGAATTCTTGATTTCTCGAGGAATTAAGGGCTCTGGAGAGAGAGCGGGTAAATGGAGTTGAAATCAGCCATGATTGAATGGTGGAGTGGACTCGATGGGCCGAATGGCCTTACTTCCGCTCCTATGTCTTATCGTCTTGTGGTCTTATTTCCACGGAATGGGATCCCGAGGCCAGGGAGATTTTCTGGGTGACTGGGTGTCGTCGACTTACCGTAGTGGGGTGGATGAACCTCTCTGTGCTCCCGGAGTCAATAAGGCAGGTCGTCTCGTGCCCATCGATCTTCACTGTCGTTGTTGCGGTCACGAGGTTGCAGGGCCGGGACTAGTCCAGAGTGATCGAGGCGAGCTACGGCAGAGGCTGGGAGGCCCCGGGCTGGTCAGCGGTGGTGCAGGTAGCGGCAGGCGATGAACGGCCAGATGAGCAGGGGTCCTGAGGCGGCGTCCAAAATGGCGCCGAAGGTGGTGGCGCCCATGGGGCGCAAATGGCGGGGGGCATCAAAGATGGCGGCGCCCACGGGCCGCACGTGGCTGGCGATGAGGAAGATGGCGGCGCCCCTGGGTCGCACGTGGTTTGTGCAGGAACGCCGGGCCTGGAAACAGCGGCGACCGACCGGGCCTGGCAAACAGAAACAAAGTGTCCTTTCTTCCCACATCCGTTGTAGGTCGCGCTCCGCGCCGGGCAGCGCTGCCTGGGGTGTTTGTTCTGCCCGCAAAAATAGCACTTTGACCCCCCAGGGATGGTTGGCTGCCGTGCGGCGCAGGCTTGTGGTGAGCTGGAATCAGCAGCTGGTGGGGCCCACGATGCCTACGAGGGTGCCGCGCGGTAGGGGGCGTATGCCTGAACGTTACGGAAGGCCACTTCTAACGGGTTAGCGAGCTGCCTAGTTCCGCAAGATCAAGCGTACCCCCTTCCAGTAGCCGCTGGCGGACGTACGCAGACGTCATGCCCGTAACAAAAGTGTCTTGAATTAAACGTTCTGTGTGCTGGACTGCCGAAACTGCCTGGCAGTCACAGTTCCTACCTAGGATGTGCAGGGCATGCCGGAAATTGTCCAGAGACTCCCTGGGGAGTTGCTGTCTCGTGGCCAGAAGGTGCCTGGCTTATTGTTGATTTACTGGTTGAACGTAATGTCCCTTCAGGAGCTCCATCGCTTCGGAATAAGTGGGCGCATCCCGGATGAGAGGAAAAATGTCAGGACTCACCCATGAATAAAGAACTTGGAGCTTCTGCGAGTCCGAGGGTTCCTCAGCGGATGTTCGGAGGTAGCTTTCGAAGCAGGCTAGCCAGTGGTCAAAGGCAGACGTAGCGTTGGCTGCTTGAGGGCTCAGCTGCAGGCGATCAGGCTTGATGCGGAGATCCATCGTTTAAAAATCTTTGCTCAATAAATTGATGCACTATCAATTACCACAAAGACGGGAGTAGTGGAATAATCGAGGCTTTATTGAGCAAAGATGTTGTGCCTCCTGTAGCTGGAACCAGAATGGCTGCAGCACCGGCGAGCACACACATTTATACTCCGCCTACTGGGCGGAGCCAGCAGGCAGGGATTTACCCATGTACCTCTACTATACGGGCAGTGCCGTAATACATGTAATACAACTAGTGGTGACAACCACAGTTGTGTTAAGAAGGAGGTGGTCGAAGTCAGGATCCGACCATTCCAGGCCTCAGCCAAGAGGAGACTGTGTTGGGTTTGAACATGTTTAGGTGGAATGTGGAAAGGGGGGGGGGGGCACGGGTGGTGACAATGTGATCGAATAAATGCAGGCATTAGGTGTGAGAGAATAACAGAAACTGTGCTTGGTCCCCCAGGACGCCTGGAGACAGCAACCCCAGGATGTCACTCGGCAGATGCAGATCGCAAGGCCAGAACTTGGTGGGATGATTCGTGGGTTTGGGGCTCCAACCTTCAGAGACACCCCATTGTTCGACTCCTCTCCCACCTGGCTGTCATGATGATCCTGTTTGCCTTGATCTACCTCATCATCCTCACGGTCCAATTCCGTAGGTGAACAGCAGAGATCACGGAGCGCCAGGACATTGGACTCATGTTTACTGCACTGCCCCATTAACCCAGCCAGACCAACGATCCCTGAGAACTGGTACTTGCTTTGCACTGAGTATCCAGGTTGTCTAGTATATGACCTTTGTAGAACTGTAAATTCCTAAGGCCAGCCTGTTTACATTGATCTGCACCGTCTGTATGTCTGCAGTTTGTACCGGACAGTATTCCTCCACTTCTGTATCAGGTTTTCAATATTGTCCCACCTCTGCATTAGACTGCCAATTGTATCTTACAGTACGGACACTTCCATTTCTTTGACCGTATTAGGTCCGTTATGGAAGGTATATTTATATTTGTCTTTGTTATTCGTGTATTCTGTATTAGGGAGTTGTTCAGGTAGAGTTAGGGTCTTACCTGATGGACAGGTGACTGGGGATACATAGATACATAGAACATACAATGCAG
This sequence comes from Scyliorhinus torazame, assembly GCF_047496885.1. Classification (NCBI taxonomy): domain Eukaryota; kingdom Metazoa; phylum Chordata; class Chondrichthyes; order Carcharhiniformes; family Scyliorhinidae; genus Scyliorhinus; species Scyliorhinus torazame. Next base: position 93,109,894 of record NC_092709.1, read on the forward strand.
AAGGAGGCCATTCGGCCCATCGAGTCTGCACCGACCCACTTAAGCCCTCACTTCCACCCTATCCCCATAACCCAATAACCCCTCCTAACCTTTTTGGACACGAAGGGCAATTTATCATGGCCAATCCACCTAACCTGCATGTCTTTGGACTGTGGGAGGAAACCAGAGCACCCGGAGGAAACCCACACAGACAAGGGGAGAACGTGCAGATTCCGCACAGACAGTGACCCAGTGGGGAATCGAACTTGGGACCCTGGCGCTGTGAAGCCACAGTGCTAACCACGTGTACTGCCATGCTGCCCTAAGACAGGGCATGTATTGGTCCGAGTGTGTGATCCACCACACTGCGCCTTAAGGATCAGGAGGGGGATCTGTGGACTTCTGAAATGGCCGCCCGCAAAGATACTGGGCACCACATGGACACGGACGGGCTGCATCTTGCAAATGTACAAAGGCTGCAGGCCAGATGATGCCTCGGGACATAGCGGTTGAACGCAGGAGGGGGCGATTCGGACCCTTGAGTCTGCTCTGCCATTCGCTCTCTCGCGAACACCAACGGCAACAGCGGTGATACCTTCACCAGCTGGGGAGGGGAACATCCACGCAATCCACAGAGGGAGCAGAGCCGGGGACACAGACGACCAACAACAGACATCCAGCACTGCCAGACGACAGGTTCCAGACAAGGCCATATGTGCTCTGTACTTGCCAGTCACCTGGATGTGAAGTTAGGGTCGTTCTTCTGTGTTAGTTTAGAGTGCAACTTGTATGTGTGTGTTGACTATATGTGCGTGTAATAAACTATTACCGCATTGAACAACTTGTGGTCATCTGTCCACCGTATACTGTGAGGGGCCGCAGATCTGCTGGTCCCCCTCCTGTCATCTCCCGCTGGCGGTGGTTGTGCGTGGCCTTCTCTTGGGCGGGGAGGGAGGGGCCGAGTTACGGGTGTGTGGGGGAGGCGGTGCAGGGTTAGTGCCAGGGGCACGGAGCAGCCGACTCACCCTGGCCGCGCTGAGGCGGTCGCACAATCTCTCCCTGCACTGCTGGCCAGTCTGGACGACGTTGCCCACGGCGCTGACCGCCTCTGCCACCTGCGCCCAGGCACAGCGAACGGCGCGGCCTGGTGGCCTTCCTCCCTGGCCAGGGTACAGGGTCATCCTTCTCTCCTCCATGCCGTCCATGAGGGTGTCCAGCTCAGCGTCCCTGACCGTGGCACTGCTCTCCTTCCAGATATCTTGTTGGCTGGGACGCTGTGTGTGGGGGGGATGGATCGTTTAAGTGCGGCTGCGGCGTACGAGTCTCATGTGCACCAATCACGGACCCGGCAAATCCGGCGCCGTTTCACTTGGAACTGGTTGCGTTCCACGTGGCGATGTGCATTTAGAGTTGCTGAATCGGTGCACCTGTTGCGCTGTTTTTGCTGTCATAAAACACCACTGTTTCCATGCCGGCGTCAGCACTTAGTCTTAAAGTTGGAGAATGCAACCCAGGAAGTGTAATGAGGGCTGAAGAAGCTGACACAGTTGTTGAGGATCGTTGGCTCTGTATCATGTTACAGTGATGGGGAGGGTTGTAAGAGCTGGGGATAGTGACAGAGACATGGACCGCTGAAGGAGTTGAAGAATGTTTGAGAGACATTTTTAAAATTTTTCCAATTAACAGGCAATTTAGCGTGGCCAATCCACCTATCCTGCACATCTTTGGGTTTTGAGGGTGGAACCCACACAGTCACGGGGAGAATGTGCAAATTAGAGTCGGACAGTGACCCGAGGCCGGGATCGAACCCAGGTCCTCGGCACTGTGAGGCAGTAGTGTGTTAGAGAGACTTGGTCATTGTGACAGGAGGCAGCTTGCACAGGTCTGACAGTGGGAGGGGCACAAGTGTTCAGAAGTGGGAGCACACTGAGAACAGTCACACTGCCACATGCCATTACTCCATTTTCATCATCGGACCCAGCTGCACTTCCTCGCTAGTCAAGACTGGGATGTGATTGGATATATTTCAGTGTGGTGTTGAACCATCAAGGTGAGGCTCTGCTCAATCCACTGTAAAGTGGTAATCTAATTGTGAAGGTCATTGGTCTCGATACACTCAATGCCCGGCTCTGACTGACTCTCCTGCAAGTAGCTACTCTTTCCACGGAAGCAGACATCCTGGCATGTGTGTGACACATAAAGACACTCATGTCTTACACAGACTCCTCCATTCTTCCTCAAGGATATGCACCTCCCCTCGAAATGCTGACAGTAGCACACACATTTCTCGTTGCTGCTTTGCAAGATACTTTCTCGTTGTCGAAAACTGAGAGTCATTCTCTGGATCCAGTTGAACTTGGATTTTTCAGCGTGCTCTGATGGGAAGTGTCCACTGCTGTTCCTGTCTCAAGCACTGCTGTTCCTGTCACAAGTTCATGTGATATGTTTCTCACCAGATGACAGCCCCAGTATTTCTAATGAAGGACCCACTAAGCTGTGTGAATCTACACCGGTAGATAGTGAGTAGGATTCACATCATGGTGCATCTTCAGAGTACTCGCTCTTGTGACATTATAGAGCATGTGAATAGTTAATGTCAAGTTACAATTAGCCACTAGATGGAGCTAGGGACAGTACTATAAAAGGCACTGACACTTAGGCTTCTGGAGGAGAAAGTGGATTAGAGGAGAGAGTGGAATAGAGATAGAAGAGACTGGAGTAAAGTGCATTGTAAAGCTAGAGAAGATAGAATATAGTTACAGTTATAATATAGAGATAGTGTTAGTGAGTGTAGTTTAATAATCTATTTGTTTAACATAAGAATAAGTTGAACTCAAAATCAAGTAGTGTAAATAAAATTAGTAGAGTTCATGAGAAGAGCTTCAAATGTCTTTGTGAAAACTACGCTTTCCATCCTGAAGTCAACCTCACAAAGATCATCACATGCTACCAGGTGTGGAAATTTAAACAATCACAACATGGTACCAGGAAGTGTATTCTTAGATAGTAAGCAGTAAGAATAGAGAGGAAATTCAAGACAAGAAGAAAGAAAAATCATCACACCGCTACATAAATCTCTTAATCAGCAAGAAAATACCGAGAGCAACATGGAAGATCTGAAGAAACCAGAACACTTCAAAATGTCCGGTAAACTAAGCTTAAATTGGAAGAATTGGAAGAAACAATTTGAAGTTTTTCGATCTGCCTACGTGCAAGAATCAGCTCCTGATCGGCATAAAATCGCGATCCTCCTAAATCTAGCTGGACCACAAGCTCTGGACTTGTTTAATTCATTTAACTTTGAAAATGAAGATGATAATAATAGCCTTGATGTGGTAATTGAAAAATGTAATCATCCCTGTGAGCCTCACATAAATGAAAACCTGCGTAAAACAAAAATGCTCAGAGAAAAGAAACTAACCAAAAATAGATGCTCCGAAAAACTCTCTCGGGAAAGTTGCATGAATGTTCATGACTCTTATAGTTAGAATGAGAGATAGTGTTAGTAAGTGCAATGTAATAATCTATTTGTTTCCCATAGGAATAAGTATCAAACTCTAAATCAAGTAATGTAAATAAGTTTAGTTTTGTTCATGGAAAGAGCTTCAAGTGTCTTTGTGAAAACTACGCTTTTCATCCTGAAGTCAACCTCACAAAGATCACCACTGCTCTCCTCCGAGATATCCTCAGGCTGATCCCTTATCATCTCTGTTGAGACATCTTCCGGATCTGAAGGAGATTAAATATCCCAATGTCAATCTGGGCTCCTGAGAGCTGGGCATCACTATCACTCACTGTGCAATCTGGGTCAGGCCATTGTACTGTCATAGTTCAGGCTGTTTAAGGGTTAATGTCAGGATTGTGGAATCAACAATTTTTGGTCTGTGCTTCATTATTTCCTAATCTTTTAATTTTGGATCAATAATAAAGGAATCTCTTTAACATCCGTTCTGTGTCTCATTTGTTATCAGAATCTGTATTGCGACAAGTCAGACTTTCTTTCATTATTTACAACAACTTGTGTTTATAGAGCACCTGTCACATAGTAAAACACCCAGAGGCACTTCACAGGAATGTTATCAACACAATCTAACACTGAGTCACATCAGCAGATATTAGGGACAAGTGACTAAAGCTTGGCCAAAGTGGAAGGTTTAATTCGACTTGTAAAGGAGGAGAGAAAGACGGAGACGTTCACATGGGGATTCCAGAGTTCAGGGCCTTAGGAGCTAAAGGAATGGTCGCCAAAGGTGGAGCAACTGAAATCGAGGCCGGAATTCTCAAGCCGTCGGGATTCTCTGTCCCTGCCGGCATCGGACTCCCGCCCGTGCGTTTCCCAGCGGCGTAGAGTGGCTTCAATGGGAATCCCAATGACAAGTGGCAGGAATAGAGATTCCCGCTGCCAGCGAACGGCGCGCCGCTGAGAAACACACGGATAGGCGACCGGAGAATCCAGCCCCAGATGTGGGAAAGAGGTTGGAATTAGAGGAGCAGAGATATCTCCGAGAGCTGCAGGACTTGGTGAGGCTACAGATTTAGGGAAGTTTGAGGTCAGTTCACTGGGAATCCCAAGACCTTGAGTGAATCCAAGTTAAATTCACTCAGATAGCACAGGGTTCACAGTTTTACAACACAAAAGGTGATCATTCGGCCCACATTGCCTCTGCTAGCTCTGTGAAATGAGCTGTCCAATGACTCCCACTCTCCTCTTAGGTTATCCTCATTGTCCTTCAGTTTCCTCCAGACTTTCCCAATTGGCTAAAGATTTTGGGGAAAGAGAGCTTTAGTGATATAGTGAGTAGATTCCTTTGGGAAATGTTGATGCCAATTGTATTTTCCAATCAAAACAAGAAATTGTTTTAGAGAATAACAATTTGAGGGGTATGTTCTTTGAGAACTTGCGTGTGATCTGGTTTGCTTTTGGGGGAGTGGGCGAGGGGTAGCAGGTGACAGGTGCCTTTGGGCCTATGGTTTCAAACGCTCTCCACCATGGCGATGTTCCTCTCCTTATACTTGGGTTTTTGTTATTTGTATGATTCACTCTCAGATTGATAGTGTTGCTGACTAGCGATAATTTAATGTACTTCCATAGTTACAATGCTTTGCTTGCAAATGTCCCCACTTATCAAAAGGTAACAGAGGGAGGTGGGGTGGCAGCACTGGACATTTGCAGTGCTGGAAGGGCAACATGAGTAGATTAATTTGAATATAAATGGCTCAGCGAGAAGGACCTCCGACATCAGGAATGCCAGAGAAGAAGCAGGGGAATGATACTCGTGGGGAATCAGAGACCATTTCCAAACCATCCCTCTCCACTGAGAGCAGGCCGGGGCTGATTAATTATTTAAACAACACTGTACCTGAATGGAATTCCATCTCTCTATCCCCATATACTCCATCTCCTTGTGGCAATTTCCACATTCTCAGCACTCTCTGGGTAAAAGGGTTTCTCCTGACTTTCCTATTGGATCTTTTTTGAATTAATATTTTTATTCAAACGAGGGCACACATAAACAGATAATCAATGAAAAATCCTAACACAATCCACACCGTCCGTCATTTTCACCCCTTAATACCCCCCACTCCCCATCTTCTGGCATTGAACAGGTCCTCAAACAGGGACAAAACCAACCTCCATCTCACCCAGAACACCCCCTCCGAGCCCCGAAGTGTGAGCTTAATCTTCTCCAGTTTAAGGAATTCTACAACATCTTCCAACCACACCAACACTCTCGGGGGCTCCACTCCAGTAGAATTCACCACTGGGCCATCAGAGTGGCAAAAACCACTACATCATCCCCCTGTCATGTTCTAGTGCTTTGCAATGATTGAGTCAGTACACCAAAGAATGTCTAGTTCATGACTAGTTAAGATTTATTAAATTGCAATAACGTGGGTAGAAAACAATACTAATACTGCTAATGAACTGTAAACTGTTAACAACTGGAATACGAGAGCTAATACTAAACACAACTATCCACGACGACTCCTCACTCAGACTCCTCGAGGTTGCAGTGTCATGTGATGTAGTTCTACTGCCACCTGCTGGTTGGAAGTCTAAAATATTAACATACAGAAGTGCTTGTGCATATCATTACATCCCCTTTCCTTTACATATTAACAAAAATATAATATACATCATTTCAACCAGTTATCATACATATGATATGCATAGAAAATGAAATTAAATGAAATGAAAAAAAATTAAATGAAAATTGCCTATTGTCACAAGTAGGCTTCAAATGAAGTTACTGTGAAAAGCCCCTAGTCGCCACATTCCGGCGCCTGTTTGGGGAGGCTGGTACGGGAATTGAACCCGTGCTGCTGGCCTGCCTTGGTCTGCTTTAAATGCCAACTATTTAGCCCTGTGCTAAACCAGCCCGAGCATAGGGTCCCAGGTTTGATTCCCCGCTGTGTTACTGTTTGTGTGGAGTCTGCACGTTCTCCCCGTGTCTGCATGGGTTTCCTCTGGGCGCTCCGGTTTCCTCACACAGTCCCAAGATGTGCAGGTTAGATGGATTGGGCATGCTAAATTGCCCTTCGTGTCCAAAAAGGGTGGGCGGGGTTATTGGGTTACTGGGATAGGGTGGAAGTGAGGGCTTAAATGAGTCGGTGCAGACTCGATGAGCCGAATGGCCTCCTTCTGCACTGTATGTTCTATAGCATAACAATTCAGATTATTTACAATTACAGTGTCCACTACAGATCCAGTCTGTCAGGCTTCTTTCGATGTCGCGTTGACCTTCTGAGCTTTTGTTGATCCGTTGAATCTGCTTGACATTCTAGTGGCTTTGAAGATGCCTCTGTTGGAACTCCATTACTCTGTGCATCATCAGGTTGTACACTTGATTCTTGTTCAGGTTGTGTTAGTTTAGATAGACAGAAGTTTTCACACATAATCTGCTGACAGTGAAGTAAAAGGTTGCTGAAATTTTAACAAAGCTCTTCCATCCCTTCTGAGTACCTGTCCTTGTTCTGTGATGACTGTGTAGGATCTCAGACCTATCTTCTGTATCACTTTCACACACTTTGACCAGCCATCAGGATCCTCCAGCCTTACGACATCATTATGTTCTAAAGGTTGTAATAATAATAATCTTTTATTGTCACAAGTATGAAGTTACTGTGAAAAACCCCTAGTCGCCACATTCCGGCACCTGTTCGGGTAAGCCGGTACGGGAATTGAACCCATGCTGCTGGCCTTGTTCTGCATTACAAACCAGCTGTCTAGCCCACTGAGCTAAACCAGCCCATAGAAACTTGGTTGACCTGTCATAGTATCTCTTCTGCTTCCTCTTTGGAGACTGCAGTTGATGTGTTATTTTGTGACTTGCTTGTTGATTTGAAAGACATGGCAACTTTGTTCTTATCTTCATGCCCATCAATAGTTATGATGGTGACAAACCATTGCTCAAAGGTGATGCTCGATAACTGATCAGATATCGATCAGCCTGGCTGTCCGTCGTTTTTTTAAATAATTGTTATACTATTTGTATACCTTTCTCTGCCTTTCCATTTGACTGTGGACATAAAGGACTGGATGTGACATGCTTGAAGTCGTACTTCTGCGCAAATTTCCTCTATTCCTGACAACTGATACATGGACCATTGTCACTCATGACAACCTGTGGAATGCCATGACGAGCAAAGATAGCTTTAGTGTGCATTATAACACATTTGGCTGATGAGCAGGATAACTGTGCCAGTTCAGGGAAATTGAAAAAGTAATCTACGACCAGTAACTACTCTTTCCCTTCGAGATAAAACAAGTCTATCCCTACTTTCTGCCATGGAGTGTCACTATTTCACCCACCTGTATTGTTTCTTGAATTTGTGTATGTTGGAATATTTAACATGTCGCACATTCCTCTACCATCCTCTGAATATCCTTGTTGATCCCTGGCCAATATACCGTGTCTCATGCTCTCCTTTTACACTTTTCAATTCCGAGGTGACCTTCATGACGTTTTTGTAAAATTTTGGCTCACAAAGACTGTGGTATTATTATTCTTTGTTGCCTTAGTAGGAATCCATTGGCTACACTTAGTTCTACTCTGATGCTGCGGTACTTTGAACATGACCCTTTTGGCCATCCCTCATTGAGATTCTTGATTACCATCCGCAGAGCTCCATCCTTTTTGGTTTCTGCCACTATTAGTTTTGATTTTTCATCAAACACCAGCAATGTCTCCGTTATCATATCAACATGCACTTGCACATCTTCTTCCATTTGATTGTCTTCCAGCACAGCTGTAGCTCTTAATAGCGCATCTGCAACTGCAATGTGCTTGCCTGGAGTGTATATTAGATCAAAATCGTACTGCTGGACCTTCATCATCATTCCCTGGATGCGTGGTTACATCTCACTTAGGTTTTTTTCCCCAATTGCTACCAATGGTCTGTGATCCGTTTCTACCAGAAAGGCCAGGTAGGCCATACACTTAGCTATGAAACATTTCTAAGCCATTAACTAGTCCAAGACAGTCCTTTTCAATTTGTGCGTATCGACACTGAAAGTCGGTCATGGACCTAGACGCATAGGCAACTGACTCTCCATCTCCCTGCTGTAACAAAACTGCACCTGACCCATCCTTCGACGCATCAGTCGAGATTTTTGTTTTCTTGGGTCGAAAAATGCTAGCACTGAAGCTGTTGTCAAAGCTGTCTGGAGAGTAAGCCATTCTTGCTCATGCTTATCTGTCCATTCAAAAGTATTCATCATCTTGATAAGTTCTCTCAGACATGTTGTCTTGGCTGACAAATTCAGAATAAATTTGCCTATAAAGTTGATCATTCCTAATATCCTCAGAACTCCTTTCTTGTCTGATGGTCATGGCATATTCATTATTGCCTGTATTTTCATTTGATCGGGTTGTACCGAGACAACTTGCCCCCCAGAAACATGATTTTGCTAACGCCAAATTGACATTTGGCTTTGTTCAACCATAGCCCATACTTCTTAACATCTGTAGTACTTTGATGAGTCGGTCGTTGTGTTCTCCCTTCGTAGAACTCCATACTATTATATTGTCAACATACACACAAACCCCTTGAATACCTTCCACAATGTGCTCCATTGCCCTGTGAAAGATTTCAGATGCGCATATTATCCTAAAAGGCATTCGAAGAAAACAGAAGCGCCCAAATGGAGCGTTAAACATCCAATACTTTGTACTCTCTTCATCCAATTTGGGTTGCCAAAAACCCTGCGATGCATCCAGTTTACTGAAGCACCTGACATTTTGTTCGTTATTTCTTCACGTTTTGGTATTGGATAGTGTTCTCGCTTGAAGTTGGCATTGAGGTCTTTAGGATCCATGCATATTCTTAAATCGTTATTGCGTTTCTTAACACACACCATTGAATTTACAAAATCTGTTGGTTCTTCAATTTTCTTAATGACCACCAAATTCATCATTCTATCAAGTTCAGCTTTCAACCGACCCCTTAATGGTGCTGGTACTCCCCAAAGCATGTATTGTGGGGTACGTATTATCCTTTAGTTGAATTCGCTAAGTAAATGGCAAGACACCGAAACCTCGAAAAATCTCTGGAAATGCTTGTACTATTGAATCCACCGTGCACATTCAAAGCATAGTCAGCACTATATACTCTCTTGACTAACTGAAGAGCTTCACAAGCTTCCACACCTAGTAACGATTCACGATCTGTGGCTACAACTGAAAATTTCACTTTATGGATTCTATCTTTGACTTGAACTTCAAGCTCACACACGGCTAAAGAATTAATCCTTTGACCATTATAATCTTTTAAAAATACAGGTCTGTTCAAAATCTTGGGCTTGATTCTCATCGCTTCAATATCCGTGATACTGAAGAGATGCGCTCTCGCTCCTGTGTCGAGTTTGACATTTATAAACATTTGATTTATGAGTAAAGAAACTGTCCAGTTATCTTTATTTACAGTTCATTCTTCATTATTACTACTTCTTATGCTCGTCAAAGACATTTCAATTTGCTTGGCGACGTTTGCCCTATCTTCATTAGTAACCATGATGTGGAGATGCCGGCGTTGGACTGGGGTGAGCTCAGTAAAATGTCTTACAACACCAAGTTAAAGTCCAACAGGTTTGTTTCAAACACTAGCTTTCGGAGCACTGCTCCTGCTCACCTGAGGAAGGAGCAGTGCTCCGAAAGCTAGTGTTTGAAACAAACCTCTTGGACGTTAACCTGGTGTTGTAAGATTTCTTACTGTTCATTAATAACAACATCAATGAAGAATGTATCCTCTAAATTAATTTGTTTAACAATGTTTATAGGTTTTTGTGAGTCGACTTTTTTGTTGGAAAAACATTGCTTGGCAAAGTGGTTTTTGCTTTGCACTTTGCACAAATTTTCCCATTGGACATTGCCTCTGTAAATGCCTATTTCCACACCGCTTAGACAAAATGGTGGCGTCTGGTAATCGTTTAAAATGGGCACCACTGTTGAGCCCACGTTATACTTTTGGGTGCATCACCACATCTTTGGCGCCAGCTTTATTCCCAATTTTCATGCCGAAACTTCTCATATTTAACGTGTTCATTGCTGCACAGCTAACTTGCTGGCGTGGCAAATTTTTATTGCGTCTTAGAGCTGGAGCTCATTCTCCCTCGTTTTTTATGCCAAATACGATCTGATCCCTGATCATTGATGATTTTAATGTGGCAAAATTACAAGTCTGTGCCTTTAATTTTAGATCCGTGCGAAAACTGTTCAACAACTCGCTTGTCCACCACGTGAGCGTTCTGAAAATGTACCTTTCAAATGTTTTGTTCTTCTTCGGGGTACAATGCTAATGAAACTTTTTAACTATGGCATCAAAGTTCTCACTATCTGCCTCTCGCTCAAATACAAACATGTGAAAGATTTTGATTGCCTGTGGACCTCCTACAGTGAGCATCAATGCTATTTTTCATTCATCACGACTATCCACGACGACTCCTCACTCAGACTCCCTGAGGTTGCAGTGTCACATGGTCTAGTTCTTCTGCCACCTGCTGTTTGGAGGTCTGAAATATTAACATACAGAATTGCTTATGCAGATCATTATATCCCCTCCCCTCAACTCCAGCAGCTCCGACATCCCAAAGATCGCCACCAGAGGGCCCGGCGACATCTCCATCACCAAAATTTTGAATAATGTTTCAAATATTGAGCCCCAGAACTCCACCAATCACAGACATGACCAAAACATGTGGACATGATTAGCCGGCCCCCCCTCCACATCTCTCACACTTATCCTCTGCCTCTGCAAATAACCCACTGATCCACACCCATATCATATGCACCAGCTTGAACTGTACCAAGTTCATCCTGGCACAGGATGATGTTGCATTGACCTGGTGCAGAATCTCACTCCACACCCCCATCCCATCTCCATGCCCAGCTCATCCTCAATTGGCGCTTTCCCTGTGCCCACCAGCCATCCGTAGATGCCCACAATCCACCCGTCGCCCAACTCACCTGGCGATAACAACCTGTTCAACAGAGTGTGCTCCGATACTGAGGGACCGAGGGCACCTCCTTCCGCACAGAATCTCTTGTATTTTGTATATATCTGAACCTCCCCCTCCCCCAAGCTTGAAAACCTTCCTTCCACAACCAAGACCCTCCCCCGTTCCACCCCTTCCATCCATCACCACTTATGTGTCGCATCCATCCCTCCGGGGGCAAACCGGTAATTCCCAGATATAGGGACTAGCACTGACATGCCCCCCACATCAAAATGCCGATTCCAAACCTTTAAGGATGAAGCCGGGGCAGCACGGTGGCACAGTGGATAGCATTGCTGCCTCACGGCACCGAGGTCCCAGGTTCGATCCTGGCTCTGGGACACTGTCTTTGTGGAGTTTGCACATTCTCCGCGTGTTTGCGTGGGTTTCGCCCCCACAACCCAAAGATGTACAGGATAGGTGGATTGGCTTTTCACAGTAACTTCATTGAAGCCTACTTGTGACAATAAGCGATTTTCATTTCATTTAATTCCTTTGTAAAAAAACATCCGTCGAATCCGCGGCGTCTTCCCAGCCCATACAAAAGCCAAAATTAACCTGTCCACCGTACAAAAGAACACCTTTGGCAAGAATATCAGGAGGGATTGAAACACAAACAGAAATCTTGGCAGGACGTTCATCTTGACCGTCTGCACCTACCCAGCTAAGGAAAGTGGGAGGCCTTCAGATCCCTTTCACCCCCTCTACCAAGCAGGCCAGCTTCCATTGATACATCGTGGCCCAATCATGAGCCACCTGAATACCCAAAGACCCGAACCTACTTGTAGCCAGCTTGCATGGTAGGACACTCAGATCTGCCCCCCTCCCCAGGGAATTCACCGCAAACACTTCACTTTTGGTCATATTCGATTTGTAGCCTGAAAAAGTGCCAAATCTCTCCAATATGCCCATAATAGCCGGTTTAGCTCAGTGGGCTAGACAGCCGATTTGTAATGCAGAACAAGGGCAGCAGCGCGGGTGCAATTCCCGTACTGGCTTACCCGAACAGGTGCCGGAATGTGGTGACTATGGGCGTTTCACAGTAACTTCATACTTGTGACAATAAAAGTTTATTATTAATACTATCCACACAATCCAACGGGTTAGAAACATAAAGCAACAAGTCATCTGCATACAGCGAGACTCTATGTTCCCTGCCTCCCCTTACAATACCTGACCACTCCACTGATGCCCAGAGGGCAATAGCCAAGGGCTCAGTAGCCAACGTGAATGGAAGTGAGGATAATGGGCACCCCTGCCTCGTACCCCTGTACAGCTGGATACCTCCCAAGCTAATCGGATTCATCCTAACACTAGTCGTGGGGGCTGGATATTACAACCTCATCCATGAGATAAACATGGGTCTTAACCCAAACCTCCCTAAAACCAAATATCTCCACTCTACCCTATCGCATCCATAACCACAACAATCTCCAGCACCCTGGTCTTAGGCAGCATCATGACCACATTCAATAAACGTCTAACATTACTATACAGCTGCCGTCCCTTCACAAAACACGTCTGACCCCTCGAGCCGCCTCGCGACTACCTTAGCCAGCAGCTTCACATCCATATTTAATATGGAGGTGGGCCGACACAACCCACACTCCACCAGGTCCTTATCCTTCTTGGGGATTAACAAAATAAATGTCTGAGCCAGCATGGCTGGCAGCCCCCCCGTGCCAAGGAGTTGGAAAAAATTTCCAGCAGATTTGGGGACAATTCCATCGCAATCCGTTTTTTAAAATCAACCGGGAAACCGTCAGGTTCTGGCACCTCCCCTGACTGTACCAACCATCACCTCTTGTAGCCCCAGCTGAGCCTCCAATCCCTGCCATACTTTATTAATGCACTCTGGCGCCGTCACCAACTCACCCCCTTCCTCCCTCACTTGTACTGTCTCCCGTGCGGCAGCTGTCGCTTCAGTTGGTGTGCGAGCAGGTGGCTGGCCTTCTCCACATACTCAAACAGGGCTTGCCTCGCTCTCCGAGGCAGACCCACTGCCTTCCCTGTCACGAACAAATCAAATTCCCCTTGCAGCTTCTTCTGCTCCACCAAGAGTTCCCTGGTCAGGGCCATAGAGTACCGCCGATCCGCCTCCAAAATAGCACCACCAATCACCGCCTCTCCACCTTCTCCCAATGGACCTTGTAGAAAATCACCTCCCGCCGCACCACCACCTTCAACACCTCCCAAAACATGGGAGGATGAGCCCTCCCGGTTCTGATTGAACTCTCTATACTCCTTAATTACCAAAGCCATCTTTCCGTAAAATGTTTCATCCGCCAGTAGCGCCAAGTCCATCCTCCATGGGGCGACCCTGTGATTGGCCCACACCCAACCTCACATCCATAAAATGCAGTGCATGGTCCGATATACCCATATGCCACCCCCACTATCCCTGGGAGAATCGAGATGCCCACCACGAGAAACTCCATACGGAGGTACACCCGATGCACATGGGAGAAATGAGACCTCCCTCCTTCCCGGATGCTGAAACCCCCCTCCTTCCCCATTTGGTCCATAAACACCCCTAGTCCCTTCACCATTCCCGACCTAACCAGTGTCCTTGACCTCGGTCGGTCCAACTGAGGCTCCATCACAGTTTAAATCATCACCTAGTATTAATTTATGCGAGTCCGGATCTGAGACGTCTGCCACCATCTGCTTAACAAATTCCCCGCCATCCCAATATAAACATAAACATTTATTAGCACTACCAGGGCACCCTCCAAAAGACCACTGACCAGTACAAACCTACCTCACAGTTCCTGCACCTCCCTAGTCGTCACAAATGTCCCTCTCTTACTAAAGAGAATAGGAACCTGTCTCGACTTGGAGTCAAATCCTGAATGGAATGTCTGACCATTGTTGCTAACTTTTGGTTGGTTCAATTAGCTCTGTTTTATAACCTTTGCTCTCGAGTACCCAGGTATCTTTATGATACAGCCACGAGGTTCAAGTCCAAGTAATGACCAATAACTCAACACACCAATTAGTAAGATTCAAATCAAAGCACATTTATTATACACAGTAATCGCTACTCATGCACAAATTCTACGTCTAAGCTACTTCGACAATTAACAGGCCTATACGTAACTTCGGACTGGCCCACCAGGTCAGGGAAACAAATGGCCTTTCGTTCGGAATCTGCAACTGCGGGATTCAAAGCCGGTATGGACTGGTAGCTAGGAGCGCCTATCTCGTAGTGAGCGTTGACTTGAGACTTACTTCAGAGATGCGGCAGCTTGGACCGTTCACTCTCAGGGGTTGCTTCGCGTTGCTGAGTGACCCGGTCAAGGAGAACGATTTGAACTTGGGGCTTAACTTTTATAGTCCCCAGGGTCTTCCCGCCTTTCGGGGCAGACCCTGTACCTGGTTCTAGGTGATTGGACTTCGTTCCAATCGCTTGGTTCGATTTCTCCAATACTGGAGCGGTTCCCTGATCGATGGGCGGTCTTGAGGTGTTCGTTAATCTCTTTTGTGTTGGCTCCTGCTGGCTCCGGGGAGTCTGGCTTAGTTTTGTGTGTCCCAAATGTTGCTATTGTTCCTGGGGATTGCTCATTAGCATGTAGATGGCTGCTACATTATTATGCTGATGGTCGCTGGTATCGATGCTGTCTGGGCTTTTGCAGAGTTAAATACACAGCAAACCTACACCTGCTGGTTTCTGCCTGTGTTGGCTGAATTTCCCTTCAGCCTTTGCCGTTCGGCATTTTAAATCGGGACTTGGCCAACTCAAGTGGCTGCACTCCCTCCTTGTGATCCTAACGCAAAGCGTGAAGGATCACATAACTGCGTTGCTTTCCATTCCCTGACCCGGTGAGCACTTCTTCTATGGCCTCTACACTGACCATAACTATGCAAAAAAATTTTAACTAACAATTATGAGGGGCGCTATGTCAAACAGGGACATGCATTACAAAACAAGAAAATAGGAACCTCTAACTATCCTTAATAAACTACACTCACTTAAACATTTCATCACTCTAACGTCCTCAACCATACAAACAAAATCATAGCAGTTTTATACACATTTTCCTGGCTTGGCAGTCAAGCTCAGGGCTGTACAATTGCTCATGAACATTTCTTTATTTACAACAAATCGCAAATGAATGCTCTTTATTATAGATCGCGGGGGTCGGGGGTCTGGTCATTTCCAAAAATAGGGGATCTGATCCTATATACCGTGGTGCGAGCGCGGTAACTCTCCTTCTCCATTTTCTCAGACGGACGGTCTGCACGATGCAGCAGAGTATCGCCAATACCAATAAGGGTTCTATCACGTAGGACAGGGAATACCAGGTTAGAAACCTGTCACACCAAGATAGTGTGGTGTCGCTTGTGACTGGGCTCTGGGTACTGTGGGGACGTGAATCATTAACGGCTGGGGGGGGTTGAGGTCAGGGGGTTCGCGTTCGCACGCAACCAAATGTCCATTATAACGATGAACCACGCGGAGGATGGCCTCATGGTTCTTCTTCTTTCACTTCTCTTCTCTTCTCTGGAGCTTCTGGAGTTCTGTGGGATCAAGCATAGTGTCTGTTACTATCTTGGTTTAACATCTCGTACGATAGTCTGTCTGTCCTTTAGTGCCAATTACTCCCTTTATAATTGGTCACTATGTGTGACTCTCTCATTTTTTTTTCAAAAACCGAATTTCAGGATAAGACACACTTACAAATACTGAACCAGTGCGAGCCGTCTCGCAGGCTGTGCGGTTTACCATCCAAATGATTGAGGATGTAAATAACAGAGGGTTGGCAACCTAAGGGTTACCTGAAACAAAACAAAACTTTTTGAACCAAACTTTCCGAAATGAGGTGCGTATGGGCCGCGACGGGTATGGGAGTCCCCGGGTAGGACGGCAACCAATGCCGTGTGTGCCCTACCCGAGCGTAGCTGACCAGAGGGGGGTTCCCAGGCAGGGCGGGTTCCAAGCCGTTTCTCCACTGCCTGAGCAACCGACAAGAACGGGCAAGAAATGTAGTCATTGTGGGGGGTTGCCGTATTGGTTCCTTCCTCGAACCAGAAGAGCAGTTATGAACGGGGGTCTGTGTTTCTGTCGACAGATGAGTTCCGCTGAACTGGAGTCTGGGACATTTACAAGTCTCTGCAGACAAACTAGTTCCTCTGAACTAGCCTCTGGCCAAACCAGTTTCTCTGACTGCCAGTGGGTGTCTTGAGGCCGTGGGAAAAACTTTTTCCGGTCTGACATACAACATTTAACAAAACACTACAAACAACATAAAACATGCTGCAGGTTCCATCAGAAAGGACACCGTTTCTCCCAAGCCGTTCCTTTTAAAACATCATCGGGACACCTCAGTTATCGGTTGCGAACAGGGTCGCAAAGGGGTTCTCGGTTTGGGTGTCTGTCCGAATTGTCTCTGTGCCAATAGGTGGTGTCTAGTTCTGTGGGGACGGAATTGGGGTCGTCATTGTAGGTCGGTGGTCGGTGGTGGGGTTTGTTTAGGAAAGTGATCATGAAGGGATCACTTGAATCGTGGTCAGATTCGCTGGGTGTGGGTCCTGTTGCATGGGAGGTGTGCTGTGGCTATTGGCCGAGTCACAGTCGCTGTCGCTGCTGCTGCAGTCTGTGGGCGTTCCGGGGAGGAGTGTATATTTCGGGGGTGGAGTCGAGGTTGAGTCCGTGGCTGGGCTGGACGTGTTGGGGGGGGGGGCGGTAGGGTTACGTTGGGTGTGGGCGGGGTGTGGTGTGCTGCGTCGAGCATGACGTGGTGTGCGTGGTTAGACTGTGTTCCATATGCCTTTAGCTGGTTGATATGGAACCACGCAGTCTTTCCATTGGGGTACTTTATTTTGTAGACGGAAGGGCTTACTTTGTCCGCAATGGAGTACGGACCTGGGTACTTTGGTGACAGGAACGTGCTGCGGTTGTATACGGAGAGCATGACTTGCTGTCCTACACTGAACTCAGTCGCATGCACTGTCTTATCAAAATAGGCCTTGCTCTGTTTCTTTCTTGTGCCCAATTTCACTGCAGCTGCTAGCTGAGCCGTTTTTACATTTTCTACTAATTGTTTGACTGCATTCTCGTGTGTGAGGGCCATCACTTCGGGGCTGGTCAAGTCAAACCTAATAAAAATTCTGTGCCTTTCATGGGGCGTCAGGTCATGAGAGTGTGTGGGGTGTAACCTGTGGATGTGGAAACTGTATTCCGCAAAAACATCAGCGCAAAAGGGAGGACTGAGTCCCAAGTGGTGTTGTTTTGCTGGACCATTTTTCTGAGGGTGGATTTTAGGGTCTGATTCATGCGCTCCACGATACCACTCGACTGGGGGTGGTATGCTATGTGGAATTTTTGGGTAATGCCAAATATCGTGAGGACGTTCTTCATGACACGTCCCGTAAAATGGGAACCTTGGTCGGATTCAATGCTGCGGGGGGGTCCCCATCTTGTAAAGATGTGATGGGTCAAACTCTTGGCTGTGGTCTTTGCCGTGTTTGTTCTGGATGGGAATGCTTCCACCCATTTTGTAAACGTGTCTATCACCACGAGTACATATTTGTAACCATTCCTGCAAGGGGGCAATGGTCCTATAAAATCAATTTGGAAGTTAGTCCAGGGGCCATTAACGGGTCGGGTGTGACTGAGTTGAGCTTTTTTGGCATCTCTGTCCGGATTATTCTGGGCGCAGATAAGACAATTCTCAACGTAGTGCGTTACGTCTTCTTTTAAACTTGGCCACCAACAGAGCTGCCTGAGGTGGGCTGTAGTGGGATCGATTCCCTGATGTCCTGATGTCCATGACCGTCATGGAATAAACAAATCAGTTGATTCCTGTCCTGTTCAGGAACCACATAAAGGGTGTCTTTTAACACCACACCATCATGTGTGGTCAGAGCATTTTTAAATCTCTCGTAGGGTGCTGGATAGTTTCCTTTTAAAATCTCCCTGAGATTGCTGTCCTGCTTCTGGGCCTGCACTAAATCTTCAATACTAGTCAGCGAGACCTGAACTGCATTCACAGGTGCGCTTTCGGGGCGTGTCCAAAAATATCCATGCCTGGAACCTGCCTTAGCCAGTGCATCGGCCTTTACATTTCCAGGGGGGGGGAGGAACGATGGTGACTACGAACTTTGACTATACCAAAAGTCCTGTTCTGTGCTCTCTCTAAGATGTGACGGAGCAATGGAGCTGAAGGGAGGGGTTTTCCGTCTGCGGAAACAAATCCTCTTGCTTTCCACAGGGGTAGGAATTCCGTAAGGCTGTTGCAGACATAGAGGCTGTCCGAGTATATGTCTGCTGGGCTGGGGAAGGAATCTGGGTGTTCCACTATGTATGCGATGGCCGCAAGTTCTGCTGCCTGCGCGCCTAAGTGTCCTGGAAGTTTTATTGCTATTTCTTCTAGGGCGCGTCCCTGACATAAATACCGCATCCTGTTATGCGCTTCCCTTCCAATATCGTGGAAGATCCATCCACATATATCTTTATGGGTTTGCACGTGTCTGTGTGCTTGGGCTCTGGGTTGAACTACCTATCTTTCTGGGGGGTGTTTTAGCAATAAAGGGGCCTGTGTTGTGGTGTGGAGAGATAATTTCACATTCATGGGGGGTTCTGGGGTACTGTAGGTTGTCGGCTAAAAAAGTGTGGGTCTTTGTCCTTTTAACAGTGATGCCCCGTCCCTGCAAAAGGGTCCATCTAGCTGCTCTAATCTGACTAACTGTACCGTCCTTGAGTCGTCGGTCCAGTAAAAGTTGGGTGGGGGTGTGTTCTGTGAGGATTGTGATGGGGTTCAGTCCAGTAATGTACGAAAAATACTGAACTGCCCAGAAAACTGCGAGCAGGTGCCTCTCACAGGCTGAAAATCCCTGCTCCACAGCATCTAAAACTCTGGAGGCGTAAGCCACGGGTCTTAACTGTTCGTGCCGTTCCTGAAGGAGCACGGCTGAAAGGGTGCGGTCTGTGCTTGCTACCTCAAAAACTGCCTAACCTTCTTGTCCGTGCTAAGTGTGTTCGGGTTGAACCAAAATTCGCCGACTGCGCTGATTTTGTTGGCGTCTTCACCTATTGTGAGCGTTGCGGGGGCTCTTGCAGACTTTGCCATTTTCCAGACACACTGGTTGACTGGATCAAATGATAGATTGTGGGAATTCATGAAGTCTATTCCCAGAATGTGTTCGGCTGTGGGGGGCAGGTCAACTAAAACCACGGGGTGCTTGGTGGTGATGTTGCCGATTTGAATGGGTACAGGGGCTGTGATGTGTCCCTGCTGTGAGTGGCCTGTAAAGCCGCTGAGGGTGATAGTGGCTGTAGTGGGCCACGTGTCTTTTGGAAACATGGTGGAGGAATTTATTGTGGTGCGGGACCCTCCTGTTCCCATAGAAACTCGATGGGCTGTCCCCGAATTTTCACTGCAACTACCGGTCGTCTGGACCTGGATTGGATTGGATTGGATTTGTTTATTGTCACGTGTACCGAGGTACAGTGAAAAGTATTTTTCTGCGAGCAGCTCAACAGGTCATTAAGTACATGAGAAGAAAAGGGAATAAAAGAAAATACATAACAGGGCAACACAACATATACAATGTAACTACATAAGCACTGGCATCGGATGAAGCATACAGGGTGTAGTGTTAACGAGGTCAGTCCATAAGAGGGTCATTTAGGAGTCTGGTGACAGTGGGACCTATCCCAAAGGGTGTCGCAGACCCAACTGGGGGAGCCCGAACACCGTCAGTCCGTTCCGGTCAGGTCCGTCTGATCTGAACGGGTGCTCACACTATGAATGGGCTCTGTCTTATTCCTACTTAGAGTGCCCGTCTGCTGGACTCTCTGTGGCTTTCGTGGGGCATTGCACTCTCTTGCAAAGTGTCCCAACTGTCCACAGTTGTAACACTCCTGTGACTTTTGTGGGGGGCTGTTCTTTCCTTCATTTACCCATGCGGGGTTCTGGTGTGTTTTAACTGCTTGTATGTCTGCGTCGGCCTGCTTTTCTTCGGGATTTTTAACTGCGGGTTTGTTTTGTAGACTGCTCCCAGGCGCGGGACAATCTTTTTACAACCCATTTCCCGTTATGAACCTCCTCTGAGGGATCATAATTTGCGCAAGCTTTTTGTCCTGTTTCTGTGGCATGGGAGATAAGGGTGCAGGTCCATTTGGCCATGTTGTCTGGGGACAAATGGGCGCGGTCTAAGTCCCCGAAAACTGCTGCAAAATGGATCCACAAGCATCCAGCGAACGCTGTGGGGTGCTCTGTTTTCTTTTGCCAGCATTTATTGAGGCCATCTACGGGGTCACCCCGGTTATACCCGATCGTATCCAGGATCGCGGTATGCATTTCTGCAAGGGTGCCTCCTCCTACATTCTGTGGGTCGGGAAGGGCTGCTACGACTGAAGGGTCGAGACTCAAAACTGTGAGCTTCACGTGCTCTCGCTCATCCAGGCCGTACATGGTCGCCTGCTGCGTTATCTGGCAAAGAAATGGTGGGGGTCTGAGGTGGGGAGGAACGGTGTGATTTTCTCGCACGCGTCCTGTAATTGGGTCACTGTTAACGGGGTGGTGTACAGAAATTCCATGTCGTCCGATGTGGCTGTGCGGTGGGTGGTTACTGGGTTCATTGGAGCCTGAACAATCTGCTCTATGGGGGTTTGGGGCGCTTTCCTCTTTTGGGGCTTTCCCTGCGCACATTTTCCCTGAACATATCTCTGCGCTGTCTCGTTTAATTCTTCCCAATCAAGGCCGTCTTCCTTATCTAATTTTGCTCCAAAGGTTTCCTGGAATCCTTTTTGGACTGAAAGCAGCGATTGCAGCTGTGCAATCTGCTTCCGGCACTTTGCGTGTTCTAACGAGCTTTGTCTTTGCTCCGTGGTGGCAGCATGGAGTGCTCTTAACGCTGCCTTCAGGTCACTACACTGCCTCTGCAATGTCTCTACCTGCTTCTCGGTTTCTTCTCGTACCAGTACTGCACGTTGCGTGTCCTGATGGGCCTTTTCATACTGGGACTGGAAGCTGGTTAAGTGCGCCAGACAAGACTGGTGTGCCCTCTTGGCATCGTCCACATCTCCGTCTTTTGCAGCCAACTTCCTCCTCAACTCTAAGTTCTCTCTTTCTACCTCACTAACATCGACCTTACTCATTCAATGTATTCGTTCTACCTCTAACGACTTCCTCTGCGCCTCGCAATTGTGCCAAGCAAGACACGATTGCCATCAGCTTGCGAGCTTTCCCTAAGCTCTTCTTGTGAATCTCGCTCAGGTTTTCCCACCAAGTATGTCCTATACTCCAGGAACCTGTTTCCTCGTTGTTACAGAATTCGCTCCAAAGGGGCCATCCTTTCCCTTTGAGGTACTTCCTGATTTCTTCCTCCCATATGGGACACTGTCCTACTCTACTGCTGCTGGTCGCTGCGACCGCAAATTCCTCTGGGTTCATGAGGCGCTGCATTTCCTGCATTGCCATCTTTCTTATCCGAATGCTTCTTTTAAATTTGGAACAGGGGGACTAAGGCGGTGCTGTAATTACGGGTACGGCTTTCGCTAATTTCCGAAATACAAACTCCCGACAGTTTTGTCGCAACAAAAAATCTATCAGTATTACCTTATAGCCCTGTTAGTTACGCATGCATACACATACTTCCGATTTATGAGGATTAATCAGAACTGCTTTCACACTTGTGGTTTTCTGTTCCCAATTGGATTTCTAATTCAAATTTTTGGGTTCTCCCGGAGTGGTTAAGCCACTTCGAGATCGGGTCCCATCAGAATGTCGCCAGTAATATGTTGCTAACTTTTGGTTGGTTCAATTGGCTCTGTTTTATAACCTTTGCTCTCGAGTACCCAGGTATCTTTATGATACCGCCACGAGGTTCAAGTCCAAGTAATGACCAATAACTCAACACACCAATTAGTAAGATTCAAATCAAAGCACATTTATTATACACTGTAATCGCTACTCATGCACAAATTCTACGTCTAAGCTACTTCGACAACTAACAGGCCTATACCTAACTTCGGACTGGCCCACCAGGTCAGGGAAACAAATGGCCTTTCGTTCGGAATCTGCAATTGCGGGATTCAAAGCCGGTATGAACTGGTAGCTAGGAGCGCCTATCTCGTAGCGAGCGTTGACTTGAGACTTACTTCAGAGGTGCGGCAGCTTGGACCGTTCACTCTCAGGGGTTGCTTCGCGTTGCTGAGTGACCCGGTCAAGGAGAACGATCTGAACTTGGGGCTTAACTTTTATAGTCCCCAGGGGCTTCCCACCTTTCGGGGCAGACCCTGTACCTGGTTCCAAGTGATTGGACTTCGTTCCAATTGCTTGGTTCGATTTCGCCAATACTGGAGCGGTTCCCTGATCGATGGACGGTCTTGAGGTGTTCGTTAACCTCTTTTGTGTTGGCTCCTGCTGGCGCCGGGGAGTCTGGCTTAGTTTTGTGCATCCCAAATGTTGCTATTGTTCCCGGGGATCGCTCATTAGTATGTAGATGGCTGCTACACTATTATGCTGATGGTTGCTGGTATCGATGCTGTCTGGGCTTTTGCAGAGTTAAATACACAGCAAATCTGCACCTACTGGTTTCTGCCTGTGTTGGCTGAATTTCCCTTCAGCCTTTGCCGTTCGGCATTTTAAAATCGGGACTTGGCCAACTCAGGTGGCTACACACCCTCCTTGTGATCCTAACGCGAAGCGTGAAGGATCACATAACTGCGTTGCTTTCCATTCCCTGACCCGGTGAGCACTTCTTCTATGGCCTCATTTTAAATCGGGACTTGGCCAACTCAGGTGGCTACACCATCCTCCCCTTTCGCAACTTCACCTGGTCCTTAATCTGCAAGTGTGTCTCCTGAAGAAACACCACGTCCACCGTCGGACTTCTCAAATGTGCAAATACCCTCGAACACTTCATCAGCCTATTCAACCCCCTCGCACATTTCAAGTAATTTTCCTCACCCGGGGTTTCTGCCCCCCCATCCACACATTTAAATCTATAAGACCATAAGACATTGGAGCAGAGTTAGGTCAGTCGACCCATCGGGTCTGCTCCACCATTCAATCATGGCTGATATATTTCTCATCCTCATTCTCCTGCC
This sequence comes from Scyliorhinus torazame, assembly GCF_047496885.1. NCBI lineage: Eukaryota > Metazoa > Chordata > Chondrichthyes > Carcharhiniformes > Scyliorhinidae > Scyliorhinus > Scyliorhinus torazame. The sequence goes on from NC_092709.1 coordinate 93,133,425, forward strand.
TTCTCCCCATTACCTCTGATCTCCTTATTAATCAAGAACATATCTATCTCTGTCTTAAAGCCACTCAATGACTTGACCTCCATAGCCTTCTGCGGCAAAGAGTTCCACAGATTCACCACCCTCTGGCTGAAGAAATTCCTCCTTACGTCTGTTTTAAAGGATTGTCCCTTCAGTCTGAGATTGTGCCCTCGGGTTCTAGTTTCTCCTACTAGTGGAAACATCCTCTCTACGTCCACTCTATCTAGACCTCTCAGTTTCCTGTAAGTTTCAATGAGATCCCCTCCTCATCCTTCTAAATTCCACTGAGTACAGACCCAGAGTCCTCAACCATTCCTCATATGACATCCCAATCCATCACCAAACCATTTCTACCCACATTTTCCTTTCTTGTCCAAGTCCGCGCAAAATGGCCGCTCACTCCCCTTTGCCCTGCTTTTGCAAATGAACTATCCAGCCCACTGCGTCACCAGCACCCTCCCCCTCCCAAAATCCCTTCCCTCCGACCAATCCCACCGCACCTACTTCCCGCCCCCCCCTGGCTACCCGTCGCAGCCTCCACCCCCACATTGTTTCTGTTTATCAGCATGCTTGTTAGCATTCCAACTTCCACCTGAAGACTAAAAGAAAGGTCCCCGCACATTTCACCCAAACAGGCCCTCCCCCCACATTGCCTACCCACATTTCAAAAAACCGAAAGCATCAGAAAACATTCGCCGAATTAACCCTCCTCCAAACCATGCTCTTTAATAAAGCTGTGTGCCTCTTCAGGCATCGCAACATAATGCTCCTTCCCCTTAAAGGTCACCCAATGTTTGGCCAGGTACAACACGCCAAACCACACCTTATTTAGCCTTAGCCTGATTAAAGCCAGCCTGCTATTTGGCCAGGTCAGCACCAATGTCTTTGTATATTTGAATCCGCTGGCCCTCCCAAGTATAATCTCTCGTAGTCCTCACCCTTCTCAAGATCTGCTCCATCACTTGGAATCAGTGCTTTCTCACCACCACGGCACTCGGTGGCTCCCCTGCTCTCGGCCTCTGCCTTAACAATTGATGTGCCCGGTCCACCTCCGGGGGCCTTCTCACAAACCCTTCGTCCACCAGCTTCATCAATAACTTCAACGCTTAGGCCGTGGCACATGTTCCCGCCACCCCCTCCGGCAGGCTTACAATGCGTAGACTATGCTGCCTGGAGAGATTCTCCTGATCATCCACACTCATTTTCAGCTCCTTGCAGACCGTCCCCAGCATCGCCATTTCTGCCACCAACTCCACAATCTGATCACTGTGGTCTGTGACTGACCTTTCCACCTCTTGGATTGTCGGACCTTATGGCTCCAGGCACTTCTCTGCCTGCTCCATAGCGCCCGGAAGAGAGACAACCGCTCCCTCAATCGCATCGACCAATCTTTCTGCATCTCTAGCCAATGCTGCTGAGGTTCTCCATTAATCAGCCCACCAATTGTTCCACTGGCAATGGAGTGGACGAAGGTGATGATGCCCCCGTCTCCACCATGCCTTCTGCCACGCAGACCCTCCACCTCTAACATCGTCGCCTTCTTCGACGTCTGTTGAGTGTAGTAACCCGCCAGCATCCCACCTCAGAGAATTCACTCCCCAACACTTATTCCACAAATATTCCGACCAAAGAGCTCATTAATTGAGCAGAAAGGGCCAAAACCGAAACCTTCAAATTGGAGCTACCCTGTGTGCGACCAATCAGCCCATGGCCGCCACCGGAAGTCCCCCATTGGATTTATTGGTGACTCTCTTACATGTAAAGCTGTTGACTTCTCCACCAGCCCAATAGTGGTGGCGGCTCTTCGGATCTGGGGCCAGTGGAGGAGGCATGTAGGGGAGGTAAGAGCATCGGTGTGGACCCCAATCTGCGGCAACCACCGATTTGCCCCGGGGAACATGGACGGGGGGTATCGACTGTGGAGGAGGGCGGGGATTGTGAGGATGGGGGATCTGTTCCTGGAAGGGAGCTTTCCGAGCGTGAGGGCGCTGGAGAAGTTTGGGCTGGTGAGGGGGAACGAATTTAGATACTTACAGGTGCGGGATTTTGTACGCAGACTGGTGCCGTCCTTCCCACGTCTCCTGCCGAAGGGGAGGCAGGACAGGGTAGTTTCTAGGGGAGAGGTCGGAGAGGGTAGCGTCTCAGATGTCTACAAGGAACGAATGGGAGCTGAGGATATGCAGACCGAGGACTTGAAGCTTAAGTGGGAAGAGGAGCTCGGGGGGGAAGATGGAGGACGGTATCTGGGCAGAGGCCCTGAGCAGAGTAAACACAACCGCAACATGCGCCAGGCTCAGCCTGATCCAGTTTAAGGTCGTGCACCGGGCCCACATGACGGTGGCCCGGATGAGCAAATTCTTCGGGCAAGAGGACAAGTGTGCTAGATGCGCCGGAGGGCCGGCTGACCATGTACACATGTTCTGGTCGTGCCCTGAACTCAGGGGGTATTGGCAGGGATTCGCAGATGTCATGTCCCGGGTATTGAAAACTGGGGTGGTAATGAGTCCTGAGGTGGCAATCGTTGGGGTTTCGGAGGACCCGGGAGTCCAGGAAGAGAGAGAGGCCGACGTTCTGGCTTTTGCTTCCCTGGTAGCCCGGCGACGAATACGAATACATGGAGGGACTCAAGGCCCCCCGAGGGCTCAGGTATGGCTATCGGACATGGCAAGCTTTCTTGGCCGAGAGAAAGTCAAGTTCGCCTTGAGAGATTCGTTATTAGGGTTCGCCCGAAGGTGGCAGCCATTTATTGACTTCTCCGCAGAGGAGTAAGCGTCAGCAGGGGGGGGGGGGGGGGGGGGGGGGGAGGGCTAGGGTAGAGCAGAGTGGGGGGATATTGAGGCTGGTCCTTGCGTGAACAGAGCCGTGGTTTGTGTGGTAGTCACCACAGTTGTATTATATTGTATATATGGGTATTACGGTAAGGTATTACGCCCAGTAGGCGGAGTATAAATGTGTGTGCTCTCCGAACAGCAGCCATTTCATCAGCTGCTGTAGGAGGCCACACATCTCTGTGTAATAAAGTCTCGATTACATTCAACTCTCATCTCATCGGAATTGATAGTGCATCAATTTATTACACAGAGGTTTTTCAGAGATGGACCTCCGCATCAGCTGCATCCTCAAGCAGACAACGCCAAAAATGACTTCCAACATTGGCTAGCTTGCTTTGAAGCATACATCAGGTCTGCGCCAGACCCAATCTCAGAAGCACAGAAGCTCCAGATTCTGTACACGCGGCTGAGCTCCAATGTTTCTCCCCTTGTCCAGGATGCGCCGACCAACGCAGAGGCCATGGCGCTACTGAAGGAGAATTATGCTTAGCAGACCAACAAGATCTATGCCAGGCACCTACTATCCACGCGGCACCAACTTCCCGGTGAGTCTGTGGAAGATTTCTGGTGTGCCCTGCTCGTCCTGGTGAGAGACTGACTGCCAGGCCGTTTCGGCCACTGAACATTCGAACCTGCAAATGAGAGACGCGTTCGTTACGGGCATTGGGTCTGACTACATCCGCCAGCGCCTCTTAGAAGGGACCACGCTTGACCTCGCGGCGACCAAGAAACTAGCGCTCTCATTCACGGTCGCCTCACACAACGTACAGCATTATGCCCCCCCCCCCCAGTGCATCGTGGACCCCGCCAGCTGCCACCCCATCGTGGACTCCATCAGCGACCGCCCTCAGCCAGCCCCACACCAGGGCCGCGCGGCAGCCAACCAAGCCCGGGGGACCCAAGTGCGACTTCTGTGGACAGGCAAAACACCCCCGGCAGCGCTGCCCGGCGCGAAGTACGCTCTGCAAGGCCTGTGGCAAGAAGGGACATTTCGCTGCAGTGTGCCAGGCCCGCTCAATCGCCGCTATTGTCCCGGCACCCCCCACGTGCAGCCAGTAGGTGCCGCCATCTTCCTCTCCTCAGACCACGTGCGGCCCGTGGGCGCCGCCATATTGCTCCACTCACAACACGTGCGGCCCGTGGGCGTCGCCACCTTGCTTGTCTCAGAACCAATGGGCACCGCCATCTTGCCTGCCCCAGGACACGTGCGGCCCGAGGGCGCCGCTATCTTGCCTGCCCCAGGACAGGTGCGGCCTGTGGTAGCCGCCATCTTACCTGCCTCAGGACCCCTGCCCGTCGGGCACCTCATCGGGCCGCTCATCGCCTGCAAACATCGCCGACCAGCCACTTCAGGCCTCGGTCACGATCGACCAGTCTCGACCGCACAACCTCGCGACCGCTTCAACAAAGGTGAAGGTCGACGTGCACGAGATATCCTGTCTTCTGGACCCCGGGAGCACTGAGAGCTACATCCACCCCGATACGGTAAGGCGCTGCTCCCTCGCGGTACACCCCGCTAACCAAAGAATCTCCCTGGCCTCCGGATCCCACTCCGTGGCGATCCGGGGTACTGCATCGCCACCCTCACTGTCCAGGGTGTAGAGTTCAGCGGCTTCCGGCTCTATATCCTCCCCAACCCCTGCACTGCCTTGCTACTCAGCCTGGACTTCCAGTGCAACCTCCAGAGCCTAACCCTGAAATACGGCGGGCCCCTACCACGCCTTACTATTTGCGGCCTCGCGACCCTTAAGGTCGACCCGCCTTCCCTGTTTGCAAACCTCACCCCGGATTGCAAACCCGTCGCCACCAGGAGCAGACGGTACAGCGCCCAGGACTGGACCTTCATCAGGTCTGAGGTCCAGCGGCTGCTGCGGGAAGGTATCCTCGAGGCCAGCAACAGCCCCTGGAGAGCCCAAGTGGTTGTGGTAAAAACCGGGGAGAAAAACAGGATGGTCGTTGACTACAGTCAGACCATCAATCGGTACACGCAGCTCGACGGGTACCCCCTCCCACGCATACCTGATATGGTCAATCAGATTGCACAGTACCGGGTCTTCTCGACAGTGGACCTGAAATCTGCCTACCACCAGCTCCCCATCCGCAAGGCGGGCCGCCCATACACTGCGTTTGAAGCAGACGGCCGCCTTTACCTCTTTCTTCGGGTTCCCTTCGGCGTCACCAATGGGGTCTCGGTCTTCCAACGGGAGATGGACCGAATGGTTGACCGGTACGGGCTGCGGGCCACTTTCCCGTACCTAGACGTCACCATCTGCGGCCACAACCAGCAGGACCACGACGCTAACCTTTCCAAATTCCTCCACACCGCCACACCTAACTTACAACAAGGAGAAGTGTGTGATCAGCACGAACCGATTAGCCATCCTCGGCTATGTGGTTCAGAACGGAGTTCTAGGGCCCGACCCCGATCGCATGCGCCCCCTCATGGAACTCCCCCTCCCCCACTGCCCCAAGGCCCTCAAGCGATGCCTGGGGTTCTTTTCATATTACGCCCAGTGGGTCCCAAACTATGCGGACAAGGCCCGCCCACTCATTCAATCCACCGTTTTCCCACTGACAGCCAAGGCTCACCAGGCCTTCAACCGTATCAAGGCCGACATCGCCAAGGCCGCGATGCACGTGGTCGTCGAGACGCTCCCCTTCCAAGTCGAGAGTGATGCATCAGACGTCGCTCTGGCCGCCACCCTCAACCAGGCAGGCAGGCCCATGGCATTCTTTTCCCACACCCTACATGCCTCCAAAATCCGGCACTCCTCCGTCGAAAACGAGGCCCAAATGATCGTTGAAGCTGGGCGACATTGGAGGCATTACCTGGCCGGCAGGTGATTCACTCCCCTCACAGACCAACGGTCGGTTGCCTTCATGTTGAACACACAGCGGGGCTAGATCAAAAATGGTAAAATCTTGCAGTGGAGGATCGAGCTCTCCACCAACAATTACGAGATTTTGTATCGCCCCGGTAAGCTCAACGAGCCCCTCCAATGCCCTGTCCCAAGGTACATGTGCCAGCGCACAAGTGGACCGACTCCGTACCCTGCACGACAATCTGTCACCCAGGAGTCACCCGCTTTTACCACTTCATTAAGGCCCGCAACCTGCCCTACTCCATCGAGGAAGTCAGGGCTATCACCAGAGATTGCCAGGTCTCCGCAGAGTATAAACCGCACTTCTACCGGCCAGACTGTGCGCACCTGGTGAAGGTTTCCCGCCACTTTGATCGCCTCAGCGTGGACTTCAAAGGGCCCCTCCCCTCCCCTCACCCGACCGCAACATGTACTTTCTTAATGTGGTCGGCGAGTATTCCCGATTCCCCTTCGCTGTCCCATGCCCCAATTTGACGTTTGCCACATCATCAAAGCCCTTAACACCATCTTTGCACTGTTCGGTTTCCCTGCCTACGTCCACAGCGACCGGGGATCCTCATTTATGAGCGAGGTGCTGTGCCAGTACCTGCTCAACAGGGACATTGCCTCGAGCAGGACGACCAGCTACAACCCCAGGGGAGAATGGGACGGTCTGGAGGGCCGTCCAAATGGCCCTACGGTCCAGAAGTCTCCCAGCCTCCCGCTGGCAGGAGGTCCTCCCCAACGCACTTCACTCCATTCGGTCACTCCTGTGCACCGCGACCAACGAAACCCCCCATGAACGTCTCTTCGCCTTCCCCAGGAGGTCCACCTCCGGGGTTTGACTCCCAACATGGCTGGCAGCTCCAGGACCCCTTCTCCTCCGCAAGCACGTGCGGCTCCACAAGGCGGACCCATTGGTTGAGAGGTACAGCTACTCCACGCAAACCCACAGTACGCCTACGTAGCGTACCCCGACAGTCACCAAGACACAGTCTCCCTCAGGGATCTGGCACCAGCTGGGTCCTCACGCACCCCCCCTCTGCCCCGGCGCCACCCTCCCCTCCCCTGGCGCACCCCACCACAGCCCCCGCTCCAGGATAATCCGTCCTCCCCTTGCTCCCACCCGGGGATGAAAAAGATTTTGACATGCTCCAGGAGTCACCGAAGACCAAGCCAACGCCTGAGTCGCCACCAGCACTGCAGCCCTCTCAACGACAGATCAAGGTTCCCCGTTGTCTAAATTTGTAACCTTCTCTGTAATTTTAAAACCAATCTGTATGTATATAATTTCCCACCACCCCCCTGGACTCATTTTTAACAGGGGGTGAATGTGGTAGTCACCACTGTTGTATTATATTGTATATATGGGTATTACGGTAAGGCCCCTGTGCTACAGGTATGGGGTAGATCCCTGCCTGCTGGCTCCGCGCAGTACTCGGAGTATAAATGTGTGTGCTCTCCGAACAGCAGCCATTTTGTCAGCTGCTGTAGGAGGCCACACATCTCTGTGTAATAAAGCCTCGATTACATTCTACTCTCGTCTCGTCATAATTGATAGTGCATCAGTTTGCACTATGTTTAATTTGTGTCTTGACTTCTTTATTTTGTCATGTACAATGTCACTTTTTCTATATGCCTAAAATACCTCAATAAAATTGTTTACTTCTAAACAAGTGGGAACAACTTTGTTACATCTAGACTAACTTAAAACTTTTACTTGCACCATATGCAATGTATAAAATCAGAATTTTTAAGGTTATGTATTTAATCAGGTTATTTTACTTTTTAGTTTTTAACATTGATAATTTTTAAACTCAAGGTGTAGATATTAAATTAAATCTTTGCCGACAGATGTAGCCCTAGACGCCTTCTTGTGTTATGATGATGGTATGTGATGGTTCTCACCAACTCTCATTCACAGAATCAGAGAGAAAGAGAAAAGTAAAAGTGAGAAAAAGAGCACAAATGTGAGAATGAAAGAGAAAGAGAGGGAGAGAGATCAAGAGACATAGCAAGAAAGAGGAAGAAAGAATGAGAGAGAGAGAAATACAACTGCATGCACGGCCTCGGCCTCTGTGAACATAATGCTCTTCTCACAGCCTCATTCTCTGTCACTGCACTGTTCGGGGCATTAGCCTCTGTGAGGGTACGATTCAGGGCCTTAGCTGAACTCGGAGACCATTCTGCTCATAGCCTCGCCTTCTCTAAAGCCATATGTATTGAAGAAAGGAACAGAAAAGGATGTGTATGATAGATATCAGGTGGATCAACAATTGAGACTCAGCCTGGATTTAGGAGGTTCAGCGCGGAAGCCAGAAAACAAATAAAAGAAGCCATAAGAGACAATGGTTGGAGACTGGCAGCTAGCTCAGTTCTAACCAGGGTAGATTGGGCCACCGTGAGTTCTACCAGGGGTACACTGAGCTGCAGTGAGTTCTACACTGGGTAGGCTGGGCCACGGTGAGGTCCTACCCTTGGTAGACTGGTCCGCACTGAGGTCCTACCCAGGGTAGACAGGTCTGTGGTGAGTTCTAGCTGGGGTAGACCGGGCCACAGTGAGTTCTACCCAGGGTAGACCGAGCCATGGTGAGGTTCTACCCAGGGTATACCGAGGCACGGTGAGTTCTCCTGGGGTAGACTGGGCTGCAGAGGGTTCTACCTGGAGTAGACCAGGCTGCGATGAGGTTCTACCCGGGGTAGACCAGGCCACGGTGACTTTTATCTGGGGTAGACCGTGCCACGGTGAGGTTCACATGGGGTAGACGGGGCTGCGGTGAGTTCTACATGGGTAGACCGGGCTGCGGTGAGTTCTACCCGGGATAACCCGTGCCGCGGTGAGTTTTACCCGGGGTAGACCAGGCTGCGGTGAGATATACTCTTGTAGACCGTGCCGCGGTGAGTTACACCCAGGGTAGACTGAGCTGCAGTGAGTTCTACACGGGGATAGGCTGGGCCACGGTGAGTTCTACCAGGGTAGACTGAGCTGCAGCGAGTTCTACACTGGGTAGGCTGGGCCACGGTGAGGTCCTACCCGGGGAAGACCGAGCCGCACTGAGGTCCTACCCTGGGTAGACCGGTCTGCGGTGAGTTCTAGCCGGGGTAGACCGGGCCACAGTGAGTTCAACCCAGGGTAGACCAGGCCGTGGTGAGGTTCTACCCAGGGTATACCACCGGGCCACGGTGAGTTCTCCTGAGGTAGACTGGGCCGCAGAGTGTTCTGCCTGGAGTAGAACAGGCTGCGGTGAGGTTCCACCCGGGGTAGACCAGGCCATGGTGACTTTTACCTGGGCTAGACCGTGGCACTGTGAGATCCACACGGGGTAGACCAGGCTGCGGTGAGGTTCCACCCAGGGTAGACCAGGCCCCGGTGAGTTCTACCCGGGGTAGACCGGGTTGCGGTGAGTTCTACACAGGGTAGACCGGGCCACGGTGAGTTTTACCCAGAGTAGGCCAGGCCACGGTGAGATTTACCCAAGATCCAACGGGCACAGTGAGATTTACCTGGAGTAGGTCGGGCTGCGGTGAGATTTCCAGTGTAGGTCATGCAGTTTCTACCTAGGACAGACTGGGTTGCATTGACTTTCTAGCGGGGTGGGCTGGGTTCCGTTGAGTTTCTATCGGGGTGGACTGGGCTGCACTGAGTTTCTTCCCGGGGTAGACTGGGCTGCACTGAGTTTCTTCCCGGGGTAGACTGGGTTCCATTGAGTTTCTATCGGGGTGGGGTGGGTTGCATTGAGTTTCTATCGGAGTGGGCTGGGCTGCACGGAGTTTCTTCCCGGGGTAGACTGGGTTGCATTGAGTTTCTATCGGGGTGGACTGGGCTGCACGGAGTTTCTTCCCGGGGTAGACTGGGTTCCATTGAGTTTCTATCGGGGTGGGCTGGGTTCCATTGAGTTTCTATCGGGGTAGACTGGGTTCCATTGAGTTTCTATCGGGGTAGACTGGGTTGCATTGAGTTTCTATCGGGGTGGACTGGGCTGCACGGAGTTTCTTCCCGGGGTAGACTGGGTTCCATTGAGTTTCTATCGGGGTGGGCTGGGTTCCATTGAGTTTCTATCGGGGTAGACTGGGTTGCATTGAGTTTCTATCGGGGTGGACTGGGCTGCACGGAGTTTCTTCCCGGGGTAGACTGGGTTCCATTGAGTTTCTATCGGGGTAGACTGGGTTCCATTGAGTTTCTATCGGGGTAGACTGGGTTGCATTGAGTTTCTATCGGGGTGGACTGGGCTGCACGGAGTTTCTTCCCGGGGTAGACTGGGTTCCATTGAGTTTCTATCGGGGTGGGCTGGGTTCCATTGAGTTTCTATCGGGGTAGACTGGGTTGCATTGAGTTTCTATCGGGGTGGACTGGGCTGCACGGAGTTTCTTCCCGGGGTAGACTGGGTTCCATTGAGTTTCTATCGGGGTAGACTGGGTTGCATTGAGTTTCTATCGGGGTGGGCTGGGCTGCACGGAGTTTCTTCCCGGGGTAGACTGGGTTGCATTGAGTTTCTATCGGGGTGGACTGGGCTGCACGGAGTTTCTTCCCGGGGTAGACTGGGTTCCATTGAGTTTCTATCGGGGTAGACTGGGTTGCATTGAGTTTCTATCGGGGTGGGCTGGGTTGACTTTCTACCCGAGGAAGACTGGGTTGTGATGCTCTTTTCGGCCCCACCTCCCGGGATGTCGGCGCGTGTTTACGTCATGACGTTATTGTCCCCGCAGCAAGATGGCGGCGGACCCGGAGTCGCTGCTCCGCTTCCGGAGTCAGTTCCGAGCGGAGGGACCAACCAGGGTCACTGGGGAGTATGTGCGGCCCGGGCCGGAAGGTGAGAGGAAATGGCGACATTTTTACTGCAGCCCATGCATCGGGAAATGGGTGGAGCTCGAACTGGGACCACCCCCTCCCACTCTACAGCCCCACCCACGACCCCTATCCTTCCCCTCTCGACCCCCCGCTTTCTCTACCCCCTCCCCCACCTTTGCCCACTGTACCCTCCCCCTCTCTATCCCATCTCACTGCCCCTACCCTACCCATCTCTCTACCACCATCTCACTGCCCCCTACCCTCCCCATCTCTACCCTCATCCTTGTTCCATCCACCCCTTCCCTCGCCATCCTGTTGGAGTAGGCTTGCCAATCCTCCAGGATTTTGGGCAAGAATTGAAATCAATCTCCGCTGGATGCTGCTGGGTGCAGCCCTGGAGGAAAATCATTGGAACATTAAGAAAGATGGTTTCAAATGTTCTTTGAACAGATATTGAATTATTTAAAAAGGTGGATGAGAGGCTGTTTGGTACAGTCAAGCATCATCCAATTGGGCAATGAGTCGTTTTACTTTTCAATTGGGATCGGACGGTAGTGTGTCACATGGATGGATGTTTTGACTAAGTAATGACTGGAACATGGCTTAAATCATATGATGAAACCTCCAGGATACATTTACTCACAGTTGGCACCCCTAGTTGGATTGGTGTGGTAGTTCTGTGTGTCACCAGCACACATCTGGAAGCCAATCCTTTGCCTCTTGATGTCATTTGGGGACTGCATGTGGGTATGGGAGGATTGTGGGTCAGATACAGATCCTTGAAAGATTCCAGAAGTGCCAGTATGAAAGATGCAAGTGAAACTATTTCTGGCAATGGCCTCGCCACGGTTTGGATCATTAAGTGCGAAACCCAGTGAAGAAAGTTGCACTGAGATGGGAAGACTGACGAGGGAAGGCACCGGTTCAGGGAAAGCAGGGAAGAGCTTGAGAGAGGATTGGCTAGCTGGGAAAGGAGCGAGCCAGCTGGAAGGATAGTTTCCATCTTAGTGACCACACGTTCTTTGCAAATGTTTGAGTTGTGGGTGGAGGAAGCAGGGAAGAGGTGTTTTGGTGATGGAGTGGGAAAAAAACTAGGGTCGTCTTTGCTTACCAGGATGTTCTTGGTGTAGTGGCTGGTTTTGGCAGGAGAGTGGACCTTTTATTCTCTCTATTGCACAGCAAACATGTTTGATTGATTCACAACTAACAAATGAGCAGATCTTGTGAAGTTGGATTTGTGTCATTGTGGGTGAAAGCAATAATTGTGGTAAGATTCCAACATCCATTTGGAGGAAAGACTGGTGTTCGTTCACATTTCATATCACGTAACATTTTTTAGAATGGGGACAAAGAGCAAAACAAAGATTAATGGCTAAGTTTGTATTTCATTTTTTATACGATTTGCACTCATTCCATTAGGCAGTCAAAAGGACTCTCCAGATGCAAGGAAACTGCATTAGGCAGGGCCACTGTTGAAAATAAGGGGTTGCCCATTTAAAACATAGTTTAAACAAAACATTTTCTCTGAGGGTTGTTGAGTGTTTGGTACTCCCTTCCTGGAAAGGTGGTGGAGGCAGTCTTTGAATATTTTTAAGGCAGAGGTGGATAGATTCTTGGTAAGCAAGGGGGTGGTAAGTCATTAGGTGGGATGCAGATTTACGGCAACTTATCACATCAGCCATGATCTTATTAAATGGCGGAGTAGGCTTGAGGGGCCACTTCTGCTCCTTGTATGGCTTGTATGTACTTCATCAGTCTTTGCTGTCTTACAAGCTGCTCACATATCTTCTGTACAATATGAAAGTAATTGCTGATCTATCAGTATTGAGCAGTTTTAACAATATATTTTGTTTATAAGCAGATTTGGAAGATGAAGAGAAGAAAAAGGAAAAACCACTTCCTCGATTTAATATGCACTCTGTATTCTGGATTTTATCTTCAGTCGCTGTGACGTATTATGTTGAATTTTTTTCCACAATTAAAACAGATTACCGAATAGAAGGGTAAATAATCTGAATATGTTTTACTTTTGGTATCTCTTATTGGTGTAGTTTGAAGTTTCAAAATGTGGGATATGTCGTGTTCTGCTTCTTCACGTAGCATAAGCTGCTTCCTTGATGTGCACTCTGACAAAGGAAGGTTCAGACTTGGAGATAGCTTTAACACATTTATTGAACAGTTAGCAATTCTCCTACTTGAGTTCGACTCTCTTGCTAATCTAACTATAGTAGCTCAACTAACCAGTCTGCTCTAACCCATGCGGTGGGTGTGATGCTTTCCTGATCTGTCCCTATCTCTCTGAGTGTCGCCTGTGGAAAAGAGAAAGAGCATGGGTGTCCTTTCCTTTTATATGGGTAGCCCCCTTGTGGTAGTGACACCTCTGGGTGTGTCTTGAATGCCCATTGGTCGTGTCCTATCTTACTGACCTATTGGTTGAATCTCTGTGTGTCATGATGTCTCTGGTGCTCCCTCTAGTGTTTATTTAGTTCTAATGTATTTACATTAACCCCTTGTGTATTTACAGTGCTGCATATCACCACAGGATATTAGGACAGTTTTGCTTTTTTGCCCAACAGCATTGTGGAGGGTGTTCTTGAAGTCTACTGCGAGAGGCAATGTGAAGAGCATTAAATGTTGCTACAATCTGGCAATATCCAGTTGAACAGGCTATAATACGCATGTGAAAATGGAGACCCACACTTCTGTGGGTCAATTCCACAACCATCAGGCCTCCACCGCCTATCTGTGCTTCACAATTGCCATGTCTCGATATAAGTTTATCACTTGTGAAATAGAAATGCTAATGGTTTTCACATCCCTTTGGAAAAATGTAAACTCTCAAATCTTTCAACTCTGTTGAATGCAAAAATTGTAGTCTAAAAATTGGACAAACTGCACATGCTCAGAGTGCACATTGAAAACTCTGTTGTGGGTAACAATATTCAATTGAAGTCCAGGAATTAAAGAAAGAAACGTGAATTTAATGGAAATGTAATTGTTACTGTACAATGTAATTTCTTTTGGTTTAAATTTGGTCGTTTCAGTTACTGAAAAAGGACAGCCAAATAAATCTTCAGAGAAAACATTTGTGATTTTTGCACCATCACTAATATTTTAGTTATTAAATAGTACCAGTTGAAGTCATAGAATCCCATTCGGCCCATTGAGTCTATCACCATCTGATAGAGGACCCTATCTAGGCCCCTCCTCGCCCTATTTAGAGGCAAGTTTTTTTACACAGGGTAGTGGATGCCTGGAACACGCTGCCGGAGGAGTTGGTGGAAGCAGGGACGATAGTGACATTTAAGGAGCATCTTGACAAATACACGAATATGATGGGAATAGAGGGATACGGATCCCGGAAGTGTAGAAGATTTTAGTTTAGACGGGCAGCATGGTCGGCACAGGCTTGGAGGGCCGAAGGGCATGTTCCTGTGCTGTACTTTTCTTTGTTCTTAGTACATAAACTACATTTCTGCTACTCATGTCTGTTTCTTGTCAGTAATCCTTTTCTCTCTCTCTAAAACAGTCGCTGGTTCCTTTTAGGCACCTCACTGCTGATTATTAGCCTGCTGATTGCCTTCTACTGCATCTTCTACCTGGAATGGTACAGAGAAATTGGAGAATATGAGCAATATAATCCTACCCTTGTTCCTTCAGCCACAGCTTCTTTCATTGCTGCAGCAGTGTGGTAGGTTTTTATGGTCAATGCCCTAAAACCAGTCTGCTGATTTTTAACTTGGGGTTCTGTCTGAAATAAAGTGTGTAACTAAATTGAGCTGTTGTGATGTCCTGGCACGAAATGCAAATCTTAAAACTTGCTGTTCTAGTCTATATTGGGAAATAGTGCAAAGGGTTTTGGTGGTTAAATCTTAGTTAGTGGGATAATTGGAGGAATTACTGTTGATTAACGGCAAATAAGATGATAACCTAATTTATACTATTTGCTTCACATTCTTTATCTTCGTGTGTTAGCTTAACTTGGGGGCAAGGGGACACTTGCCTTCAAGTCGGAGTGAAGCTCCACTGCAGAACTGACGTGTTCCAGGCAACAACTTCAGTGCATCACTGAGGGAGTACTGCATTTTTAAAAAAAATTATTAAAGGCATTTTACATATATACATAATATCAGAAGACCAAACAGCAAGGAATACTGCATTGTTGATGTTGTTCAAATGCAATGTTTTAAAGGGAGACTTCTGCAGGTAGAAGTATAAGACTGCACGGCAGTATTTGATGAAGAACAGCGAGTTGTTCAATCGCCCTGCTGAATATTCCCCACCCCTATCATTTTTCTGGAATGATACAAAGGCCCAATTATTAAAAAGAGATTGGGTAAACTCATGTGGTTTCATTAATTTCAACTAGGCACATGAAAACATATATTCATGGGTTGAAAGTTGAAGATATCAGCAGCTGACCTTTGCGTGCTTGTGTTCTGCTCAGGGACCAAGTGAAACTGAGGCTGGATCACATCTAGTGATGGCGTGCTGCTATTCCATATATTACAACAGCTGCCACGCCAGCATTGACACTAAAATAAATAGACTATTTGTCCCATTTGCCATTTGTGGGGTGGGATCTTGCTGTGCACATTTGCCAGCTTACACAATCATGAATGCACTTGGAAATAAATGTGTTGGTTGTGGAATGTGTGCTACAAAATAATTTGGTGTTCATTTTTTACTTTAAAATATAAATTATGCACAACTGCTTTAAACTGATTGCAATGCAGAAAGCTTTAATTTTGTGATTGTAGAGTGAACATGTAGAATCTTCAAACTAGACGGTGGCAATTGATCTTTTCTGATTAAGAATTTAATACAGTTTTTGCTATTCAATCCATATTTACCTTTGCCTCAGGGGGTCACTGCTACCTTTTTATTGTTCTTCGAGGCAGTCTGTAAAATGAGAAAGGAAATATAATTCCCCAGTTTTTAAAGTAGAATATCCACTGTCAAAAACATAACTTGCTTATGGCGTAAGAGCCTAACTTTTAAGCTAGAAGTAATAGTTTGCATAATTAAGAATCTTTTTAACTTGTAGTATGTCCTGAATAATTTACTAATCAGGTTTAGTATTTTATTGCGTAACTTTTATCTTTCATGATTTTATTCTGTTTACTTCAGTAATAAAAGTGGGGCGGGAAAAGGAAAGATGAGTACGTTTAACAGTAAGCCTAATAAATAAGTAAATATTTTTATTGTCACAAGTAAGCTTACATTAACACTGCAATGAAGTTACTGTGAAAAGCCCCTAGTTGCCACATTCCAGCGCCTGTTCGTGTACACGGAGGGAGAATTCCGAATTCTCAGCTGGTACGGGAATTGAACCCACGCTGCTGGCCTTGTTCTGCATCACAAACTAGCTGTCTAGCCCACTGAGCTAACTTCCAACCCGCAGTCTATGCAATGTTGGAAAAAATCTGCAAAAAACAAGTGAATCTTTTATCTTGGTTTTTGTATCTTTGACTTCTTAAAGAGAAGTGTTCTAGGATACTCGAACAATAATACAGCAATTCTATTAATTCATTTGTTTGCTCAAAAAAACTTGAATCTAATTCAAATTCTGCAATTTAAATAAAACTAAAACAAGTATTTTTCTGCTGTTTTAATTTTAATTCATTGATTTTATTAACTGGCAATGGTCAAAATGTTTGTCAGTCTTCTACTTTGGAGCCCAAGCATTCACATTCTGACTTCCTTAGAAAGAACTCTTTGTTCAAAGTTTCAATCATTGACAGTGTGCTCTTAGTCAAGTGTGAAGTGAAAAGAGTTCAAACGTTTGTATAAAATTATTTTTCAATTTATTTAATAAATGTATTTTGTGATGGACCTTGGAATGGATCACAATTGTAACCCCATCCACATAGTTGAAATTTATGGAGTTCTCAAAGTAAGTTAGGGATAGGCAATAAATGCTAGCCTAGCCAGCAATGACTGCACCCATGAGTTAATTAAAAAAGCTTGCTGCACTTCTTCTCCATCATGTCATTTGGAACTAAATGGCATGGTTTGAATGGTATTGTCACTCAATAATTCAAATTCCAATCTATTTTCTGTTTATGTATATGCAGTAATTACATAAATCAACTATTGGGCTATATTGGTAACAGAAAATTCTAAAGATACCATAAGGTGACCAAACATTAATCAAGCCCCTCAGTGTGTAGCAACTTTTCTAGTTAACACTTTACAAATTTCAGTGATATATATAGAAGTTATCTCCAGTCCAGAAATACATAGATTGTAATATAGATATAGCACCTGTTATTGAACTTGACTCAGTTCTTATTTTCACAATGCAATTAATGTCAGCGTGTACCAAACCGTACGTATAGAGTTCAGATACCTCAAGGAGTGAAGCTAGACTGTGTGTTATCACACTTGAAATGCAGAAGCACTCAATATATCTGTAACAATATACTGAATTTGATTTTTCTTTTTACAGCTTTAACATTGCACTGTGGCCTGTGTGGTCTTTCTTTACTCCTTTTATCCTTTTCACTCAATTTATGGGTGTCGTAATGTTTGTATCATTGCTGGGATGATGTTCTGCAGGTAAGTTTCTAATAACAGTTCCAACTGTTTTTGACAAAATGGATTTTATAATTCTCTTGTGTTCTGGGAAGCATTGCAGTTGGTGGTGATCAACAACATCGACAAGTGGTTGTTAATTGATCTCAGTTGGGGTGCTACAGTTCTCCACACTCCTGGCATTGGTGTTAGTAGAGTGAATTCATCCAGGCTTCTTTCTCTCGATTGCTTTCCGTAATCACTGCTGGAAAGTGTGCAGGTGAATGCTTGAAGGGAAGATTGGGTTCAGTTGTGAAAGCCTCCATATTTGAAGAGCTTGAATTGTGCTTACTGACCAGGGCCACAAGGTGAATGGCTACTCCAGGGCACTCACAGAACCACTGTGTACCCTATCAAAGATGAGTGGCAAGACAGGAGAGGAGAAGAAAATGAAAGAGTTTAAAAGGAAAGGATTTGTTAGTTTGGATCTGTAAAAAAATAGAATTTTACAATATAAACAAAGAATTTGTAAACGAACACCAGTGGAAAATTAAGTTTTCTTAAGCTCCATTGATTTCTTTTGAGTATTTTGCTGAAATCTTTGTCAAATTTCTGATCCTGACCCAAAAGTAAATTGAGTGTCCATAAGTTCTTCTAACATTAGTGACTTTATAGCTCTCATAATTTTAGAAGTTTGTGCCTGCGGGTAGCATAAAGTAAGACAAAATGTGCAAATATTTAATTTGTATCAAAAAAAACTGAAACTAAAGCTTTTGGTATCATGAAGTGAGCAGAGCAAAAGTACATTGCTGCTGCCATTCACTTCGCAATCAAATGAAATACAAGGAAAAAAGTGCTGAATTTCATGTTTTCGACTTAATTTTCAATTAATTAAGGTAAAAAGGCGCATTGGCCTCAGTTTTCCTCCCCAATTCTACTTTAATTATGTCGATCTCCTTGGTCAGTTATTGCAACCTAGCATAAAGAGCAGACAGGCAGACTAGCTGCTCTCATCGTTTTTATATGATCAGCTGCTGAGAGATGCTCAAGAAGAGTCCGCACGTCTCTTTCTCCCCTGGCTTTTAATCACTACCTTTCTGATCAGGCATTGGAATTGGAAGTGTGAAGAATTGATCATGAAAATCAGATATTTTGCCAGTCAATGGCACAGCTCTTGAGGATCTGGCAGCCATGGTTGTGATTATATGTACACCACATTTATTACTTTTTCCCACAATTAGTCTGCATCCAATCAACTCTTTAATATTGCCTCATTTTAGAAGGAAATTGACAAAATTAACTTAATTATAATATAGTTGAGCATTGTCTAGTTGTGCCAGTGAATTTGTTAGTTGTAAGTCGATTATTTTCTTAAGGAATTCTTCATTTTTCTCATTTCAGAGCTCAGCTTGATGTATCCTGTAAATATAGAACTTCTCTTTCATCAGTCTGCAGTTGTTACAAGTAACTGAAAACATGAATTTCATTGTTTAAAAAAAAGCATAATTTATCCATGATCTGTAAAAAAATTGCTTTATACAAGATGGAGAAAATTACAATTGTGTGATCTTCTGTGAATAAGTCCATGTAATTAAAGAATTCAATGAAGTCCATTTGAAATATCATGAACAAATATGAAAATGACCTGCAAAGACAACATTAGGACTGCCTGAAATCAGAGTGAGTGCAAATTGTTTTAGGTGATTTGTTGCCAGCGAATGAGGCTCCCTGATACACAAACAAGGGAAATTGCCCCATTCCTTGACTGGATTCAGATTCTTCTCATTTGTTCTCCGGTTTCTTCATGTGGTAGCAATCGAAAACCTGCAGAAAGGTAACCTGATTCCAGTCCTCTGCAAGTATCCTAAACTAGCAGTTATACCATGACTGCAGCCTTTATACGAATTTTAAATTTAAAAGTTGTCCCTTTAGAAGTGCATCACCGACTTAGAAGATGACAACCCTTGCTTATCACCCACAGACTTCTTGAATGATAAGCAGTTTGCTTGTTTTTTCTGCCAGAAGTGATGCAGCAAGATATACAAAACAAAATATTCCAGCAATCAAATGTTTGAATTTTATTTTATGTGTAGGGAGTGTTTGTATCTAACTGGGGGAAAAGAATTTGAATGTGCTTTATTGGTTAAATAGATTGATGTTTCTTCTGGCCTAACTCCATGGAATGGGTATGCAGATTCTTAAGCATACAACATGCATAAATTTGATAAGCACTTTTGTTATCAAGTTGTAATATGACATTAAATTTATACAGAATTTCTATAATATATTTAAACTACTGGGCCATTTGTGTAAAAACTAAATGAATTATGTACTTTGGTTCTTGTTTAAAATGTGTATGTTGCCAGTCTATTCATATTTGAATAAAAATGTGCCACAAAAAAACACAATGTTTGCATCACTGAGCTGCCTACAGAACTACAATGTGCGACTGGTCATTTTGTTTTTGTATGATTCACAAAATCTGAAAAATAAATCGACTGATGAATCAAATTGTTGTAAATGTGCTTTGCGAAATCATGAATCTGGTGTGAATTGTTGCTCCACAAGAGGAGACGGGGCCTATTTATTCATAGATGTTCTTAGTGCAATGCCAGTGCTTATCCACAGTGTATCCAGAACTCTTGTGCTTGCAGTATTCTCTGCATAAGCAACTTGGTTGCAACCCCTGATTATGAAATATGTGTTTTTTCTTAGGTATCGTGTTCCAACACTATTGATAAATAGACTTCTTGTGCTGGCAGTCGCTTATGACCAGGATATTCTGTAATAGAAAGTTTACAATGGACAGTTTGTTAATATATATGCAAGATTATTTAATTCCTAGGAACAGGTATTCTGACTTTTTGGGTGGCTGATCACATCGAAGCACCAGAAAATAATAAGCTTTATTTACTGCTCAGACAACTGTGTACCATAATTTAATTTATATTGTTGAATGAAGTCATACCTGGTGTTCAGGTTATCAAGTTCTAAAGTATTTGATTTTCAGAAGAATGGTTGCAGTGTTTATGTTACTCAGATGTGCTTCAGTTTTCAGGTTAACTGATCTTTCTTGGCATGCGATTAACTATGTGTAAGCAGCAAGGCTTTCGCGTATTGATGCTAGGGAAAATTGTCCAAAAAATTCGCCTGAGGAAGGAGCAGCGCTCCGAAAGCTAGTGACATCGAAACAAACCTGTTGGACTTTAACCTGGTGTTGTAAGACTTCGTACAAAAAATTAATGGTAGAGAAATTGAAGAAAATCAGTTTAAAATGTATGCTGTTGCTCTTTTTAGCCTTAGTTTTATTACCTCTGATTATGTCACCTTTGCTCACGAGTCGCCAGGTATCTTTCTGATACCGCCACGTGGTTCAAGCTCGAGTTATGATTAATAAGTCAGCACACCGCTTAGATTGAAATCAACGGTCATTTATTATATACAACAATTAATGCTTACACAATAATCTTACTATCTATATCGAAACCTACCACTACTGGCCAATACTTAACTTTAGGAAGGGCCCACCAGGTCAGGGAAACGAATGGCTTATCAAATCGGATCTGGCCCGCGGGATTAAAAAGGCTGATACGGGTCGATGGCTAGGAGTCTTTATCAGGTAGCGATCGCTGGAGTCAAACTTACAGTTTCTGGTCGATGTTCTTGCAAAGGTCGCGAGCAGGAGAAGAAGGGAGAGAGAGAGATCTGAACTTGGCCCCTCACTTTATAGGGCCCACGGGCTTCCCGCCTCTCAGGGCGGCCCTTGACCCTGAGTCCCAAGTGATTGGACTTGTTCCCAATCACTGGGTTCGATATGCTCCAATAATGGGGCGATTCCTCGATCGGGGGGTGGTCGTTCACCTGTCTTTGTTTCGGCCACTGCAGGCGCCGACAGGTCTGGCCCGGCATTCAATTGCTAATATGTTGCAATTGTTCCCGGGGATAGCCGATTAAACTGCAGATGTCTGGGTTGATGTGCTGCTAATAGTCTTGAGTCTCGATCTGGGCCGACTTCCCCAGAGCCGAATACGCTATTCTGTCTGCAGCTGTCCGTTTGTGTCCTGTTGGCTGCTTTTCCCATCAGCATTTTCGGTTAGCCATTTTAAATCGGGTTTTGGCCAAATTAATAGGGAATCAGCCATTTTAGGTGGCTACAATACATTGATAGAAAGCAATGCACGTAAACATTGATTTTAAAATATTGCACGAACACCTGGGAATTTAGTATACACTTGAGCATACTCTGGGTGGGAAACACAGAGGAAGCCCGCCAGCGGCCTTGCCGGATTTATTGCGCTGTATTTTAGACTCACCTGATGAAGGAGCTGTGCTTCGAAAGCTAGTGATTCCAAATAAACCTATTGGACTTTAACCTGGTGTAAGACATTTTACTGTGCCCGCTACAGTCCAACACCGGCATCTCCACATCATGTATTTGTAATCACTGGGGGTGAAAACAATGAAAGGCCGACCCACAGAGCCCGCTGCGTGCAACTTCGGTTCCTGACAGATCCAGGTGACATTTTCAAAGGGTGTCTTGATCAAATAAAATTAAAAAATAGGATTCCCCCCCCCCCCCAGGACATGGCATGCCCTTCCACCCCCAGGGACCTCCATCCTATACCTCCCCCCAGGCAGTGCTCCATGGTGGTCAGAGTACTGGGCATAACCCTCTATCCCCTGGGGGTGGTGTGTCCCCGGTGGATTCTGTTTGCCAGTTCCCTATAACCTGGGGAAATTTCTATGTGGGGGGATGATACAGCGGGCAGGCTGTCAGCCAAGGATGTGTTACTGTGTTATAATGGAAACGCCATTATGTCACTGCCTGGGCAATCAAGCAGGGAGATGTTGCCAGCATGGGAGCCACTTTGAGACTGCCCTACGATTCTCCAGCACTCCTTTCCGCTGAGAGGGGGGGGGGGGGGGGGGGCAGAAAATCCCCCTGGAGTCCTTAGTCATTGTAATGTATAAACATTAATATAGAAAGGCATAAACAGCACGCCTAAATTGTGAAGGCTTAAATATTGAACCAGATTTTGTATTAAACAACAAATTTGTTGTGCTTACATTATTAAGGTAAAACTGACAAACTGCTGGCAACCGCATGTGAACTGTTAAAGACGGAATCCATTCCACAGCCGGCACTTTACTGTCTTCACCAACAGAATCTGCACAGAAATAAGTGTCATTGGGGAACTTAGGATAGTTATGCATTAATCTTAAAATAATAATCTTAATTAGTGTCACAAGTAGGCTTACATTAACAATGCAATGAAGTTACTGTGAACATCCCCTAGTCACAAGTCTTACAACAGCAGGTTAAAGTCCCAACAACAGGTTTTTTTTAAGAAGCTACGCTCCGAAAGCTCACCCCAGTCCAACGCCGGCATCTTCACATCATGGTGTCCCCCTCGTCACCACACTATGACGCCTGTTTGGGCACACTGAGGGAGAATTCAGAATGTCCAATTAACCTAACAAGCACGTCTTTCGGGACTTGTGGGAGGAAACTGGAGCACTCGGAGGAAACCCACGCAGGAGAATGTGCAGACTCCGCATAGACAGCGAATGACCCAAGCTGGGATCGAACCTGGGTCCGTGGCGCCGTGAAGCCACTGTGCATAAACATGGCAGGGCAGGTGATGTGTTGCAGCTTTTGCATGTGGGTGCTGCTGGATCCATAGCAACCACATCTGCAGTAACTGCAGCACCTGGAACTTCGGCTCCAAGTTGATGAGCTGGAGTCTGAGCCTCAGACATCATGATGCATCAGGGAGGAAGAAAGTTACCTGGCCACTTTATTCCAGGAGGCAGTCAGACCTCTTTGGCTAGGTACTTCAGATTTGGTCCATGCACAAGGACAGCAGAGTGTGTCTGCACGTGAGGCAGAAATGGGGATGCAGAACCAAAACACAAAGTACTGGACAATCTCAGCAGGTCTGACAGCATTTGTGGGGAGAAAGGGGAGCTAATGTTTCTAGTCTGGATGACTCTTTATCAAAGCTGGAAAGAACTGGAAATAGGGTCAGATTTATACTGTAGTTGAGGGGTGGAGCGATGGGGCTGGATTTTGGGCCAGTGATTGATAGAGATAGTCAATGATGTCGAGTATGAAGATAAAAGAAATGTAAATGGGGGTGATTAAAGCTAAGATGGGGCTGATAGTGGCACATAAAGAGATTAGAATGTGTGAACGGCAGAACAAGGGTGAGCAGTGTGTCAAAGGACAACTAGGAACAGTTGGCCCAAGTGGAATGGGGGAGGAGGGGGGGGGGGGGGGGGGAACAATGGTGAGGGAAAAACAGATAAATGGAAGAAATGAAAATAAAAATAAATTGATAGAAATAAAAATGGGGTGAAAATGGAGGAGAGGGTTCACAGTCTGAAGTTGTTGAACTCAATTTTTTTTAAATTTGGAGTACCCAATTCATTTTTTCCAATTAAGCGTCAATTTTGCGTGGCCAATCCACCTACCCAGCACATCTTTGGGGTGTGGGGGTGAAACCCACGCAACCACAGGGAGAATGTGCAAACTCCACACGGACAGTGACCCAGAGCCGTGATCGAACCTGGGACCTCGGCGATTTGAACTCAATGTTAAGTCCGGAAGGCTGTAACGTGCTTCATTGGAAGATGCGCTGGGCTTCACTGGAACATTGCAGCAGACCAAGCACGGACATGTGGACGTGAGAGCAGGACGGTGAGTTGAAATGGCAAGCAACAGAAAGGTCTGGGTCCTGCTTGTGGATGGGCCGAAAGTGTTCTGCAAAGTGGTCACCCAGTCTGCGTTTACTCTCTCCAATGTAGAGTAGACCGCATTGGGAGCAGCAAATGCAATAGACCAGATTGAAGAAGGTGCACGTGAAGAACTGCCTCACTTGAAAAGAGTGTTTAGGCCTTGGGATGGTGATCAGGCAGGAGGTAAAGGGGCAAATGTTACATCTTCTGCGATTTTGCATGGGAAGGTGTCATGGGAAGAGGGTGAGGGATGTTGGAGGTGCGGACCAGGGTATCCCAGAGGGAATGGTCCCTATGAAAAGCTGACATTTTAGTGCTGGTGGAATCATGCTGGAGTTTGTCGAGGATGATTCTTTGACTGCGGATGCTGGTGGGGTGAAAAGTGAGGACAAGAGGGACCCTATCCTGGTTCTGGAAGCGCGGAGAGTGGGTGAGGGCAGAGATGCAGGAAATGGATCGAACATGGTTGAGAGCCCTGTCGACCACAGTGGGTGGGGAAACTACAAATAAGGAAGAAGGAAGACATGTCAGCAGCACCGTTTTGGAAACTGGCATCATCTGAACAGATGCAAAGGAACTGGGAGAATGGGATGCTTTAGGATGTAATTTATCCTGTCAAACTGGTCTGTTGAAAATGCACTCAAGCGGGTAAATAAGAACGAATAAAAATTGGACATATCCTGATGCCACACGCAAAGTGCCCTTCCCACAATGTGAATACTAAAATGATATGAAAGCAACGTCACATTCAGGTGAACTTATTGTAAGCACGGCCCACTGTAGTAAGTACCAGGGCAGCTGCCACACACTGATCAAACCCTAAATCATTCTAGATAATAAACCAGCGGGAGGGCGAGCAGGCAACTTCTTGAAGGGTTACCAACTTCAAAGTGGAAAGGTGGGCTGGGTGAACTGGGTCAGTTTTCACAAAGCAGGACCTGGGGATGTGAGCGAGAAAGGGATTAGACGTTAGTCCGACCCCTATACATTTTGCAGACTCATAATGACGCCTTGATCTGTGTATAAAAAGGCACGGATGGGATGGGATCAATAAATCATACGCTGGCAGGAAATAGTGGAACCTTGCTCCTTGAAACCTTTCGGATTCTTTAAGGAGTGAGATTTCAGGTAAAGTTTCTGGTTGAATACGACACGTTGGCACGATGAGCACAACTTGTGAACATTGCCTGGTGCAGTGGAGTTTCATTCACAAAATCCGCTGGAAGTTGAATACTAGCAGCCAGAGAGCAGCGTGAAATATCTAATGGGAAACATTGTTAAACAGAATCAGATCGAAAAGTTACTCCATTCGATGAATTTTTGATCTCAAAATAAACTCCCCCATGTGTATCTACCTATCTGTGTCTTGTCCATGTTAGTGGAAGTTGTCTATCTGAACTTTATGTTAACTGATTACTAGTGAAATAGACATGTTTTGAATCTGCCGGGGATGTCTTTACGGGAGGAGAGAGTTTATAACTGAGATTGTTCTTGACAGGTTATTTTCTTTTCAGATCAGGCTGTGTCCACGTATCGAGTCGCTAGGCGGCGATGGGTGAGAGATACAGATTAGAGGTTCTGTGTCCCAGGAAGCGGCGGAGCAACCAGTGCCTGGCAGATGAAGATCCAAACTTCGGCAGCTTCCCCAAGTCCTCAGCAGAGAGCCAGCCCCTGAAATATGCGGTCACCCTGAGCGCTCAGTACGGCATCAATGTGTTTGTGCTGGGACTGGTGCTGACGGTGGCAGGGACCTTTCACAAAGCCGGAGTGGCACAGGAGCACACCTTAGCCTACCTCAGCACCCTCATGGCGATGCAACTGGCGTGGATGCTCTGGTACTTCCTAAGGATGCACGGGAAGAGAGGGCAGGTGACCGAGAAAGATGACCACGCCGGACCAAGGTGGCTGAGAGGTACAGTATGCAAATTGCCAAAGCACATTTCCGTTGTGACTGCTAACCATTTTGTGGTCTGGGGAAATGTTTCGACATTAGGGTTCATGTTTCTCATTAATGATGACCTTTATTGGTAATTAATGGCGGTGCAGTTATCTGAGTTCCATCTGAAAGGTATAAAAGACCAGTTTGGACAAGTTTTACTGGTACCCTTCATTTCCAAGTTTTGCTGGGGGGGGGGGGGGGGGTTCTTTTGAAAAAGTGCTAAACTATAAATGATTTACAACATGTCAGCTATGAACTTTGAAGAACGGGGAACCGGGCTAATTTGTGTTTCCGTCGTGTTTAAAGTTTGGTACATTTCATCTCTAGGTGGTTTAACCTTGTTTGCCATCTTGAGCTTAGTTCTGGATATGTTTAAAATTGGATACTACATTGGATATTCAAGCTGCCTCACAGTCGCCAAAGGTGTCTTTCCTGCCGTCCATGCAGTGCACACACTCTCCCAGGCATGTATATTTACCTGATTTACTGAGTGCTCTTTATTGTTGACTGGTGTCAGTACATTCTGTGTGTTTTTGTAAAACAATATGATTTATTTTCAGGTGTATTTCCTTTGGTTTCATGCAAAGGATGTCATTCGAACTTTTCAAATCATAGAAAGGTAAAACCTGTACCAAATCTAAATTTGCTTTATATTTTTTCAGTTATATTGTATAGTAAATTACCAGGCATGGATTTCAGGTTGAAATGTTTAGAATCGTTCAGCACAGAGGGATGCTATTCGGCTCACTGTGCTTGTGTTGCCTTTGTGGCAGCTATCCAATTTATCACACACTCCTGCTCTTTCCTTTCAATCATTTCATTTTCCTTTTAAGTATTTAATTTTTTTTTTAAATTCCAATTAAGGGGCAATTTAGTGTGGTCAATCCACCTACCCCGCATATCTTTGGGTTGTGGGGGTGAGACCCACACAGACACGGGAGAATGTGCAAACTCCACATACACAGTGATCCGGGGCCAGGATTGAACCCGAGTCCTCGGCACCATGAGGCAGCAGTGCTAGCCACTGCACCGCCGTGCTGCCTTCTTAAGTATTTATCCAATTCCCTTTTGAATGTAACTATTCAATCAGGCAATGCATTCCAAATCACAACAACTTGCTGTGTAAAATAATACATGCTCATATCGCATTTTTTTTGGCAATCACCGTTTTTTATTCATCAGGGATGTGGGCATCACTGGAGGTGTCAGCATTTAATGCCCATCTGTAGTTGCCTTTGAGAAGTTGGTTGTGAGCCACCTGCCTAGCAGTTTGGTACAGCATTGGTAGACCATGTCAGAAGGCAGTTAAGAGCTAGCCATATTGCTGTGGACCTAGAGGCATTTGTGATCTGGATGATGTATAGAAAGCAGATTTCCTTCTCTAAAGGGCATAAATGAACCAGATTGGTTTTGACAACAATCCAATTGTGTCAGGGTCGCCATTACAAATACAAACTTTATATACAGATTTATTGAATTAAATTAATTTGAGTTCACCTGTGGGATTTAAACACATGACCCCGAACCATTAAACCAGGCCTCTACACATCCAGCAACATAATCTATTGTACCCATAAAACGTACCCCATTAAGCCTGAAATCAATGCCTTTCTCTACTGGAAACAGTTTCCCCTTATTTACTATATTAAAAACTTGATTTTGAAAATCTCTATTAATTCTCCTCTTAATCCTCGCCGTTCTCAGGAGAAGAATCTCAGCTTCTCCAATCTCTCCACATAACTGAAGTTCTTCATTCTTAGTACCATTTAAGTAAAACTCTTCTGCGCTGCCTCTAAGGCCCTAACATCTTAAAGTGTGGTGCTAAGACAGAGTTCTAGCTGAGGCCTAACAAGTGTTTTATTAAAGTTTAGCATAAATTCCTTGCTTTTGTGTTTATTCCTCTAGCACGGGCAGCACGGTAGCATTGTGGATAGCACAATTGCTTCACAGCTCCAGGGTCCCAGGTTCGATTCCGGCTTGGGTCACTGTCTGTGCGGAGTCTGCACATCCTCCCCGTGTGTGCGTGGGTTTCCTCCGGGTGCTCCAGTTTCCTCCCACAGTCCAAAGATGTGCGGGTTAGGTGGATTGGCCATGATAAATTGCCCTGAGTGTCCAAAAGTGCCCTTAGTGTTGGGTGGGGTTACTGGTTTATGGGGACAGGGTGGAGGTGTTGACCTTGGGTAGGGTGCTCTTTCCAAGAGCCTGTGCAGACTCGATGGGCCAAATGGCCTCCTTCTGCACTGTAAATTCTATGAAAAAAATCTATGGATAAAACTAAGGACCCATATATGTTTTAACACACTTCTCAACTTGTCTTCCACCTTCATTGATTTGTGTACAGATGCTACCAGATCTCCGTTACTTCACCTCCTTTAAAATTGTACCATTTAGATCATATTACCTTTCCTTATTCTTCTTAAAATGTATCAGTTCACACTTCTCTGTAGTAAATCTCATCACCATGTGTCTGTCAATTTTGCCAGTTTACTGCCTCCTAAGGTCTGTTACTATTCTGTGCAATGCATATATTTCCCGAGTTATGTGTCAACTGAAAACCATGAAATGATGCACCGTGTACCCAAGTCCAGGTCATTAATATAAATAAAAATAACTGTGGTCCCAATACTGACCCCTGGGGAATACCAATGTGTAATTCTGTCCAGTCTGATAAACACCCATTCAGCAGTACTTCCTGCTTTCTGATCTTTCGACTACTTTCTATCCATTCTGCTACTGTCCTTTGAGTGCCAAAGACAAGTTTCTTATTTGGTACTTTCTCAGCAATTTCTGAACATCCACATATACAACATCAACCACACTACCTTTGTCAACACTCTCTGTTACTTCATGAAAAAACTCAATCAAGTTGGTCAAGTAGGATTTACCTTTAACAAATCTGTGTTGATTTTAATTTATTAGCCTGTCCAAATGCCAATTAATTTTGTACTGGATTATTATCTCTGAAAATTACCTAACCACTAAGGTTGAGCTGACTAGCTTGTAGGTGCAGGGTTTACTCCTCCTCCCTTTTCAACAGGGGTTTGTTTTTAATCTGTCGGTCCTCTGGAAGCACCTCACTGTCCAAGGAGGATTGGAAGATTATGGTCAGAGCTGCAGAAAATTCCATTTTTAATTCTCAAAAATACCTATGATGCATTCCGTCCAGACTGTATGACCTCTGTACTTTGAGGATCATCAGCAATCAAATATATTCTCTTTATTTTTATTATATCCATACCACTCTACTCTGCCTTTATGGTTAAATTGACAGCATCCTCTTCTCTAGTGAAGATAGATGCAAAATGTTAATGTGTACATCAGTCATGCTCTCTGACACCACATGATCACTTCTTGGCTCCTTAATCAGCCCACCCATTCTTTGACCACTCTTTGCTATTATGTTCATAAAAGACTTTTAGTTCCTTTTATGTTTGCCACTCATGTTTTCTCATACTCTCTCTTTGCCCCTTTATTTCTTTCTTATGGATGTGATCTTTACTTTCTATATTCAACTTGATTTTCTACTGTATAGTCAGCAGATGCTCAAAGTTGTTTCTGTTCCTTTTTACTTCCATATCTGTATTCATCCAGGGAGTTATAGCTATCTATGCCCCTTGTTATCACCCACAGCCCCTTGTTATCACCCACATGGAAATATGTCTACATTGTACCCAAAACCTCCTCTTTTACGACCTCCCATTGTTCAGTTACTGTTTTGTCTATTAGTTTTTATTCTCATGCATCTGGATTAGATTTATTTTCAACTCATGAAGTTAGTCCTCTTTCAGCTATTTGTTTTTTTATGCTTGAATGTACCTTTTCCTTTTCCAGAACTATCGTAATCCTGATGATATTTCGTTCAGTGTCCCCAAATGGTCTCCTGACACAAGCCTCTGGCATTTCATTCCCAGAACTAGACCCAGCACTGATTCCCTCCTCATTGTGCTGATCAAGATCATTCTCTTGTACAGATTTCAGAAAATCCTTCCCCTCTTTTACCTATAGGTTGCAATCCTAGTCTCTGTTAAACTAAGTGGAGTGTCTGTAATAGAAGCAGAATACCATGATGTTGGAAATCTAAAATAAAAACAGAAAATGCTGCGGAAACTCAGCAGGTCTGGCAACATCTGTGGAGAGAGAAACAGAGTTAATGATTCAAGTCCAACATGATTCTTCTATGGAGGTGGAGAGAGGTAGAAATGTGATGGGTTTTATGCTGTCGACAAAGGGGAGAAGTGCAGGTGGAGCAAAATAGGTCAGGGATAGGTTAAAGGGCAGGGAGGGTTAAATGACAAAGATGGCATGGAACATAAGAAAAAGGGAGTGGTAATGATAGTATTAAAGAGGAGGTGGCATAGTGGTACTGTCACTGGACTGGTAATGAGAGAAATGCTCTGGGGACCCAGGTTCAAATCCCGCCATGGCATATGGTGAAATTTGACTTCAATAAAAATCTGAAATTAAAAGTCTAGTGATGACCATGAAACTATTGTTGATTGTTGTAAAAACCTATCTGGTTCACTAATCTCCTTTAGAGAAGGAAATCTGCCATCCTTACCTGGTCTGGCTTACATGTGACTCCAGATCCACAGCAGTGTGGTTGACTCTTAACTACTCCCTCAAGGGCTATTAGGGATGGGCAATAAATGCTGGCACTGCCTGCGATGCCCACGAACAAATTCCCATGAACGAGTATTTTAAAAAAAGCTATGGTCTAGAGAAGGTGTTAATGGCACTGTCTGAAATCAAAATAGCAGAGTGTGTTAATAGCAGAAAAAAGGGCTCAGTGCTATCTGAAACCAAAAACATGAGAATAAGATACAGACTGGCATTGGGGGAAGAAAAAATCAAAACGGAGGACAAAATTCATGGACTAAAGTTGTTAAACTGATTATTGAGTCCGGAAAACTGTACAGTGTCTAATTAGAGGATGAGGTTCTGTTCCTTCAGCTTGCGTTGGGTTCACTGGAATATTGGAGCAGGTCAAGGACAGATATGAGGCGAGAAAGATGGTGAATTGAATTGGCAAGTGCCAGGAAGGTCGGGGTCATGCTTGTGGACTGAGTGTAGGTGTTCTGCAAAGTTGTCACCTAGTCAGCCAGCCACTACTCTAAGTTCTTGCACCTTTCAGTAATTTACCACATATTTGCTCCTTTGTTTCCCACTATTTGGTTGCCTGGACTGTATAGGCATTAAATAGCCATTGGGTAGAATTTTCCACTCTGCAGACTAAGACCAATGGTGGGAGGAAAAGCTGATGGGATTCCTGTTGGGTGTCAGGATGGCTGAACAGACATGCAATCTTCCACTGGTCAGCTCCTGGGGTCAAAGGTCATGACACCATATTTAAAGGGCACCCAGACAAATATTTGCTCAATGCAGGCCAGGAGTTCAACATTACTCCTCCAGAGTTTTTGCGCCTACAGTTCTTACAGGACAAACTGATAGATGTAACGGACCACGTTTAGGAACATATGAGAACTGGTGGCAATACACAGAACCTCACTGTTGACAACGCCAACCCATCCTCCAAGACACTCCCCCCATCCTTTCCCCAGAAACATTCCCCCTTCCCCAGTAAGCCTATTTCGCCTTTTCAATCTCTGCTTCAACCTTCCACGCTACACCCCCACTCCCTTCCAGCCTTCGCCTGCCTCCCATTTCCAGCCTTCCGCGCTACACCCCCACTCCCTTCCAACCTTCGCCTGCCTCCCATTTCCAGCTTTCCATGCTACACCCCCACTCCCTTCCAACCTTCGCCTGCCTCCCATTTCCAGCCTTCCGCGCTACACCCCCACTCCCTTCCAACCTTCGCCTGCCTCCCATTTCCAGCTTTCCATGCTACACCCCCACTCCCTTCCAACCTTCGCCTGCCTCCCATTTCCAGCCTTCCGCGCTACACCCCCACTCCCTTCCAACCTTCGCCTGCCTCCCATTTCCAGCTTTCCATGCTACACCTCCACTGCCTTCCAGCCTTCGCCTGCCTCCCATTTCCAGCCTTCCACGCTACACCCCCACTGCCTTCCAGCCTTCGCCTGCCTCCCATTTCCAGCCTTCCACGCTACACCCCCACTGCCTTCCAGCCTTCGCCTGCCTCCCATTTCCAGCCTTCCACGCTACACCCCCACTGCCTTCCAGCCTTCGCCTGCCTCCCATTTCCAGCCTTCCACGCTACACCCCCACTCCCTTCCAACCTTCGCCTGCCTCCCGTTTCCAGCCTTCCACACTACACCCCCACTCCCTTCCAGCCTTCGCCTGCCTCCCATTTCCAGCCTTCCACGCTACACCCACACTGCCTTCCAGCCTTCGCCTGCCTCCCATTTCCAGCCTTCCACGCTACACCCCCACTGCCTTCCAGCCTTCGCCTGCCTCCCATTTCCAGCCTTCCACGCTACACCCCCACTCCCTTCCAACCTTCGCCTGCCTCCCGTTTCCAGCCTGGGTGCAGTGTTTGCTAAATATGGTGGCAGGACCTTCGACCCCAGGAAGTGATGGTGCAATGGGAAACTTACTGCCCACCCCGCCATGAGATTCACTGAGCTGCTCGCAGATGTATAATTAATGAGCTGACTAGTGGAAGATCGCATGTGACTGAAGTTACGTGAGGTCCGCAAGAAGGCATAAACAGCCCACTGACCTCAAAATCATGGACGAGGTGAAGTATGCCAGGTGCATGCCACCCATATGCAATTGTAAAACCGAACTTCCAAAATTCTTGCTGGCGGGACACTTAATTTAGAGGGCAAAATTAATTCTGGCTAAGTGGCCTTTTAATTAGGATGCATAAGGTGCTAATGAATGCAGATGGTGTTCCCGACATTGTTCGCCAGCAAACTTTCTCTGCCTTTAACTTGCCATCAAAGCCAGGAGAACTGAATTCCAAACAAATTTTCTGCCAATGGGAAATTTAACTCTTCCAATCGCACCAAATTAAGTGCTCAACCTGCCACGATTCCCAGCATTGGCAGCAGCAGAAAATCCCGCCATGTCTTTAGCCTCCCAAGTACATCAACCCCTTCCAGTTTCTTCAATCAATACTGCCGCCACACTGTAGTGTTAATGGTGACTATGGGTGATTCCTGATTCCTTTTTGTCATTTGTTTATGTTAACATGCGGGCTAATGTTTGGGGTTTGGTGGGAGGATGGGATCATTGTTATTGATATGGGGATTGACATTACATTTGTTACTGATTATTGTTTATTGTTCGGTGTAAATTTGGGAGAAAATGTGAAAAAGGAGGAGAATAATTTTTTTTTAAAAGAAATCAATACTGCCATCACGTGCCTTGGTCTGGCTTTCCTATTTATCCTAAATACCTTTTCATCAAGAATATGAAGTTCCTTTGCCTCTACTGTTTGGAGTGAGGTCTCTGTTATTGCCACCAATCATAGTCCCATTAGGAGAGAAGTTAAAAGAAAATTCTGAATGTAAAGAGGTACTATGAAATTAAATTAACAAGGAACATAAAGCAAAATAGTAAAATATTTTGTAGACACATAAACAGTAAAATAAAGGCTGTGATAGGAATAGGACCAAGAAGGGATATGCAGGATAATACCATAGGTTTTGACAAAGATGGCAGAAATATTAACAAATAATTTTGCTTTGGCATTTACCAGGGAGGTAGAACAAGAAGATGTGACATTGAATTCTGAGAAGAGCAATGAGATGCATGGATTTAAAATAAAAATATGTATTGAATAAATTACACAAACTCAAAGATGATAAAACCCCTTGTTGAGATGGACTGAATGCATGTATTTTAAAAGAATCTAGGGAAGAGGTGGCAGAGTCATTATACACATATATAGTAATTCACTGGAGAAAGGTGTAGTGCCAGAGAACTGGCTGATAGCGAATGTAATTCCTATACTTAGAAAGGAGGAGAGAACGTGTCTTGGGAATTATAGACCAGTGGGCTTAATATTGATGGAAGGAAAAGCAATGGAATCCTTATTAAAGAAGAGAATAGAAGAACATCTAGAAATGGGAAAATGGTCAGCATGTATTTAAAGAGGAAAAAAATCTTGCTTGATCAACCGTATCACATTTTTTGAGGAGTTAACATAGAGAGTAGACAATGGTAATACTGTTGTTATAATTTACTGGGACTTTCAAAAGGCCTTCAATTAAGTGCCACATAAAAAGTAATGAATAAAGTCAGAGAATGCAGAGACAGGGGAAAATGGCAGAATGGATTGCGAGCTGGTGTCAGACAGAAAGCAGAGAGTGGGAATAAAATGTAGTGATTCAGAGAGGCAGATGATAGGAAGGGTCAGCCGTGTAGCATTTGCTGTTCACAATTTTCATTAACGATTTGAGCGTTGGAGTCAAAAACACAATTTCTAAATTTGCCAACCACACCAAATTGGGGGATTGTCAATACTGAGGAGGGTGGAACAAATTACGGGAGGACATTCATAGATTTTCAGAATGGGAAAATAATTGGCAACGGAAATGCGTCACAGTTAAATGTGGGGTAGCAGATTTTGGTATGAATAATGGGGAAATCACATTACTTGGAAGGTGCAAGTCTAGGTGGGGTTGAGGAACAAAGAGATCTTGAAGTAAAATATATCAGTCAGGCAAAGTTGCACCACGGGTGTGAAGGCCAACAAAAAAACAAAAGCTAGAATTAACATTCGGGAAGTAACATGTAATGAACCTTGATCAGACACAGTACTGCAAATAATTCTGTTCATTATATTTTAAATGTGATATGGTTGACTATGGGTGATTCCTGATTCCTTTTTATCATTTGTTTATGTTAACATGCGGGCTAATGTCTGGGGTTTGGTGGGAGGAAAGGGATCATTGTTATTGAAATGGGGATTGACATTACATTCGTTTCTGATGTTTGTTGTTGGGTGTAAATTTGGGAGAAAATGTGAAAAATGAGGAGAATAAAAAATATTTTTAAAAAAGTAAACGTGATATGGAGGCACTGGGGAGGCCACAGAAATGATTTACTTGGATAATACCAAAAATGCATGGATATATAT
Source organism: Scyliorhinus torazame (assembly GCF_047496885.1). Lineage (NCBI taxonomy): Eukaryota > Metazoa > Chordata > Chondrichthyes > Carcharhiniformes > Scyliorhinidae > Scyliorhinus > Scyliorhinus torazame. The sequence continues at coordinate 93,168,121 of NC_092709.1, forward strand.
GTCAGGAAATGGTTAACAGATTGTATCTCTTTACTCTTGAAAAAAAAGAAGGCTGAGGGGTGGCCTAATAGAGGCCTTTAAAATGATGACTGGTTTAGGTAGGGTAGATACAAAGAGAACGTTTCTTCTTGTGGGCAAAAGCATAATTGGAGACTGTTAATATAAAATAGTCATTAAGAAATTCAATACAGAATTCAGAAGAAACTTCCTTACTAAAGTGTGGTGAGAATGTGGATCTCATTACCAAAGGGAGTGATGGAGATGAATAGTGTGGATGTATTTAAGGGAAGGTTAGACAGGCATATGGAGGAGAAGACAATAGATAGTTATGATCAGAATATTTTGTCATTTGTTTTGTCTGGTGAAAGTTATCTCTTGATGTATAAGTCACTGCAGTATTGTGTGAGAAATTGCCATTGGATTTTACAGCTTTCCATAAAAATAGTCAACAGAGACCTTGGTACAATGGTGATGGAGTACAAATAATAACTTTCATGTTCTTGTTAAATGTTATACTGTATTTTAACTTTACCGTTGAACGATAAACCACATTAGGTATTGTTTTAAAGATAAAGACTGTCATTAAGATAAATTTATTTTTGAAAAGTGAGATAATTGTCGCCTGAAAGTAATTTGAAGATCTGTTACGGGCGAGGCATTTTCAGAACCCCAAAATGTATCATGGAGTTCAACCAACCTCTCCCTTTAATGTATTTGTTGCTTTTCCTAGCACACGGCTTGCTCCCTAGGTGTGGAATTACAATTATGGACATGTGGGTTTTTAAACACAAAACAAGGTTTATTCCGTGAACTCAACTTAACATCTTAAATAAACATTGGATCTCTTAACACCCCTTTCTTCAAAGATAACTCAGAAAATATTGCAACTGTAAATAATTCCTCAAAATGTTCCTTCAAACTGCCAAGAGACTTAATCCCTTTAAGCAGAATCACATCAGGTTAAAGGCTTTACTATTATGAGTTTCAATCACCCAAATGATCCGGAGATAGTCTTTCATGGCAGAGATCCAGCTCACTGCAACACAGACACTCCCCAAGCTCTTTTTCTCCAAACTGCAGCTCTCTGGAAACACACAGACATACACAAGCTGCTTTTTAAAACTGCCGCTCTCTGGAAACACCCAGACACACACAAGCTCTTTTTCAAACTGCAAAACTAAACTGCAAAATGGCTGATCTAAAACCCAGCTCCACCCACTCTCTGACATCACTGTTTTCTTAAAGGTACATTGCTTAAACATCCGTGTCTTAAAGGTACTCTCACATGACAGATCTAATATATTATAAGTAAATGTTGTTCTTTTAATTCTGATTTTTTTAAACCACTGTGGTTTCCAGGAAATAATTTTCCATGATAAAGTCCGTGATGTGTTTTCATGTCTGAACATATTTTCTCCACTTTTTGTGCATTACAAGATCACTTTCTTTTTAGATTTGGAATGATTCATTCTGTCTTTACAAACCTATTGTTGTGGGTGAATGGTGTAATTGCAGAGTCGAAACATCAGCTAAGTGACCACCAAAAGCGACTGGCAGCGCTTGGCTTTGCCAACTTAACTGTGGGTAAGACATTTTAGTAAGTTAAGTCCTAAATTAGAGGACATTGATCAGTTGCAGAGAATTTTTCAAATGAATGTGCACACAAAATCTGGAATGAAGTGTATGATCTAAACTGATTAGTTTCAATTTAGATGCACTTAGGTCCCTTTAAATATCTGGGGCGGGATTCTGTGATACTGAGGCTAAGTGTTGACGGCCTCGGAAACGCTGTCGCATTTCTCGACGACATCAACACGGCCTCAGGATCAGCAATTCTGGCCCCTACAGGGGACCAGCACAGCATCGGAGCGGTTCACGCCGCTCCAACTGCTGATCCCGGCATCAACTGGGTGCCGCGGGATTCGCGCATGCGCAGTGGCACCGGCACCAACGCTCGCATGCGCAGTGGCTTCTTTCAACGTGCCGACCCCGACGCAACATGACACAAGGCTACAGGGGCCAGCGCGGAAGAAAGGAGGCCCCCAGCCAGGGAGGCCGGCCTGCCGATATGTGGGCCCCGATCGTGAGCCAGGCCACATCGGAGGCCCCCCCCCAGGGTCGGGCTCCCCTCCCCGCCCCCCCCCCCCCCCCCCCACCCACAGCCCCCCCCCCCCCATCGACCCTTCCACGTCGAGTTCCCACCGGCTGAGAGCAGGTGTGGACGGTGCCGACGGGACTCGGCTTTTTTATGACGGCCGCTTGGCCCATCTCGGGCCAAGAATCGGGGGCCGGCCACGTAGAGCAGCCCCCGACCGGCGGCGTACCAACCACACCGGTGTCAATTTTCCACTCTGTGGAGAATTGCGTGCCGACGTCGGGGCGGCGTGGCGCGATTCGCGTCGGTCGCAGGGATTCTCCGGCCCAGCCCGGGTTGAGAGAATCCCGCCCCTGATAATGAACAATTCTCCCAGATGCCAAAATTCTATATGTTCTAAAATATTAATGACATTATCTTCATTCTGCAACCAGCAAGACATCTTGTAACATTCTAAATAAATGGCAAATTACATCAATTCGGCTTGAACATAAAATTAGTGAGTAATCCATATAGCCAGATTACCACAGTGGAGATCGAACCCTTATGTTTGCATCTGACAGATTATGGAATCCAGAATTTTAGAAAATCAGTAACATAGAAACCAATCCCCTTAATCAGGTAATGAAATTTTCCATGCGTTGTTGGAGCATAAGTCAGATTGTGAGAGTGAAGGGACAAGGGGTGGCACGGTAGCACAGTGGTTAGCATTGTTGCATCACAGCGGCAGGGTCTAAGGTTCGATTCCCGGCTTGGGTCACTGTCTGTGCGGAGTCTGCACGGTCTCCCCATGTCTGCGTGGGTTTCCTCCGGGTGCTCCGATTTCCTCCCACAGTCCAGAATGACGTGCTGTTAGGTGAATTGGACATTCTGAATTCTACCTCCGTGTACCCGAACAGGCGTCGGAATGAGGCGGTAACTTCATTGCAGCGTTCATGTAAGCCTACTTGTGACAATAAAGATTATTAATTTTAAAAAGTAACAAGCTGTGTCAGTGTGCTGGCCAGTTAGTATACTCTACATAGAAATCAACAAGGGACACAATGCACTCATTAAACAACACACTGATAGAGTTTACATTTCGAGAATACCTGGGGCTAGATTTTCAATGTAATCAACATCAGATGGATTCTCTAACCGATGGGTGATCCACTCTGTCAAATGTGAAAGCAAAAAGTGAACCCAAAGATTACACAATGAAGTAGCAGCTCTCACTATGAAATCAAATTAACTTTAACAGTTGTTACAACAGGTTAAATAGTAACTCTAGACTGCTTTAGGGGCTGGTTTAGCACAGTGGGCTAAATAGCTGGCTTGTAATGGAGAACAAGGTAGCAGCGCGGGTTCAATTCCCGTAGCGGCCTCCCCGAACAGGTGCCGGAATGTGGCGACTAGGGGTTTTCACAGTAACTTCATTGACGCCTACTTGTGACACTAAGTGATTATTATTATCAAAGATTTCCCCATATTTCTGAATTGCAGTTTGTTTGATTTGTTCTGTCCCGGTATAATGATAGTCAATATGCCATGAAAGCAGATTTTGGCAGTTACACAGTACTTAATATATACTAAGTAACGTCCGAAAGCTTTTGTGGCCAATTAGTTATTTCTTTTGAAGTAAAGGCAAACATTATTTATTTTTTAAAAAAATTTTTTAAGAGTACCCAATTCTTTTTTTTCCAATTCAGGGGCCAATTCACCTACCCTGCACATCTTTTTGGGTTGTGGGGGTGAGACCCACGCAGGGGAGAATGTGCAAACTCCACACGGACAGTGACCCGGGATCGATCCTGGGTCCTCAGCATGGTGAGGCAGCGGTGCTAACCACTGTGCCACCGTGCCGCCCTAAAGTAAAGGCAAACAAAGCAGCCAACTGGCACAAAAAGTCATATAAGTAACAATGGAATAAGTAAGCACTTGATCTGTTCTTGATGCGACCTGACCCCATATTCCCTCCATGACAAAGACCACCTAGTTTCACTTCTGTAACATTGCCTGTGACTGCCAAATTCACCCCATCTGACACGGAAATCCTCGTCCATGCATTTGCCACTTTGAGTTCTGGTTGGCCTCCCATCTTTCACTCTCCAGTCACTTAAACACATCCAAGGCTCTGCTATCCTATCCAACACCAAGTTCCACTTTCCCATCAGCAGTGCCACCATAAACATTTTTCATTGGCTTCTGCACCCCCCCACCCCCCCACCCTGCCAACAGCTCAAACTTAAAATTTTTATCCTCATGTTCAGATAGCTGCACCTTTTTGCCCCCTCCCCCTCCCCGTAACTTCTGCTAGCACTGTAACCCCACAAGCTCTCCATTCCTCTGACTCCAACTTCTTGTGCATCTTGTGCTCTGGTTGTCCAGCACTGGGTGCACCCTGTTCAGCTGCCTTGCTTTCGCACATGGGAATGTCCTTCCTAAACTGTTCTACTGTTCTGTCCCCTCCTTTAAAACTCCCCATTAAAACAAAAGTCAGACATTTCTTCTAATATCAGTCCTTCGGCTTGATATCGATTTTTAAACTTGCTTTTCTATGAAAGGGATTTTGAAAAGGGCACTGCTTGATGTTTCATTTGAAATTGTTGAATTTACATTAATTAAATTGCTGCAGTCATTTAGGACTGAAAATGTATTTTGTATGGGCATTGTCAATAATGTGATTGATAGGCAGACATGACAACCAACCTGGAGGCCCAGAGTATCACTCCAGATGATAGTGATTTGTGGCTGGAGTTTTCCAAAACATCTTTTTATTGTCTTGGCAATATTTGTATGCCAGTCTTCCCATCCACACTCATATTAGTGTCAGGGGCAATCACTTTCAGGATGCAAAGCTATCTGAACACAATTGGATAGATTTCATTCAGAAAATAACACTTTGGGATACAATATGTGAGTAACTGGAGACACGAGGGGGGCACGGTAGCACAGTGGTTAGCACAGTTGCTTCACAGCTCCAGGGTCCCAGGTCAATTCCCAGCTTGGGTCACTGTCTGTCTGGAGTTTACACTTTCTCCCCGTGTCTGTGTGGGTTTCCTCCGGGTGCTCCGGTTTCCTCCCACAGTCCAAAGGTGTGCAGGTTAGGTGGATTGGCCATGTTAAATTGCCCTTAGTGCCCAGAAAGGTTGGGTGGCGTTACTGGGTTGTGGGGATAGGGTGGGGATATGGGCTTAGGTAGGGTGCTCTTTCCAAGGGCTCACTGTCGCACATTTGGAAGGAAAACGGTGACTTTAGATTTATGGTTCTCGCTTCCATTCTGTCGCAAACTAGTTTGATCAATGTGTATTGTAATAATTAGTCAATAACTCCATTATCTTGTACTATGCAATTTCCAGGGGTTTAGAAGGCCAGCTGGATGAACCCTGTTTTTTTTTAACTCGACATTCCTCCATTCCGATCAACAGAGGGATGACACAGCGATTGGGTGGTTCAATGTTCTGATCATGATGGATGGGGCCACTGATTCTGTACCTACTGCATCAAGTACACAGTGCATACCTACACTGCCACTGGTACATTAACAATTCCCAAACCCAATCAGATTATACTGCCCTCTACCTTTTACTTGTTCTTTTTAATTTGTGTCTTTTTCTCTCTCTCAATCCACTGTCTATTCTCTCTTCCCTCCATTTATTTATCTTTCTGTCTCTCATGTGAGTTTAGTATACCCCATCCCACCTCCATTGTTCACTCTGTTTCCTTTCATGTGAGGAGGTAGGACATTTCAAAGCAGTCACCAGCTTCCAGAGCGATTTGTTTTCAGCTCTGAGACATTAGTTTCCACATTGTGGGCAGCACAGTAGCACAAGTGGTTAGCACTATGGCTTCGCAGCGCCAGGGTCCCAGGTTCGATTCCCTGCTGGGTCACTGTCTGTGCGGAGTCTGCACGTTCTCCCCGTCTCTGCGTGGGTTTCCTCCGGGTGCTCCGGTTTCCACCCACAGTTCAAAGAAGTGCAGGTTAGGTGGATTGGTCATGATAAATTGCCCTTAGTGACCAAAGAAAGGTTACTAGGGGTTATTGGGGATAGGGTGGAAGTGAGGTCTTGAGTGGGTCGGTGCAGAGTTGATGGGCCGAATGGCCTCATTCTGCACTGTATGTTCTATTCCAGGGATCTGCAACGCAAATGCCGACTGATGTGAATGGGTGGGGTGGCTAACCCAACAAACATCGACCACCTGTCATGTGAGAGTACCTTTAAGAAATGGGTGCTGAAGAAATGTACCTTTAAGAAATGGGTGTTTATCAGTGATGTCAGAGTGTGGGTGGAGCTGGGCTGTCAGCCTAACAGAAGTACATTAGGTTTACATTCACTACTGAGAACATTTATAATTCTGAATTCACCAAATGATCAAGAGATAGTCTTTTGATGGCAGAGAGAACAGCAGTACACCTGCTTGGTCTGGCTTCAGCTCCAACACTGAAAACAAAACTAAAACACACCCTGCAGCAAACAGCCTAAAACAAAAGTAAAAAGCTGACAGACAGCCCAGCTCCACCCACTCTCTGGCATCACTGATGAACATCTATTTCTTAAAGGTACATTTCTTAAGTTCCCATTTCTTAAAGGTACTCTCACATGACACAGCATACAATTGCTGAGCAACTAATATCCAAACGGATTACTAGAAAAATGGGAGTTATTTTACTGATTAAAGTGATTGAAATTAGATTTGATACTGCTGCAATGTGAGATTTTAAAATAATGTTTTCCATTACAAGTGGTCGGTGTTACCTGTTGAATACTCTCTTACACCAAACTGGAAGAGTTTGCAGATGTATTAGGTCTTGAGGAGTCTCAAATTTGACAATTTTCAAGGATAATCTGGACAATGTTTTATTCCATTTCATTGCAGAAAAGGCTGGACCAAATTGCAGCTGCACTATCAGTGCATGCGCTGCTTTCTACAAAGGCTTCTATTACATGTACCCTTTCTACATTGAGTATCACGTATTCGCATCTGCCATGCTCTACATCATGTGGAAGAACGTCGGGCGCAAGATGGAACATCACAGACCCCCCAAACTCGTGTTTAAAACACGCTACCACATCTTGCCAGGACCAGTGCTGGGAGCAGCTGTCTTCGCCACCACCATAGGAATTCTTGTTGTGTACAGCATACAGGTGGGCTACTCAAAGCGCCACCGACAGTCTGCTGTGACCATGTTTTACTTGTACAGTATCGCAGTACTCTGCTTAATGTCTGCAGCTTCCACAACCGGCCTGGCCGTTTACAGAATAGACGATGGGTCCATCATGGATCATTCCAAAAATCCGTCCCGCAAACTGGATGGCTGCCTCCTGGTCAGCACAGCTTGTGCCTCCTGGCTGCTGTCCTGGTGCTCAGTGCTGGCTGCGATCTGTGCACAAGCCCCCCTGTCCCACACCTGGCTCAGTATACCCGTCTCCGCCCTGGTCATCATTGAGAAATCGGTGCAAAACGTCTTCATCATCGAATCCCTGCACCGCGAACGGGACAAGGGCGAAGGGGGAGAGCTGGGGAGGATCCAGGGGGCCTTGGCCGGCCTTGCGGCTTCCAGCCGGCTCCCCGATTGTGGCATCGTCAACAGAGCCTTGGAGAAGGCGGAACAGGGGGGGTGCTGCGCGGCTGCAGGGTGCATCACTCCCTCTCCAGGCGGCAGCAGCAGCAGCAGCGGTGTGTGCAGTGAGCAGCAGAGCCTGCCCCAGACCCCTGCTGACCCCTTCCCTCTCCCTAACCGCGGGCACACGGAGAAACTGGACAAGAAGAGGATAATACTGAAGAACATCACCGCCTTCCTGTTCCTGTGCAATATTTCGGTAAGAGAACCAATTTGAAAAGAAACACATTTCATTCACAAATTAGTGTTTTTTGTTCAGCAGCACTCACTATAAAGGGGGTATCACCCAAAACAACCTCAGCAGAGTGTCAGATTTGTTAAACAAATCAGGAATTTGTAAAACAAATGTATGGAAAGTAATCATACTTCCACAAGTGGACAATTAAACCAAATGTGACATTGTTTGAACAAAACCTTTAAGGGGGGAAAGGAGGGAGCTCGGTAAGTATCCAATAGGTGCAGTGCAAAAGGATTACTTGAGATAAATGTAGCCAAAGAGATTAAGGATAAATTTGGAAAGTTATTCCAGCTGTGCAATAGCGAAAAAGCAGTTAGAGGGGGAATTAGAACAACTGCCAAGGATAAAGGAGGCAGTGAAGTTCAGAAATGTAACAGTTAGAATATTGAATAGTGGATGGGTCCAGCATTCTATTGCAAAAAACACCCTCTTTTGCCAATTCTGGTCCCTTTGATAATCCCAATCTAAAAGTGCCGACGCTTCTCCGTTACACCTGTAGGCGGCACTGTGACCACGGATTTATCACCTGTGATAAATTCAGTCCACAGGAACGGTAAGAAACCAGGGGGAATCAGTGCTTGTTCACAAAGGAGGATGCCTTCCTAAGAATACACACTAGAGCCTTTTCAAACTCAGCTTTTGTAAACTCTTCACTGTTTCAAAAGTTGTGCCTATTTTAAAATCGTTTAATCAATAAACTCTGGGCATATGTAGGCCTTTGTCGTGTCAGGGTCCCTTCAATGTCAGAAAAACTGGGGCCTCCACATTCACTGAAAATTGGTGACACCTCACTGCGTGTTTTCCCAATTCCTCCGAGCCGAGTAGCTCTCCTCCACCGATAAGTACATTTCATAATAATTCTCTGGCAAAAAGTCATCCAGACTAGAAACGTTAGCTCCCTTCTCTCCACTGATGCTGTCAGACCTGCTGAGATTGTCCAGTATTTTCTAATTCCACCTGTAAACGGAGCTCCAAGGAAGAATGAGGGAAACTTAAACTTGTACCTCAGGGAACTTGTACCTTACAGAGGTGTGCAAAGAAGGTAGATACAGATGACTATCTACAAGGTAACCAAGAAATGGGCTTAAATTAGACGTTTGTGAACACAAATTTGAAACAATTGCCTCTTAACTTTGCTGGTCGGAGTAATGTACACTTTGAATAATCTATCAATTATGCAAAGGAATATAGACAAAATATTGGGGTGTTGTAGTACAATTAGATGACATAATGGAAGAGCTAAAGCACACAAGGGGAAAACATTGATGGATTAAATGGCTATATTTTATCCCTGATTTTCCATGTGCTGTTAAGATTTTTAAAGCTCTTAACTTTTGAATATTATGAACATCTGCAATATGTCATAAAGAAGGTAGAAATATTAAATACAACCGGGCTCAAAAGATTAATGAAACTGTAATTCTAAAGCTGGATACATTTATGTCCTATTACCAGGTATGCACTGCCTGTTATCTTCCTGCTGCCATGATTATTGACTGAGCTTTTGTGTCAATATTTACCATTGTAAATGATTGTGTAAACATGCCCCATCCAACAATGTAGTAAAAGTCCCTGAGCCCCAGGTGACTTTGTGATGTAAGGTCTTTGTCACAAATCTGTCCATATCTTGTATATTAACAAAAACTTTATGTTCATCAGCCAACTATTGACAATATAATGGGTCATTTAATAGTTTCTTATCAATAAATCAATTTGAGTTACAAAAATAATCATGATAAAAGGTGTGACATGGTGGCATAGTGGTTAGCACTGCTGCCTCACAGCCCCAGAGACCTGGGTTCAATTTCAGCCTTAGGTAACTGTCTGCGTGGGTTTCCTCCAGATACTCCGGTTTCCTCCCATAGTCCAAAAATGTGCAGGTTATGTCGATTAGCCATGCTAAATTGCCCCTTAGTGTCCAAAACGTCAGGTGGGGTTGCAAGGATAGGGTGGGGGCTTAGATCTAGGTGGGCTTAGATCTAGGTAGGGTGTTCTTTCAGAAGGGCAGTGTAGACTCGATGGGCTGAACGGTCTCCGTCTGCACTGTAGAGATTCTATGAAATGGCATGTTAAAATGTGAACTAAGAGCTATTAAAACTTTTGAATAGCCACAGTAATCACATTTCTAAATGACAAAAACATTAATTTGTTTTCAATTATGTAGGTAAAGAATAGGTTTTATTGCACCTCCATCTTCCCTCTACTGTTGAATCAATGGTTGGGACTCTATTCACCTGGTTCCATTCTTACCTATCTCATCATAACCATAACCCGCACATTTAGCTCTGGTGTCCCCAAGGACCATTGGTTACATCATCCAAGGTATGTTGACAACACCCACTTCTACCTCATCAGCACCTTTCTCAACCCCTCCCCTGTCCCGACATTATTAGACTGACTTGTCTGACATTTGGTACTGGATGAGGAGAACTTTCTTCCAATTACATATTAGAGAAACTGAAGCCATCGGCCGGTATTCTCCATTGTGAGTCCACCCCGCGACCGCTGCTAGTGAGGACGGAGAATTTGGTAAACAGCCAAATCTCCCATTCCCTGCAGCGGCACCGGAGAATCCCGCTGCTGTGAACAGTCAGAGAATCCTGCATTGGGCGGGATTCTCCGATTGTGAGGCTAAGTCCTCACGCCGGCATGGGAATGGTGGCATTTTACACCTGAAAATTTGGCGCAAAATGGCCACCGATCCTCTGTGTAGCTGGGGGCTAGCATGCCGACAGCATGGAGCACCCTGCTCTAGCTGGCGATACAGCCCAGAGAATTGCTGGACACGTAGCCGCGCATGCGCACGGCGGTGACCTGCAACGGCATCACCGTACAACATGGCGCCAACCGCTCGCGGACCCGGCCTGCAAAATAGTGCCACCCCTTTGGCCGGCTCATGAGCCCCGGACCACCCACCAACAGTGCCCCCAGCCCCTGATAAAGTTCCCCCTGCCTGCGGATCAGCCCTCCCCTGACTGTGGTGGCACTGGACTGAGTCCCTGATGGATGAGACCACACACGACCGACACTGTCGGGAACTCGGCTGGTCGGGGGCAGAGCATCGGGGGGTGGGCCTCAGGCAACGTCCTGAGGCTGTCAGTACAGCATGCGGTGTACTTTCCGAGTATGCTGCTTTGGAGGGGACTGAGCATCGTGAAAGCGGAGCCAGCCCCGATTTGGGGATTCTCCGGCCGAACGCGATTTCAGCGACCGGAGAATCCTGCCCAATATTGTCTTTGGTTCCCACCACAAATCCCGTTCGCTAGCCACCGACCCCATCCTTCTCCCTGGCAATTGTCTAAGACTGAATCAGACTGTTCGCAATCTTGGTGCCATCACGAAGACCACTTATTTCCATCTCTATAACATTCCCCGACTCCACCCCTGCCTCAGCTTGTCAGCTACTGACATTTATTAATTCCTTTGTTGCCTCTGGACTTGATTACTCTCACATCTACGCTCCATAACTTGAACGTATCCAAAATTCGGCTGTTTGTCTTATAACTCACTCAAATCCCATTAATTCATTGCCACCCTGTGCTGGCTAAACCACATTAGCTCTCAGATAACAAGCTTTGATTTTAAAATTCTGATTCTTACTTTCAAATCGGTTGTTGGCCTAATCTTTCCCTACCTCTGTAATCTCCTTCAGGTTCACAATTCTCTGAGATATCTATGTTTCTCTAATTCTGGTCTCTTGAGCATCCCTGATTTTAATTGCTCCACATTGAATCATAGAATTTACAGTGCAGAAGGAGGCCATTCGGCCCATCGAGTCTGCACCGGTTCTTGGAAAGAGGGCCCTACTCAAGTCCACACCTCCATCCTTTCCCCGTAACCCAGTAACCCCACCTAACCTTTTTGGACACTAAGGGCAATTTATCATGGCCAATCCACCTAACTTGCACATCTTGGATTGGATTGGATTTGTTTATTGTCACGTGTACCGAGGTACAGTGAAAAGTATTTATGTGCGAGCAGCACAACAGATCATTAAATACATGAAAAGGAAATAAAAGAAAATACATAATAGGGCAACACAACATATACAATGTAACTGCATAAGCACTGGCATCGGATGAAGCATACAGGGTGTAGTGTTCATGAGGTCAGTCCATAAGAGGGTCATTTAGGAGTCTGGTAACAGTGGGGAAGAAGCTGTTTTTGAGTCTGTTTGTGCGTGTTCTCAGACTTCTGTATCTCCTGCCCGATGGAAGAAGTTGGAAGAGTGAGTAAGCTAGGTGGGAGGGATCTTTGATTATGCTGCCTGCTTTCCCCAGGCAGCAGGAGATGTAGATGGAGTCAATGGATGGGAGGCAGGTTCGTGTGATGGACTGGGCGGTGTTCACGACTCTCTGAAGTTTCTTGCGGTCCTGGGCCGAGCAGTTGCATACCAGGCTGTGATGCAGCCCATAGGATGCTTTCTATGGTGCATCTGTAAAAGTTGGTAAGGGTTAATGTGGACATGCCGAATTTCCTTAGTTTCCAGAGGAAGTATAGGCGCTGTTGTGCTTTCTTGGTGGTAGCGTCGATGTGGGTGAACCACGACAGATTTTTGGAGATGTGCACCCCTAGGAATGTGAAGCTGCTAACCATCTCCACCTCGGCCCCATTGATGCTGACAGGGGTGTGTACAGTACTTTGCTTCCTGAAGTCAATTACCAGCTCTTTAGTTTTGGACCGTGGGAGGAAACCGGAGCACCCGGAGGAAACCCATGCAGACACGGGGAGAATGTGCAGACTCCGCACAGATAGTGACCCAAGCCGGGAATCGAACCTGGGACCCTGGAGCTGTGAAGCAATGGTGCCAACCATTGTGCTACCGTGATGGCTGTGTATTCAGCCCTTTGGGTCCTAAGCTCTGGTATTCATACCCGAAAGCATATTGCCTCTCTACCATGCTTTCCTCCTTTAAGACACTCCTTAAGACTTAACTCTTTACCCAGACTGTAGGTCCTCTTCCCTAATATCACCTTACGTGATCAGTATCATATTTTGTTTTATCACTGCAATGGTGCTATATAAATACAACTTGTTGTTGTTGAAGTATTTTCAAGCCATGCATCCTTTTAAAATTATCCAGAACCTGGAGAGTCTATAGCTACCCATTACTTTCTCCATAGCAAGACTTCTGCCAATCCAAGTCAACTTCCCAGCCAATCAGCAGCCTTTGCTCCTGGAGCATAAATTGTTGTGACAGTTTGAAATTTGGAATGCTTGCATTTGTCCTGATGAGTGCAAGATGAAAAACTTTGACAGCCTTTCTCTTCTCAGCAATGAAGTGTGTTATTAATGTAAATCATATATTTACTAATATTTATCAATGTTATGGCCAGTAACTTTTTAAAGTGGAGATTATCAATTACACTTGAGTCAGACACTGAGGTATAACGCTGATATATGCTAACCAACAATTCAGCTACATAACATGGATGTAAAATACGGCACTGCCAATATGAAACCTATTGGAGACAAAAAAAGATTTGTACTAATGGCAAAGTTACTCATTTTAGTGTGTTGCATTTTGACATTACTCTGTTGCGAGTAAATAAGTATCTTATAATGTCAAATAGTAATCAACCTAACTGTAAATTCTTTCTTTCCTTTTTAAAGTTTTGGATACTTCCAGCATTTGGAGCTTGGCCCCAGTTTGCCAATGGTTTGGAAGAAAATGTTTATGGGTTTGAAACATGGATTCTAATCGTAAATCTTGCAATGCCCTTTGCTATTTTCTACCGCATGCACGCATCTGCATCACTTTTTGAGGTGTTTTGTGCAACTTAGCTAATGTTTTAACTAGCTTTAATAAAATGCACATATTTATAAGATAAACTACGTTATTGGGTTTAATTTTCATGTACCTGTCAAGGATTTTAACTTTGTACTGTCATGTATTTAAAGGAATATGCTGGTATATGTAATAACCTATATTGAAATTCTGTTGTATAAGTAAGATTTTTCAATATCACATGGATACTTTACATTGCATTTGAACACAAATGTTGTGACTGTTCTGTATTAGAAATAAGGTGATGCATGCTTGCAAAATATATCTATCTTGTGGTAATTCAATGTTGTTTGCTTCAGTTAAATGACACCAACACACAATAGAGGTAACAATCCTTCACACATGTATAATTTAGCTTGTGACTGAGCTTTAAGCACAGTTCATATTAGCATTGTGCATCTAGGCCTTTATAAAGTTCGTAGGAATTCCCATTTCATATTGGAAATGAAAGCTGACACACTCAGCATGTTACAAGCTGAGAAATATTAGTAAATGCAGTGACATACACGACCAACAATTGGTCTCTAAAAAGATTGCTTCGTAGTTATTGCTGATGTTTACAGCTTTGGAAAGCATTGCTCTTAGTAACAAAACATTTTATATATTTCATATCTATAATGTGCTTCCAATAAATGAAATACTATATCTGCTGGTACTGAAACAGCAGGGTCGAATTTGTTGCTCGTTTGCAGTTCTGGTTATTTTTTTGTGCTGTCATTTTCAGTGATCACAGCCTCTTCAGCTGATTCCATACCATCTATGCATCCTGCAGTAAAAATAGCGGCAATGTGGTTTTCCCAGAAACATTAATAGCCAAAAGCAGAGTGTTGGTTATGGTCTCAGGTTTTGTGGAGCTTGTTTGTAATACATGAAGCTGGAGTTGTTAATAGTTGCTTTTGTTTCCAGGGTTATTTTTAACTATATGAATGACAGCAGAAGTGTTTTTAACCAACGCTGCCTGTTCTTGCTGCTCATAGCTTTAATGCACCCTTTTATCTTAGCTCAGGTTTTTCAAGTCACAGGAAAGAAGGTGGTTTCAACTGAACGCAATCTGAATGGAGTATAGTTTATAATCCAAGCCTAATATTCTGTGTGGTTAAAGACGAGCAGAAGGCTTCTGTGATAATAATGGTGCATTTGCTGTATGCCTGTGGTTTCTTCTTCCTCCATACTGAAGGACAAAGAGCACTAAAGTCAGTCAATGCTGCATATTGCAGAGAATACACATTGCAGACTTGTTGATGTTTACAAATGAGTTTTAGCCATTTCCATTGCATAGAAATCTGTCTGACAGTGTGATCGGCAACCCAGGCTAATGAGTGGCCAGAGGAGTGTCCCTCCTTCATCTCAGTGGGCCGCAAGATTGTTCTCTAACCCCATGAATAAGATTAAATGAATTTGATACAAGCCGAACATTTCGTAACGAGTTATAAAAAATGCACAGTCATTTATATGTTAATGAAACTATCAACTTCAAATGGTAAAAACAAAAGAAATGTTTACACTTTGGATGCAGAGGGAATGCATGGCTCTCACAGTCAATGTTGTGTGTAATCAGCATGCACCTAACTTCACTTACCCTTGCTTTATGTGAGTATCACTTGAGCCACGATAATAGGAAATAAACTGTGTGGAGGGAAATCAGCGGAATTCGGCAACCCTGCGCGTGGGAAAAGGTCAACAAAATATCCCGTGGGCCACACTCAGAACCCTGATAAACCGCATGTGACCTCCGGGCTGCAGGTTGCCCGTCACTGAACTAACAGGTTACTCAAAGTGTTTGAGATCTGATCAACTGGTTATGCCATTCCAAATGGGTTAATCCATTCCATTCATGCATGTGCAGCCTATGGGGAAATTTACAGCTCAGGTATGTTTCGCAGCTGTGTTTGTGTGGCAAAACCCCACGTGGGACCCGGTAACTAGTTTTGCAGATTAAAAAAAAAAAATCCTTCAGCATTTGTAGTCAGCCATCTCTCGATTGGCAACACTTTCAACTTGTTGAAAGATTCTGGCCAGGATTCTCCATTCACCGCCCGGAATCCCAATCGGGCGGAGAATGGAGTGTCGGCAGAAAAATGGGATTGGCGTCGGGCGCCAGACCCGTAGCCATTCTCTGCTCCTCCCGCTGCCAGCTGTAGCGTGCTACCAGCCCCGTGCTGGTGGGAAAATGCAAATTTGTGATAAGCATGCAATTAACAGGCTGGAAACTCAATTACCCCCTGACATCGTGATGCTCCGATCCCCATAGCGGGAAATCCACCGGGTGGACTTTGATGCGAGGTTGGCCAGGCGCTGCCTTGGCATGGGAGAGCCCGAGGTGCGGGGTCAAAGGGACCAGGGCACTGATAGGTTGCCCCACTGCCATGCTGCTGAGAGGTGACCCAATGGTTCTGGGGATTGAATGGGCTCCAGCTGAAGGTGAGAGGTTGATCCCGGGCTCCCACCCACCCCGGGATGGGGATCCCGGGCTGGAGTCACCACGCCAGTGTGAAAATGGTGGCGATTTACGCCAGGAAAACTGGTGCAAAACGGGCACCGATCCCTGTTCCGGGGTGGGGGCTAGCAGCCAGGCAGCGTAGAGCTCCCAGCCCTAGCTGCAAATATGGCCTGGAGAGTTGCCGTCTCCGTGGCCACACATGCACACAGTGGCAGACTGCAGCGGCTGCGCTGTGCTTCATGGCGGATGCCACTCGTGGACCTGGCTCGCACTCCCTGGACCGCCCCACCACAGTGCCCCCAGCCCGGAATATGTCCTCCCTTGCACGCGTATTGGCCCTGTCCCGACTGTGACGGTGCTGGACTGAGTCCGCAGCCACCAGGCTGAGTTCCCGACAGGTGAGACCATAAGAGACACACGCGGTCGGGAACTTGGCCGGTCGGGGACGGAGCATCGCGGGGCGAGCCTTAGCCAACATTCGGAGGCCGTGGATATGCCACTTTTCAGGGAGCGGAGCATCGCGAAAGCGGCGCCGCTCCCGATATTGCCGTCATCGGGTATTCTCCGCCCTGTAGCCGAACGCGATTTCAGCATCGGGGATCGGAGAATCCAGCCGCCCCCGTGTCTGGACAGCTGCTTCCAGCCCTGGACAACTTGATGATCACCCTTGGCATGGTGATCCCGGGCAGCCCTCTGCTCAACAGCACTCTCCTGGTCTTGAGTTATTTGGTTATGAAGTGGCCTCCTCAGCCTGAACTGCATTGCCTGACAGCTGAAGAGTATTCCAGGCGGTCCAGTGAAGTAGCAATGCAGGAACTCTTTCCTAACATCTGCTCCCTCAGCCAAAGGTCTTTAAAACAGCAGCTTTTAGAAGTGCCAGAGGCTTCCTCGAAAATCCACAACATTGGAAAAGCTTCAAATCCCTGAGATCCTTTGAAATGCTTAGCATCCATCACAAAGCAGTACCTTTCACTAGCCTGTGATTGACAGTTTAATGGTTCAAAAACAGCTGCTTGGTGGATTGTTTATTTATCTTTCCCATCAGGCTTGAATGCATCTCAAGTACTCTGCTTTGATGCTAACCACACAGCTCCTCACCACATCAAAGGAGCTAAATGATTTCTGCTGTGAGGAAAGAGGAAATGAAACCACTTTGCTCCACTGGTCACCGTCAGGTGAGCATGGTGTGGGGGATGCGGGGGTGATGACCATTATTCCCATGTTGGGGGGATGATGCCCCTCCTTGTGTGGGGGGAAGGTGTCCTGCCACCTGACTTTGCAATCAGGCCGCCTTCTCAAAATGGCGGTCTGATACCAGGATTCTGATGGAATCCAGCGAGCTCTCCACCATGCATACATTGCAGAGTTAAAGAGTGAGACTATCACTTGGGCACTACTCCCAGTGCCAGTGGAGGTCAGTCCCAGTTCTCTGTCGACAGGAGCATTTAGGCTCTGTAACGGAGAATCCTGGCATCTGTGTTAGAGTCCTGATTTTGCACCTGACCACAATAATCCCAGTTGACACTCCAGTGCAGTACTGAGTGACTGTTGCACTGTCAGAAGGACCATCATTCCGATGAGACAATAGTCTGATGTCCCATCTCAGGTGGATGGGAAAGATCCCAATAGCAGGAGAATTATCCCAAGCGTCTTGGCCAATGTTTATCCACAATCAATGTCACAAAACGGATCATCTGGTCATAATCTAATTGTTTGTGGGAGCTTGCTGTGCACAATTTAGCTGCTGTGTTTCCTACATTAGAAGCATGGCTACACTTAACAAAAAGTACTTCATTGGCCGCAAGGCACTTGGGGCCATCTTGTGGATGTGAAATATGCTTTATGACTGAAAGTCTTTCTTTCTCTACTGATTCTAGTTATTTATCCTTGATGACATAATCAGCAACCTCTTTAATAGATTCCAAGCTGCCATGTGCCCCGCAATGTAAAGACGTAGCGGCTAGAGGCAAAGTGAGGCTGTCCTGCAAGTGCAGTGCCAGAAATTCAGGCTTCACCTCCAGCAGCAGTGAGTGAGATGTGAGGTGTGCTGCTGCACAGCTGGCCAGCTGCTCAGTGTGGGTGTGGTGAGGATGAGCAGTGACGTGAGAGGCTTGTGTGAAAGGTGAGCACTTGCTGGGGGAAGGATGTATGTGCGAGGCCGTGCAGGACAACCCAGCTTATGCCTGGGTCACCTCTGGCGGTTGGCATTGCTGTTGACTGTCTGGATCCAGAGCAAGCGTCCACTCTTGGAATGTCAAATGGCAGAGGGGAGCATATTGTGCAATGCCGGATCGACAGGCTCCACTCACACTCAGTCAATGTGGGTGTGTGAGAACCTGTCTTCCATTGTCTGTAATCACTCACCCACATCCAACCCCAGAAAAGTAGCCAGGCCGTGGAAACAGTGACCCACACCACCTCCTCTCCCTCAGTGGCCCAAGCAGGACTGCCTCTGGCTGATGCAGGAATCTTCACCACAACCTGAGACTCACTGCAGTCCATCCCCACAAGCCTTCCAAAGCTTGTGTATTCCATGAATTACGGTCTCTTTCCCATTTCTCTGCAGTACATGCCCACGGAATGTTTAAAAACAATGCAGGGAGGACTTTGTTCTGTATCTAACAAGTGCTGCAACTGTGCTGGGAATGTTTGATGGGACAGTGGAAAGTGAGTCTTATTCTGCATCTAACCTCTATGTACCTACACTGTTAACGTTTTATAAGACAGAGAAGACCGAGAGGGAGGCGTGCATTGTATCTAACCTGTGTTGTATCCCCTGGGAGTGTTTAATGAGACAGTTCACAGGCAGGATAATAAATACAGAGGGTCCGATTTAACCAAAACATTACTAAATATCATTTTGGGGAGTTTGGTGGGTGTTTCCTGCTGTCTTTGTGGGATCAAGGCCAATGTCCTGGCAAGCAGGCTGTTTCAACCTTGAATCTACTATTTAAAGACACATCCCGATTCGGGGTCCATGGACCAAAATAATAAAATAAATGGGGAAAAGGGAAATAAACAAGAAGGACTCTTACAACAGGAATAGAGCTGACCCATGGATTCTGATTCAGAGATACTGAAACTGGGGACTTCCGGTTGCGGCTATGCCTAGGTAGGTCGCAGGTTCGGCAGCTCCTGCCGATAACGGACTTTTGGGCCCTTTTAAGGAGCTCCAGCGGCACTTTGACGACGATTCCCGGTGTGGGAAGCAAACAGTGCCGGTCCCCCAGCACTGTATGGAGTGGACCACGAGTGGGGTGGTCAAAAAAGCAGCTTTGGAGAATGAAGTGTTGGGTACTCTGATACACAGACGAACCAACACGGTTGCGAATGGTACAACACAGTTTTATTTCAATGAACTATTAACATATTAAACTCTGGTATTCAGCACATGGTGAACCTCTGAGTGGCTGGTAATCAAGTCTGTGCCCTGAGCCCTCTCCTGCTCGAGTGCCCAGGAAGTGTCGTGTTCCCTGCTTTGTACTGTGTATGCTCTTGTCCGTGATTGGCTGTCGTGTTTTGTGTGTTGATTGGTCCGTTGATCTGTCCATCATTATGTGTGTATGTATGTGCTGTGATGTTCACCTGAATATCATGACATCCCCTTTTTTTTACAGGATTATGTGCCTACGTGTTTATAAATAGAGATGTGTACTGAGTGTAGCTAAATGTGTGTGTGTGCAATATTTACAGCATGTACATGGGGCTTAACTATATTCAAGGGGCGATGTCGGGTGTGACATAACAACAAGGTTGTACCATAAACAAAGAACGGGAAATGTAGAACGACAGGACAAATTTCTGTAACGATAACAACATAAACATATTAACAAAGTGGTTGCATGAGTCCAATGTATAAACAGTCTCATAAGTCCAGTCTAGTAGGTGGGCGACAAATTCGGGTTGACCGTCAGGGTGGCACACCATTCACCACCCGGATTGATCGTGTTAACTCGGTTCCCATCAATGACCGCAACACGGAAGGCGTCTCGGTCATCTGTGTCACCGGTCTGGATGTCATCTGGGCAAGATTCGTAATGGGGAAGCTGAATGGTCCGCACGTTCCTGCGAGGTTGTCGGAGTTGTGGAAAATTGACAGGTTGAGCTGCTCGACAGGAAGCAGCGTAGTGGCCCACCTTGCCACAGCGTAGGCATTGTCGGGTTCTTGCGGGACATTGCCGCTTTAAATGTGCAGCTCCACAGTTGCCGCACTTCGTGACGTCATGACGTTCGTTGCGCCACTGCGCATGCGCAGTTCGGTCTTGCGTCGGGCACGCCTGCGCATCACGTCCCTCAGTGTTGCCGTAGGTTTTGGCGCGCACAAGCGCGGGAGGCACGAAAAGCGCGCGAAATGGCCGACGTCGTCTGGGCTGTGGGCCGGGAGGAACTCGATCGCCTGGACCCGTTCAGCCTCGTGGGGCAACTGGCTCACCGATCCGGCCGCGTAGGACCCCCGCCGCGCCGATTCGGCCGCCTGAAATTGTGCATAGCGGCTAGTCGCGTTTTCGTGCAGGCCACAGGCTTCGATTGCAGAGGCTAAGGTGAGGCCTTTTATTTTTAAAAGCTGCTGGCGTAGGGTGCCCGAGGCGACCCCAAAAACGATCTGGTCTGGAATAATGGAGTCTGAGGTGGTGTCGTAACCGCAGGACTGCGCGAGGATGCGGAGATGGGTAAGGAATGACTGAAAGAACTTATCCTTACCTTGCAGGCGCTGCTGGAAAACATATCTCGTGAAGCTTTCGTTGACCTGGACGTTGAAGTGTTGGTCGAGCTTGAGAAGGACCATCTTGTATTTGGATTTGTCCTCGCCTTCCGCGAACACCAGGGAGTTGTAGATATGGATGGCGTGCTGCCCTGCGGTGGTGAGGGGGATGGCGATCTTTCTGGTGTCAGAGGCGCTCTCTCTTTCGTTGGCTTCCAGAAAGAGCTGGAAGCGCTGCTTGAACAACTTCCAATTTACGCCAAGGTTCCCAGCAACTTGCAGCGGCTGCGGTGTGTTGACGGTGTCCATGGCGCAGGATGGCAGATTTGTGGGTAGGTGTCAAATCACTCCTGGTATCATGAAGTGTTGGGTACTCTGATACACAGACGAACCAACACGGTTGCGAATGGTACAACGCAGTTTTATTTCAATGAACTATTAACATATTAAACTCTGGTATTCAGCACATGGTGAACCTCTGAGTGGCTGGTAATCAAGTCTGTGCCCTGAGCCCTCTCCTGCTCGAGTGCCCAGGAAGTGTCGTGTTCCCTGCTTTGTACTGTGTATGCTCTTGTCCGTGATTGGCTGTCGTGTTTTGTGTGTTGATTGGTCCGTTGATCTGTCCATCATTATGTGTGTATGTATGTGCTGTGATGTTCATCTGAATATCATGACAGAGAAGAGAGGAGAACGGGCGCGAAAAAACAAGATGGTGGCCAGCGGGGATCAGGCAGCGTGGGCCCAGTGGTCACGGGAGCAGCAGGAGTTTTTAAGAAGCTGCTTTGCGGATTTAAAGGTGGAGATGCTGGCCCCTATGAAGGCGTTGATTGAAAGGTTGGTGGAGACCCAGAAGATGCAGGGGACGGCGATCAAGGGGGTGCAGCAGAAGGTCTCTGATAATGAGGATGAGATTCTGGGCCTGGCGGTTAGAGTGGAGGCGCACGAGGCGCTGCACAAAAAATGGCAGGAGAAGCTGGAGGACCTGGAGAATAGGTCAAGGAGGCAGAACCTGCGGATTCTGGGTCTCCCTGAAGGCGTGGAGGGGTCGGATGCTGGGGCGTATGTAACCACGATGCTGGGAACGCTGATGGGTGCGGGGGTGCACAGAGTCCTGGCAAGGAGGCCGAGGGCGAACGAGCCGCCGAGAGCTATGGTGGTAAGGTTCCACCGCTTCACCGATAAGGAGTGTGTCCTGCGATGGGCGAAGAAGGAGCGAAGTAGCAGGTGGGAGAACACCGAGATCCGTATTTATCAGGACTGGAGTGCAGAGCTGACCAAGAGGCGTGCAGGATTCAACCGGGCCAAGGCGGTCCTCCACAGCAAAGGGGTGAAGTTCGGGCTGTTACAACCCGCGAGGCTGTGGGTTACATATCAGGACCGGCACCACTATTTCGACACGCCGGACGAGGCGTGGACTTTCATCAAGAATGAGAAGCTGGACTCGAGTTAATGGACTGCAGTATGTTGTGGGGGTGGTTGGTGGTGGTGGTGGGGGGGGGGGGGGGGGGCGGTGTTATGTTGGGGTTTTCCCCGTGTTTTCTTGTGTTTTTGTGGCCCCTTTGCCCTGGGCCCTTGAGGCTTTGGGTGAGGTCGCAGTTGGGAAGAGCTGCGTCACAGGAGGTGGGGTCGGCCCAGACAGGGAGTGCGGTTTACCCGCGAAATGGTGGGGGTGGCACCTGAAGCTAGGGGTTTGAGTGTACGGTACTTTGTTTTGTTTTTCTTTCTCTGTTCACACGGGGTGTGGGGGGGGGGGGACTCTCTCTACCCCACTTAGGTGGGGGGGGGTTGGAGATTTGTAAGGGGAACCCACAGGGGGATTGGAGGTAGAGGCGGGAGCAGCCGGGGTCAGCATGAGTCAGCTGACTTATGGGAGTGCATTGGGGGAGGGGGAGGGGGGTTAAGCGGATGCTTGACTGAGGGGGGTTAAGGGGGGGGGCTGGGATGCTGCTGTGCTGACTGAGGGGGAATCGATGTTAAAGGGGAGAGTCGGGACGGGGAGCCTCCGCCTGGGGGGCTGGAGGGTGCGGGAGGCGCGGGCATGTGGCTGGCCTAAAAAAGGAGATGGCTAGTCGGCAGGGGGGATTCCCTCGACCAGGCTGATCATGTGGAAAGTGAGAGGCCTGAATGGGCCGGTCAAGAGGGCCTGTGTGTTTTCGCACTTAAAGGGGCTAAAGGCAGACGTAGCCATGCAACAAGAAACGCATCTGAAGATCGCGGATCAAACCAGGCTGAGGAAAGGATGGGTGGGGCAGGTTTTCCACTCAGGGCTGGATGCGAAGAAAAGCGAGGGTCGCAATTTTGGTGAGCAAGCGGGTGGCATTTGAGGCGGCGAGCATTGTGGCGGATAAAGGGGGTCGATATGTTATGGTGAGTGGCAGGTTGCAGGGTGCTAGTGAATGTGTATGCTCCGAACTGGGACGATGCAGGGTTCATGAAGCGGATGTTGAGTAGGATTCTGGATCTGGAGTCATGCAGTTTGGTAATGGGGGGGGGGACTTTAACATGGTCCTGGACCCAGCACTAGATCGGCCTAGGTCGAGATCGGGTAAGAGGCTGACAGCGGCCAAGGTCCTGAGGGGGTTCATGGACCAGATGGGGGGAGTGGATCTGTGGAGATTTGCCAGGCCAAGGGCGAAGGCGTTTTCCTTCTTCTCCCATGTGCACAAGGCGTATTCGCGGATTGATTTTTTTGTGGTAAGTAGGGCGCTAATCCCGAGAATGGAGGGGATGGAGTATTCGGCCATTGCGATCTCGGACCATGCCCCGCACTGGGTGGAGTTGGGGCTGGGGGAGGAGGGAGGCCAGGGAGAATAGATGTGGAACTACTGGCGGACAAAGAGAACTGTGGGCGGGTTCGGAAGTGTATCCAAAGCTATGTGGAGACCAATGATAATGGGGAGGTTTCAGTGAGTGTGGTCTGGGAGGCGCTGAAGGCAGTTGTCAGAGGGGAGCTAATTTCAGTCAGGGCCCACAGAGAGAAGAAGGATAGGATGGAGAGGGAGAGATTGGTGGGGGAGATACTTAGCGTGGACAGGAGGTACGCGGAATCCCCCGAGGAGGGGTTGTTGAAGGAGCGCCGGAGCCTGCAGGCGGAGTTTGACTTGCTTACCACGGGGAAGGCTGAGGCTCTGTTGAGGAAGGTACAGGGAGCAGTGTACGAGGATGGGGAGAAGGCAAGTAGGATGCTGGCGCATCAGCTGCGGAAGAGAGAGGCGGCCAGGGAGATTTGGGGAAATTAGAGATTGGGGGAGTAACACGGTGCTGAGCTCGGCTAGGATTAACGAGGTCTTCAAGGACTTTTATGGCAAATTGTACGAGTCAGAACCCCCGGAGTGGGGGAGGGGATGAGGCAGTTCCTGGACCAACTGAGGTTTCCACAGGTGGAGGAGGGGCCGGTAGAGGGATTGGGGGCCCCGATTGAGATGAAGGAACTGGTTAAGGGGTTAGGGGGTATGCAGGCGGGCAAGGCCCCGGGACCAGATGGGTATCCCGTAGAGTTTTATAGGAAATTCTCAGAGCTGCTGAGTCCACTGTTGTTGAGGACTTTCAATGAGGCTAAGGAAAAGGGAACCCTTCCCCCGACGATGTCGCAGACTCTGATCTCGCTCATCCTCAAGCGAGATAAGGACCCGCTGCAATGTGGCTCCTGTAGGCCGATTTAGCTCCTTAATGTGGATGCCAAACTGTTGGCCAAGATTTTGGCCACTAGGATTGAGGACTGTGTCCCGGGAGTGATCAATGAGGATCAGACGGGGTTTGTGAAGGGCAGGCAGTTGAATACAAATGTGCGGAGGCTCCTGAATGTGATCATGATGCCCTCGGAACGGGGGGATGCAGAAGTGGTAGCGGCAATGGACGCGGAGAAAGCCTTCGATCGGGTGGAATGGGAGTACCTGTGGGATGTGTTAGGCAGATTTGGGTTTCGAGAGGAATTTATAGGGTGGGTCAAATTGTTGTATCAGGCCCCAGTAGCGAGTGTGTCGACGAACTGGCTGCGGTCAGGGTACTTTAGATTACATCGCGGGACGAGGCAGGGGTGTCCCCTGTCCCCCCTGCTGTTTGCCCTGGCGATCGAGCCGCTGGCCATGGCGTTGAGGGAGTCTAGAAACTGGAGAGGCTGGTTCGCGGGGGGGGGGAGGAGCATCGGATTTCACTGTATGCGGCTGACCTGCTCCTGTACATTTCGGATCCGGTGGAGGGGATGGGGGAGGTCATGCAGATTCTTAGGGATTTTGGAGACTTTTTGGGGTATAAGCTGAATGTTGGGAAAAGCGGGCTTTTTGTGATACATGCGAGGGGCCAGGAAAAGAGACTGGGAGAGCTACCACTTAAGATGGTGGAGAGGAGCTTTCATTACTTGGGCATTCAGGTGGCTAAGAGTTGGGATGCCCTGCACAAGCTCAATTTAGCGCGGTTGGTGGATCAGATGGAGAGGACTTTAAGAGGTGGGACATGCTGCCACTTTCCCTGGCGGGCAGGGTGCAGTCCGAGAAGATGACGGTTCTCCACAGGTTCTTGTTCGTCTTCCAATGCCTTCCCATTCTCATCCCCAAGCCCTTTTTCAAGCGGATAAATATGATTATTACGGGATTTGTGTGGGCGAACAAGACCCCGCGTGTTAAGAGACTGTTCTTGGAGCGCAGTCGGTGGGGGGTGGGGGGTGGGGGGGGGGGGGGCGGGGGGTTGGCGCTGCCGAACTTTTGCAGCTATTACTGGGCAGCGAATATACCCATGATTCGGAAATGGGTAATGGAGGGAGAGGGGGCGGCGTGGAACCGGTTGGAAGCGGCATCTTGTAAAGATACTAGCTTGGGGGCATTGATAACGGTAACATTGCCACTTCCGCCGACGCGGTATACCACGAGCCCGGCGGTGGCGGCGACATTGAGGATCTGGGGGCAGTGGAGACGGCACAGGGGGGAGGCAAGGGCTTCAGTCTGGGCCCTGATAAGGAACAATCACAGGTTTGTTCCGGGTAGAATAGACGGGGGGTTCCTAAGTTGGCACAGGGCGGGTATCAAAAGGATGGGGGAATTGTTCATTGATGGGACGTTTGCTAGTCTGAGGGCGCTGGAGGAGAAATTTGGGCTACCCCCGGGGAATACCTTTAGGTACATGCAGGTTCAGGCATTCGTGAAAAAGCAGGTGGGGGAATTCCCGCTGCTGCCTGCCCAGAGGATACAGGACAGGGTGGTCTCGGGCGTGTGGGTAGGGGATGGCAAGGTATCGGAAATATATCAGGAGCTGCAGCAGGCGGAGGAGGCCTCGGTGGAAGAGCTGAAGGGCAAGTGGGAGGAGGAGCTGGGTGAGGAGCTGGGTGAGGGCCTGTGGGCTGATGCCCTGGGCAGGGTGAATTCCTCTTCATCTTGCGGCAGGCTTAGCCTGATTCAGTTTAAGGTGGTGCGCCGGGCGCATATGACAGTGGCGAGAATGAGTAAGTTCTTTCGGGTGGCGGACAGGTGTGTGAGGTGTTCAGCGGGCCCAGCAAACCACGTCCATATGTTTTGGGCATGCCCGGCACTTACAGGATTTTGGAAAGGCTTCGCAAAGGCTATGTCCAAGGTCTTGGACACTCGGGTAAAACCGAGCTGGTGGGGGGGGGTTGGGCAGTGGATGGATTTCATTTGTAAAGGGCAGAGACCCCACCTTGTTTTGTTAAATTGTTAAATTGTTAAATGGTTAAATGGTTAAGTTGTTTTCTGTTTTATTGCTGTTTTCTTTTTGTTGTTTTTCTTTTTGTAGTGGTTTGTAAAAATTATTGAAACATTTTGAATAAAAACAATTTAATAAAAAAGAGATACTGAAACGTATGTCAGCTGCACCTCTTTGCTATTGCCCCCTTTCCAATGACGTTATAGGGCTGTCTCCAGCAGTGAGATAATCATCAACGAGCAACTGCTGATGACCTTCTGGTGGAGAGAAAGCCATTAGGAAACAGCTGAAGGTAGTAGGGCTTAGGAAGCTGACCTGTGCAATGCCGACAGTGATGTCTGTCATGATATACATCAGCATATCGTGGTGCAATCACACACACACTGACACACTGATGGACATGCAGTGGGACCAACCAGCATACACAACATCGCAGCCAATCACCAGTGAGAGCACACGCACTATAAAGACAGGGGACACCAGAGTTCCCGCTCATTATAGCAGCAGCCAGCTCAGAGCACAGAGCTCACAACCTGCCTCTCAGACATTCACCATGTGCTGAGTGCCTCACCTAGATAGTGATAGGACAGGGTCCACAGATAGGCTGGTAATGCATGTACCCAAAGTTACAGTATGTTATTACAGTTGAGTTGTTGATAAAATAGAGTTACACCATCCCCAGGCGTGTTGACCTGTTTGTAGACCAGAACACCCAACACGACATGGATCCAGGAGTGGACGCATACTAGCCCCTGTGAGACCTACCTGCAACTTATCAGCAATCCGCCATCCTGCAGCATGGAGAACATCAACCCGCCGCCGCCGCTACGCACCGCTGGCAATCTCGGGGTGAATTGGAAGCTTTTTAAACAGCGTTTCCAGCTCTTCCTAGAGGCCACAGACAGGGAGAATGCATCGGACACCAGGAAGATAGCCCTTCTTCTCTCCACGGCAGGGCAACACACCATCCACATCTTTAACTCCCTTATATTCGCGGACGGCGAGGAAAAAACCAAATACAAGATGGTGCTCCCAAAATTTGATGAACACATCAGCGTTGAAGTTAACGAAAGCTTCGAAAGGTACCTGTTCCAGCAGCGCCTGCAGGGTAAGGACGAGCCTTTCCAGTCTTATTTAACGCACCTCCGCATCCTCGAGCAGTCCTGCGGCTATGGGCCCACCTCTGACTCCATGATACGCGACCAGATAGTTTTCGGGGTTATGTCGGACACCCTGCGCCAGCAGCTCCTTAAAATCAAGCAACTCACCCTAGCGACGGCCATCGAGACCTGCGTCCTGCATGAGAACGCCACCAGCCGGTACTCACACATCCAGGTGGCTGAAACGGCGCGGCAGGGGCCCCACGAGGCGGAGCAGGTCCAGACGATCGAGTACCTCCCGGCCCATGGCCCGGAGGAGGGCGGCCATTTTGTGCGCTTTCCGAGGCCTCCCGCGCTTGTACGCGCCAAAAGAGGGGACGTTGACGCGGAGGAACACGATGCGCAGGCGCGCACTACGCAAGACCGCACTGCGCATGCGCGGTGGCGCAATGAACGCACTGACGTCATGACGTGCGGCAACTGTGACTCCGCCCATTTAAAGCGGCAATGTCCGGCCAAAGCGCGACAATGCCTACGCTGTGGCAGGCTTGGCCACTATGCTGCCTGCTGTCGAGAACCTCAGCCTGCCAACTCGCAACTGTTTAACCAGCCTCGAACTGACGCACAACTCGCGTAAAGCCATCCTACCCTTCGAGATCGTGGGCTCTTCAAAGGATCTCTGCTAGGCGCACAGGCGTGCAAACTCCTCCACCTCGTTCAGCGAGTACACTCTCTCTCTCTCCAGAAGGCACGTCTGACTTCCAAGATGTGGAATTCAGGGCGCAACTAAACTCAATCCTCTCTCACAACCAGGATGATTTCGAGGGCATGGGTACACTGCCCTACACATACAAAATCCTGCTCAAACAGGATGCCACCCTGGTGGTTCATGCACCCCGCAGAGTCCCAGCTCCCCTCAAGGGCCGCCTCAAGCAGCAGCTGCAGGACATTCAGGACCAAGGAGTGCTTTCCCGGGTGACGGAGCCAACTGCATGGGTCAGATCCATGGTATGAGTCAAGAAGCCTTCCGGCGAGCTCCGGATCTGTATAGACCCGAAAGACTTAAATCACAATATGATGAGGGAACATTACCTTATACCCAAACGTGAGGAGATCACGTGCGAGATGGCTCGGGCAAAAATATTCACCAAGCTTGATGCCTCAAAGGGCTTCTGGCAGATTCAATTGGATCAGTCCAGCAGGAAGCTGTGTACCTTCAACACTCCATTTGGCAGATACTGCTACAATAGGATGCCATTTGGAATCATATCGGTCTCTGAAGTTTTCCACCGCATCATGGAACAGATGATGGAGGGCATCGAAGGCGTGCGTGTCTATGTGGACGATATCATTATTTGGTCTACCACACCGCAGGAGCACATCAGTCACCTCCAACGCGTCTTTCAATGGATACGGGACCAGGGCCTGCACCTTAACAGAGCCAAATGTTCTTTTGGCTAAACCGAGCTCAAGCTCTTGGGGGACCATGGGCGAAATTCTCCGTTATCGGCGCAAAGTCCGCCGATCGGCGCAAAAAACGGCGCAAATCCGACTTGCGTCACGTCGTAAAAATGGGTCGAAAGTCTCCGGCCCGAAATGGGCTAGCAGCGACGTAACGGGATCCGCGCTTGCGCACGTGGTTCACGCCGTGCGGCGTCATACACGCCGCACGGCTTGACGGCTCTTAAGGCCGCGCTGCTCCCCCCCACCCGACCGGAACACCCGACCGGAACACCCGACTGGATGGCTGGCCGCCGCTCAGCCCCGAGGTTCGAGTCACGGGATGTGGAGGCGCTCCTGGACGCAGTGGAGCAGAGGAGGGATGCCCTGTATCCCGGGCAACGGAGGCAGATTGCCCCACGCCACAGCCGGCGTCTGTGGAGGGAGGTGGCAGAGGTCGTCACCGCTGCGGCCCTGACACCACGGACAGGCACCCAGTGCCACAAGAAGGTGAACGACCTTGTCAGAGCAGGCAGGGTGAGCCTCCCCATATCCCCCCTCCCCCATATCCCCCCTCCCCCATATCCCCCCTCCCCCATATCCCCCCTCCCCCATATCCCCCATAACCCCCCCATATCCCCCCTCCCCCATATCCCCCCCTCCCCCATATCCCCCCTCCCCATATCCCCCCCTCCCCCATATCCCCCATATCCCCCATATCCCCCCCTCCCCCATATCCCCCCTCCCCCATATCCCCCCATATCCCCCCTCCCCCATATTCCCCCTCCCCCATATCCCCCCTCCCCCATATCCCCCCTCCCCATACCCCCCTCCCCCATATCCCCCCTCCCCATATACCCCCTCCCCCATTTCCCCCCTCCCCCATATCCCCCCTCCCCCATATCCCCCATATCCCCCCTCCCCCATATCCCCCATAACCCCCCTCCCCCATATCCCCCCTCCCCCATATCCCCCATATCCCCAAGTGAATCCAGCCCTAACCTTAACCTCTGCAATGCACGCGCAACCGATGGCGTGCATTCATATACCTGCCTAACACTGTTGCCTTTTACCCCTGCCACCACCCCCCCCCCACCCCCCCCCCCCCCCCCCCACCACAGGAGAAGCGCACACACAACAATAAGGAGCATGTGAGGACTGGAGGAGGGCCCGCTGATGAGAGGCCACTGACCGAACACGAGGAAAGGGCCCTGGAACTGTCTGGCGGACCTGACGACCGGGAGGTTGCTGATGCAGAGGTCGGGGGCGTACTAGCAAGTGAGCCACCGACAGCCCGTCCCCATATCCCCCCTCCCCCATATCCCCCTCTCCCGTATCACCTGATCACTGCCTGATGTCTAACCATGCATGCTTCATTGTGTATCGCAGGACCAAACGTCCAGGCACCCATCCCCGCAGATGCAGACCGCCCGCAGGATGCCCCTCGGAGGCCACGGGAGACGGAGAGACCCGGACCCTCCGGCATGCGACGCCCGCAGGATGCCCCCCCCTCATCTCCTCCCCGGCACAGACCCCCATCCCCCTCCCCGGCACGGACACCCCCCCATCCCCCTCCCCGGCACGGACCCCAACCTCCCATCCTCCTCCCTGGCACAGACCCCCCCATCCCCCTCCCCGGCACGGACCCCCCATCTCCCTCCCCGGCACGGACCCCAACCTCCCATCCTTATCCCCGGCACAGACCCCCCGTCCCCCTCCCCGGCACGGACCCCCCCCATCCCCCTCCCCGGCACGGACCCCAACCTCCCATCCTCCTCCCCGGCATAGACCCCCCATCCTCCTCCCCGGCATGGACCCCCCATCCACCTCCCCGGCACGGACCCCAACCTCCCATCCTTACCCCCGGCACAGACCCCCCGTCCCCCTCCCCGGCACGGACCCCCCCCCATCCCCCTCCCCGGCACGGACCCCAACCTCCCATCCTCCTCCCCGGCATAGACCCCCCATCCTCCTCCCCGGCACAGACCCCCCAACCCCCACCCCGGCACGGACCCCCCCCCCATCCCCCTCCCCGGCACGGACCCCAACATCCCATCCTCCCTCCCCGGCACAGACCCCCATCCCCCTCCCCGGCACGGACCCCCCATCCCCCTCCCCGGCACGGACCCCAACCTCCCATCCTCCTCCCCGGCACAGACCCCCCCATCCCCCTCCCCGGCACGGACCCCACCATCCCCCTCCCCGGCACGGACCCCCCCATCCTCCTCCCCGGCACGGACCCCCCATCCCCCTCCCCGGCACGGACCCCAACCTCCTCCCCGGCACGGACCCCCCCTCCCCCTCCCCGGCACGGACCCCCCATCCCCCTCCCCGGCACGGACCCCCCCATCCTCCTCCCCGGCACGGACCCCCCATCCCCCTCCCCGGCACGGACCCCAACCTCCTCCCCGGCACGGACCCCCCATCCCCCTCCCCGGCACGGACCACCCCCCCCCATCCCCCTCCCCGGCACGGACCCCAACCTCCCATCCTCCTCCCCGGCACGGAACCCCCATCCCCCTCCCCGGCACGGACCCCCCATCCCCCTCCCCGGCACAGATCCCAACCTCCTCCCCGGCACGGATCCCCCTCCCGGCACTACCCCGGAGCCCAGCCCACTCTAACCACCCCCCCGCCGCACACACACACACACAACCCGAGATACACCTCTCCCCACACATTCAGACTGCGGCCACGCCATCGCCTGCCTAGAGCCAACCCCCCAGGCCGTCACTCACCTCCACGCTGGTCGGCGTGAACCTGGAGCACAGGGTCACGCCGATGAAAAGGAGGTTTAATTTACGTCGACGTGAACGGTCATCACGTCGACGGGACTTCGGCCCATCCGGAAGGGAGAATATCGGCAGGCCCAAAATCAGCTGCCTTGCGCACACCCGTGCCATTCTCCGACGTCAGCGGCGCCATTAACGCCCCGCCGACTTTTCTCCCTTCGGAGACTACGGCAACCGGCGGGGGCAGGATTCACGGCGGCCAACGGCCATTCTCCGACCCGCTGGGGGGTCGGAGAATGACGCCCCACATCTCCCGGTTGGGTGTGCGGCCGGATGCCAACAAGGTGGCAGCCACCAAGGCTATGCAAAATCCAACAGACAAGAAAATTCATCCCTAACCTCGGTTCCCACACCACAGCTCTCTGGCACCTTGTCAGGAAAACAACTGAATTCCAGTGGCTTCCCACCCACCAGCGTGAATGGGAGGAGCTCAAGGTCAAGCTGACCACCGCCCCAGTACTGGCGTTTTTCGATCCTGCAAGGGAGACAAAGACCTCGACTGTCGCCAGCCAATCCGGGATTGGGGCGGTCCTCCTGCAACGAGATGACGCCTCATCATGGGCCCCTGTCGCCTATGCGTTACGTGCCATGACCCCCACAGAGCAGCGCTATGCGCAAGTTGAGAAGGAGTGCCTAGGCCTGTTGACTGGCGTTGACAAGTTCCACGACTATGTGTGTGGCCTTCCCCAGTTCACTGTGGAGACCGACCATCGCCCGCTGGTTGGCATCATCCAAAAGAACCTCAATGATATGACCCCTCGCTTCCAGCGTATTCTGCTCAAACTCCGGAGGTACGACTTTCAACTTGTATACACCCCGGGTAAGGACCTGATCATAGCAGACGCTCTGTCCAGGGCAGTCGACACTCCGTCCGACCCAGAGGGGTTCGTTGGCCAAGCCGACGCACATGTAGCCTTCACTTCTGCCAGTCTGCCGGCCACTGACGAACGCCTTGCCCACATTCGCCGTGAGACTGCGGCCGACCCCCTTCTGCAACGAGTGATGCGCCACATGACGGACGGGTGGCTCAAGGGGCAATGCCCACAGTTTTACAACATTCGGGATGACTTGGCAGTCGTGGATGGTGTCCTCCTGAAGCTGGACCGCATCGTGATCCCACACAGCATGCACCGGCTTGTCTCAGAACAGCTGCACGAAGGCCATCGCGGCGTTGAGAAGTGCCGATGGAGGGCCCGAGAGGCTGTATACTGGCCGGGAATAAATGAGGACATTGCTAACACTGTGCTCCATTGCCCCACCTGTCAGCGGTTCCAGCCGGCACAACCACGTGAGACACTTCAGCCCCATGAGTTGGTCACATTCCCCTGGTCGAAGGTGGGCGTGGACCTGTTCCATGCACTCGGCAGGGACGACATCATCATCATCGACTACTTTTCCAGCTATCCGGAGGTCATACGCCTGCACGACACCACGTCATCGACTGTTATCCGGGCCTGTAAGGAGACCTTTGCTCGTCACGGCATTCCGCTCACCATGATGTCAGACAATGGCCCCTGCTTCGCGAGTCAGGAATGGCCTTCCTTCGCTAGTGCATACAACTTTGCACACGTGATGTCCAGTCCCCTGCACCCTCAGTCAAATGGCAAAGCAGAGAAGGTATCCACATTGTAAAAAGGCTCCTCTGCAAGGCTACTGATGCAGGATCTGACTTCTGCCTCGCCTTGCTGGCCTATCGCTCGGCCCCACTGTCCACATGCCTATCGCCGGCCCAAATGCTTATGGGTCGCACCCTCAGGACCACTGTGCCATCCATTCACGTCCCAGACCGCGACCATGCTCCGGTACTTCGGCGGATGCAAAAAGAGCGTGAGCAACACAAGGCGGCTCATGATGCTCGGGCGACTGATCTTCCTGCCCTGGTGCCTGGAGATCATGTCCGCATACATCTTCCGGAGGGTGGCTGGTCGGCAACCGCTGAGGTTCTTAGATAGGTGGCTCCCCGCTCGTTTCTGGTTCGTTTGCCTGATGGCTTCATTCGCCGCCGCAATCGGCGTGCCCTTCGTCGGGTTCCACGCTCGCTACGAAATTCTGCACCGGTGCCACGCCCTCCTGTTGTCCCTGACATGGACTTTGTTGAGCTTCCGGATACCCTGCCTCCTCCTCACTCAACCGTGGCCCGGCCCATTCCTCAGCCGGTGGATCCTGAACCACCCTTGAGGCGGTCAACCCGAATTCGTCGCCCACCCCAAAGACTTGATTTATAAACCTTGCACTATTGGACTCACTGACTTGTTCTGCCGTACTGTTTAAGAGCTTTTCATCGTTTGTTAATAGCATTTGTTTCATTCTTTCCCTCTGCACCTGGCACCTTCCCGTGTATATAGTATAGCCACATGTACATATTGATGTAAATAATGCACACACATGATCAGACACACTCACTACACTTTATTTATTCTCATGTAGGCACATATTCTTTGCGAAAAGGGGGATGTCATGATATACATCAGCATATCATGGTGCAATCGCATACACACTGACATACAGTATGGACATACAGTAGGACCAACCAGCACACACAACATCGCAGCCAATCACCAGTGAGAGCACACGCACTATAAAGTCAGGGGACACCAGAGTTCCCGCTCATTCTAGCAGCAGCCAGCTCAGAGCACAGAGCTCACAGCCTGCCTCTCAGACATTCACCATGTGCTGAGTGCCTCACCTAGATAGTGATAGGACAGGGTCCACAGATAAGCTGGTAATGCACGTACCCAAGCTTACAGTATGTTATTTAAGCTCAGTTGTTAATAAAATAGAGTTACACCATCTCCAGCTGTGTTGACCTGTTTGTAGACCAGAACACCCAACACGACAATATCCTGTGGCTGACATGATTGCAACTGACAATTACAATCATCGTGCTTTGAGCCGTTTGCTGAAGAGTGTCCCCTGATTACCATTGACTTCAGTATGACTAAGGCCTTTGGCGATGTGCTGGTAAAATGTTTCTTTGATGTCAGGGGCAGACACTCTCAACTCAATTGTGGAATTTACCCCATGTCTACGACTAGAAAACTGCTGTTATGAGGCTTGGAGTTAAGTGGTGCTGGAAGAAATCAAACAAAACATCAGAGAATTTTCAGTGGTGCATTATTAACTCTCTTTCGCAGAGAGCAGTGGAGGCAAGGGCACTGAATAATTTTAAGACAGAGGTAGATAAGGGTAAGGACGGCACGTTGGCACAGTGGTTAGCACCGCTGCCTCACAGCGCCAGGGACCCGGGTTCAACTTCAGCCTTGAGTGACTGTGTGGAGTTTGCATGTTCTCCCTGTGTCTGCGCCCGGTTTCCTCCCACAGTCCAAAGATGAGCAGGTTAGGTGGATTGGCCATGCTAAATTGTCCCTTTGTGTCTAGTACTCAGGTTTAAAACAATTTACATCTACAAGCCCAGGTTAAAGGTGTTTCCTCATTTCACTTCCAATGGAAACTTGCGTATCCTTAATCCAAAACTGAGTATATGCTGAGTATATTCTTCCCCGTTGTTACCAGACTCCTAAACGACCCTCTTATGGACTGACCTGATTAATACTATATTCCTGTATGCTTCACCCGATTCTGGTGTCTATGTATTTTACATTGTGGACCTTGTGTTGCCCTATTATGTATTTTCTTTTTATTTTATTTTATTTCATGTACTAAATGACCTGTTTCAGCTGCTCGCAGAAAAATACATTTTACTTTACCTCGTACACGTGACAATAAACAAATCCAATATGCAGAGGCAATGAAAAATAGCAGTACGACTGAACTTTCTGAGGACTACAGCCTCTGCAATGCAGTATTTGCTTCAGGGATATGGCTGTGCTACTTAAACCACTACTATTATCGTATTTTCAAAATACATACTTCATTCACATAATTCATAAAAGTGAGATTGCATAAAGATCAATAAAGATCAGTTTCTTTCAATACAGTACATGAGGTGCCTCACTTCAGTCATTAAAGTTAATATTTACAATGTGCATTTACATTTCATGTCAAACATTCTCTGTTAACCACTCCAAGTGTTTTACATCGATTCTAGTCCCTCAGTGTACAATGGCAGGCAGGCCTTAGCCTGTGGCCTTTCCTCATTGAGCCTTTGCAGCAGCTGTCCCAAGCTTTAGTACATCCTTCAGGATGTAGGACGTTGGAATGTGCCAGTCTGCAACACTTAGTTCTAGACAACTCTTCGGAACTCTCACTGGAAGACCAACATGTTCTGGGCAGGCCAATGAGCATCTTCTCCTGAGTTGATGGTCTTCCAGCTGCAGTTGCTATTTATCTTGGTGGGTGCCCCTGGGAACACCCTGTGGAGAACTCAGTCCTGTGTTATGGAGCTGCCCAGGATGAACCTTAACAAAACTTTCATATCTTTCCCAGATCTGCTTTGCAAAGAGATACAACCATGTGAGGGGGGATGAAAAGACTCCCCTGTTCTAGCACTCCAGATTTGACCATAACAGAGATTATTTTGTGAATTTAGAGAGAATGCGCTTTGCCAATACTACATGAGTTCCACTATTTGCACTTTCAAATCGTAATGAATTATTCAGATGGGTTTTCTTTGGTTGAATAAAGAACAAGATAACTTTATTGAAACTATTACACAAATTTTAAAAACTAGGTAAATTGCAACCACATATCATTTGTCACACTCCTTTGCCTGAGTACACACACACGTTAGTATGGATAGCAGAATAAGAGTTTTACAGTTTGTGAAGATGATAAAACAAAGGAATACATGGTTAGCTGTCCTTTGGCTGTTCTCGGTGCAGTGATTTCATGTTGCAATTGTTTTGTTCAATTGTCTTCCTGGGTGTAGTTGAAAACAGCATATCTCTATGTTTTGTTCCCCAACAATCTCAGTTTGCAGTAGATTTCTCTTCTCCGGATGGTTACTTTGCAAATCCAGGCACAATACTTCAGAGAAAGCAAACAGTTTTTGCAGCCTATTTCAGTGCATCATTTTGATCTTGCATCTCTCTCCTGCTAGGTAACAGTCTCTTAAAATACCCTGCTTACTGTATATTCCAGAGGAATTCTATTAGTCCATATCTGCTGTTGACATTGTTGTTGACAGCTAATTGCATTTTGATGTCTCATCTCAAAAACATTTTCAAGCAGACATTGGAAAGTCAGCAGTAGATGGTGATCTTTCATGTCCGCCATGGGAATGAGTGTATTTTTTCTCCATCCCAATTGGTGGAATGCAAGCTGTAAATTGTGACTGGGTAGTTTCTGTTGCCTTTTAGAATCATAGAATCATAGTATTTACAGTGCAGAAGGAGGCCATTCAGCCCATCGAGCCTGCACCAGCCCTTGAAAAGAGCACCCTATCTAAGCCCACACCTCCACCCTATCCCCGTAACCCAGTAACCCCACCTAATCTTTTGGGACACGAAAGGCAATTTAGCATGGCCAATCCACCTAACCTGCACATCTTTGGACTTTGGGGAGGAAACCGGAACACCCGCAAGAAACCCACGCAGACACGGGGAGAACGTGCAGACACCGCACAGACAGTGACCCAAGCCAGGAATCGAACCTGGGACCCTGGAGCTGTGATAACCACTGTGCTACCGTGCTGTCCACAAGATTTTAGTTTTTTTCTAAATCCTGCCACGAAAGAGAAAACAAAATGTGTTTTTTAAAAAAGGCACATCTTTGTAACAAAGAACACATTCCAATATGAGGTGGTGCCTTCCCCACTGCAGTCAGTCAAGGGAGTGTACATTGGCGTTGAGACTCTGGGCATCCATGGAGAATATGACAGAGAGTCCTCTTTTTGTTTGAAAGTTCTGGTGATGAGGTGTTCTGCTAAATGGCCTTGACACTCTGCCCAGGAACTATGCTCTGCTTTTTATACTACTTAACTAGTTAGTGGTTTTGCTAGAGGTTAGGTTTATGATATAAGTTAAGGGAAATTGAGTGAAACTATTGACCACAGCCAGGTCCACCTAACATCATTTAAGTGCAGTGACATGGAGGGCAATTTTTGAAACAATAATTAAGTTGCTTTTCTTTCGTAATGGTTTTACTCAGTTTAACATCCTGACTAATCCACTATTTGTCATAAAATGTTTTTTAAAAAAATATGTTCATTGAGATTTTGCGTTTTGTAAAGTAATGCAGCAAAGTCAGAAAATAAAACAGCCCCAAAAGCAAGGAAGGGACAAAACAGAAAGGGGTTAACCCACATGAGCACAGCATGGGACCAGAGAATGACATCACCACTGGCTTAATACCATCAGCATACAGAACTAGATACCCCACCAGAGACCAAGGGAGAAACATGATAAGGTAATGAAAACCTGACAGCATAATAAAATGGTGCCCACTCTTTCATGCTGTACAGCCCCACAATCATCACGGGAGATCGGGATAAATTTCTCATGCCATGATCTGGTGCACACCAACATACATCCCCTCAACTCCAGCAGCGCCAAAGGCACCAATGACCCAACACAACCTTCTCTTTCCAGATTCCAGACCACTTGAACCCATATAGGAGCCAGGAATAGTTTTGTCATACCCACCCTTGCAAATACAAAAGAAAATGCAAAGAAATCCCAGATCTACGGTGAGTTACATATATACTACATAAATCCCAAACACAGGCCCAAGGTCAAACCACAATTATAAAGAGAGAGAAAGAGAGGACTGGCAACAGTAACAGCATATTCAGACCATGGTCAAGTCCACAGGGCCTCCCAAAGTAGGAAAGAAGGAAAAGAGGAGTGAAAAAAAAACGCACACCTACCCAAGTTATCCCACCAGATGG
This sequence comes from Scyliorhinus torazame, assembly GCF_047496885.1. Lineage (NCBI taxonomy): Eukaryota > Metazoa > Chordata > Chondrichthyes > Carcharhiniformes > Scyliorhinidae > Scyliorhinus > Scyliorhinus torazame. Next base: position 93,206,757 of record NC_092709.1, read on the forward strand.
AAACACCCACCAGTGAAGAGGAGAACAGACCACTCAATCAATAAGAGGGCAACACACTGCCCCCGCCCCCCAAGGGGAACAACAGGATGTACACCAAGGCACAGAACGCGACCCCATCCCCTGATCCCTTTGCATCAGAGAGACAAGTAAGCAAAATCCAGACTCCCAAGGAATCCCTTCCCACACCCTCGAGAAGGACATCCTGAGCCCTTTGGGATAACAGGATAACATCCACAGCAGCAGGCCAGGCCTAGCTTAGCACCAACCAACACATAGAAAACAATACCCCACGTGCCTCTGGCACACCCAAAAAAGCGTGGACCCTAGTTGAGCCTATACCTTTCCAGGCCCATCCAGAGCAATGCACCACAAGCAGATGATTATTCCAGTCCCGGCCAAGAGAGGGGGCCCAAGAAGAGTAATAATTGTCACAAAATCCAATAAATAGGCAACCTGGGAAGGAGGGCCAATGCCCTCCTCCCCAGCATAAACGCAGAAAAGATTCCCCAAAATCTCAATGAACATATTTTTAAAAAAAAACATTTTGTGACAAATAGTGGATTAGTCAGGGTGTTAAACTGAGTAAAACCATTACGAAAGAAAAGCAACTTAATTATTCTTTCAAAAATTGCCCTCCATGTCACTGCACTTAATTGATGTTAGGTGGACCTGGCAGATCAGGTTAAGAACCAACATAATGCTCACCTGAATGAAGAGAAAAAAAGAAGAGAACTCCCAAAGTGGGGACACCCAGCCAAGATCAAAGCAACCACCATTGCAGAAAGGATATCCAGAGCAACCTTCCTCCTCACAACCACCACAATAGTCCATGTGAAGAACACTAAGAAAGACCCAAACAGAGGCAAGGAAAAACTGAACCTCAAGAAGTAAATGAAAAATGAAATGAAATGAAAATTGCTTATTGTCACAAGTAGGCTTCAATGAAGTTACTGTGAAAAGCCCCTAGTCGCCACATTCCGGCGCCTGTTCGAGGAGGCGGGTACGGGAATTGAACCGTGCTGCTGGTCTGCCTTGGGCTGTTTTAAAAGCCAGCTATTTAGCCCAGTGTGCTAAACCAGCCCCTATAATAATCACTTATTGTCACAAGTAAGCTTCAATGAAGTTACTGTGAAAAGCCCCGAGTCGCCACATTCCGGCGCCTGTTCGGGGAGGCTGGTACGGGAATTGAACCTGCCTTGCTGGCTGTGTTCTGCATTACAAGCCAGCGATTTAGCCCACTGTGCTAAACCAGCCCCATTGAAATTTGAAATAGAAGGAACCCAGTCAACCCCAGGATACAAACTCTGCCCAGGCCCAAGAAGGATGAAGACACAGATTCTTAATTAAAAGAATATACGAATCCAAAGGAAAAATCCAAAATGGATTAGCTCCAACTGGGAGGGCTATCCTCAACCTCAGTCAGGACTGAACTAACCCTATCAACCACATCCACTCACCCTTCACCCCCCTCCAGCTCCATTTGTCTTCTTCATAAACAAGACAGGAGGTGACAAAAAACACCCCCTTTCCCAAACCATAAGGATTATAACACACAACAACCAAAAGGAGTAAAACTGCACAAATCCCACATCCCACAATTGATTCTAAATGATTTGCTAACACAGTATAACAGGAGAAAGAATCAACAGCCCAGGTCATCACGTTCACATTTCACACTCCCCTATAGAATAAAAGATGGCAATAAGTCAACAACAAGGAGTAACGATTGATGAGGATTATTGAAAAACCGTAGGATAAAGACGTCTTCCATTTCGCACGAGAAGGCAAAGGATAAGGCAGGATCAACGAGCACTCTCCGGGATCTCCGGGATTACCCAAGACCTCCATTGATTGAAGCACGAGACACCATGGACACTTCCACCATGCTATCTCTCTGATGGCCAGGCGGTTCTCAACCTAGGCCCTGGCCAGAGGGAATGACTCAATCTGCTCAACTATCTCCATCCTCTCATGACGAGCATCAACAGTAGGATGATAAAGGACCAGCGATCGGTGGGCCCGATCGACCCCTGCCCTCGCAGACAGGATATGCTCCATTGAATCTAATGCACCCAACCTCCAAATCAAGATTACCAAAGCATGACAGCCAATTCTCAAACCCAACCGGGAATTCATCCCCCATCTCTCACCAGTCGGGGGGATATCCCACCCAGCCCCCATTTCCTGAACCCGCAACAGGATTTCAACAAAATAAAAGCGGCCCCTAACCAGGGACAGTGCTCTTTCGAGTGAAAGGACCTGCTCATGTGCCACCATCACTCTTCTGAAGGTACCGTGCAATCCCTCCCAGTGAGCTCTAATAACCTGCACGGCAGAGCAAAGTTTCTCAGCCGAGACAACATTGTTGAAGGCGGCCATCATTCGATGCACACAGCATCGCCAAGACAAGAGCCTGCACAGAACCGTCTGTATCATTACAAGGCTGGTCCTCTCCCCAGCCCACTCCAACCACCATGAAAAAAACAAGGATTTTAGCATTTTTCCAGGCTCTTTCCTGGAAAAAAAAACATTCGGGAACTCCCTGGGACATGGCACAAGCCAATGTAGCCCAAGAAAAAAACAAATAAGAAATGTGCATTAGGATGAATTGACAGATAAAATGATGAGCAGAGTCGGAGCTCATGTAATCACAACCGATCCAGCACTCTAATCACGTGTGCCCCCCCCCCTGCTGTCATGTTAGGTACACTGGTATAACACTGGCTGCAACTGAATGCAGCATAGGTCAAAAAGATACTCCAGACCTTGAAGTTAGTTCAATCAGGTTTATTGAACTAATAGCACAGTTAGCACAGTTCTCTGTGAGTTCGACTCTCTCCTAACTTAAGTGTGGTTACGCGGTCCGACTGAACCAGACTAGCTCTTAGCCACGTGGTGGGGGGGGGGGGGGGGGTGAGATTGTAACAACACCCTTGACTGACTCTCTAGATGTTCATCAGTGGAAAGAGGCAGAGTGTGAGTGCCTCATGTCTTTTATAGTCAGATCCCACCCCTGAGTGTCCTGCCTGCTTATTGGTCATGTCCTGTTCTGTGTCCATTAGCTGCTTGCCTGTGTATGATTATGAGTGTGTCCGCATATCATGACATCTCCCCTTTTTTTTATGTTTGGATGACATATGTGAACGTACTTATAAGAATAGGCCAATATTAACATATATACATGCAGTGGATGTGAACATATGTACATGTGAAAACAGCTGTCTAATGCGAGAACACAGAACATAGCAAACAGAACAAATGTTCATAAGTCCAGTCTCTGTGGCTTGTGTCTGATCCTGGTCGACCGCTTGAGAGGTGGTGGTGGGGACGACAGCGCCTTGATGGGCGGGATGGAAGCTTGACTGGTGGTCTCGTGAGTCGAGGTATCAGGAGGTGGCAAAACAACAGACGGAAATGGAGAAGAATGTGTTTGCGGGCAGGCAACTTTGCGCAGTGCCCGTCTGTTTTGTCGCACACCAGAACCATCAGCCAGACGCACAACATACGAGCGGGGGGGGGCAGCCTGTCGAACAACGACAGCTGGAGCTGACCAGCCTTCATCAGGGATCTTGACCCGAACAGTGTCTGACGGGGATAACACGGGCAAATCGGTGGCATGAGCATCAGAGCTCTGTTTTTGCCGGTCTCGGAGTTGCTGCACCTTCTGCAGCACCGGGAGGTGATCCAGGTTGGGCACATGTATGGCTGGAAGTGTCGTTCGCAGGTCGCTGTTCATCAGGTGTTGAGCCGGTGACATGCAAGTGGACAGTGGGGCTGCCCTGTACGCAAGCAGCGCAAGGTGAATGTCAGACGCAGAATCCGCAGCCTTGCAGATGAGGGGCGCGATTCTCCACTCCCACGCCGGTTGGGAGAATCGCCTGGGCTGCCGAAATTTCCGGGGACGCCGGTCCGACGCCCTCCCGCGATTTTCCCGAGCGGCGGGAACAGGCCAGTCGGGTTTCGCGGGCCGCAGGCCGGAGAATCGCCGGAGATACCCAAAATTGCGATTCTCCGGCACTCCCGCGATTCTGAGGCCCGGGTGGGCCGAGCGGCCAGGCCAAAACTGCGGGTTCCCCCCAGCGCCGTCCACACCTGGTCGCTACAGTCGTGGGCGGTGCGTGAACGCTGGGGGGGGGGGGCGGCCTGTGGGGGGGGGGGGAGGGGGGATCCTGCACCGGGCTTCACCTTGAATGTGGGGTGGCCCGCGATCGGTGCCCACCGATCGTCGGGCCGTCCTCTCTGAAGGAGGACCTCCTTCCTTCCTTCCAAGATCCATCCCCCATCTTCTTGCGGGGCGGATTTGGACAGGCCTGGCGCGGGTAGATTACGCGGCCCCGATACTGGCCCATTGTCAGGGCCTGAATTGGTCGGGACCGGGGCCGTTCCGCGCCGTCGTGAACCTCGACAGCGTTCACGACGGCGCGGCCACTTCAGCGTGGGAGTGGAGAATCGCTCCCGAGGTGCTTCACTATGTGCACCCCTTTCTCAACGTTTCCGTTTGATTGCTGATCGTGTGGGCAGGAAGTGACATGTTTGAACTGATACGACTGGGCAAACAGAGACCATTTATGGCTGCTGAAGCACGGGCCATTGTCACTCATGACAGTGAGTGGGATACCATGCCTGGAGAACGTCTCCTTAGAGGCCTTGATGACGGTCCGAGATGTGAGGTCTGAGAGCTTCACGATTTCAGGGTAATTGGAAAAATAATGAATGATTAACACGTAATCACGACCATTTGCATGAAAGAGGTCAATGCCAAACTTGGACCACGGAGAGGTTTCGATTTCATGCTGCTGAAGTGTCTCCTTACTCTGCGCTGGCTGGAAGCGTTGACAGGTCGCACAGTTAAAGCCCATGTTCGCGATGTCCTGGCTGATCCCGGGCCAGTAGACAGCCTGCCTGGCTCTGCGTCTGCACTTTTCCACACCCAGGTGGCCCTTATGGATTTGATGGAGCACCAAGCTCTGGAGACTGTGTGGAATTACAATCCGGTCCTGTTTGAGGAGGATGCCATCAACCACCGTCAGGTCGTCCTTTACATTGAAAAATTGAGGCACTGCCCTTTTTGCCAGCCATTGGCGAGGTGTTGCATAACACGCTGCAAGAGGGGGTCTTTGTCTGTCTCCTCACGGATACGAATCACCTTCTCATCAGATGCCGGGAGGGTGCTAGCACACAGCTGCACCTGTGACTCAACGTGTGACTCAATTTGCCGGATGACGTTCAGTGGTTCACTAGGCACGGTGATGGAGCGGGACAATGTATTGGCAATGATAAGCTCCTTGCCAGGTGTGTAGACCAGGTCAAAGTCGTACCTTCTGAGTTTGAGGAGGATGCGCTGCAATCGAGGCGTCATGTCATTAAGGTCCTTGTGGATAATGTGGACCAGGGGCCTGTGATCAGTCTCGACTGTGAATGTTGGCAGGCCGTAGACATAGTGGTGAAACTTGAGAATGCCAGTGAGAAGGCCCAGGCACTCCTTCTCAATTTGTGCATACCTTTGTTTGGTGGGCATCATTGCCCTTGATGCGTAGGCAACTGGTGCCCAGGATGAGGTGTCATCGCGTTGCAGCAGGACCGCATCGATGCCATCCTGGCTCGCATCTGTCGAGATTTTTGTTTCCCTGTCTGGGTCGGAAAATGCCAATACGGATGCAATGGTGAGCTTGGCTTTCAGCTCCAACCACTCTGCCTGATGGGCCGCCTTCCACTCGAAGGCAGTGGACTTCTTTACTAGGTTTCGTAGGGCCGTGGTGTGTGAGGCCATGTTTGGGATGAACTTGCCCAGAAAATTGACCATGTCCAGGAAGCGCAATACCACCTTCTTGTCTTCCGGGACCGTCATGGCTGCGATGGCCTTGACCTTGTCTGTGTCGGGGCACACGCCCTGCTGAGAGATCTGGTCTCCTAGGAACTTGAGTGTCGATATGCCAAAGCAATATTTGGTCCTGTTCAGCTTCAGGCCATTGGCGTGGACACGATGGAATACCTGCTGGAGACGATAACATGCTCCTCAGGGGTTGTGGACCAGATGATGACGTCGTCCATGTACACACAAACTTCTTCGATGCCCTCCATCATCTGCTCCATGATGCAATGAAATATCTCCGATGCCGAGACGATGCCGAACGGCATAGATAGCAGTACCTGCCAAATGGTGTGTTGAAGGTGCAGAGCCTTCTGCTGGACTCATCCAGCTGGATTTGCTAGAATCCATGTGACGCATCTAACTTCGTGAAAAACCTTGCATGTGCCATCTCACATTCGGGATGGGGTAGTGTTCACGCATTATATTCTGGCTGAGATCCTTGGGATCAATGCAGATGCACAAGTCTCCAGAGGGTTTTTTAACCATCACCATCGAGCTGACCCAGTCAGTCGGTTCGGTTACCCTGGAAATGATCCCCTGCTGCTGCAGCTCCTTGAGCTGTTCCTTCAGGCTCTCTTTCAGCAGAGCCGGGACCTGGCGTGGTGCATGGACCACTGGCTTGGCATCAGGTCGCAGTAGGATCTTGTACCGATGTGGCAAAGTGCCCATCCCGTCAAACACATCTGGAGACTGAGCGAGGATGTCGTCAATGCCAGCTTGAAGATCCACGTTGGAGGATGTCGTTGAATAAACCCGCTGCACCAGGTTTAGCTTTTTGCAGGCATGCGCGCCCAGTAGGGATGTTCTGTCTGGCTTGACAATTTCAAACCTTAGCCATGCATGAGTGCTCCGGTTGGAGACAAGTAGATCGCAGGACCCCAGTGCCGTGATGGCATTGCCGTTATAGTCCAGGAGCTGGCAGGCTGCTGGAAGGACCTTGTGAGGCTTCTTGATGTGTTTGAAGTCTGCCTGTGAGAGGAGATTGGCAGAAGTTCCTGTGTCCAGCTTGAACTGGATGGAGCAGCGGTTGACCTGCATCACCACACCATTCGTCCTCTGAATCCACAGCGAGGATGGACTGAATGCGAGATGAGTTAGGTGTGGCATGCTCACATGTAGTAATGATGCCCACACAGTAGGCGGAGTCCAGGCACTCGTCCTCTGGATCCGTTGTACTGTCAGGATCAGAATCCTGTAATCGTCGTTGCACATTCTGGTCGCGCCGTCGTCGGAATTGGGAGCGCTGGCCTCTGACTGGTGGTGCAGACCTGCACAAGGCTGCATAGTGTCCAGGTTTCCCGCATTTAAACATCGCCCGCCTCTTGCAGGGCAGTGTCCCTTTAAGTGGGTGTTGCCGCAGTTCGGGCACGTCATGACGCCGGCGTCGTGACGTGGTGTACGTCGTCGTACATGCACAGTGCAGTCGGCAGCCGTCTGCACCTGCGCAATGTGGGTGTCGGCCGCTTTGTTATCCCTTTCGCATCGCGCATGCGTGAGTCTCCGGGAAAAGCACGCAAGATGGCCGCTCTCTTCAATGCTAAGGCGCTGGATCCAGGAGATGGCCGCACACTCACTGCCTCGTGGGAGGCAGGTTTCTCATTTTCAGCTGATTTGCATTGGGAATACTGATTTTTTGCGTGCTCATACACTGTACAATCGCGACTGGCAGGGTCATATGCTTGATTTTTAAGAGCTGCTCTGTCAGAGGATCAGAGTGAACTCCAAACACGATTTGGTCTCTGATCATGGAGTCAGCAATATCACCGAAGTTGCAGGACAGCGCTAGTAGGTGGAGGCTAGTTAAGAAGGCACTGAAAGATTCATCTTTACCTTGAAGACGTTGTTTGAATATGTAGCGCTCGAATATTTAATTGGTGTCCACTTCACAGTGACTATCGAACGTGTCCAGGATGGTCTGAAACTTTGTCTTGTCCTGGACTTCGGTGAAGTTAAACGAGTTGAAGAGTTCGATGGCTTGATCACCCGCTGTCGAGAGGAGAAGCTGGATCTTTCTTGCATCAGACACATCCTCGAGGTCTGAAGCTTCGATGTACGGCAGAAAATTTTGCTTGAATATCCGCCAGTTGGCACTGAGATTGCCGGAGGTCCTGAGCTGGTGAGGAGCCTGCATCTTCTCCATGGTGCCGGGATACATTTGCTGGTCATCATGGAATGGACTGAGGTAAGCCATTCCCTCATTAATTTAGTAGTCTCCTGATTTCATGTTGTGTTAGGTACACTGGTATAACACTGGCTGCAACTGGATGCAGCGTAGATCAAAAAGATACTCCAGACCTTGAAGTTAGTTCAATCAGGTTTATTGAACTAATAGCACAGTTAGCACAGTTCTCTGTGAGTTCGACTCTCTGCTAACTTAAGTGTGGTTACTCTGTCTGACTGAACCAGGCTAGCTCTTAGCGACGTGGTGGAGGTGTGAGATTGTAACAGCACCCTTGACTGACTCTCTAGATGTTCATCAGTGGAAAGAGGCGGAGTGTGAGTGCCTCGTGTCTTTTATAGTCAGATCCCACCCCTGAGTGTCCTGCCTGCTTATTGGACATGTCCTGTTCTCTGTGTCCTTTAGCTGCTTGTCTGTATATCATTATGTGTGGGTCCGCATATCATAACACCCGCTTCATTAAATGTTTCAATCCACATCATTGATTAGTTCATGAGTTACCAGCTTATGACGGGAAATGATGTTCACGGTCTTTAATCACTTAACAGTCTCTGTACTTGTATGACCCTGAAACCATTATCCTTTGGCCAGAAACAGATTATCCTTAATATGTTCCCCTTAGTTACGTAGCAGAAACAATCGGATGACCCTCTCAAAACAATTTCAGAATTGTGAAAACCTTTAGTTGCTTCTCCCTCTATTCACCTGCATCAGGTTTTCGTCATAATTGTTCCTTTCCACTATCATTCCAGTCACTTTCTGCTGTTCAGTTTTCACCTGTATTATTCTTGCAATGATACAGCATTTGGTTGCTGATCTAATCGAGTCTTCGTATAAATGTGGCATCATTTGTGTTAAATGTTCCCATACACGGTAGCACAATGGTTACCACGTTTGCCTCGTAGCACCAGGGAACTGGGTTTGATTCCGGCCTCGGGTGGCAGTGCGTAGTTTGCACATTCTCCCCGTGTCTGCTCCTGTTTCCTCCCACAGTCCAAAGATGTATAGTTTAGGTGATTGGCCATGCTAAATTGCACCCTAGTGTCCAAAGACATGCAGGTTAGGTGGGGTTATGGGCATAAGGCAAGGGATTGTGTTGGGTGCTCTTTCAGAATGTGGGTGCAGAATCGATGGGCCGAATGGCCTCCTTCTGCACCTTAGGGATTCTATGGATGAAATCCACTCCTTTTACTTTTCCAAATAACCCTTTCGACCTGAACTGCCACCTTACTGCATAATATCCGTCTCCCTTGGTCGGCCTAAATCTTAAAAATCCTTCAAGTTTTGTAGCAGATCCCAACTATTTTACTCTTGCGACCTTCCCATCAATTGAATGGAGGGAGGTAAGACAATAGAAAAAAAGGAACAATTACTTCCTGAACCTAAATATGCAATAGGCACAAATGATTCAACTGAAGTGAACGATCTCGAAATGATCTGAATTTTCGCCTCTACTTGTTTAAAGTTGGACATTAAATCCGGAGCAGGTATTTCCCGGGTGTGCCCCAGTTACCGCTCAAACAACATTGAAGCGTCAGGATGCGCTAGGTGGCGATCGCTCGCTTCCACTCTCTTTACATTTAGTAGAGTGTGGGAGAAGGGCCAGAGAAGCCACAAGCTCTGGTTGAATAAATCTTTTTGTTTTTACCGCAACGCTTCAGTTTTTGTCGAGTCGGATGCTTAAACAATGTCCAACATCCATTTCGCTCACAGTCATGAGGTGAACTGCCTCGGACAGCTGGACACCAGCATCCTGCTGCTGTACACGTGAGTTGTGAGCTTCGAAACAATGGATTACTACATGTTTTCTTTTGATTAACACGTCTGGTATTTAAAATAAACAAAAAATGTTATAACCCAGACAGTCCTGACCGTGAGTTGATTTGTCTTTTCAGAGTCCACGGCAGGATCAGATTTATGAAGGTAACAGGATGATAGGGCTGAATTATATTTCGCAAGACCACTTGACATAGAAAGGGCGACCGACCCTGACAAATCCTGACTGTACTGAAAACATGCACAACCAACTAGCTGCACCGTGCCAAGCTGTTATAGTGCAATTCTGACATTGGTATCTGCCTGGCAATATTACATATACCCAGCTATGTCCTATCCACAAACGCTGGACGCATTTAATTGGACCAGTTGTAGCCATGTCAGCAACCTTCCCATCATGAACACAATAATGGCATCGGTTCAACTTTCACCAGAGGTACTTACCTCCATGCATCCTTGACACAGGCATGGCCACAACAACTTGAATGCCACAGAGAAAGGAAGAGGAATTGTTCTTATTTATGTGATATCTAACTGAGTATGCAGCCAAGGAGCCCCAGTAACATCGAGATCAATGGCAGTCTAGGGGAAAGTCCTCCAATGTGGTATGCCATTTCTGGTTGTGATTGAAGTAATGCAATCATTCCAGACTTTGGACAAACTGCGTCATTGGCCCAATCCTCTTTGCTTTATCAATGTACCTTTCTTTCATCAAACGACTGGGACCAAATCCTTAAGCTCCTTGAAAATTGTTTATTGTCACAAGTAGGCTTCAAATGAAGTTACTGTGAAAAGCCCCTAGTCGCCACATTCCGGCGCCTGTTCGGGGAGGCTGGTACGGGAATTGAACTGTGCTGCTGGCCTGCCTTGGTCTGCTTTCAAAGCCAGCGATTTAGCCCTGTGCTAAACCAGCCCGGAGCTCCTTCTAGCTCATTCAGAACCCCTGACTGAATGTAGAACCCGAATATCTCATCGTCTGTTTCCTGAGAGTCACGTTTCCTAAAATTTTAACTAGATCAACCATATCACCAATGTGGCTACAAGAACAGGGTGGGAGCTGGGTACTCTGTGATGTGTGGCTAATTTCCTGACCTCAACGGTGCTTTTTCACCATGTACAAGGTTCAAGGAAAGAATGTAATGGAATCTTCTCCACTTACCTGGAAGGTGCAGCTCTTAAGAAACCTAATACCATTTCATTTGATCAAATAGAATTCCCAAAATTTGTTACCTTTTCAGGGAATAAATTTCTGCTAATCTTAGTCTTAAATGACTGACCCCTTCTTTTGAGATTCTGACGCCCTCGTTTTAGTCTCCCTAGCCAGGAAATCATCCTACCCTGTTGAGCCCATTAAGCATTTTAGATGCCTCAGTGAAATTAACTCTCCATTTTTCAATGGAATAAAAGCTTAATTACTCAATCTCTCCTCAAAGGACAATCCCCCCATTCCAAGAATCAGTTTGGTCAATCTTCGTTGCACACCTTCTAAGGCGAGTAAATGCTTCCTGTAGCAAGGAGACCAAACATATACACAATACTCTAGTTATGGTCTTGCCAAGGCTCTATACAACTGCATTGAGACCTCTTTACTCCTATACCCCAATTCCTTTACAATAACGGCGACCATACTATTTGCTTTCTGATCAACATCCTGGGGTTACCATTGACCAGAAATTGAACTGAACTAGCCATATAAATACTGTTGCTACAAGAGCAGGTCAAAGGCTAGGAATTCTGCAGCAATTAAGTCAGTTCCTGACCCCCCAAAACCTGTCCACCATCTGCAAGGCACAAGTCAGGAGTGTAATGGAATACTCTCCACTTGTCTGGATGAGTGCAGCTCCAACATCACTCAAGAAGCGCAACACTATCCAGGAAAAAGCAGCCTTCTTGATTGCTCCTCATTCCACAAACATTCAAACCCTCCATCACTGATGAACAGTGGCAGCCATGTGTACCACCTACAAGAACTCACCAAGGTTCTTTAGGCAACATCTTCCAAACCCATGATCATTGCCATACAGAAGGATAAGAGCAGCAGATACCTGGTAACCCCACCACCTGGAGATTCCCCTCCAAGTCGCTCACCACCCTGACTTGACAATATAGCACAGTTCCTTCGCTGCCGCTTGGTCAAAATGCTGGAATTCCCTCTCTAACATCACTGTGGGTGTACCTACATATCAAGGACTGCACCTGCTCAAGAAGGCAGCTTACCACCACCTTCACAAGGGCAACTAGGGATGGGCAAGAAATGCTGGCCTAGCCAGTGACATCCACATCCCGTAAATGAATTGAAAATAAAATTCTTTGCTGTGCCAGCATGCTAACGTTCTGTCATTCATGTACAAGAACTGAAAAGCCCTTCTGAATACCAACATTTCCCAATCCCTTACCATTTAGAAAATGTTCATACTACAGAGGATGGTTTCACATTTCTCCACTTTATATTCTATCTGCCATGTTATTGTCCACTCACTTGACCTCACTTAAGAAAGCACAACAGCGCCTATACTTCATCAGGAAGCTAATGAAATTCGGCATGTCGACATTGACTCTTACCAATTTTAACAGATGCACAATAGAAAGCATTCTATCTGGCTGCATCACAGCCTGGTGTGGCAACTGCTTGGCCCAAGACCGTAAGAAACTACAGAGGGTTGTGAACACAGCCCAGTCCATCACACAAACCTGCCTCCCATCCATTGACTCTGACTACATCTCCCGCTGCCTTGGGAAAGCAGGCAGCAAAATCAATGACCCCTCCCACCCAGATTATTCGCTCTTCCAACCTCTTCCATTGGGCAGGAGATACAAAAGTCTAAGAACACACATGAACAGATACAAAAACAGCTTCTTCCACGCTGTTACCAGACTCCTGAATGATCCCCTTATGAACTGATCACAACTTCTCTACTGAGTAGTACTGCACTCCTGTATGCTTCACCCGATGCCTGTGTCTATGTATTTACATTGTGTATTTATGTATGCCCTATGGTTTTTTTATGTATGGAACGATCTGACTGAACTGTATGCAGAAAAATACTTCTTACTGTACCTCGGTATACGTGACAATAAAACAAATACAGTACAATATAATACCTGTTTATGTTCTTCAACGGCTTCTTCGTGTCCTTTTCACAGCTTACTTTCTTACCTAATTTTGTATCATTAGCAAACTTGGATGCATTACACTTGTTACTCTAAGTCATTGATATAGATTGTAAATAGTTGGAGCTTGAACACTGACCCCTGTGTTACCACATTTGTTATAACAAGTAACCAATCCTCAAACCATGCTAATGTATTGCCCCCATGAGCCATGATAATCTTTTGTGTGGCACCTTATCAAATGCATTTCAAAAATCTAAATATGCGACACCCACTGTTTTCACCTTATCCACACTGCTAGTTACAACCTCAGATAATGTTAACAGATTTGTCAACACATTACTTTCCTTTCACAAATCCATGTAGACTCTGCGAACGATCGGTCTGCTGATTTTCTAAATACCCTGTTATCACATCCCTAATAATGGTTTATAATATGTTCCCTACTGCTGGTGTAAGGCTAAATGACCAGTGTTCCCTGTTTTTTCTCTTCATCATTTCTTGAATAGTGGCATTATATTTGAATCTTTTCAATCTGTAAGGACTATTCAGCAGTCTGTGGAATTCTGGAAGTTATGCCAAGAGCGTGTTTATCTTCAACCTGCTAGATCAGAGCCACTTATGGAAACACTTGCAGACTGTATATCATGAAAACCACCTTACCATCCATTATCACTATATCCACAAAGTGGATATTTTTGCTCAGAGAATCCTTTACATTAGAATCCGGAAAAGGTTACAGAATCCCACAAGGCTCTACCACTTCCTCATTTCCCAATTTCAGTGAACATCAGGTTTTCTCTAGGAAACAGAAGATCGATTGGTGACCTGACATAGATCTTTGGGGTTATGGAGAGGTCTATCATAGTAGACATGGGAAAGATGTTCCTATTTTGGGGAAAGACCAGAGCTAGAAACCATAAATGTAACATAACAATGAATAAAACCAATAGGGAATTCAGAATTCTTCACCCAGCGAATGGTTTGAAGGTGGAACTTGTTGAGATATAGCTGAGGAATTGCTGAGGTGATTAGCAGAGAAGCTAGTTAAAGACACAAGAAAAAAAATAATGAAAATCGCTTATTGTCACAAGTAGGCTTCAAATGAAGTTACTGTGAAAAGCCCTAGTTGCCACATTCTGGCACCTGTTCAGGGAGGCTGTTACGGGAATTGAACCGTGCTGCTGGCCTGCCTTGGTCTGCTTTCAAAGCCAGCAATTTAGCCCTGTGCTAAACAGCCCCTAGAGATAAAGGAACAGAGGATAGAGAGATAGATGAAAAAAGGCAGGAAGAGACTCATGTAAAGCATTAACACTACATGGACCTATTAGGCTAAATGACCTGTTTCAGTGCTGTAAGTACCATGTCACTCTTTGAAAGTTAAATTACTATATTATATATATTTAAGATACTGATGGTGTTCCACATAAAAGACAAATCTGATCATTTTAAGTATCTAAGCTTTGGAGAAGACCAAATATCGCTGATTTTGTTGAGAGCTTTGTGGTTCATGAAGGAATGTGATGAAGAGCAATGATCCACAGAGAATAAACAAAAAGATTTTGGATATTCCGTACAACGTCGCAGTCTCTCCATTTCTTTACATGTATTTATTTCAACGTATTTGGATGCTTAGGTGCCATAGATTTCATAGAATTTACAGTGCAGAAGGAGGCCATTTGGCCCATTGAGTCTGCACCGGCTCTTGGAAAGAGCACCCCACCCAAGTCCTCACCTCAGCCCTATCCCCATTAGCCAGTAACCCCACCCAACACTAAGGGCAATTTTGGACACTAAGGGCAATTTAGCATGGCCAATCCACCTAACCTGCACATCTTTGGACTGTGGGAGGAAACCGGAGCACCCAGAGGAAACCCACGCACACACGGGGATAACGTGCAGACTCTGCACAGACAGTGACCCAAGCTGGGAATCGAACCTGGGACCCTGGAGCTGTGACGTAATTGTGCTAACCACTATGCGACCCTGCTGCCCCACATATGTGCATATGTATTCATGTCTTCAGGTTTCTGAAATGAGAATTCCTAAATCCCCACAAGCTGGCAGAAGAAGCCACTTACAGTCTCTCTCAATGTCAGTGTTTATTACAAAGCGGGTTATCTGAATGGATTCTCATTGGAAACAGCCAGAGTGAAATGCCATTTGCCCTTGGTTCATTGCCAGCTGGTGCTTCATCTTGAGCTTTGGCAGCTTTTGGTCAGTGGTGATTTGCCACTGCCTTCAACCGTCAGTGCCAGGGTGAGGAGGCAGCTCCCAAGTCTGAAACAGGAATCAAATCCACGCTGTTGTCGTTCATCTGAACCTCAGGCTAGCCGTCCGAGCCATTTCCAGAGTAAAAGCATATTTTCATTCCCTGCTTGTCATCAATAAAGTCAAAGACTGACAGGTTACAAATGACAATAGAGTTCCTTGTGCGTCAATGAAATCTGCCAAAGCGTATGTGAAAAGGAGAAAACGGCAGAAATACTCAGAAGCAAATTGCTGCGGATGCTGGAATCTGAAACAAAAACAGAAAATGCTGAACAATCCCAGCAGGTCTGCCAGCATCTGTGGAGACAGAGGGAGCTAATGTCTCAAGTCTGGATGACTCTCTGTCAAAAATACTCCGTGGGCACAGCAGCATCTGTGTGGAGAGGAAGAGAAACAAAATGAACATTTCAGGTGGATGGCCATTCACCCGCAATGTAACAGGTTTTAAGCAAATACAAGGCAGGGAAAGGGAGCAAAGAACAAAAGACAAGGCTAGTGACCAGGTGAAAGGGACGAGATGTTAGACGATGAATGAACAATGCAAAGTAAAGGGGCATGGTATAAACATAGGGGGTGGGATTTTCCATTTCAGAGACTAGGCACGGGATTCTCTCAGCCTGGGGCTGGGCTCGGGAATAGGTGCGACTGGCGTGAATCACGCCACGCCACCCCGACACCGGGGTGCGATTCTCCGCAGAGCAGAGAATCGGCGCCATTGGCACCAGCGCGTGGTCAGCGCAGCACCGGTCGGGGCTGCTCTACGGGGCACCCCGGCGATTCTGGGCCCGGGATGGGCCGAGCGGCCGTAACCAAAAAACCCGGGTCCCGCCGGAGCCATTCTAACCTGCTCTTAGCCGGCGGGACCTTGGCGTGGAAGGGTCCGGGGACGGCCTGTGGGGGGGAGGGGGGGGTTCAACCCCAGGGGGGGCCTTTGTTGTGGCCTGGCCCACCGATCGCCGGGCCGGCCTCTCGGCTGGGCGCCTCCTTTCTTCCGCGCCAGCCCCTTTAGCCCTCCGCCATGTTGCGCCGGGGCCGGCGCGGAAGAAAGGAGGCCCCCAGCCCGAGAGGCCGGCTGGCGTCGTGCCACTGCGCATGTGCGGACCCCACGGCACCCAGCTGACACTGGGATCAGCAGCTGGAGCGACATGGGCTGCTCCAGTTGCCGTGCTGGCCTCCTGTAGGGGTCCGAATTGCTGATCCTGAGGCCATGTTGACGCCGTCGAGAAACGTGACGGCGTTTACGATGGCGTCAACACTTAGCCTCAGGATCAGAGAATCCCGCCCTAGGTGTTGACATCAGGACTGAATCAGTGGACTTCTATGACGGCAAACTTGGCACAGACCGGAGCAATTTTGGAACCGTCAATGGGCTGGCACTGGCGCGAGGTGGAACACGAGTGATTCCAATGAAAAACAGTGTCCAATTTGCTGGGGTCGGGATATGTTGACAAGTGGCAGCCGCACATTACTACTCCACTCCCCACACACATTCATCCCAACCAACAAGATGTTACTGATTGTGCTGGAGCGTGCCCATCCTATTGATGGGTTAGCTGGGGTCAGGAGACATCTAGGGGTGTGGCGTGGGGAGGGCACCCATACGAACCATGGCCCTAAGTTCACAGTGGGCAGTCAGCAGCGTGCGCAGCCACATGGCTGCCTTGCCAGCTGTGGCAATGGTGATCCATGACTGTCTTCCCCAACCCCACGACCAACCTTCTCCCCATCCCCGGCTACGCCCCCCCTCCCCCGGCCCTGGCAGAAGCCCCCCCCCCAGCCAGCGCGCAACTGTCAGCACACTGTAGCGATGTTGGACACTTTCCGTACCCCCTCCCTCTCCCTCAGCAGCCACTGTTTCCCCATTTTTAAAACCACAAGTGAAACTCGCCTTCGGTAATTCCTCCTGGTGGAGGTGGAGCATTGCGGGAGCCCCGGGAAATACCGGGTCAGGCCCCTTAATGATATGCCTATGGCATTTACTGTACGTGCGGATTAGAACGCATTGACGCCCCTGTCGAGGCACCAGAGCATGGCATTCTGCCAGGTGCCCTGCACTGCCCACCATTTTCATCTCCAGTGCGATTCTGCCGTTGGCTGACAGAGAACCCCACCCAGGACATTTACTGCACAGAATGAGGCCATTGAATCAATCTTGTTTATGCTGTGCGGAAAAAAGGTTATTTGGCCTAATCTCATTTTACATCTGTCAGCCCATAAATTACCGTAAATTCCTTGTAAATGCCTGCACTTCAAATGCGTTTCCAAGTCTTTTTTAAAAAATACAACTAGGGTGTCTGCCTGCTTTCACACAGTGAGTTCCAGAACACCGTCAACCTCTGCATGGAAAAGAAAATCTCCTCAACTCCCCTCCAACCCCTCTACCAGTGACTTTAAATCTACAGCCACTGTTTGGTTAGAGATCTCTGTGCTGAGGGGCAACAGATCCTCCCTCATCCACTCTGCCGAGTGGGCCCTTCGCAACTTTATACAGCCCCGTGCAGACTGGCAACAACCTCCCGCTGCGCTCCGAACCTATCCGGATCCGAATGGGGTCAGCGTTTGAACAATAGATGGGTGGACTCCAGAGGGAGTGGAACAATGGCACTAGCAGAACATCACTCAGCAAGGTGGGGGGGTCACACACAAGCAGGAGGGAAAGTTGAGCAGCAACATAGGACGCTCAGCTTGCACTCTCTGTATTGGTGGAGGGGGGCAGGCCTTCACACACTGATGACAGTTTAACACGGCTTTGCAAATCTGCACACACACACAAATGTAACTACAAGGGCGTTTTCACGCCTTTTGTTGGTGTTACTGGAAACTCAACTAAGCACTGCCTGACATACGTTAAGAGCCTTTCTCCTGCATGGTGCTCTCATTAAACTTTGCACAAACCCCTTGCACGGCGCCAAATCTGCACACACACAGCAGCATCCAGGGCGTGTGAAGTGCACACATGTCGCTGTGTGCAGTGACAGCCCACACACTAAGCTGTGGGCGAGGAGTGCCGCACACAATGCGAGGTGAGATGTGATTCTGAGCTATTTACCGCATCGCGCGGGAGGACAGGGCTGTTCACTAGCTGGGATTCTCTCACATTGCCGGATTTCACTGCAGCCTGATGTATTCCCCTGCCCCGTCCAGGAATCACTGCTAAAGAATCGGATGTACAGAGGGAGAGAGTCTTTGGACAGGCGAACAGTTTCTCTGGGCACAAGAAAGACACATTGAGCCCTTGACAGTGAAGCAAGGGAGGAGGAGAATGTAGCTTTCCTCACAGAGATTTGAATCGTTTGAGGGGAGCAGTTTTACCGGATTGAAAAGTCTGCGGGCGTTGCAATTGTCAGCGAGACAGGTCAGAGAGGCTGCCAGCAAGTTTGGACATTTCCTATTCCTTGGAGCAGCGACTGAGAGATGTGGGAATTGAGGGATTTACTGTGTGTGCTTCGGCTTTGGGAGAATGTCACATCTGCAGGCGGAGAGCTGCGCCCTTAGCCTCGGAGAGAGCGCTGCCGGAGCCGGGCAGCACCCTGCCCCTGGGGGGAGGGAGGGAGCCGGGCTGTGTGGGCACGGGGCATGGTTGGTGTGGGTGTGCGGGCTGAGCAGCTCACTCCGCCGCCCGCCGCTGTGCAGGAAGCAGGCTCGGGCGCGGGGGGCATTGCCAGGATGAGGGCAGCGGGAATGCGATGCCGGCGGATGGTGAGAGGTGCCAGCAGCGAGAGCAGAGAGTGAGGGGTGTGGGCAGCAGCAGGGGGGGGGGGGGGCAGGCAGCCTCCCGCGTTCTGGACAAGATGCTCTCTGGACACATGCCCACTGGGATCTAACACCCTGCTGCCTGGCAGCGACGATGCCCAACAGGACCCTCTCCGAGGGGGCAGCTAGTGCCAGGAGGGAGCTGCTGACCCGCGTGTTGACCGGCTCCTTACTCTCCCTCCTCATCCTCTTCACCCTCCTGGGCAATGCCCTGGTCTGCGCCGCTGTCTTCCGCTTCCGCCACCTCCGGGGCAAAGTCACCAACATCTTCATCGTGTCGCTGGCCCTCTCCGACCTGCTGGTCGCCATCCTGGTCATGCCCTGGAAGGCGGTGGCCGAGGTGGCCGCCTACTGGCCCTTCGGCCCCTTCTGCAAAGTCTGGGTGGCTTTCGACATCATGTGCTCCACCGCGTCCATCCTGAACCTGTGTGTGATCAGCGTGGACCGCTACTGGGCCATCGGCAGCCCCTTCCGATACGAGCGCAAGATGACCCGGCGCCTGGCCCTGCTCATGATCGGGGTGACCTGGGCTCTGTCCATCCTCATCTCCTTCATCCCTGTGCAGCTGGACTGGCACAGCAGCGAGCCGGAGGAGGGGGCACAGGGCAGAGGTGCTGGTGCCAACTGTGACTCCAGCCTGAATAGGACGTATGCCATCTCCTCCTCCCTGATCAGCTTCTACATCCCCGTGGCCATCATGCTGGTCACCTACACCCGCATCTACCGCATCGCCCAGATCCAGATCCGCAGGATCGCCTCCCTGGAGAGGGCAGCAGAACACGCGCAGACCTGCCACAGGAACCCGCTGGACTGCCAGCAGCACAGCACCCTCAAGAGCTCCTTCAAGAAGGAGACCAAAGTGCTCAAGACTCTGTCCATCATCATGGGGGTGTTCGTGTGCTGCTGGCTGCCCTTCTTCATCCTCAACTGCCTGGTGCCCTTCTGCGACCGCAGCTCGCCGGCGGCCGCCTCCAGCCTGCCCTGTGTCAGCGAGACCACCTTCGACATCTTCGTCTGGTTCGGCTGGGCCAACTCCACCCTCAACCCGGTGGTGTACGCCTTCAACGCCGACTTCCGCAAGGCTTTCTCCAGCCTGCTGGGCTGCCACAACGCGTGCCCCGGCAACCAGGTGGAGACGGTCAACATCAGCAACGAGCTGGTCTCCTACAACCAGGACACGGCCCTCCACAAGGAGATGGTCACCGCCTATGTCAACATGATCCCCAACGCGGTGGGCGGCTGCCTGGACAGCAACCAGGTCTTCGACAGGATGTCCCAGATCTCCCCCAGCCACGAACTGGCCGCCGACTCGCTCGACGAGGTGGATGGAGACGCGGGCTTGTCTGTGGAGAAGATTACTGCCTTCACCCCCAATGGGCTGCATTGAGAACAGTGTGGGAGATTGGCTGCCCACCCAGCCCTGCTCAATCCCAGTGGCATCTATCCATGGGATTGCAGCAGAATAACACGGCCGACTGTGGACTCCTTCATGAACAAAAACCCGCCATACAAGAGGCAGATTTGTCACTTGGAGGGGAATTTTAAACCCATCACCAGCCCTAAACAAGCCAGATGTTCTTCCATGTGGTGGTGGTTTGGGGAAAGGGGGGGGGGGGGGGTGTAAATTGCTTTTGACACAATTGACACAAATCTCTGACAAATACCCTGGCTTCGCCTCCACGTTGGGAACTGATGGCAGGATGCTTTTAAAAAAATGTTTGTTGCGCTCCACCTTTCACTCGTGGTTATGTCTTTGCAAAGAGGTTAACGGATCAAAAAGACTTTCAACAAAAAAAAAGTACTTCCTGCCCTGTGCATGGGTTTATACCCGACCACATTCTCCTCCCTCAGCCTCGCTCCGCCAGACGAAGCAAAACGTGGAAGGGACTTGCGCCACTCGGTAATTAAACATTCAAGTCATTTAGATGTCGTGATGATGCCCCAATGGTTTCATATTTTGTTTCTATTTTTCATGACTGCAGGTTCCTTTGAGCATTGTCAAGCTGGCAATCCGGTTTGTAAACAGAATATTTTTAATGACCCCCCCCCCCCCCCCCCCAGGCACCACATTTATTCCAATAAAGTATTCATTATTCCAACTAGGGTGGAATCTGGTTGATAATGTTCCACACACCTCTTCTATTTTTTGCCCCTGCTCTTCCTCAAGGCTTTGCAGGTCCCCATGTGGGTTTATAATGACTGAAGCCCTCTAGTGCCTTGTCCAAGTGGGCATTTCTTCTCGAGGGAATTTGTGCAGTGAGTCACAGGCGATTCAGTGGTGGGGCGGGAGGGGGGAGAGAGTAGCCCGGGATGTCTGAACCTGATGCGATTCTTGCTGCCCATGTGTACTCCGGCAGGAGTCACTGAATCACAAATGGGGGAGGGAGCAGAAGGGGCTGAGACTAATTAAATCACCTCTTTTACCACTCTAACTCAATACTGTTCAGCAATTGAATCCCAGATCTTCTTGTGATGTGTAGCAAATGCTGCCTAAGTTCTGTAAGGCACCGCTAGATGCTGCCTAAAAAAACCGGTCTATCCAGGAAGCCATCCGTTTGAGGAGGGCATCTAATATTTGATCATTATAACCTTGGACCCATTCCCGGAGCATTCCAAGAGTGAATAATATTTGCCTACTCCCACCTCATGATTGTGCATCTATTAAAGTAAATGGGAAGAACTCTGTGGGTTGCGAATGTCCTAGACTGCGACATGCTTCCGTTGCAGGACAGGAGTGGGTACAATTCTTACCCTTGTTTTTGAAGGTTTTGGAGTCCTGTTGCGCAAATTTGCTGGGAATAATATTGATTCAAATCTGTTTCATCCTTAAAGCAAGAGTTCAGTGTGGCTATCAATACCATCATGTTTCCCCTGATCTGCCATTGTGTACTACTTGGTGTTCATAGAATCATAGAATGGTACAGCGCTAATGGGGGCCATTCAGCCCATTGTACTTATGCTGGATATTTGGTAGAGTTGCTCAATTCACACCATTCTTTTGCGCTTACCCCTTAATAACAAGATTTTGTCATCTTAGTACAGTTGCCACAGAGGGCTGGATGCATCATTCTACATGCACAAAGTAGCACAGCAGTTAGCACTGTTGCTTCTCAGCGCCAGGGACCCGGGTTTGATTCCCAGCTTGGGTCACTGTCTGTGCGGAGTTTGCATGTTCTCCCGTGTCTGCGGTGGGTTTCCTACGGGTGCTCCGGTTCCCTCCCACAAGTCCCGAAAGACGTGCCTGTTAGGTAAATTGGACATTCTGAATTCTCCCTCTGTGTACCGGAACAGGTTCCGGAATGTGACAACTAGGGACTTTTCAAAGTAACTTCATTGCAGTGTTAATGTAAGCCTACTTGTGACACTAATAAAGATTATTATTATTATCTTCTGAAAGGTCTACTCTCAGTCAAGAGAGGTAAATGAAAGCACACTTTCAATAATGTAATAAGTAGTACATTATACAAAAACAAAACAAAAACCTTTGTCAGCAATTCAGTAACTTCTGCAAATAGATTGTTCTACAATTCTGTTTAGAGAAGTACACGGTTCCCTTTTAAATCTTCTCCAAAGAGGGAGAAGAAAAAGTCAAGGTTTTGTCCCTAATGACCAAATTATTGTAAGGCACTCTACCATATTTATTTTAAACTATAGATCTGAAATAGAAGTCAGCCAGTGTGGTGATTTCTCAGCATGTACAGTAAAATGACAGCTCGTCTTTTCAAAATAATATGCTTAAAATAACATTTAAAGTGCATATAAATCAGAAATGCTATTTTTCTTCACGGTATTACTTAGATATTCTGAAAATTTACATAACCATTGAATTTCTTCACAAATATCTTACCTTATTATCATGCTTCCCCCCCCCCCCCCCACCCCCCCTTATGAACAACCATTACAGTGTCAAACATTCTCCTCTTCAATAATCCTTAACTCTTTAATATGCCCAAGTCCATCAATAGCATGAAAGCTGTTCCTTTACTGCGTGGGAAGTGGAGGTTCTTTCCATAGAATCCCTATGGTGCAGAAGCAGGCCATTCAGCCCATCGAGTCTGCACCAGCCCTCCGAAAGAGCACCCTGCCTAGGCCCATTCCCCAAACAGTATCCCTGTAACCCCATAACCCTATCTAACCTGCACATCTTTGGACACTAAGGGGCAATCCCACCAACCTGTATATCTTTGGGCTGTGGGAGGAAACCGGAGCGCCCAGAGGAAACCCACGCAGACACGGGAAGAGGGTGCAAATTCCACACAGTCAGTCACGCAAGGCCGGAATCGAACCCAGATCCTTGGTTTCCTACATTTCTCACCTTTTGACAGGGTATAAATAAATAAAGACTTCTCCTATGATGCATGATCACTGTCTTATTTCTAGTGTCCAGACTCTCTCTGTTCACTTCCATCATTTTTGTCTCTTTTACGTTATTGATGCTACTGTTATTGCTTTTTTGAAACATTCCCATCCTATTCCTTTCTAGTTGCAGATGTGCCATCCTACATACCCTTCCTGCTCCCAACATCCCCAGGATATTCAAACCAAAACTCATTGCAGTTTCCGACTCCAACAGTTTATTCCAGACTTCAAAACTTTGGAACTTGTTTCTTTCTTCAGTCTTTCCTTCCACCTACACAGTATAGGTTTTTGAAATGTAATCTTGGCTTCACTTGTTCCCAATTGCTCCAATTTCTCTTTTACCCTTGTCACACTTGATGTTGTCTCATTCTATGGCCCATATGCCTCTCTTTGAGATTCAAATAAAATAATTACTCCTTGAGTGATTTATTCATATTTGCTGAACCCACAGGAGAGCATTTCTGTTTCAGATGTAATTTTTATGCCTCAAACAAACCAACAAAATAGCTAAAGTGTCTTTCAAATCAGCAATAAATGGACAGGTAACAAAATGTCAAAAAGTTACAAAGCAGAACAGAGCATTTCAGAACGAACAGTGAGCATCTCACATAGACCAGTTTACCACTGTTACGGTGGATGAGAACCCAACAATTTGCAATTTGTTATACTCAGAGGAAAGGATACTTTGCCCCAGGAGTGATAACACTGACCAATCAGCATCTTTTATGTTAAAATGAACTTTAATTTAAACACAGAATCAATCACATTAACAACAAAGTAACAGCTTTACAGTTAACAGTTAAAGCAGTTCTTAACCAAAAGAAAAACTTTACTTACTCCCTACATTGCAACTATATATATATTCCAATTAAACAAATCAATATAGTTCAGACTCCACTTATAAATAAAGATAACAATCAGGTTTACTTGCTTTTCTCTGTGAAGATACCTTGGAGAGAACCTTTCAGGAGCCAGCTGAAGACCTGTCTTGTCAGACTAAAATCCTATGGTAAACTGCAAACTACAGACAAACCTGTCTCCCCCTTAATTACATCATAAGGCAATCTTTGGTCTCCAACCATGAAGATATCCCATGACCTGTTTATACAGGGCTAAGCACCATCCCTCATCAATTATCTACACCCCAGGGGTCCTCCAAAATCAAATCAATGTTTCATTAGCCATCTCCTGTAAACAAATAAAAGGTTAAAATCATGTTTACGACCCTTTAACCACAGCTTTAGAATTCATAATGCCTGTATGTACCTTAAACCAGGGTTTTTAGTTACATTAGAATCATAGATTCCCTACAGTGCAGAAGGAGATCATTCGGCTCATGAAGTCTGCACCAACGCTCCAAAAGTGCAGCCTATCTAAGCCCATTCCCCCACCCTAGCCCTCTAACCCCGTAACCTCACCTAACATCATGGGCACTAAGGAGCAATTTAGCATGGCCAATCCACATGCACATCTTTGGACTGTGAGAGGAAACCGGAGCACCCAGAGGAAACTCACGCAGACACAGGGAGAACGTGCAAACTCCACACAGTACCCAAGGTCAGAATTGTACCCGAGTCCCTGATGCTGTGAGGCAGCAGTGCTAACCACTATGCCATTGTGCCGCCCATTACTGCAACAAATTAGAATAATTTCCTACATTTATCACACCATATTTATACGATGCAAATTTAATTGATATTTAACAGCAGTTGCAAAGTTCATAATTCCTGACATTACCAGGTTGTGATTTCTCCCTCACTCTTTCTCTAATTGGGAAATATCGCCGTCAGAGCTAGAAATTACTTTAGTGTAAAAATACTTAATCCATTTCAATAAAATGAATTTGCCATTTTAATGGAAGCATTCATCTATTCCTCTTAAACAGGCTTATATCCCACAGAGCAATTTCATGCAAACATGAGAGGTGTTCTCCACTAATAGAACATAGAACATACAGTGCAGGAGGGGGCCATTCGGCCCATCGAGTCTGCACCGACCCACTTAAGCCCTCACTTCCACCCTATCCCCGTAACCCAATAACCCCTCCTAACCTTTTTTTTTGGACACTAAGGGCAATTTAGCATGGCCAATCCACCTAACCTGCACGTCTTTGGACTGTGGGAGGAAACCGGAGCACCCGGAGGAAACCCACACAGACACGGAGAGAACGTGCTGACTCCACACAGACAGTGACCCAGCAGGGAATCGAACCTGGGAACCTGGCGCTCTGAAGCCACAGTGCTAGCTGCTTGTGCTACCGTGCTGCCCAAATATGATATCACTCAACATAATTTATGGCCATCACGGTGTAATGGTCTATGTATCATACATATCAAGTTGAACAAGATAAGATGAAAATTGTTTTTGAAAACAGTGGTGTAATGATATTATCATTCAACAGTGTTGTATGGGGGGGCATGGTGGCACAGGGGTTAGCACTGCTGCCTCACAGCGCCAGGGTTTCCTCTGGGTGCTCTGGTTTCCTCCTGTAGTCTAAAGATGTGCAGTTTAGGTGGATTGGCCACGCTAAATTGCCTCTTAGTGTCCAAAGATGTGTAGGTTTTGTTGAATGGCCTTGATCAATATGTGGGGCTAGGA
Organism: Scyliorhinus torazame; assembly: GCF_047496885.1. Classification (NCBI taxonomy): domain Eukaryota; kingdom Metazoa; phylum Chordata; class Chondrichthyes; order Carcharhiniformes; family Scyliorhinidae; genus Scyliorhinus; species Scyliorhinus torazame. The sequence goes on from NC_092709.1 coordinate 93,232,676, forward strand.
TGGGGGGGGGGGGGGGGGGGGGGGGGTGGGTCCAAGTAGAGTGCTCTTTCAGAGGACTTGTGCTGATTCGATGGGCCGAATAGTGTCCCTCTGCACTGTAGAGATTGTATGGAAATGTATGTTTGCATTAATACAAGGCAAGAATTACATTTTCTTGGTGTAAAAGGAATAATAAAAGATCTATGACACTTGGTTTTGAAAGCTATTATTTTTCTGCTTGGACATGCTTCCGAATCCACTCCCTTTCTGATATATTTAAAAGTTTGAAGAGAAGACATTTGAAACAATGTCAAAATTGTTTTAATCAATACAAAACAGCAGTGTACATAAAATCATAATACAACAAAATATTTAACATTAGTCACTTACTAGTTCATAATCATGGGAATTTGGTCTATTGAGCATTCCTGATTTTAAATGCTCTGTCATTAGCAGTTGTGACTGTAGTCACTGTCTCCAAGCTTTGGAATTCCCTCTGTAAATCTCTACCTTCCTTTCCTCCTTTAAGACGCTCCTTAAAATCTACCTCTTTGAATGAATGAACATTTGCTCGCCTGGCCTAATATTTACATATGACTTTGCGACATTTAATTCTGTTGAAGGTGCTATAAAAGTACAATTGGTATTATTGAACATAAAAAGATAAGAACATGAGAACATTCAGCGTCTTGAGACAATGGCTGATGTCTACCTCAACTTGATTTGCCCATCTTTGTTTTCTAAATTTACTATTGACCTCAGTCATCCCAAATTTCAGTTGATTCAACATCCATAGCCTTTTGGGGAGCAAATTCCAGAGTTCCACAACACTTTGTGTGAACAATTATTTTCCTGATTGACTCCCAAATGATTCCTCTTTAATTTTAGGATCATTTCCACTCAGTCAATAAACCCCCAACCATGGGAAAGAGCTATTTTGTATTGGACCCTATCAAATCTTATATCATTATAAACACCTTGATTTGATGATTACTCATCCCTCTAGAGTCATAGAATCCCTACAGCGCAGAAGGAGGCCATTCGGATCATTGGGTCTGCTCCAACCCTTCGAATGAGCACTCTAAACTCAAGGAAATATAAAAGACCATGGGCAGCACAGTAGCACAGTGGTTAGCACTGTTGCTTCACAGAACCAGGGTCCCTGGTTCGATTCCCGGCTTGGCTCACTCTCTGTGCGGAGTCTGCACATTCTCCCTGTGCCTGCGTGGGTTTCCACCGGGTGCTCCGGTTTCCTCGCACAAGTCCCAAAAGACGTGCTGTTAGGTGAACTGGACATTCTAAATTTTCCCTCAGTGTACCCGAACAGGCGCCGGAATGTGGCGAGTAGGAGATTTTCACAGTGTTGCAGTGTTAATGTAAGCCTACTTGTCACAATAAAGATTATCATGAATTAAGATTAGTTTATATACTTTTTTTCATAATTTAACCTCTTAAATCCTGGTATCATTTTATTGAATCTGCACTGCAGCCCTTTCCAACCCCAATGTAAAGTTAATTAAAAGGACTATGTGATGTCCTTATTCCTCCTACCAAATTGCTCCAGATCATCTATACATATTTATTCACACAGGAATCCACTTACTAATTACATGCCCATTATGCAAGGTTATTATTGCCTTCCTGTATCTTGGTGCAGTACTCCTCTGTTTTGACTATGCCTCTCAGTTTGCTATTGCTGAAACATTAGTTGTGCCTTTTTCCCCACTGCCATTGTGTTAACTCTAATTTGTACAGCTACTCCACCGCGCATTCTTCCTTCCCCATCATAGAATACTACAGCGCAGAAGGAAGCCATTCAACTCATCATGTCTGTGCTGGCTCTTTGGAACTAATACTGCTCCTCTGCTCTTCCTTCAGAGTCCTGTAAATTTATTTCCTTGAAGGATTTATCCAGTCTCCTTTAAACGTTACGACTGAACACTACCCATTTAGATAGTGCATTTCAGATTGCAAAAACTCGCTGCGCAAAAACATTTCCTCACATCACGTCTGGATGTCCTTTCAATCATCTTAAATCTGTGTCCTCTGGCGACTGACCCTTGTGTCACCACAACAACTAGTAAGTCAACAAATATAGAAAAATGGAGATATTTATTGATGTCAAGGACCCATCAAAAACCTCTTGTGGATTCCTTAATGTCCGGGAATCCTAGTTAATCCCAGTTTGAAAATTTATGAACTGAGTAAATGCTTGCTTTTTTAGTTCTTATTATTTTTCAGCTGGTTAGATCTGTTGGCTGTACAGCGTTCATGATGGGTGATTCAGAATGTGTGTGGGTGTGATTCAAGATAGTGACTCCTTTCTAAACACATTATCCTGCATCATATAACTCCAATCTTGATCCTTATGCAGTCACGTTTCGTTATCCCTAGTGCATCTGGTCCCTGTTTACAATAGTATTGCCTGTACGCCCCTCATTTTCTTTCAAATGCCATGTACTTGCCACCGAATGCCATTCCCAAATATTGAGTGGAAACTCTTCAGATCAAATAGTTTGGATGGGGTGGTGTTTGTGCAGTGTGTCCAGGAAGCTTTTCTAACACAGTATGTAGATTGTCCGACCAGAGGAGGGGCAATATTGGATTTAGTACTGGGTAATGAACCAGGGCAAGTGATAGATTTGTTAGTGGGGGAGCATTTTGGAGATAGTGACCACAATTCTGTGACTTTCACTTTAGTAATGGAGAGGGATAGGTACGTGCAACAGGGCAAGGTTTACAATTGGGGGAAGGGTAAATACGATGTTGTCAGACAAGAATTGAAGTGCATAAGTTGGGAACATAGGCTGGCAGGGAAGGACACAAGTGAAATGTGGAACTTGTTCAAGGAACAGGTGCTACGTGTCCTTGATATGTATGTCCCTGTCAGGCAGGGAAGAGATGGTCGAGTGAGGGAACCAAGGTTGACAAGAGAGGTTGAATGTCTTGTTAAGAGGAAAAAGGTGACTTATGTAAGGCTGAGGAAACAAGGTTCAGACAGGGCATTGGAGGGATACAAGATAGCCAGGAGGGAACTGAAGAAAGGGATTAGGAGAGCTAAGAGAGGGCATGAACAATCTTTGGCGGGTAGGATCAAGGAAAACCCCAAGGCCTTTTACACATATGTGAGAAATATGAGAATGACTAGAGCGAGGGTAGGTCCGATCAAGGACAGTAGCGGGAGATTGTGTATTGAGTCTGAAGAGATAGGAGAGGTCTTGAACGAGTACTTTTCTTCTGTATTTACAAATGAGAGGGGCGATATTGTTGGAGAGGACAGTGTGAAACAGATTGGTAAGCTCGAGGAAATACTTGTTAGGAAGGAAGATGTGTTGGGCATTTTGAAAAACTTGAGGATAGACAAGTCCCCCGGGCCTGACGGGATATATCCAAGGATTCTATGGGAAGCAAGAGATGAAATTGCAGAGCCGTTGGCAATGATCTTTTCGTCCTCACTGTCAACAGGGGTGGTACCAGGGGATTGGAGAGTGGCGAATGTCGTGCCCCTGTTCAAAAAAGGGACTAGGGATAACCCTGGGAATTACAGGCCAGTTAGTCTTACTTCGGTGGTAGGCAAAGTAATGGAAAGGGTACTGAAGGATAGGATTTCTGAGCATCTGGAAAGACACTGCTTGATTAGGGATAGTCAGCACGGATTTGTGAGGGGTAGTTCTTGCCTTACAAATCTTATTGAATTCTTTGAGGAGGTGACCAAGCATGTGGATGAAGGTAAAGCAGTGGATGTAGTGTACATGGATTTTAGTAAGGCATTTGATAAAGTTCCCCGTGGTAGGCTTATGCAGAAAGTAAGGAGGCATGAGATAGTGGGAAATTTGGCCAGTTGGATAACGAACTGGCTAACCGATAGAAGTCAGAGAGTGGTGGTGGATGGCAAATATTCAGCCTGGATCCCAGTTACCAGTGGCGTACCGCAGGGATCAGTTCTGGGTCCTCTGCTGTTTGTGATTTTCATTAATGACTTGGATGAGGGAGTTGAAGGGTGGGTCAGTAAATTTGCAGACGATACGAAGATTGGTGGAGTTGTGGATAGTAAGGAGGGCTGCAAAGAGACATAGATAGGATGCAGAGCTGGGCTGAGAAGTGGCAGATGGAGTTTAACCCTGAAAAGTGTGAGGTTGTCCATTTTGGAAGGACAAATATGAATGCGGAATACAGGGTTAACGGTAGAGTTCTTGGCAATGTGGAGGAGCAGAGAGATCTTGGGGTCTATGTTCGTACATCTTTGAAAGTTGCCACTCAAGTGGATAGAGCTGTGAAGAAGGCCTATGGTGTGCTCGCGTTCATTAACAGAGGGATTGAATCTAAGAGCCGTGAGGTTATGATGCAGCTGTACAAAACTTTGGTAAGGCCACATTTGGAGTACTGTGTACAGTTCTGGTCGCCTCATTTTAGGAAGGATGTGGAAGCTTTGGAAAAGGTGCAAAGAAGATTTACCAGGATGTTGCCTGGAATGGAGAGTAGGTCTTACGAGGAAAGGTTGAGGGTGCTAGGCCTTTTCTCATTAGAACGGAGAAGGATGAGGGGCGACTTGATAGAGGTTTATAAGATGATCAGGGGAATAGATAGAGTAGATAGTCAGAGACTTTTTCCCCGGGTGGAACAAACCATTACAAGGGGACATAAATTTAAGGTGAAAGGTGGAAGATATAGGAGGGATATCAGAGGTAGGTTCTTTACCCAGAGAGTAGTGGGGGCATGGAATGCACTGCCTGTGGAAGTAGTTGAGTCGGAAACATTAGGGACCTTCAAGCAGCTATTGGATAGGTATATGGATTACAGTAAAATGATAGTGTAGATTTATTTGTTCTCAAGGGCAGCACGGTAGCATTGTGAATAGCACAATTGCTTCACAGCTCCAGGGTCCCAGGTTCGATTCCGGTTTGGGTCACTGTCTGTGTGGAGTCTGCATGTCCTCCCCGTGTCTGCGTGGGTTTCCTCCGGGTGCTCCGGTTTCCTCCCACAGTCCAAAGATGTGCGGGTTAGGTGAATTGGCCAATGATAAATTGCCCTTAATGTCCAAATTGCCCTTGGTGTTGGGTGGAAGTGTTGAGTTTGGGTAGGGTGCTCTTTCCAAGAGCCGGTGCAGACTCAAAGGGCCGAATGGCCTCCTTCTGCACTGTAAATTCAATGTTAATCGATGATTAATCTAGGACAAAGGTTCGGCACAACATCGTGGGCCGAAGGGCCTGTTCTGTGCTGTATTTTTCTATGTTTTTTCTATGTACATTGCTGTACAGACTATTTAATTTTAATTTTTATCTTTCCCTTTGCTTCAATTTTAACAGTGCAACAGGTTTGTACAACTCAAGCATCGCTCCTCACTTTTCAATCCCGAACCGCTTTAGATTAAAACAACATTTCCTTAGCCTTCTTGATTAATTTTAGTGATTTGTGCACATTTATGTCCAAATCCTTTTGCAGCTGCATAGCTCGTAGTCTGTTGCAACAAAAAATATATTTCCAATTTGCCTTTTTCAGTTCTAAAGTGGATGATGTAAGCCACCCCAGATTGGACTCAATCTGTCATTATTTTGCCCACCTGTTGCGGGTAAACTAAAAAACAAAATAGTAGGTTTGGTTTCGGCAGGGATTAAAATCTTAAAAAGTAGGTTTCCAGTCCAAACCTGTCTCCCCCCCCCTTCACTTGCAGGCTTAACTGAGGCAGCTAAATGTGAGCTTCATTGTCATTAGGTCTTGTCCTTATGTGAATCCAGGAACTGCTTGCATTTACACCTATATCCTGTGTCCAGCACATCCACTTGAGCAACCCCACTCAACCTTCCCAACAATATCTCCAACCTCCCAATCCCTAGATCCCCCAGGGCTCCAATGCCCTTCCCCAGATCTCCAACCTCTCTGTAAGGGCTCAAATCCTCTTTGAGGTTTCTGACACCCTCATAAGCCCTGGGGCCTCCAAATTCCCTCTTGCAAGGCTTTCAATGCCCTCACATGCCTCTCACTTTCCCCTCCACGCCGCTGATCCCTGAACACTCCCAAGGTCTGTGACAGTGCACAAGCGTCCAACCTCATTCCCAGAGGACCAATGTTACCAGGCATCTGATCTGCTTCCCAGGAACCCAACCTCCCTCATCATTCTTCATGCTCTCAGGCCCTTCCCAAGATCCCAACTTCCCCATCCAGATCTCCAATCCTCTTTCCAGGTCTCCAACTCACCCTCTGTCCTGAGGCTTCTGATCTATCTCCGCAGTTAAGGCACCAACCTCCCATTCCACAAGTCTCTGATATTCTGAGTCTCCTGATCTCCCCCTCCCAAGCCTCTAATCCTCTTCCATGACTTACCTAACTGAGGCCACAAACTTTTCCCATTGAGGTCCCTGAGATCAAAAGCTCTGATGGTATCATGCTCCTTTCCTCCTCTAAATAACCCCTAGCCCAATAGCCTTACCACCATTTTGTTCTTCTTCATTCATAGGATGTTGCTGGCGAGACCAGCATTTATTACTCATCCCTAATTGCTCTTAAGAAGGTGGTGGTGAGTAGCCTTCTTGAAATGTTGCACTCCATGTGCTGCAAGTCCAGGATTTTGACCCAGCGACAGTAAAGGAATAGATATTTCCAAATCAGGACGACGTGTGATTTGGAGGGGAACTTGCTGATGGTGTTGTTCTTATGCATTTGCTCTCCTTGTCCTTCTAGGTGTTGGAGGTCATGGGTTTGAAATGTACCGTTCGTGGTGGACAGACTTGGGGAGTCAGGAGTTGAGTTATTATTCACAGAATTCCCAGTCTCTGACCCGGTTTTATAGTCACAGTATTTATATGCCCGATCCAGCTAATGGTAACGCTCAAGAATAATCTGGCAAGAAGTGCATCATAAAAGGAAGATTGTACAGTGGGAACCCCATTTGCGTGGAAGCTGTTGCCTGTGGAAAATCAGTTACGTCCTTGAAGGAAAGGGACTGGAATTCTTCTTGGAATAACTGTGAGGCCCTCACGGTGGAGTGGACTGCTTACTAAATCAGTGAGGTCGCCTCTATTATATCAGCAATTCCATATGTAATTTATAGTTTGTACTAGCCGCAATTTGTCTGTTACTTTTATTAAATTTATGTTGTTTCCAATTCGTGTTAAAATAAAAGTTATATAAAGTGAAAACTTATTGATCATTTCTTTATTTGGGGGTTGTTTGGTAAATTTGGTTATTTCAGTTTAGTGACTACCTGGGATCACAACACCACATTTGGTCAAATGCTGCTTTGATGTCAAAGGCAGTCACTCTCTCCTCATCTCTGGAATTCAGCTCTTTTGTCCATGTTTGGACCAAGGCTGCCGGGAAGTTTGGAACCGAGCGGTCCTGGAAAAACCTAAACTCATTGCTGAGCAGATGTTTTTTTTTGTGATTTGGAATAATTATTGTAATAAAATGTAACAAAAAGCACATTGACATCCAACTGATGAATAAATAATGCAATAATGAAATATATGACACAACATTTGGACCTTGGTACAACTCCATAACTAACATAAGGTTGTAACAGTAAAGAAAATGAAAAATCAACACTTGATATAAAAAAATACTTCTGTCGGCAGTAAACTTTGTGAATATTTCAAGACTTGATATTCCCTTTGGAAATAAACCATCAGCTAAAAACTTCAAGTCTAAGTTCAGTCAGGACCTGTTATAATGCTCAGCTCCAAGGGACTTCAGTAAAATTAAATTCACTGTTATGGTGGGATTTGAACACATATTTTCAGAGCATTAGTCCAAACCCAGTGACATTACCATTACACTACCAGCCCATCTGTTAAGATTATTGCTGAGCAAGTGCCCCTTGATAGCATTGTCAATACCCCTTCCATCACTTTGTTATCATTAGGAGTAGATTGAAGAGGTGATAATCGGCTAGATTTTATTTATCCTTCTTTTGCAAACAGCATATACCTGGGCACTTTTCCACATCACTGGGTGGATGCCATTGTACTGGAACAGCTCGTCTGGGTTGCAGCTAGTTCTGGAGCAGGACGCTTCAGCATCACAACTGGGATGTTGTTTGGGCTTGTACTCTTTGCTGAATCGAATTGGCTGAAATCTGGTATCTGTGATCTTAGAGACCTTAGGAGGAGGCCATTAGGCACATCTGGCTGACGATCATTGCAAACACTTCAGACTTGTCTGGTGCACTGCTGTGCTGGTCTCCACCTCCTCCATCATTTAGGATGAGGATGTTCATGAACAGCAGTGTAGTGCTGCTGGAGTGCACCAGTGCATTATCCAACACCTCCGACCAGGACCTGTAAAAGAGAGGCGCACACAGTTCCAAACACTGGAGTGGAGAGAATGGGAGGGGAGCGAATGGGAAGGGGGGAGGGCACTGGGGGCAGGGGGTTTAGCAGTGGGAATGTGGGGGGCCTTGGTGTTTTAAATTAAGTTCTCAGCATCCGAGGACTTGCGGTGGTGGAATGTAGGAGGAAGTCGGACGTTGGGTGGCTCCTGCTCGAGGCTTGCTTTTTAATGCCCAGTCCCAGGGCCAATATTTCAACAAATAAGAGCAGAAAGACATATGTAGGAGGATGTCCAAAAACTAAAAGAAAGCCGTCGTGAAGATGGGGGCGAGTGAAGGTTCGCCGTTGAGCGTAAGGGTCAGCTCGGCATTTGGAAAGATGGTGGGGGTTGGGTCGCTGGGCGGGGGCTGCACTGCTCACAGCAGAAAAGATGACCGAGGTGATGGTTGTGGAGTTTGCAAAGCACATGGCGGTGATGAGGAAGCTGAAGATGGCGGCATTGAAAGTACTGGTGGAGGACGCGATTGCCCCGGTGAAGGCGGCGGTGTCGAAGACATTGGCCAAGGTGCGGGAGCAGGGTGAGACAATGAAGCCACACAGCGATCAGCTCATCTCGGGCGAGGAGTTGCAGAGGCTGGTGGAGGCCAACAAAGGTCTGAGAGCAAAGGTGGAAAACCCGGAAAATAGATCAAGGCGGAAAAATCTGAGGCTCATGGGCCTGCCTGAATGGGTCTGAGGCCGACTGCGTACTTTGCCAAGATGTTGGCGGATATGTTGGGGGAGGGGGAAGATCCCTCCCGCTACGAACTGGATTGAGCTCATCGGTGGATGAGGTCTAAACCGAAGGTGAATGAGCCTCTAAGATCGGTGATAATATGTTTCCATAGGTACCATGTAAAGGAGAAGGCCCTGAGTTGGGCGAAGCAGAAGCGGGAGGTGCAGTGGGCTGGAGCTGGTCTATGCATATACCAAGACTTAACCGTGGAGTTGGTGAGGAGTTGGGCGGCCTTCGGCCGAGTGAAGACAACACTGTATAACAGCGGTGTACGGTTCAGCATAGTGTATCCAGCTAAGTTGAGGGTGACCTACAACTCCAAAGACTTTTACTTCGAGACTATGGAAGCAGCGGAGGCATTTGTGAAGGCAGAAGGACTGGGGCAGGAGTGAGAAATGTGACTTAGGATTGGTCTTGGATTGAGGGTAGGGGGGATGGAAGATTGTATATGGTTCTATTTTTTATTTCATGTTGTTATGTGTTGTAGCCATCTGGGATGGCCACTTCCCGATTACCAAATGGACACTTTGCAAAGATTGCAGGGAAAATGGACAATACTGAGAAAGCAAGCAGGTGCAGGGTTTGTCTGTTGATTGGAGCCGTAGCTCCCAGACAAGACCAAAACTGCAAAACCATTACCATACTAATGAGCCATCCCCAGGGACAAAAGAGTAACATTTGAGTAAACGATACTAAGGCAGACACCCCGGCGCCAGAGGAGACTAGAACAAAGCAGGCCAACGGCCACCTAGGACACACCCAGCCATCAGGGCACCCACCCCTCTATTGGAGGAAATCGATAGGAACGTTTGGAAAACGGCCCAATTAATTGGGGCCAATTTCAAGGCCCGCCCAAAAGCGCGCAAAGCCCTTTTTGGGTATAAGAAGGATCCCCCAAGAGAGAATCGTTCTCTTGTGGCTCCGGCTCTCACCAAGGAGAGACCTACCCAACAGCACCATCAGAACAAGTAAGTCCAAGGTCAACGCACGCTACGAGACAGACGCTCTTAGCTGTTATTCCATACCAGTTCGATCCCAGCAGCCTCAGAACCGAACAACGGCCATTGTTCCTCGGACTGAGTGGGCGCCCGAAGCTAAGTATAGGCTTCAGCAGTAGTGATAGTTTAGTTTGTAGAGTTTTATGCATGAGTATATTTGACTGTGTGTGTAAATAAATGAGCATTGAGTTTGAACTTACTAACTGGTGTATCGAGTCTTTGATCAGTATTCGGTTTTGAAACTTGTGGCGGTTTCGAAAGATACCTGGCGACTCTAGAGCAAAACGTATTTAGAATTAAGGAAGGTGACCATATTGGCCGCCATCTTCAGAGCCAAATTAAGAGAAACCCAATTAGCAACATTTACTGGCGACATCTGACGGGACTCGACCTAGAAATGGCCTAACCACTCCGAGAGAACCCAAACTTGAATTGGAATCCAATTAGAAACAGAAAAACCACAAGTGTAAGAACAATCCTGATCAAACCTTCGAGATTCGGAAGTGTGTTAATGCATGCGTATTAACAGGGATATCAGGTAAACCTGAGAGATTTTGTTGCGTAAAACTGTCGGGGTTTTGTAGGCCGGAAATTAGCGTAAGCCGTACCCGTGTTTACATCACCACTTTATCACCCCCTGTTCCAAATTCAGTAGAGAACCCATATAGAGAAAATGGCAATGAAGACAATGGAATGCCTTATGAACCCCCAGGAATTCGAGGTCGCAGCGACCAGTAGAGTAGGACAGTGTCCCGTATGGGAAGATGAAATCAGAAAGTACCTCAAAGGGAAAGGATGGCCCCTTTGGAGCGAATACTGCGCGAATGACGAAACAGGTCCCGGGAGTATAGGACATACTTGGTGGGACAACCTGTCAGAGATCCACAAGAAGAGCTTTGGGACAGCTCGCAAGCCGATGGCAATCATGTCCTGCTTGGCACAATTGCGAGGCACAGAGGAGGTCGTTAGGACGCTCCGTAGAGAGATTGAGGAGAGAGACAGAAATAGTGAGGGAGATGTGAGCGAGTTTGAGAAAGAGAATAAAGATTTGAGAGAACAGTTAGCAGCGAGGGACAGAGGTGGATGATGCCAAGTGGGCACACGAGTCTTAGAACATAGAACATAGAACAATACAGCGCAGTACAGGCCCTTCGGCCCACGATGTTGCACCGAAACAAAAGCCATCTAACCTACACTATGCCATTATCATCCATATGTTTATCCAATAAACTTTTAAATGCCCTCAATGTTGGCGAGTTCACTACTGTAGCAGGTAGGGCATTCCACGGCCTCACTACTCTTTGCGTAAAGAACCTACCTCTGACCTCTGTCCTATATCTATTACCCCTCAGTTTAAAGTTATGTCCCCTCGTGCCAGCCATATCCATCCACGGGAGAAGGCTCTCACTGTCCACCCTATCCAACCCCCTGATCATTTTGTATGCCCATTTGAGTAGTTTTCAGACCCAATATTTTAAGGCCTACCAGGACACGCAACGTGCGGTCTTGGTAAGACAAGAAACCGAGCAACAGGTAGAGAAATTGCAGAAACAGTGCAATGATTTGAAAGCAGCCCTACGAGCGCTCCACACTTCCACGACGGAACAAAGGCAGAGCTCAGTAGATCACGCAAAGTGCCAGAAGCAAATTGTAGAATTGCAATCTCTGCTTTCTGTCCAGAATGGGTTTCAAAGTACGTTTGGACCCCAGTTAGACCAGGAAAACGGCCCCGATTGGCAGGCGTTAAATGAGACTGCCCACAGATATGTACATGGGACATGTACGCAAGAAAAACCCCAAAAGAGGAAAGCACCCCAACCCCCGACTGAACAGGCAGAACACACCCCCATGAACCCTGTAACCACACACCGCAGGGCCGCAGCAGAAGGAGACGCAGATTTCCTGTATACAACGCCATTAACTGTGACCCAATTACGGGATGCGTGTGGAAAAATTACACCGTTCCTTCCCACCTCAGACCCCCACCAGTTTTTCGCAAGAGTTAAATAGCAGGCTACCATGTACGGCCTGGACGAAAAGGAGCAAGTGAAGCTCACAGTTTTAAGCCTCGACCCTTCAGTCGTGGCAGCCCTTCCCGACTCACAGAATGTAGGAGGAGGCACACTCCAAGAGATGCACACAGCGATCCGAGATGCGATCGGCTAGAACAGAGGAGACCTGGTAGAAGGCCTAAACAACTGTAGGCAAAAGAAAACAGAGCACCCCACAGCGTTTGCTGGACGCTTGTGGATACATTTCACAGCAGTTTTCGGAGAGTTAGCCCGCGCCCATTTGTCACCAGATAACATGGCCAAATGGACTTGAATCCTAGTCTCTCATGCGACAGACGCAGGACAGAGAGCTTGCGCAAATTATGACCCCTCAGACGAGGCCCACAACGAGAAATGAGTTTTGAAGAGATTGTCCCGCACTTGGGAACAATCAGTTCAAGGCAAAACCGCATTTGCAAAACTTGAGGAAGAGCAGGCAGACATGAATCCAGTTAAAGCGCAACAGAACCCTGCATGGGTAAATGAGGGCAGGAACAGCCCACCACAGCCAAAATCCCAGGAATGTTACAACTGTGGACAATTAGGACACTTTGCACGAGAGTGCAACATGCCCTAAAAGCAGCAGAGGAACCAACAGACAGGCACCCTAAATAAGAATAGGGCAAAGCCAATCCATAGCGTTAGCGCCCGTTCAGAGAACATAGACATGAACGGCACTGACTGATGGTGTTTGGGCTCCCCAACATGGGTCTGTGACACCCTTTGGGACAAGTCCGGTAGACCGGTCGTAGCAGGCAAAGTCCGGTGACACCCCGTAGAATTTCTTTGGGACACAGGAGCACCACACTCAATTCCTCCACGATGTTCCAGCGAGACACGTGGCCCACAACAGACACCATCACACTCAGCGGCTTTACAGGTCATTTACGACAAGGACACATCACAGCCCCTGTAGCGCTACAAATAGGAAACATTACAACTAAACACCCCGTAGTTTTGTTCTATCTACCCCAGGCAGCTGAACACATCCTAGGAATCGATTTTATGAGCCTCCACAACCTCTCTTTTGATCCAGTTAATAAATGCGTTTGAAGAATGGCAAAGGCAGCACGAGCCCCCGCCACGCTCACAGTTGGAGACTATGCAAAAAGAATCAGTGCATTAGGAGACTTTTGGTTCGACCCTCGAGTCAAGACAAACAGGTTAGGGAAGTCCTGGAGCAACACAAAGCAGCATTTGCACAGCACAAGCACGACTGTGGCAAAATAGCTGGCTTGGTAAATATTACAGGCCCCGACCCCAGACCCCAAAAGCAGTATGGTTTTCCCCAAGAGGCAGAAGGAGAAATCACCAAAGTAATAGAGAGTTTGCTGGATCAAGGCGTATTCATATCAGTAGCCTCCACAAACAATGCACCAATTTGGACCGTCAGGAAACCCGATGGATCATGGCGACTGACCATTGACTACCGGGAACTGAACAAAGTAACCCCAGTAGCAGCCCCCACCATAGCCATGAGTCCCGAGACCATGCTCAAACAGGGACTCCAGTCAAATTTTTTTTCAGTTTTGGACATTAGCAGCGGCTTTTGGTCCATTCCATTGGATAAAGCGGGCCAGTACAAATTTGCCTTTACATTCCAGGGACAACAATATACGTGGACGTGCCTTCCACAAGGCTTCCACAACTCCCCCTCCATTTTCCACCGACAGCTGGCAAATGGACTAGCAAAGTTTTCCCGCTCCGATTGTCTGGTCCAGTATGTAGATGACTTGCTACTACAGACAGACACAAAGGGAGAGCACATTTTGCTTCTCGCCGAACTCCTAGGACTCCTGAAAGAAATTGGATGTAAAGTCAACCCCAAGAAGGCCCAGATTTTGCAAGAAAAAGTGATTTACTTGGGTACAGTAATCACTCATGGTAAACGCGAGATCGAACAAAAGAGAGTTGACTCGATCGTCAAATTGCCCCTTCCCCTCTGGTCATTGTTAGGACTGGTTGGCTACTGCTGAAACCATATCGCCGGTTTTGCCACAGAAGCAGCACCCCTATCCGAACATCTCAAGAAGCAGGCACCTTGGGAATGGCTTCCACAGCACACGGATGCCGTGGATGCTTTAAAAAGAGCCCTCAGCACAGCCCCCGTATTACAGGTCCCAGATCCACTTTCCCCGTACTCAATTGAAGTTGCAAGCACCGACCGAACCCTTTCGGCCGTGCTCCTCCAGGAACGCCATGACCAATTACGCCCCGTTGTATACGTCTCACGCGTGTTAGATCCTGTCGAGGAAGGATTTTCTGCCTGTGAAAGGCACCTGCTCGCAGTTTTTTGGGCAGTACAGTACTTTGCCTACATTACAGGACTCAACCCCATCACCATTCTCACTGAACACACCCCCACACAGCTATTACTAGATGGTCGACTTAAAGATGGCACAGTCAGCCAAATCCACGCAGCCCTTTGGACCCTTTTACAGGGACGGGACATTACGGTCAAAAGAACCAAGACCCACACTTTCCTCACCGACAATTTGCAATATGCAGGTACCCCATATGAGTGTGAGATCATCACCACAAAACACAACATAGGCCCATTTATACCTAAGACAGCTCCCAGGAAAACAGGTAATACACCCCAGAGACCCCAGCCCACAGACACGTGCGCACCCCTGAAAATCTATGTGGATGGCTGCTCCACAGTTTTGAACGGAAAGAGAATTACCGGTTGCGGCATTTATGTAGAAGACGCGCAGGGACAAGCCCTAGAAGAGATTTCACTAAAGTTGCCAGGACATCTAGGCTCACAGGCAGCAGAACTGGCAGCCATAGCTTACATTGTAGACCACCCTGACTCGTTTCCGACCCCAGCAGACATATATTCGGACAGTTTGTATGTCTGTAATAGCTCAACGGAATTCCTACCCCTGTGAGAAACTGCCACCCCTGGTAAAGTTAAAGCAGACGCCCTAGCGAAGGCAGGTTCCAGACATGATTACTTTAGGAACCCCCCCCCCCCCCCCACCCCCCCGAGAGCACCCCAGTACACACGGTTCAGGTCTCACAGACCAACATTTAGGATCTAGCAAAAGCACAGAAGGAAGATGAAAAACTCAGGGAATTTTTAAAAGGAACCTTCCAGCCCCATACGAGAAGTTCAAGAATGCAATAACCACACATGACGGTGTGATTTTGAAGGATGGCATTTATGTAGTCCAGTCAGGACAGGAACCAGATTATTTGTCAGTTCCATGACAATCATGGACACCAAGGCATTGAACCCACCCTAGCCCACCTCAGACCGCTCTGCTGGTGGCCTGATTTAAAAGCCGATGTTACTCACTACATCAAAAATTGCTTGATCTGTGCCCAGAACAAACCGGACAGATATGCAAGAAAGGCTCAGCTTAGTCACACCCGCCCTGTTAATGGCCCCTGGATGAATTTGCAGATAGATTACATAGGACCCCTACCCCCCTGCAGAAATGGTTATAAGTATGTGCTGGTGGTCATCGACACCTTCACAAAATGGGTGGAAGCTTTTCCATCAAGAACGAATACGGCCATAACAACAGCTAAAATCTTCACACAGCACATCTTTACAAGATGGGGCCTCCCACGCAGTATAGAGTCCGATCAAGGCTCCCATTTCACAGGATGAGTAATGAAAAACGTCCTCACAATTTTTGGAATCAGGCAAAAGTTTCACATAGCCTACCACCCCCAGTCAAGCGGCATTGTAGAGAGGATGAACAGAACTCTAAAAGCCACCCTCAGGAAAATGGTACAACAGAACAACAGCACCTGGGATTCAGTTCTCCCATTTGCTTTAATGTCCTTAAGAAACACGGTTTCCACGTCCACAGGATACACCCCCCACACCCTCATGACCGGACGCCCCATGAAAGGGACAGAGTATTTATTAGGACTGGATTTGGCCAGCCCCACAGTCACCGCCCTCACGCATGAAAATGCTGTACAGCAGTTACTTGAGAACATAAAGGCAGCCTAACTCGCGGCAGCTGTGAGACTTGGGACCAGGAGGAAACAAAGCAAAGCTTGTTTCGACAAAAAGGTACACGCCACCGAGTTTGTAGTAGGGCAGCAAGTGACGGTTTCCCTATCCAATCCCAGTTCATTCCTTTCCCCCAAATTTTCTGGACCGTACTCCATTTCGGACAAAGTACACAGCCATTTGTATACAGCCCCTCTGTATGCAAAATCACATATCCCAATGGCAAGCCTGCGTGGTTTCACATAAACCAGCTCAAGGCTTATGGCTCGCAGAACAACCATCCACACCACTTCTTGCTCTCAGCAGCAGACGAGCATGCCCCGCCCACAGATGATGCATTCCTACCCTCCCCCAGCCAGTCCAGCCCGCCCTTAGACTCATTTTCAACTCCAACCCCAGAGGCACGACTCCAGCTCTCCCTTCCTTCAACCAGCAGCGACAGCGACAGTGATAGCGATAGCAATGATGACAGCCACAGCACACCACGTTATGATTTTTGCCCTACACCAGGCCCCACTCCCAGCGACTCTGAGCATGATTCCAGTGACCCCTTCGAGATCACGTACATCAAAGCCCCTGACCCAGACCCACCACCCGACGATTACAGATTACAACCCAACAACTCCAACCCCGACACACGATTCTGGCACCGAGACAAGTCGTTCAGGCTCAGCCGGAATGATGAGATGGACCCCAATTCACCCCAAGCAGCTTTAGCCAAACTACTCCAGTCAAGAGTATGGCAGCTGGGAGGAGATGATGACATAGAGTCTGACTCCCACCAAACGAACCCCTTTGTGACCCTGTTCGCTACTGAGCAGTGAGGTGTCCATATGATGGTAAAAAGGAACCGATGGAGAGATACGGTGTCCTTTCTGATCGAACCTGCACCATGGTTGCTGTATGTTTGTTCGTTTAATGTACATGCTTGTTGTTTGTAAATGTGAAAGTTTTTCATGGCCCCACGCCACCACCCTTTTGACGCCCAATGACCGTTAATGGAACATGTTTGTCCCCAGACAACCGTTCAGAGGAACTAGTTTGTTGACAGACAACCGTTCAGAGGAACTAGTTTGTCATCAGACACCACTCATAGCTACTCTCCTGATTCAATCACAAGAGGCAGCCCCCCACGACGACCACATTCTTACCCGTTCTTGCCGGTCGCTCAGGCAGTGGAGAAACGGCACTGGTCCCCGCCCTGCCTAAGGACCCCCCTCTAGTCAGCTACGCTCGGGTAGAACACAAACGGCACTGATCACCGTCCTACCTGGGATTCCACCCATTTCTTACCCGCCGCGGCCCATAGGCACCCCATTTTGACACTTTCAGTTCAAAATTCTTTTGTTTGTGTTTGGCGACCCTTAGGTTGCTGCCGTATGCTATTTATATCCTCAAACACTAGGGTGATAGATTGCACAGGCTGCGAGACGGCTCGCACTGTGTCAGTATTTTTCTCGGATGTCTTGTCCAAAGATTCGGTTTAGAAAAAAAAAATGAGGGAGTCAGAGTTGGTGACCAATTATAATGGGAAATTGGCAACAAAGGACAGACAGATTGGCATACAAGATCTTAAGCAAGATAATAACAGATATTATGCTTGTGTCCATAGAACTCCGGAACCTCAGGAACCCCAGAGGAAGAAAACAAAGAAGACAGAGAAGACCGACAAAAGGAAAGATGAAGACGGCTTCCATCTTTTTCACCTGGATCTTAGCGGGATCCCTTCAGTTGTGCGCGGACGCTACCCCCTGATCCCTACCACACAGGCTGTGAATGATTCCCACCCATGCCATACACAAAACCCCGAGATAATAAGTCCTAAGACAGTTAACGATACCCCGACCTGGTGTGATAAGTTTATCACCTGGTATTCACTATCCTACATAGTAGAAGCCCTCGTAATACTGACGATACTTTGCAGTGTTGTGCAGACACTTAGAATCAGAAAATGGCGAAGGAGAGCCGACCACTCTCGCACCCCGGTATGCACGTTTAGGTCCCCTATTTTTGGACTTCACCAAACCCCCGAACCCCTTGACATGAATTAAAGTGCATCCGTTTTCTTTGTGTGTTTTGTTTTGTTCAATAAATAAATGTAAACCTCTGCTTGACTGCCAAGCCAGAGGAACTCGTGTTGCTGCTATTTGTACATTTAAAATATTGTAGAATTATTGTTGATTGTTTGAGTGAGGATAGTTCATTGAGGATAGTTAGATGTTCCAGTTTTTTTATTTTGTAATGCATGCCTGAATGTCATAGCACCCCGTAGAGTTTTATACTGATGTATGTATGTAAAATGATTTTAGGTAAAAATTGCGTTTCATAGGATAGGGCAGTGTAGAGCCCGTGAAGTGCTTATGGGTGCCCCACTTGGTCAGAGAACGAAGTTGACGCAGTAATGTAATCTTTCACGCTTTGCATTGAGGAGCACAAGGAGGGTGTGTAGCTATCTGGGATGGCCATTTCCTGATTACAAAATGGACACTTTGCAAAGATTGCAGGGAAAATGGACAATACTGAGAAAGCAAGCAGGTGCAGGGTTTGTCTGTTGATTGGAGCCATAGCTCCCATACAAGACCGATACTGCCATACCATTACCATACTAATGAGCCATCCCCGGGGACAAAGGAGTAACATTTAAGTAAACAATACCAGGGCAGACACCCCGGCGCCAGAGGAGACCAGAACAAAGAAGGCCACGGCCACCTAGGGCACGCCCAGCCATCAGGGCACCCACCCCTCTATTGGAGGAAATCGATAGGAACAATTGGGAAATAGCCCAATTAATTGGGGCCAAGTTCAAGACTGGCCAAAAGCGCGCAAAGCCCCTTTTGGGTATAAGAAGTATCCCCCAAGAGAGAATCGTTCTCTTGTGGCTCAGGCTCTCACCAAGGAGAGACCTACCCAACAGCACCATCAGAACAAGTAAGTCCAAGGTCAACGCACGCTACGAGACAGACGCTCCTAGCTGTTATTCCATACCAGTTCGATCCCAGCAGCCTCAGAACCGAACAACGGCCATTGTTCCTCTGACTGAGTGGGCGCCCAAAGCTAAGTATAGGCTTCAGCAGTAGTGATAGTTTAGTTTGTAGAGTTTTATGCATAAGTATATTTGACTTGTGTGTAAATAAATGAGCATTGAGTTTGAACTTACTAACTGGTGTATCGAGTCTTTGATCAGTATTCGGTTTTGAATCTTGTGGTGGTATCGAGAGATACCTGGCGACTCTGGAGCAAAACGTAATTAGAATTAAGGAAGGTGACCATATTGGCCGCCATCTGCAGAGCCAAATTAAGAGAAACCCAATTAGCAACAGTGTTAAATGGGGTGAAGTTGGGTAAGGTAGGATTTGGGGTTTTTTGCAATGGTGGTTTTCTGGGGTTTGTGTGTTTGCACTGGGTTTCTTTGTTTGAAGGGCATTTTGTTGTTCTCCTGGGATCAGGTCGGGGGGAAGGAATTGAAGTCGAGTGAGGCCTCCACAGTAGCGAGCACAAGCTGGCTAGTGAATGGGAGGGTGGTGGGTGAAGGGGCTGCGGTCATTGGAGCTTGGTCGAACAGGTTTTCATGGGTCCAGAGGGTGTGAAAAGTGGGGGGAGGGGACCAATACTGGGTGAGGTGTTTTCAAGAGGAAGTCTATGGGGGGATTATGGGAGGGGGAAGGGGTTCGATGGCAACAAAGGGACAGGGCGGGCCAGGCGCAGTGGGCAGGTCCCGGAGTTATGATGATGGCGGATAGGAGGGGGTGGGTGGGATGACAGACCCCCAGTCAGGATAGTTATGTGGAACGCGAGGGGTTTGTGGGGGGGGACAGTGAAGAGATTGAGGGTGTTTACGCATCTAAAAAGCTTAAAGTCCGATGTGGCTATGCTACAGGAGACTCATCTGAAGGTGAAAGGTCAGGTGAGGCTCAGGAAGGGCTGGGTGAGCCAAGTGTTTCACTCAGGCTTCGACAGTAGGGTGCTGGGGGTAGAAGTTGTGGTGGGTAAGAGAGTGAGGTTCCAGTTGGAGAAGGTAGTAGCAGACTCGGGGGGTAGATGTGTGATAGTAACAAGGGCGTTGGAGGGGGGGTTGGTGGCATTGGCAAGTGTATACGGCCCTAACTGGGATGATGCAGGGTTTCTGAGGAAGGTGTTTGGGGTCATTCCGGACTTGGATTCGCACAAACTAATAGTGGTAGGGGATTGGAACTTGGTACACAAGCCAAGGATGGATAGGACACAGCCGCGCTCGCTTATCCAGTCGGGGGGGGTGAAGGTGTTGACTGGGTTTACGAGGAAAATGGGAAGAAAATAATAATAATAATCTTTTATTGTCACAAGTAGGCTTACATTAACACTGCAATGAAGTTACTGTGAAAAGCCCCTAGTCGCCGCATTTTCGGGTACACAGAGGGAGAATTCAGAATTCTCAGCTAGTACGGGAATTGAAACCGTGCTGCTGGCCTTGTCCTGCATCACAAACCAGCTGTCTAGCCCACTGAGCTAAACCAGCTATTATTATTTTATTATTATTTATTTAAGTGTGCTTGATACAGGTTTAGGAAAGCATCCCAGCTTTTCAATTCTCTTCCTTTAGAAATTCCTTCAAGGCTTGGCTAGCTTGGTCAATAGTGGTGCTGCCATGTCACTCTTGCTGGAGATTGAAGTCCCCACCCAGATTACATTCTGTGCTCTTTCTTCCCTCAGTACTTCGACCATGTGATCGTCAACATGGTGGAGCACTGATTCATCAGCTGAGGTAGGGTAGTCTGTGGTAACCATCAGGAGATTTCCTTGGCCTGTGTTTCACCTGCCATGAGACTTCATTGGGTCAAATGAAAATATCAAGGACTCTCAGGGCCAGTCCCACCCAACTGCATGCCACAGTGCCACCACCTTTGGTGGGTCAGTCCAGCCGGTTGGTCAGGATGTGACCAGGCATGTTGATGGAGGAGCCTGGGACATTGGCAGTGAGATATCGTTCTGCAAGCATGATTATAGTGGCTGTTTAGCACAGGGCTAAATCGCTGGCTTTGGAAGCAGACCAAGGCAGGCCAGCAGCATGGTTCGATTCCCGTAACAGCCTCCCCGTACAGGCGCCGTAATGTGGCGACTGGGGGCTTTTCACAGTAACTTCATTTGAAGCCTACTTGTGACAATAAGCGATTTTCATTTCATTTCATTTTTTCTTTTCACTATGTTAGGCTTTGCTTGATTAGTCCGTGGCACGGTGCTCCCAGTTCTGATCTAGACGTTACTAAGGTGTTAGGATACTGGATGAGAATCACAATTTGTAAAGCTGTTTGGAAAGGATATTTCACCCAAGAGTAATGACTTTGACCAATAGGTATCTTTTATGTTAAAACAAACCTTAACTTAAACACAGAATTAACCACATTATCATCAAAGAAATAGCTTTACAATTATCAGTTAAACAGTTCTTAGCTAAAAGGAAAAACTTTAACTTACTATTTACACCTGCCACTAATTCCAATTAAGCAACCCAATATAGTTCATATGCCACTTATAAATAAAGTTAACAAAACAGGCTGCTCGCTTATCTGTACATACTTTGGACAGAGACCCTTTCAGGACACTTCTGCTCGACCTAGCAGCATTTGGCAAAACTGCTCTTCAACTTAAAATCCTATAACAGACTGCAAAAATACAGACAGGCCTGGATCCTCCCATTAATTACACCATCTCACTAAGTTCCATTACCTATTTAACTAGGACGAAACACCATTCGCTCTTAAATATCTACACCCAGGAAAGCTCCAGCAATCAAAACAGAATTCCATTAGCCCTTTATCTGTAACCAAGTAACTGGTTGGAATGAATGGTCACTGCACCTTTTGTGACACCCTAATTACAGCTTTAGCAGACATACTGGCTGTATGCATTTTAAATCAGGCTTTTTAATAACATTACTGCCACAAATATAAAATAAAATACATAACAATTTCTGCATCCAGCACAGATGAAGCCTTTGCAAGGTGAGCAGTCTGGTTGCATTCCTATTAGACTTTGTCAAGTAGATTGACACAACCTGAGTGGCTTACAAGGCTATTTGACAGGACAGTGAAGAGTCAACTACATTGCTCGGAGTCTGGATTCATATATCGCTCAGATTGGGTAAGGATGTCAGATTTCCTTCATTACAGGACATTAGTGAACCAAAAACGTTTTTACAACAATCTGGTAGTTTTTTGATCACCATTGCCGATATTAGCTTTGTATTCCAGATTTATATAATTTGCTGAATTCCAATTCTCTATCTGCTATGGTGGGACACAGGTCTCTGAGTCATTTGCCCAGGCCTCTGGATTATTTAGTCTATTAACAAAATACCACATATGATCTTGAAAAAGTATTGCTAACTCATCTGCAATTTCCTCGTGCTTTCCGTTTCGTATTCTGGGGTGGATTTCTCCATGAACCTTTTTTTCACTTCATTCTCTACTCCTGACAGACAACCTGGCTCTTCATTGTCATTGGTCCAGGGCCTTATCATACACAGGTCTTGAGCTGCCAACTCTGATTTGGCAGATTCTTGAAGATTTAACATGTGACTTTTGATCGCCCAGCATTGCAAGGAGCGCATAACCACATAACATCTGGGGCGTCATTCTCCGACCCCCCAGAGGGTCGGAGAATGGCCGTTGGCCGCCGTGAATCCCGCCCCCGCCGGTTGCCGAAGTCTCCGAAGGGAGAAAAGTCGGCGGGGCGTTAATTTCACCGCTGCCGTCGGAGAATGTCACGGGTCTGCGCAAGGCAGCCGATTTTCGGCCTGCCGATATTCTCCCTTCCGGATGGGCCGAAGTCCCGTCGACGTGATGACCGTTCACGTCGACGTAAATTAAACCTCCTTTTCATCGGCGTGAACCTGTGCTCCAGGTTCACGCCGACCAGCGTGGAGGTGAGTGACGGCCTGGGGGGTTGGCTCTGGGCAGGCGATGGCGTGGCCGCAGTCTGAATGTGTGGGGAGAGGTGTGTCTCGGGTTGTGTGTGTGTGTGTGCGGCGGGGGGGGGGGTGGTTAGAGTAGGCTGGGCTCCGGGGGAGTGCCGGGAGGGGGTCCGTGCCGGGGAGGGGGATGGGGGGGGGTCCGTGCCGGGGTGGAGGTTGGGGGGGGGTCCGTGCCGGGGTGGAGGTTGGGGGGTCCGTGCCGGGGTGGAGGTTGGGGGGGGGGGGGTCCGTGCCGGTGTGGAGGTTGGGGAGGGGTCCGTGCCGGGGAGGGGGATGGGGGGTCCGAGCCGGGGTGCAGGTTGGGGGGTCCGTGCCGGGGTGGAGGTTGGGGGGTCCGTGCCGGGGTGGAGGTTGGGGGGGGGTCCGTGCCGGGGTGGAGGTTGGGGGGTCCGTGCCGGGGTGGAGGTTGGGGGGTCCGTGCCGGGGTGGAGGTTGGGGGGTCCGTGCCGGGGTGGAGGTTGGGGGGTATCCGTGCCGGGGTGGAGGTTGGGGGGGGGTCCGTGCTGGGGTGGAGGTTGGGGGGGTCCGTGCCGGGGTGGAGGTTGGGGGGGGTTCCGTGCCGGGGTGGAGGTTGGGGGTCCGTGCCGGGGTGGAGGTTGGGGGGGGTCCGTGCCGGGGTGGAGGTTGGGGGGGGTCCGTGCCGGGGTGGAGGTTGGGGGGGGGTCCTTGCCGGGGAGGGGGATGGGGGGTCCGTGCCGGGGTGGTGGTTGGGGGGTCCGTGCCAGGGTGGAGGTTGGGGGGGGGGTCCATGCCGGGGTGGAGGTTGGGGGGGGTCAGTGCCGGGGTGGAGGTTGGGGGGGGGGGTCCGTGCCGGGGTGGAGTTTGGGGGGTCCGTGCTGGGGTGGAGGTTGGGGGGGTGGTCCGTGCTGGGGAGGGGGATGCGAGGGCAAGTGAGTTGGTCCACCTGGCCAGGTGCCAGCCTCCAACAGTTGGACCCATGCGGTCCATGCCACCTGGCTGGGGGGAGGAGGGGATATGGGCAATGATGACATGTCGTCGTTCCCCTCCCCCCCACCAGGCCGTCATGTTTTCCGATCATCCAGCGATGTTGGCCGCCGTGGCGGCAGCCGCTCATGTCTATGTTGCCCTGGATGAGGAGGAGGAGGAGGAGGAGGAGGAGGAGGAGGAGGAGCGTGCCAGAGAGGCGGCGCAGGCTGCCGCAGAGGGACAAGCAGCAGCCGCCCAGGCTGGAGGGACACCTGACCGACAGGACGAGGAGG
Source organism: Scyliorhinus torazame (assembly GCF_047496885.1). NCBI lineage: Eukaryota > Metazoa > Chordata > Chondrichthyes > Carcharhiniformes > Scyliorhinidae > Scyliorhinus > Scyliorhinus torazame. The sequence goes on from NC_092709.1 coordinate 93,256,888, forward strand.
GGGAGGAGGACGTCGCGGCCCCACGGCAACGGAGGCACCCGAGGGCGCCCCGTGTGTACCGGCCCCAGCAGTCATACCAGGACCTCACGGACCGGGAATGCAGGAGAAGACTCCGGATGAGGCGGGAAACCGTGGCACACATCTGCCACCTGCTGGCACACCTGTCACCGCGTGGCACTGGCGGGGGACACCCTCTCCCCGTGTCCGTCAAGGTTACGGTGGCCCTGAACTTTTATGCAACGGGGTCATTCCAGGCACCGAGTGGGGACCTGTCCGGCATATCGCAGACATCGGTGCATCGGTGCATCCGGGCAGTGACAGATGCCCTATATGCCATGGCGCACCGCTACATCCGCTTCCCCGTGGACCGGGCCAGCCAAGATGCCCGGGCCGTGGGCTTCTCTGCCGTGGCCGGGTTCCCCATGGTCTAGGGCGCGATCGATGGGATGCACGTCGCCGTGTGGCCACCTGCAGATAACAGGGCCGTGTTCACCAATAGGAAGGGGACCTATTCGATGAACATACAGGTGGTCTGCGACCACCGCATGATGATCCTGCACGTCTGCGCCCGTTACCCAGGCAGTGTACACGACTCATACGTGTTGTCGCGGTCATCTATCCCCGGCATGTACGAGGGACGCCATCCCCGGCTGTGGGGCTGGTTGCTGGGCGACAGGGGCTACCCATTTCGATCGTGGCTGATGACGCCTCTACGGAGGCCACGCAATGAGGCGGAGAACCGCTACAATGATGCCCATGTAGCAACAAGGGGAGTGATAGAGAGGTGCTTTGGCGTGCTGAAGATGCGTTTCAGGTGCCGGACCTCTCTGGGGGCGCCCTCCAGTATCGGTCAGATAGGGTCGGCCGCATCTTGTGGTGTGCTGTGTCCTGCACAACATAGCCCAGCAGAGGGGCGATGTGCCGCAGGCAGAGGAGGGCGGAGTGGAGGAGCAGCAGGAAGAGGCGCTGTCCTCCCCAGATGAGGGGGATGGGGGCAATGGTCAGGGCAGACGGGGTAGACACAGGCGGGTGGCTGTCCACCGTTACCGGCTGGCCCAGCGGGCACGGGACAGACTGATAGCCGCCCACTTCACTGACTAGATGGGCGTGGGAATCGGGTAGTATGGCCACAGACCGCACACCATGGCAACAGCCGACCACCCACACCCCCCACCCATCCACCCACCCAGCACCCTCACCACCCTCCCCAACCCCACCCACCCCACCCGCATGCACACCACCCCCCCCATTGCTGATCCACCTGCGGCACAACGGGCCGGGCTCACACAGTTGCGGGTGGACGCGTGTCTATTGCAGGCCATGGAGGATGATGACAACCCGCCCTGCGATGAGCTCCTGGCTCCACATCGTTGGACTATGTCTGACCCGTGGCCACAGTACCACCATCCACCCGGACCATCCCTGCATGCGGCTGTGACACTGCAGCGCACGGTCCCGTCCTCTGCCCGGGGGATGTTGATGGCGGCCCAGGGGGAAGGGGGCAGACTCACCTGGGGCTGAGGTAAGACCACCCCTCACGCACACACTTGCGCTCAACGTACATGACACCCCCGCACGCTTTGGACAGAGCACAAAGGCAGCTTCTGTAGGTGTAACATTGACTTTAATAACCAAAGGAGTTCATGCACGTGCCCTAGCCCCTAAAACTCATCTGTGCCCTGCACCCGTGCCAACTTACTCAGTGTCTAATTGTTTGGCCTTACGGGCCCTTTGACTACGTCTACGTGGTTCCCCAGACGGTACAGCAGAACTTGAGGTGGACTCCTGTGATTCCTGCCCTCTGACACTGGATCCCTTTGGCGGCCATTTCCTGGGGCGTCCTGGCCTAGATGGGCCAGGCTGCGGCCCGGGTAACTGGGATGGCGAGCTGCCAGCCTGTCCTGCCCGTTGCCCACCCGATGCACCTGGGACGGAAGGGGGGGAGTCCGAGGTGTCGCGGTGTACCGGGACCTCCCCTACAGGGGGAGCCGGGACGGACCACACCACCTCCTGCTCCCTCGGGGTGCCCGATGGCCCCCAGGCCTCTACATGGGTGGGGGATGCGAACGGACTGGCCATCCGACGCCCCCCCCCCCCGACATCTGGCGCTGCCAGTCCTGGAGGCCCGTGCTGGTATCGACAGGGGTCTGCAGGTTTGCAGCCATGAAGCCCAGGGGGTTGGCAAACCCTGTCTGTGACAGTGCAACGCCGGCTCGCACATGGCCACTGGCGCCGATGCCCTCAGCGATGGCCTGCAGAGACTGGGCCATGGCCTGCTGAGACTGGGCCATGGCCTGCTGAGACTGGGCCATGGCCTGCAGAGACTGGGCTATGGCGTTGAGCGCCTCTGCCATCTGGCGCTGGCACTGGCTCATGGCCTCCTGTGAGAGGGCAGCCATTTCCTGGGCCACAGACGCCGCCTGCACGGAAAGCCCCACGCCTCGCAAACCGTTCCCCATGTCTGACACCGTCGCACCCATTGCCTCCACCGCGGACGCCACCCGTGCGGTGTCAGCCTGGGTGGCACGCATGACCGCCACCACTCCCAGCTCCTGGACGCGGGTGGACTCCTCCACCTGTGACTGCAGCCGCCGCAAGCCGCCCGTCACCCTCTTCGATCGTCTCCGGGTCGGTGGTTGCATCGGATCTATGTGTGGGTGTGGTAACTCCAGGAACCCGGGATCCATCTGGGCGGCAGATGTTCGCTTGGGCTGGGCTGCCCTCCGACCGCCCGGCCCCTCTGCTGCTCCTATCTCCACCTGCTGTACCGGGACGGCTGTGTTGTGCGCACCAGTGAGTGTACCAGACGCCTCATCACTAAAGTGCCCAACCGAGGTGAGTGTTTCTGCGATGGTGGAGGGTGTTGGTGACAGCAGTGGAGTTGTGTCGTGCTCTTCGTCCCACTCTGAGTCCGTGGCACTTTGGGGTGGGGGTTCGTCTCCACCCATCCACTCTGAGTCACTGTCCGGTATTTCGTCTTCCTGGGTAGTGGTGTCCCGGGCAGTGCTGTCCCGGGTAGTGCTGTCCCGGGTAGTGGTGTCCCGGGTAGTGGTGTCCCGGGTAGTGGTGTCCTGGGTAGTGGTGTCCTGGGTAGTGGTGTCCTGGGTAGTGGTGTCCTGGCTCGGATGTGACGGGGGCCTGTGGCTGCCCCCCTCGTCGCTGGAAGGTCGCTCCCGCACGTGACGGGGGTGTCGTCTCCCTGTTGCCCCAGGTCTCTCCGTCTCCCGTGGTGTGCGAGGGGCATCCTGCGGGCGGTCTGCATCTGCGGGGATGGGTGCCTGGACGTTTGCTCCTGCGATACACGATGAAGCATGCATGGTTAGACATCAGGCAGTGATCAGGTGATATGGGGGAGTGGGATATAGGGGAGGGGGGATATGGGGACGGGCTGTCGGTGGCTCACTTGCTACTACGCCCCCGACCTCTGCATCAGCAACCTCCCGGTCGTCAGGTCCGCCAGCCAGTTCCAGGGCCCTTACCTCGTGTTCGGTCAGTGGCCTCTCATCAGCTGGGCCTCCTCCAGTCCTCACATGCTCCCTATTGTTGTGTGCGCGCTTATCCTGTGGGAGGGGAGGGGGTGGCAGGGGTAAAAGGCAACACTGTTAGGCAGGTATATGAATGCACGCCATCGGTTGCGCGTGCATTGCAGAGGTTAAGGTTAGGGCTGGATTCACTTGGGGATATGGGGGAGGGGGGATATGGGGGATATGGGGAGGGGGGATATGGGGGAGGGGGGATATGGGGAGGGGGGATATGGGGAGGGGGGATATGGGGGAGGGGGGATATGGGGAGGGGGGATATGGGGGATATGGGGGAAGGGGGATATGGGGGATATGGGGAGGGGGATATGGGGAGGGGGGATATGGGGGATATGGGGGAGGGGGGATATGGGGGAGGGGGGATATGGGGGATATGGGGGAGGGGGCATATGGGGGAGGGGGATATGGGGAGTGGGATATGGGGAGGGGGGATATGGTGGAGGGGGGATATGGGGGAGGGGGGATATGGGGGAGGGGGGATATGGGGAGGGGGGATATGGGGGAGGGGGATACGGGGGAGGGGGGATATGGGGGAGGGGGGATATGGGGAGGGGGGATATGGGGGGTATGGGGGAGGGGGGATATGGGGGATATGGGGAGGGGGATATGGGGGAGGGGGATATGGGGAGGGGGATATGGGGGATATGGGGGAGGGGGGATATGGGGGATATGGCGGAGGGGGGATATGGGGAGGGGGATATGTGGGAGGGGGGATATGGGGGAGGGGGGATATGGGGGATATGGGGGAGGGGGGATATGGGGGATATGGGGGAGGGGGGATATGGGGAGGGGGATATGGGGAGGGGGGATATGGGGGAGGGGGGATATGGGGGATATGGGGGAGGGGGGATATGGGGGAGGGGGGATATGGGGGATATGGGGGAGGGTGGATATGGGGGAAGGGGGGATATGGGGGAGGGGGGATATGGGGGAGGGGGGATATGGGGGATGTGGGGGAGGGGGGATATGGGGGAGGGGGGATATGGGGGAGGCTCACCCTGCCTGCTCTGACGAGGTCGTTCACCTTCTTGTGGCACTGGGTGCCTGTCCGTGGTGTCAGGGCCGCAGCGGTGACAGCCTCTGCCACTTCCCTCCACAGACGCCGGCTGTGGCGTGGGGCAACTCTGTGGCCGTGCCCGGGATATGGGGGAGAGGGGGATATGGGGGATATGGTGGTTATGGGGGAGGGGGGATATGGGGGATATGGGGGAGGGGGGGATATGGGGAGGGGGATATGGGGAGGGGGGATATGGGGGATATGGGGGAGGGGGGATATGGGGGATATGGGGGAGGGGGGTATGGGGGAAGGGGGGATATGGGGGAGGGGGGATATGGGGGAGGGGGGATATGGGGGATGTGGGGGAGGGGGGATATGGGGGAGGGGGGATATGGGGGAGGGGGGGATATGGGGGAGGGGGGGATATGGGGGAGGCTCACCCTGCCTGCTCTGACGAGGTCGTTCACCTTCTTGTGGCACTGGGTGCCTGTCCGTCATGTCAGGGCCGCAGCGGTGACAGCCTCTGCCACTTCCCTCCACAGACTCCGGCTGTGGTGTGGGGCAACTCTGTGGCCGTGCCCGGGATACAGGGCGTCCCTCATCTGCTCTACCGCGTCCAGGAGCGCCTCCACATCCCGTGACTCGAACCTCCGGGCTGTGCGGCGGCCAGCCATCCAGTTGGGTGTTGCGGTCGGGTGTTGCGGTTGGGTGGGGGGGAGCAGCGGGGCCTTATGAGCCGTCACGCCGTGCGGCGCGTATGACGCTGCACGGCATGAACCACTGCACAAGCGCGGATCCCGTTACGTCGCTGCTAGCCCATTTCGGGCCGGAGACTTTCGACCCATTTTTCCGACGTGACGCAAGTCGGATTTGCGCCGTTTTTTGCGCCGATCGGCGGACTTTCCGCCGATAACGGAGAATTTCGCCCCTGATCTCATGATCCTGCATTTGCCTACTGTTTGCAAATATGCTTGCATTTATCTTGTGTTTCTCAGGAGCATCAAGGCCTGAATAAAATGTGAGATATATAACTTATAAATCAAAGAAAAAACATATCAAGATTTAAGGGTAAAAATGTTAAAATAAAATCCATAAAATGTTAAAATAAAATCCATTTCTGTGACGATTGTACTGTAAAGATCAATAACAAATACAAGGTAGGTTCCACTGAGTTACCTTTTTGAAAAATAAATAACTGATTATTGCACCCAAATCTATCTAGAAAGTAGCTATGTATGTTCAAAAAATCATCTCAGTGAATAAAAAATATTTTTTAAACATCATCTCAGTCATATAAAATGGGGTTAATCACAGATGGTGGCTTAACACTGTGATAAAAATGTTTACTTTTTGATGATAAACTAGTTTTCAGCAGTATTAATTAGACTTTATTGAGTTTATTGAATATATCAAGGATTATTGTTAAATAATTTTTAAAAGTGTTTTATAACGTAGATTGTGGCCCCACGGTATTTTGTGCAAACTGTGATTATTGGTTCACCTGAATTCCCATTACAAAAAACTGCGTTTGTGAAAAACACAGAATGAAATTAAATCACCCATTTTGCCCCATCCCATTCCTCTATTAGTTGATATTAGGAAGGGAAAAAGAAACAGCTTGGCTCGTTTCTTTCATGACCTCTGTAAGTCCCAAGGCTCTTCATGGTCAATGAAGTGTGATCACTATTGTGTGTTACAATAGTTAACATTGCCGGAGACATCCCATATAAGCTGAAACTTTCACCAGTGTTGTAATTAGATTCACAGCGAAGGGAGGTATTAATATAGCAAATTAATTAATTGCTTTGCAAAATTATTTTGCCAACAAATTAAATATATGATTCTTTTTTTAATTTCCTTTATTATTAATGACAATGGGAGGCTGGTTTCTCCCTGGTTGTCCTAATTATGGAGCAAATGACATCATTACAGCACGCCACTTGTCAGGCAGGAAGGCTTCTTTCATAGCCAGCAGCAATCTTGCAGGGAGGCAGGTGTTGCTGAAGCAGCAGAGCCTGAGAAATCAAAAAGGTTAACATAAAGGTACATGTGATATACGTTATTTGTTTCGCCTTGACCATGTGAAAAACAATTTGGGGCATTGTTTGTGTACTTGCCTCCAATGTAAAGTTCTTCGGGAGGGGGCACATGACGTGAGCGCTGGAGGGACGGCGATTTCGCAAACTCTGGCTCTACTCGTATTTTAATCCTTTATTTTAGCCTGATGCGCATTCTGTAAGTATCTTTTTTGGGGATAGATGTCTTACACTATCCTAGTCCGAGATTGATGACAAGGAGCCGTGTTTAATCGGAGAGAATCCTTGATTAATTGAGGCGGGGTCTAGCTTGCCGTGGCGGTTGTGCTGGTGTACGGGCCCACGCCTCGGCGCTGCTTATGCATTGGGATGATGGCTGCCATTGCGAATGATGTTTTGGATGATGATCTCAGCTCCTTCGGTACTCATTTTGCTGAACTTTGAAATATCCTTGGGAGACTTGTGGAAGTGTGCAAGAGAATCCTAGTATTTGATAGAGCAATTCCCCTGCTGGAGAACCGGCTTCAGTTCATAGAAATCCTGCTGAATGGTGTGTCAACAATCCCGACTGACTCAGAAAGTGGGTGCCGGACAAGGAGTGTTTGTGAGCCCGATGTCTCGTGAGATGTGGCAGGCGGGTCCCCGGCTGAGTTGGAAAATTGGCTGCCAGGCTTCAGCAATCTTGATTTGGAGACTGGGCTCATCAGGTTCAACAAAGCAAGTGGGCGGCACAGTGACACACTGGTTAGCACTGCTACCGCACGGTGCTGAGGTCCCAGGTTCGATCCCGGCCCCAGGTTACTGTCAAGTATGGAGTTTGCACATTCTTCCCGTGTTTGCGTGGGTCTCTCCCCCACAACCCAAAGATTGCAGGGTAGGTGGATTGGCCACACTAAATTGCCCCTTGATTAGAAAGAAGAGAATTGGGCACTTTAAATTTAAAAAAAAAGGTTTGACAAAGCACATTGTATCCAGTCGTTGAGGCCTGAGGTCGGTTGGGGTCCCCAGCCACTGGTCTTATATTAGCCTGTTCTCGATGTTCATCGTGATGGGTTAGGAGTGGCTGGTCATGTTGAGTCATCCCGCTTGTCGGGGCCTAGGTTCCAAGTTGGTGGGGCGACAGCATGGTGGAGAAGAAGGCACTTTGATGTATTTTTTGAGAGATCCTGAGGGTTGTCTGATGATCCTGTCATAGCTTCAGCCTTTCCCAAGTGATATAGATGGTGTTATTATCCTGCAGCTCATCAATAATCCTGGACTTCGCTCCCTTGTGATTAGGCGATTGATTTCTTGTTGTTGGCTTTTCTCCCAGCAAGGGTGTGCAAGGTGTGGACATGAAGGTGAGGGTCGGCTGTTATCCTGTTTTAGCAAAAATCATACTGAGTCGGTAATGTGGTATAGCTTTGTGCAGTGTTGCTCCTGATACTTTTAATATGCTGTAATTGTTGCAGTTATGAGAGGGGAGTATATTTTAGCCTTTATCTTATTTATAATAATGATAATCTTTATTGTCACAAGTAGGTTTATACACTGCAGTGAAGTTACTGTGAAAGGTCCCTAGTCGCCACACTCTGTCGCCTGTTCGGGTACACTGAGGGAGAATTCAGAATCTCCAATGCAGCTAACAGCATGTCTTTTGGTACCTGTGGGAGGAAACCGGAGCACCCGGAGGAAACCCACGGAGACACAGGGAGAACGTGCAGACTCCGCAGACAGTGACCCAAGCCGGGTATTGAACCCGGATCCCTGACGCTTGTTGTGTTGGGCGCTCTGGATCCGTGGAACACATACAGGTCACCAACACTTGAAATAGTGCAACACTATTTTATTGAGTCATTAACTGTTTAACATACTCTCACTGTGGGTTAACACGATATTAGCTTTAACTAAAGACCTTTGCCTTGTCCTAACCAGTCGATGCACTCAGCACATGGTGAATGTCTGTGCTGCAGGTTGTGAGCTCTGTCCTACTAGGAAGCTGTAGCTCGAATGAGCGGGTACTCTGATGCCCCCTGTCTTTATAGTGAGTGTGCTCTAACTGATGATTGCCTGCGGTGTTGTGTGTGTTGATTGGTCCCACTGTGTGTCCATCAGTGTGTGTGTCTGCACCATGATATACTGGTGCATATTATGGCATCCCCTCCTTTTATAAAAGAATGTACATGTGTGGCAATAAATGGTGTATGGTGAGAACGTGTGTGCGAAAGACATATTTACAGGACTATGTACATGAGAACTAAGCTATTTACATGGGAAGGTGCCTGGTGCAGAAAAACAGTATGCAACAAGAATAACGAGATCAACACTATATACAAACCACGTAAACGATCAAACGGAAGAACAAAACAATTCAAAAAGTCTATAAGTCCACAAAGTTCACAAATTAAGTCTCTGAGGTGGGCGACAAATTCTGGTTGACTGCCTTAAGGGTGGGTCGGGAGCCGCCGGCTGAGGGGAGGGCTGGACTACGTCAGAGTGAGGAGGATGCAGAGTGACAGGGATCTCTGCATAGTCCATGGCAGGGTCAGCAGGAGGGCGAGGCGACAGTGGAGGATGACGTAGCGAGCGTGGAATGAGACGAAGGGCGCGTCGATTGCGGCGCCAAATGGAGCCATCCGGTGGACAAACCAGGAACGAGTGGGGGGCCACCTGCCGAAGGACAACAGCGGTTGCAGACCAGCCACCATCCAGTTGTCATCTGGCGCCAGAGCAGGGAGATCAGCTGCACGGGAGTCATGAGCCGCTTTGTGCTGTGCACGAGACAGCTGCATCCGTCGAAGGACTGGAACGTGGTCGAGGTCTGGGACATGAATGGACGGCACCGTCGTCCTCAGTGTATGACCCATGAGCAATTGGGCTGGCGACAGGCCAGTGGACAGTGGGGCGGAGCGATAGGCCAGCCAGGTGAGGTAATCTCTTGATATTTTTCCAAAGGATGCAGAGAGAACTTAAATCGTCGGCTGAAGTCCGCAGCAGAAATGTTACATTGAACGACAAAGTAAAATTAGCCTCTTGCATGGTAGCTTACCGTGTAGCTAAAGAGAAAATGCCCCGCACTGTAGCAGAGAGATTAATTCTCCCTGCAGCATTAGACATAGTCCGTACGGTTTCAGATTTTGAGAGAGAAGTGGTGAGTGAAAAATCCCTGAGTTTGAGACCCCAGAATCAGTTGTTAACTTGCAGCTGACTCCAATTGAAGAAACTGAACTTCTGCGCCTCAGCTGTGACAGCACATTAAAAACATTGTACAAGTGAAGCTGTCAGCATTCTGGAGTAGCGTCTCCGAGGAGTATCCGGAGCTGAGTAAAACAAGCATTTTGTTGCTTTTGCCCTTCATAATGACCTACATGTGCAAGGTTGGATTTTCCATTCTGACAAAGATGAAGATGGCACAAAGGTACTGGCTGAATATACGCATAGCCCTCTCCTCCTGTGAACCTGTTTGGAGTGAGAATGTGAGGACCAAGCAGGCTCACCTCTCATATTAAAGGTAAGAGAAAATGGTGGGTCGCGAAGGTCGGCTGGCATGGGTCATGAAGGTCGGCCAGCATGGGTTGCGAAGGTCGGCCGGCGTGGGTCGCAAGGGTCGGTCAGCGTGGGTCTTGAAGGATGGCCGATTGGTAAAAGTTTAGCAACCATATGTTCGTTTCCTTCATCCAAGTCATTTATATAGGGCGCGATCCACCGGCCGCATTGTGCCCGAATGCCAGGAGAGGCTTCCCGACAGCCATTATGCCTCGCGAGACCTAGCCTCGCCAAGGAGAACCAAGCTGGGCGCAGTTCAGTATTTGTCCCCAGAAACGGGGACCAGGCGGAACGGCACGTAGAGGATCTCCCAAATGATCGGCGGCCCCCGGGTGGTCGGCCTCCGGGCAGGGTGGCACCCTGGCACTGCTAGTGCCACCAAGGCACCTTGACACTGTCAGTCTGGCACCACCACCTGTGCACCATGGCTGTGCCACCTGGGTGTCAGCCTGGTAATGCCAGGGTGCCAGGATGGCAGTGCCAAGGTGACAAGCTGGCATTGTCCCCGTTCTGAGAATCGGGCCGGGGATTCCCTGCCATATGACATATGTGGTGGGGGTGCAGGACCCCCCAACAGATGATTTGGGGCATTGGCAGGGGGTTTGGGGTTGTGTCAGGGGGATCTGAGATCAGGACGCCATTTTGAAATGACGTCCCGATCCCTTCCTACACTGAGGAGCTCCTTGGATTCTGTTTTATTTTGGTTAAATGCTAAAACGTTGAGGCCCCAGATGATCCCTGTGACACACCACTATTCTCATCCCATTTATGCCAACTGTCTGTTCCTGTTAGCTAGCCGGTCTTTAATCCAAGCCAATGTTACCCCCTACACCATGAAGTTTTATTTTCGCAATACCTTTGATGTGACACCTAATCAGATGCCTTCTGGAGACAATTCTGGCATCAATAATGGAAGTCATAGAATAGAAATGCAGTTTTTTTTCCTTTTACCTTTATTTGTCCTTCATTTCAATCTCCCATTCAAGTGACAACCTTCGAGCCAAAGGACTTCAGATTTGTCGAGTCAGCAATGTCAGAGTTCAACACCGTGCCATTTGCTGGCTTTGCTTTTGCAAAGATTGTAGAGTTAACAATTTTTAGTTCTATTTTATAAAAAAAATAACAGAGATTAATTTATTACATCTAACCTTGCAATTCTGTTCTTTTTCACCTTTAGCTGTTCATGCTCTAGTGCACAGGCTGTTAAGCATAAAAGTGCTCTTCTTGAGAAGAGGTGAAGGAAATGTTACTGCCTCTATCATTGACAAATGGAGGCACTATGGGCCGAAAGTATATTTGTCCTTTACTGGGTCACCTTCAAGCCAGTTGTCCAGCAGGTATTCAGGGAATAAGTATGATGAATGAGAATTATTGAATGTCATCCTGCTCAGGAGTGAAAGAACCACCAGTGACATATTTGGAATTAGTAGTCGCTGTACGATGAGCAGATCTATAAGACAGTGAAACATTTTAATTATTAGGTTCTGAGACTAATGATCTACGTGCAATAATGATCACATTGAAGCACCAAACATTGTGCATTGTCAGCTGGTTAATATAATGCTATTCTGGACATACTGTTGCTTTGGAAATCCACAAAGCAGCTAACATAGCACCACATCGCCATCTGATCCACAGCCAGGCAAACAGATAGAGCTGCCCATTTTTCATTTTGAAGCACAAACAACAATAATGTGGATTAATATGACAGTTTCGATATAGAAAAATAGCCCAAGGCACCTCACAGTGTTATGGGCGGGGGGGGGGGGGGGGGGGGGGGGGGGGAGGGGGAATAGGCGCCAAGCCAAACTGGAGATTCAGGAGAGGTCGGTTTTAAGGATGGTATTGAAGTGAGAGAGGCAAGTTAAAGCAAGAGAGAAAACGATTGAGGAGGGAACTTTATAAAGAGCGCAGGGTTCGCAGCTGAAGTCATGGTTTCCAGTGGTTGGATAATGGGAGGGAGTGGTGTACAATGTAGAGTTTTATGGCTGTTGCTATCATGTCCAATGTAGTTACTGCAATAGGGAAGAGTGAGACTGTTTAAACGAGGGGAACATTTAAAAATGAGGCATTGGGACACGAGGAATTAATGTCATAAAATGAGAAAACCAGTGCTGGTGCGGGATGAAAAAATGGAAATGGAATTTTGGATCAGCTGGAATTTATGTATGTTGGAGGATGACACCTTCAAGGAGAGCATTTTAGTTATTCGGTCTGCAGTTAGCAAAGGCATAAATAAGTTTCATCAACACATAGGCTGAGACGGTGACAGACTAGTGATATTATAAAGGTTAAAGCATACAGGATTACAGAGCAGATATGGGCTCAGAGATTGAGGACAGGACTTTTCTGGACTTTCTCTGCCAGAATGGTTGGAGCATTAGCAGGTTGGAATCTAGATGCTGAAGGAGTGGGCTTTGCTGAGGCACTTTCATGAAGCCACAGCATTGGCATTCCTGTGTCCAGGTTCCTTGAAGAGTCAGGGATGGGAGTGAGATAATGCACAGGAGCCTAGTCCGTTATAGCTGGATAAAGTCCCAAAATACCTTAAGACCATTAAGACAGGAGCAGAATTAGAGCCATCAAGTCTGCTCCCCCATTCAATCATGGCTGATATGTTTCTCTTCCCCATTCTCCTGCCTTCTCCCTAGAACCCCTGATCCCCCTATTAATCTTGTACCTAGCTATCTCTGTCTTCAGACACTCAGTGATTTGGTCTCTACAGCCTTCTGCGACAAAGAGCTCCACAGATTCACCACCCTCTGGCTGAAGAAATTCCTCCTCATCTCAGTGTTAAAGAATCATCCCTTCAGTCTGAGACTGTGCCCCCAGGTTCTAATTTTTAGTCGAAACATCCTCTCCACGTCCACTCTATCTAGGCTTCTCAGTATCCTGTAAGTTTCAATAGAATCCCTCCTTATCCTTCTAAACTCCATCGAGTACAGACCAAGAATCCTCAACCGTTTCTCATACGACAAGCTCTTCATTCCAGGGATCATTCTTGTGAACCTCCTCTGGACGCTTTCTAAGGCCAGCACATCCTTCCTAAGATATGAGGCCCGAAACTGCTCACAATATTCCAAATGGGGTCTGGCCAGAGCCTTATAAGGCCTTTTAAAAAAAACTAATCTTTATTAGTGTCACAAGTATGCTTATATTAACACTGCAATGAAGTTACTATGAAAATCCCCTAGTCACCACACTCCGGCGCCTTTTCGGGTACACTGAGGGAGAATTCAGAACGTCCAATTCACCTAACAAGCACATCTTTCAGGACTTGTGGGAGGAAACCGGAGCATCCAGAGGAAACCCACACAGACACGGGGAGAACGTGCAGACTCCGCACAGACAGTGACCCAAGCCGGGAATCGAATCCGGGTCCCTGGCGCTGTGAAACAACAGTGCTAACCCTGTGCTACCGTGCTGCAGAAGTACATCCCTTCTCTTGTATTCTAGCAAACTTGACATGAATGCTAAAATTGCATTTGCCTTCCTAACTGCCGACTGAACCTACAAATTAACCTTAAGAGAATCTTGAACAGGGACTCCTAAGTAATAACAATAATATAATAATCTTTATTGTCACAAGAAGGCTTACATTAACACTGCAATGAAGTTACTGTGAAAAGCCCCTAGTCGCCATATTCCGGCGCCTGTTCGGGTACACTGAGGGAGAATTCAGAATGTTCAAATTACCTAACAGCCTGGGCACGATTCTCCGCTCCCGCGCCGGTTGGGAGAATCCCCTGGCGCACCATTTTTCCCCGCGACGCCAGTCCGACGCCCTCCCGCGATTCACCCAAGCGGCGAGAACGGCCCCATCGATTTCTGCGCGGCGCGGGCCGGAGAATCGCCCGGGACACCCAACATGGCTATTCTCCGCTACACCCGCTATTCTCCGGCCCGGATGGGCCGAGCGGCCTGCCCAAAACGACGGCTTCCCGCCGGCGCCATCCACACCTGGTCGCTGTCAGCGGGAACCGCGCGGGAACGCTGGGGGGCGGCCTGTGGGGGGGGCGAGGGGGGTTCTTTCACCGGTGCCCACCAATCGACGGGCCGGCCTCTCTGAAGGAGGATCTCCTTTCCTCTGCGCCCTGCAAGATCCATTCGACATCTTCTTGCGGGGCGGCCTCGGTGAGGACGGCAACCACGCAAGCGCGGGTGACGCCAGTTACACGGCGCATGACGTGCCGCCGCTTTTATGCTGCGCCAATGCCCGGCGCGCTGACGACGCTGCTTTCGCGACACGCCCCCCCTGAGTTTCTCGCGGCCCCGATCCTAGCCCATTTTCGGGCCCTGAATCGGTCGTGAACGGGGCCGTTTTGCGCTGTCGAGAACCTCGACGGCATTCACGACGGCGTGGGCACTTAGTCGCTGGAGCGGAGAATCACGCCCCCTGTCTTTCGGGACTTGTGGGAGGAAACCGGAGCACCTGGAGGAAACCCATGCAGGCACGAGGAGCACGTGCAGACTCCACATAGGCCATGATCCAAGCCGGAATCGAACCTCGGACCCTGGCACTGTGAAGCCATAGTGCTAACCACTATGCTACCATTTTGCTCACAGTCCCTTTGTGCTTCTGATATTCTAAGCCTTTTCCCATTTGTAAAATAGTCTATGCCTCCATTCGTCCTACCAAAGTACATAACCTCACACTTTTCCACATTGTATTCCATCTGCCACTTCTTTGCACACTCTCCTCACCTGTCCAAGTCCTTCTGCAGCCTGCCTGCTTCCTCAATACTAACTGTCACTCTGCATATCTTTGCATCACCTGCAAACTTAGCAACTGTGCCTTAAGTTCCATCTTCCAGATCGTTAATGTATATTGTGAAAAGTTGTGGTCCCAACACAGACCCCTGAGGCACAACACTAGCCACCGGCTGCCATCCTGAAAAAGACCCTTTATCGCCACTCACTGCCTTCTGCCAGTCAGCCAATCCTCTATCCATGCCAGCATCCCTTAACGCCATGGGCTCTTAACTTACTTAATACACTCCTATATGACCCCTTGTCAAAGGCCTTCTGGAAAACTAAGTAGATCATGTCCACTGGTTCTTCTTTGTCTAACTTCCTTGTTACCTCCTCAAAGAATTCTAACAGATTTGTCAGACATGACCTCCCATTGATGAAGCCATGCTGACTCTGTCCTATTTCATCCTGCACTTCCAATTATTCCGCAATCTCATCTTTAATAATGCAATCTAAAATCTTACCAATTACCGAAGTCTGGCTAACCGGCCTACAATGTCGCATCTTTTGCCTCCCTCCCTTCTTAAACAGGCATGTTACATTATCCTTTTCCCAGTCCTCTGGGACCCTCCCTGCCTCCAGTGATTCCTGAAAGATCACCACCAGTGCCGCCACAATCTCCTCAGCCATCTTCCTCAGAACCCTGGGTTGTAGTCTATCTGGTCCAGATGATTTATCCACCTTCAGACCTTTCAGTTTCCCCAGAACTTTCTCCTTAGTGGTGTCCACTAACTCACTTCTGCCCCCTGATTCTCCTGAACTTTTGGTATCCAACTGGTGTCTTCCACCATGAAGACTGATGCAAAGTACCTATTCAGTTCCTCTGCCATTTCTTTGTTTCCCATTCCTACTTCTCCCGCCTCATTTTCCAGTGGTCCAATATCTATTTTTGCCTCTCTTTTACCTTTCATATCTTGAAAAAAACTCTTGCTATCTTCTTTTATATTACTAGCTAGCTGACACTCATATTTTATTTTCTCCTTCCTTATTGCTGTTTTAGTTGTCCTCTTCTCATTTTTAAAGGCTTTCCAATCCTCTGGCTTCCCACTAACCTGTGGTGATATGCCTGTAGATAATATTACATGTACTCAGCAGTGTGACCTCCCACCAACAGGTGGCGTCAGACACCAGTCAGGCGGCATCCGGTTACCAGCAGAAGGTTGTAAGGCATACCTGAGGACAGTCGCACATAAGGGTAGTTCCAGGAGAGTCTAATGTAACTCTATGATAACCTGGGGCGACATTCTCTGACCCCCCGCCGGTTGCAGAAGTCTCCGGCACCGGAGATTTGGCGGGGGCGGGAATCGCGCCGCGCCGGTTGGCGGGCCCCCCCGCTCGATTCTCTGGCCCGGATGGGCCGAAGTCCCGCCGATAAATTGCCTGTCCCGCCGGCGTAAATTAAATCACCTACCTTACCGGCAGGACAAGGCGGCGCGGGCAGGCTCCGGGGTCCTGGGGGGGCGCGGGGCGATCTGGACCCGGGGGGTGCCCCCACGGTGGCCTGGCCCGCGATCGGGGCCCACCGATCCGCGGGCGGGCCTGTGCCGTGGGGGCACTCTTTCCCTTCCGCCTCCGCCACGGTCTCCACCATGGCGGAGGCGGAAGAAACTCCCTCCACTGCGCATGCGCGGGAAACTGTCAGCTGCCGCTGCCGCTCCCGCACATGCGCCGCCCCGAGATGTCATTTCCGCGCCAGCTGGCGGGGCACCAAAGGCCGTTTCCGCCAGCTGGCGGGGCGGAAATTCCTCCGGCGTCGGCCTAGCCCCTCAATGTTGGGGCTCGGCCCCCAAAGATGCAGAGCATTCCGCACCTTTGGGGCGGCGCGATGCCCGTCTGATTGGCGCCGTTTTGGGCACCAGTCAGCGGACATCGTGCCGTTTCCGGAGAATTTCGCCCATGGTCTGTGTAAGATTCTGATTGTTACCTTACCACTGCGTGTACATTAATAAATCATTGTTCTGGCTAAGTCACCAGCACTTCTGTAGAATCATTGCAAGACAAGATCATGGAACACAACATGGTACCTGAAGTGCTGAAGATTTGAGGGTAACATCGGAAAAGGTGAAGTTAACATCAGTTGAAAAACCAACCTGATGAACTGTGAGCATTGGCGACTCAACTCAGTAAAAGACACTGAAGTTCGAGGTGGAAGGTTTGAAGGCACCCCACCAGTTTCAAGTATTTGGTTACGTATATGAAAACTGGTGTGTCTTCAAACAGTAGTTTAAGCTCGATGTATCACCCCTTGTCCTGCAGGTACAGCTGGACGAAACGCAAATTACATTCCTGCTCATGGTGGTGGGTCCACAAGCAATTGAAATATATAATTCTTTTGCTTTTGATAATGAAGAGGAGAATGAGAGGTACGATGGAGTCATTGGGTACTTTGATCAACATTGCTCCCCCAAAAAGAATGAAACATTTGAAAGATACATGTTTCATACGCGTACCCAGAAACCAGACAAATCTTTCACCAGATTTGTCACTGACTTGAGCTGAAGACCCAAACCTGCAACTTCAGTAGTCTGAAATCGTCAATGATCCGTGACCAAATTGTGTTTGGTATATCAATTGATAAGCTCTGAGAGAGATTGCTACGGGAAGAAGATTTGATATTGGAACAAGCAATTAAAATTTGCCATAAGAGTGAGTTAGCTGCACAGCAAATCAGCACACACAGCTCAAAACATTTTGGCACCAACATAGAGGAAGATGCCAGTGCCATTAGCGCTATGATGCATGTCATAAAGAAATGTGATCTCAGTGCGGGTGGCCATTTTAAGCGGCCGACAGAAGCCGTCACCTTGTTCCAGAAATGTGGCAATCGACATGGCCCACGGGCAATGTCCGACCTTTGGAAAAGTCTCTTCCAGGTGCGGTCATGATGGTCATTTTGCGAAACAGTGGTTCTCGCATCCTACAGTGGACCAAATCAGATCAGTCAACGTGGTTGATGAGATGTCTCCGGACGAACAATTCTTCATCGATCTCATTGAAACAAAGGACCAGAAGTGTCCGACCCATAAAGGTGAAGAGATCATTTCAGAAAAGAACAAAACTATTGCAAACAAACCTGAGGCCATTGAAACCAGATGGAAAACCTTAGTGTGGATGAATGACTCATTAGTACGATGCGACTTCGACATCTGAACGAGAGCCAACCTCCTTAGTTGGTCTGCTTTGCGCAGCCGAAAGTCGATGATCGACCTAGACTGCCGGTACGCTACGGTACGGAAAAGATGGAGACGTTTGGTGAATGTAAACTTGAGCTTCGTGTGCATGATACAATGTACATGTTACCGTTTTATATTATGGACATGAAAATCGAATCCACCATAGGAGCGGATGCATGTGAATCCCCGAACCTAGTTGAATGACTGTATGTTCCAGAAAATGGGTGGCCAGCCAAGCTCAACAAATCCCAGTGACATATGATAGTGCAGTCATTCGATGAGGATTCAGCAGTCATTTGATGAGGATTCAGCAGAAGTCCAGGCAGAGGACGACAAATCTAATGAAGAGATGGAAGAGCCAAAGCGCATTCCGCACTTCTGGTTAACAGACTTTAAGAAGGTGTATGTACTTGGTGGCATGATACAGAAGAAACGCGAGCTGGTATTCAAGCATCTACACAATGTGAATGTTAAATGTTCAGAGCATGAATGGGCGAGGGGTTTCACTCTGGAGTTCAAGTTCGAGTTTAATGAGTACTTTATAAATGAGGTGATTACAAAAGCATACCGGATGGAATCGCAACCTGACAAGTTTGGATCTTCATTCCTTGACGAACTAGAAATTATAGGGTGCACAGGATGCCAGATCGACTGGAAGAAAGGAAAAAATGGAAACAATTAAAACTGACCCGAAGCACAAGGGTCAGAGTATTCACAAAACAGTTACAAAAACTGTACCAAATGACTCATTCTTTAATTTCTTCAGTAATGAGCAGCCATTAATTGTTGTTCCAACAAGCCAAAAAGGGACGGCACCTGATGTTATAGATGTGATTTCGACCCAGGCACCAGAGAGGGAGGCTCTCCAACCTCCAGTTGAGGGCACAGAATTGGATGTGGCTACACAATCCCTCGGAAGCACGCTGGCACCATAGGTCCAACTGAGGATCCGCACACTTCTGGGCTGGTTTAGTTCTAGACAGCTGGTTTGTGAT
Organism: Scyliorhinus torazame; assembly: GCF_047496885.1. Classification (NCBI taxonomy): domain Eukaryota; kingdom Metazoa; phylum Chordata; class Chondrichthyes; order Carcharhiniformes; family Scyliorhinidae; genus Scyliorhinus; species Scyliorhinus torazame. Next base: position 93,275,905 of record NC_092709.1, read on the forward strand.
GCAGAACAAGGAGAGCAGCGTCGGTTCAATTCCCGTACCAGCTTCCCCGAACAGGCGTCGGAATGTGACGACTAGGGGCTTTTCACAGTAACCTCATACATGTGACAATAAAAGGTTATTATTATTATTCTATGCACGGGGTGCAGACCAGCACTAAAACAGGGGTTGCCAAACCTTAACGTAAAAAGAAAAGTACTCGCCAGATGATCAGTAAAACAAAAAAGAGGACGAGGAGAAGAGTAGGAGAGCTAGCACATCCCACTGATGAAAACAAAAAAAAAGATGTCGATGTTGTGACTGACAAGCCAGAGTCAGAGAACATACAACAAAGCAGCAATCAGCATCATGGGAAGAAGCGGAAAAAGAAAAAGCTGGTGATGCACATGGAGACATCAAGGATACATGCCTTCAAAAGGCATTATGTCAAAATGAGACCGGCACACAAACCAGTTGTCAAAAAGGCTGGCAACAGCCCAAGTGAGCACAGGGGTGATCCCATAAGGGAGGCAAAATGAGCTGTGCGCAAGATATAGACACCAAGCAGGCATATCATGTTTATGGACGCACCAGTTAAATTTGCTTATGTTGTTTATGTATACACCAAATGTGTAAGGTAAAGATAGTAGTCATATTTGTACATGAATATCAATATCTCCTAAGGAAGGGGGGTGGTGGTGATATGCCTGTAGATAATATTACATGTACTCAGCAGTGTGACCTCGATAATATTACATGTACTCAGCAGTGTGACCTCGATAATATTACATGTACTCAGCAGTGTGACCTCGATAATATTACATGTACTCAGCAGTGTGACCTCGATAATATTACATGTACCCAGCAGTGTGACCTCGATAATATTACATGTACTCAGCAGTGTGACCTCGATAATATTACATGTACTCAGCAGTGTGACCTCGATAATATTACATGTACTCAGCAGTGTGACCTCGATAATATTACATGTACTCAGCAGTGTGACCTCGATAATATTACATGTACCCAGCAGTGTGACCTCGATAATATTACATGTACCCAGCAGTGTGACCTCGATAATATTACATGTACTCAGCAGTGTAACCTCGATAATATTACATGTACTCAGCAGTGTGACCTCGATAATATTACATGTACCCAGCAGTGTGACCTCGATAATATTACATGTACTCAGCAGTGTGACCTCGATAATATTACATGTACCCAGCAGTGTGACCTCGATAATATTACATGTACCCAGCAGTGTGACCTCGATAATATTACATGTACTCAGCAGTGTGACCTCGATAATATTACATGTACCCAGCAGTGTGACCTCGATAATATTACATGTACTCAGCAGTGTGACCTCGATAATATTACATGTACCCAGCAGTGTGACCTCGATAATATTACATGTACCCAGCAATGTGACCTCGATAATATTACATGTACCCAGCAGTGTGACCTCGATAATATTACATGTACTCAGCAGTGTGACCTCGATAATATTACATGTACCCAGCAGTGTGACCTCGATAATATTACATGTACCCAGCAGTGTGACCTCGATAATATTACATGTACCCAGCAGTGTGACCTCGATAATATTACATGTACTCAGCAGTGTGACCTCGATAATATTACATGTACTCAGCAGTGTGACCTCGATAATATTACATGTACTCAGCAGTGTGACCTCGATAATATTACATGTACCCAGCAGTGTGACCTCGATAATATTACATGTACTCAGCAGTGTGACCTCGATAATATTACATGTACTCAGCAGTGTGACCTCGATAATATTACATGTACCCAGCAGTGTGACCTCGATAATATTACATGTACTCAGCAGTGTGACCTCGATAATATTACATGTACCCAGCAGTGTGACCTCGATAATATTACATGTACCCAGCAGTGTGACCTCGATAATATTACATGTACTCAGCAGTGTGACCTCGATAATATTACATGTACTCAGCAGTGTGAACTCGATAATATTACATGTACTCAGCAGTGTGACCTCGATAATATTACATGTACCCAGCAGTGTGACCTCGATAATATTACATGTACTCAGCAGTGTGACCTCGATAATATTACATGTACCCAGCAGTGTGACCTCGATAATATTACATGTACTCAGCAGTGTGACCTCGATAATATTACATGTACTCAGCAGTGTGACCTCGATAATATTACATGTACTCAGCAGTGTGACCTCGATAATATTACATGTACTCAGCAGTGTGACCTCGATAATATTACATGTACTCAGCAGTGTGACCTCGATAATATTACATGTACCCAGCAGTGTGACCTCGATAATATTACATGTACTCAGCAGTGTGACCTCGATAATATTACATGTACTCAGCAGTGTGACCTCGATAATATTACATGTACCCAGCAGTGTGACCTCGATAATATTACATGTACTCAGCAGTGTGACCTCGATAATATTACATGTACCCAGCAGTGTGACCTCGATAATATTACATGTACCCAGCAGTGTGACCTCGATAATATTACATGTACTCAGCAGTGTGACCTCGATAATATTACATGTACTCAGCAGTGTGACCTCGATAATATTACATGTACCCAGCAGTGTGACCTCGATAATATTACATGTACTCAGCAGTGTGACCTCGATAATATTACATGTACTCAGCAGTGTGACCTCGATAATATTACATGTACTCAGCAGTGTGACCTCGATAATATTACATGTACCCAGCAGTGTGACCTCGATAATATTACATGTACCCAGCAGTGTGACCTCGATAATATTACATGTACTCAGCAGTGTGACCTCGATAATATTACATGTACCCAGCAGTGTGACCTCGATAATATTACATGTACTCAGCAGTGTAACCTCGATAATATTACATGTACTCAGCAGTGTGACCTCGATAATATTACATGTACCCAGCAGTGTGACCTCGATAATATTACATGTACTCAGCAGTGTGACCTCGATAATATTACATGTACCCAGCAGTGTGACCTCGATAATATTACATGTACCCAGCAGTGTGACCTCGATAATATTACATGTACTCAGCAGTGTGACCTCGATAATATTACATGTACCCAGCAGTGTGACCTCGATAATATTACATGTACTCAGCAGTGTGACCTCGATAATATTACATGTACTCAGCAGTGTGACCTCGATAATATTACATGTACTCAGCAGTGTGACCTCGATAATATTACATGTACTCAGCAGTGTGACCTCGATAATATTACATGTACTCAGCAGTGTGACCTCGATAATATTACATGTACTCAGCAGTGTGACCTCGATAATATTACATGTACTCAGCAGTGTGACCTCGATAATATTACATGTACTCAGCAGTGTGACCTCGATAATATTACATGTACTCAGCAGTGTGACCTCGATAATATTACATGTACTCAGCAGTGTGACCTCGATAATATTACATGTACTCAGCAGTGTGACCTCGATAATATTACATGTACTCAGCAGTGTGACCTCGATAATATTACATGTACTCAGCAGTGTGACCTCGATAATATTACATGTACTCAGCAGTGTGACCTCGATAATATTACATGTACTCAGCAGTGTGACCTCGATAATATTACATGTACTCAGCAGTGTGACCTCGATAATATTACATGTACTCAGCAGTGTGACCTCGATAATATTACATGTACTCAGCAGTGTGACCTCGATAATATTACATGTACTCAGCAGTGTGACCTCGATAATATTACATGTACTCAGCAGTGTGACCTCGATAATATTACATGTACTCAGCAGTGTGACCTCGATAATATTACATGTACTCAGCAGTGTGACCTCGATAATATTACATGTACTCAGCAGTGTGACCTCGATAATATTACATGTACTCAGCAGTGTGACCTCGATAATATTACATGTACTCAGCAGTGTGACCTCGATAATATTACATGTACTCAGCAGTGTGACCTCGATAATATTACATGTACCCATAAGTGTGACCTCGATAATATTACATGTACTCAGCAGTGTGACCTCGATAATATTACATGTACTCAGCAGTGTGACCTCGATAATATTACATGTATTCAGCAGTGTGAGCTCCCACCAGCAGGTGGTGACATGCATTAGTCAGGCATCATCCAGTTACCAGCAGAAGATTGTAAGGCATACATGAGGTCAGTTGCACATAAGGGTAGTTCCAGGAGAGTCTAATGCAACTCTATGATAACTTGGTCTTTATAAGACTCTGATCGTTACCTTACCACATGTATGTTAATAAATCATTATTCTGGCTAAGTCACCAGCAGTCCTGTAAAATCATTGCAAGACAAGATCATGGAAGGCAACATAACCGTTGCCACCTTGTTCGCTTTTTCTTTTGCTTTTATGCTGTCCTTGTCTTCCCACGTCAGCCATGGGTGCCTTGTCCTCCCTTTAGCATGCTTCCTCCTCCTTGGGATGAATTTCTATTGTGCCTCCCAAATAACCCCAGATTCTCTTGCCATTGTTGTTCCATGGTCTCCCTGCTAGGCTCCCCTTCCAATCAACTCTGGCCAGATCCTCCCTCATGTCTTTGTAGTTACTTTTATTCAATTGTAAAACCATTACCTCAGATTTCAGCTTCTCCCTCTCAAACTGCAGGGTAAATTCTATCATATCATGGTCACTTCTGCCTGTGGGTTCCTTCACCTTAGTTCCATAATCAAGTCTGCTTCATTACACATCACTAAGTCCAGAATTTCCTGTTCCCTTGTGGGCTCTGTCACAAGATGCTCCAAAAAACAATCTCTTAGACATTCCAGAAATTCCTTTCCTTGTGATCCACTACCAACCTGATTTTCCCAGTCCACCCGCATATTGAAGTCCCCCTGATTATTGTAATAGTGCCTTTCTTATATGCCTTTTCTATCTCCTGATTTATTTTCTGCCCACATCCTGACTACTGCTAGGACGCCGGTACATAACTCCCACCATGTTCTTTTTACCTTTTCGATTCCTCAACTTGACCCACAGAGATTCTATTTCTCTTAATCCTATATCGCTTCTTGGTATTAATTTAATTTCACTCCTTATTAACCCTGCTCCCTTTGCCCATCTGCCTGTCCTTTCAATAGGGCACATATCCTTGGATATTAGATCCCAGCCCTGATCCCCATGCAGCCACGTCTCTGAGTTACCCATAACATCGTATCGGCCAATTTCAATGTGCGCAACAGGCTCATTTACCTTGTTCCGTATACTGCGCGGGTTTACAACACCCTCAGTCCTGCATTGACCACCTCCGTACACATATTTGTCGCCTTTTTTGCTCTGCCTGAATTTAGGTTGCTGCCACCTTCTGTACTCTCTGTTCTATTACATGTTATGGAATCTTTACTAAACTCTCCTGAGCACTCAGCCCCTTTAATGAGTTTAAAGTCCTCGTCATTAACCTGCACTTCAACCTTCTCCTTGAACTTTGATTTTCTAATTTTTCATACAACTGAACAAGAGTTTAAGACCTATTAAGAGCAGGAAAGGGAGTGGTTATAACACATTCAGGTTCCAACCCCAATACTCTGACTTCCCCAGACTCCTGCTGTACAGCACTCCTCAGAACAACACACCTTACAACTCCACTCATTCCCTTCTTTCCAGACACCTCCTCAGATCATTATCTGAATAACCAACACTCACACATCACCCTCATCCTATTGCCCTCTCACATTCATGCCTCACAGTCACCCTCCACATATGTTGCTCTTCCCTCCTCTCCACACACAAAAAAACTAACACTCATCATTCTCTGCATTCTGGCCTTGCAGGAGCGGATAACAGATAACTTGTGGGAGAAGCGGTGACTCGGTGGGGTTGTGGGGGTTCCAGTATAGGCATTTTTTTGACAACTGTCATGTGTGGTCATGTGCCAAGAAGTTGCAAATGTCAGCAATGGCCTGCCATAAAAACCTGATGTCGTGTTAATCACCCTGGGGTAACACGGATTGCAACTGGATGCAGTTGTACTTGAAAGTAGACTCCAAACTGTGATGTTGATTCAATACGCTTTATTGAACTTGTTAAGCAGTGCACACAGTTCGCTGTGGGTTTGACACTCTACTAATCTAAGCGTGCTTACTATAACTAACTAGACCAGACTAGCTCTGAGTCACGTGTAGAAGGTGCTAACTGATATATACACCCTGACTGTCACTCTGTCACTGCAGTTGTCACCAGTGGAAAGAGGTAGAGTGCTGATGCCTCGTGTGTTTTATAGTGGGAGACCACCCTCTGGTGTTCTGCCTGGTGATTGGTTGTGTTCTGTCCTGTGTGTTGATTGGCTGTACTGGTTTTCTGTCACTGCCTGTCTGTATCTCATTTTGTGCATGAGTGCATATCATGACACCTGAACCTTTTTGAAGCATTGGTTCTCACACATGCCAAGAGAGCTGATCCTCTGCCTGCAGGCCCTGTGTTGGGAGTATTACCTTTTTTGGAGCTACATCTCACTGCCCTGTGGAGAAGGTGCTGATGTTGGTGTTGGTCCCTGGTTTTGGTGTTGCTGTTCCTCATGCTCTTCGTTAAAGGTCCTAGGTAGAGTTGGATAAAGTGATCCCATGCTGCGGTTAATGTCGGCAGCAGGGAGGTGTAGCTGAATGTGACAGAAGTCACTTCACCTGTCTTCCACCACACGTTAGCACAGTAGTTAGCATAGTTGCTTCGCAGCGCCAGGGCTCCAGGCTTGGGTCACTCTCTATGCGGTGTCTGCACGTTCTCCCTGTGTCTGAGTGAGTTTCCTCCGGGTGCTCTGGTTTCCTCCAACAAGTCCCGAAAGACGCGCTGTTAGGTAATTTGGACACTCTGAATTCTCCCTCTGTGTACCCGAACAGGCGCAGGAACGTAGCGACTCAGGGATTTTCACAGTAACTTCATTGCAGTGTTAATGTAAGCCTACTTGCGACAATAAAGATTATTAATTATTAAAAAGTACTGATTCTGGGGCTGAATGGGGAATGTTCTACAATCTCGATCGGGGCGCTAATCCCACTGCAATTCAGGATATGCAAATGGGCCAGCACTCGCGCAATGTGGAACTAGTGCAATTCCAAATGACACTGGCGTCGAATTTGCTGCGGTCAGGATTGACACTGGAGAGCTTGCCAAGCTGCAGCTGTGTATAAGCACTCCACTCCCCACACACACTCCTTCCAGCCAGGAAAAATGGCACCACGAAGAATGGCCCTGATGTTCACCGACGCAGAGCTAGAGAGACTGCTGGATGCCATGGAGGAGGTGTGGGACACCCTGTTCCCCAGAGTGGGAAGAATGGTGCCACCCACTGACCTCAACTGGGCCTGGGCGCAGGTGGAAGAGGTCGTGAGCATTGTGGGCCCCACCGTGAGGACCGGAGAGCAGTGCAGGAAGAAGCTGCAGGACCTCCTTAGGGAGGCCGAGGTGAGTCACCATCTCCATGCCATTAGCACCACTCCCAATCCACACACACCCAACGAGGTCCCCCCCCCACCCAATGCGGCCTCCACCAGGTGGACCGGTAGGCAGTGCTGGGTAAGGATGGGCAAACACCCAGCCAGCCAGGGTGGGTCACCATCACTGTGCCCCTGGTGCCACCTCCATCCCACACTCCCGTAGTCCACCCCCTCCCACGCAGACGGCAGCCCCTTGCACCCCACATGCCAACACCCATCCCACCCGCCATGGCAGTGTGCCCAGTCACCAATTGTGGACCCCTGCGCTGCCCATGACCTCATGTCTCACACTGTGCATTATCTATCCCCCCCCCCCCACCCCAGAAGAAGGTGGCCCACAATCGCTGGGAGCAGGAGAAGCCCGGAGGGGGCCCACTAAACCTGTGATTCCCTCACTGTCAGGGAGCAGAGGGTATTGGACCTGGTTGGTCAGGTGGCAGAACAGGCAGTCGCAGAGGCAGAGGTCGGTATGAAATAATCAAGTGAGGCCCTAATGAATTGCGATGTTCCTATAGCACATGAGTCACCCTCCCTCCCACACCATGCCCACCCACGATGTCTCTATGCATCTTGTCTTGTGTCCCTCACACTTGACCGCAATCCTGCAACTCACCTGGTGATGAGGCCCTCCACCGCCACCTATGACCCCATCCAGGGTCCCTCGACCCCAGCCGCAATCCCCGCAACACCCCGCAACACCCAGGGGACGACACCAACTTTTTGTCACTGCTGTCTCTAACATCCTCCACCATCCCAGAGACAATCAGCTTGGTTGGGCATTTAGTGAAGGGGCTGCGGTACATCAGGTGGAGGTAGGAACACCCGAGGCGGCGGATGGTTGGAGGGCAACCCCAGGGCCAACTGCCACCCAGACGGGTCTCATGCTCCTGGAAAGGGCAGTCCCATCAATGTTGGAGATGGAGGCGCTGAGCCAGGGAATACATGAAGGGGCGTGGGAAACCATCCAACGCTTGGAGGTGCAGTTGGAGGTGTTCAACCACCTGCAGGGGCAGATGCTGGTGGCGACTGTGCGTGCCACCCAGTCTAACACCGCATGGGTAGCGTCCACTGTGGAGGCCTTGTGTGCGAAGGTATCGGCCATGGGTCAGGAGGTCCAAGGCCTGGAACACTGTGCGGGCGGTGGCCGAGGCACAGGGCAAGGCGACCAGGTCACAGGCAGCCATGTACCAGGGCCACATGGACATTGCTCCAGTGCTCCAGAAGTGGCCCAATCACAAAGGGTTATTGCGACGGGAGTCGAGAGCACTGGTTTGGTGCCGGCTGACCTGAGCCAGTGGCAGAGGGATGTGGCACAATCCCAGAGAGACGTGGCCCAGTCTCTGTGCTCCATGGCCGTGAGCATGGAGACCCTGGTCGAGACGAGAGTGGGCCTCGAGGACTGGCAGAGCCAGGCAATGGTGGAGACCCCAGCACTTGCTCCGGCCGCGCCCCTGTCCCAATGAGGTGGCCCGGGGGCCAGTGGGCACCCGAGGGAGGCGGAGGTGATGGGACATGTGCTAGTGCTACCTGCAGGAGAGGTGCCGGAACACCGCGGATTCTCATCCACCTGTCCCTGGTGTATCCGAAGGGCAGCAGGCAGAACAGGGTGGCACACCGCCACCTATGACACCTGAAAGACTGCAGGGCCCATCCAGGGCCAGTCGCATGAGAGGACAGCGCGAAAGGTCACCCAGGTCACAGGGCGGGAAACGCAGCAGGCGGCTAGTATGGCTGATGTACCATCTGGAGAACCACCTGGAAGGAGCATTAGAAGATGTAAGGTTAGGAAGTTAGACACCAGTTCTGTTGGCATGGGTACAACATATAGAATAGCGTTAGGGGCTAGGGCATGGTTATTGCACTTTGTTAGTGACCCATCACTGCTCACCATCCCAGGATCCCCCAACCCCAGACCCCAACCCCCCATCCCAGAAGGTTTGTGGGCCCGAGTGATGGAATGGCTACACGCATGCAGGGATGACCCGGGCCGACAGTGGTATGCGACACTGGGGCATGAGTCAGGCGTTGTCAGACGATGCGGAGCACTAGAGCTCATCATGCCATCATGGAGCGGGTCATCATCATCCTCCGCCCCATGGACCAGACCCGCTGATGCTGCCAACCCACAGCCAACAGCTGGTGGGAGCTTGGAAGGGGGGTGGGGCAGTGTTGTTGCGGTGGGACGGGATGGTTGAGCTGCCGGTAGCCAGGCCCTTAGCAGGCAAACCTGCAGGCGGCCAGGTTGTCCCATGCACGACGGCCCTGCTGCACATATCGTGCGGCCTTCTGTGCCTGTCCGAGCCCCATGTCCAGCCCATCCTGGCCCCATGTCCAGCCCATCCTGGCCCCATGTCCAGCCCATCCTGGCCCCATGTCCTGCCCATCCTGGCTCCATGTCCTGCCCATCCTGGCCCCATGTCCAGCCCATCCTGGCCCCATGTCCAGCCCATCCTGGCCCCATGTCCAGCCCATCCTGGCCCCATGTCCAGCCCATCCTGGCCCCATGTCCAGCCCATCCTAGCCCCATGTCCTGCCCATCCTGGCTCCATGTCCTGCCCATCCTGGCCCCATGTCCTGCCCATCCTGGCCCCATGTCCTGCCCATCCTGGCCCCATGTCCTGCCCATCCTGGCCCATGTCCTGCCCATCCTGGCCCCATGTCCTGCCCATCCTGGCCCATGTCCTGCCCATCCTGGCCCATGTCCTGCCCATCCTGGCCCCATGTCCTGCCCATCCTGGCCCCATGTCCTGCCCAACCTGGCACTCCTCCGCACCCTCCTCACCGGATGAAGCATTGTATTCCGCCATCTCCTCCTCCAACATGTCGCTCGTCTCTCTGCACGATAATGTGAAGGACGAAGCACGCCACCACTATGTGGGAGACCCTCCTCGGACTGTATTGGAGTGCCCCTCCAGAGCGGTCCAGGCACCTGAATTACACCTTCAGCACGCCGATGCATTGCTCAATGATGCCACTGGTTGCTGAATGGCGTTGTTATAGGGGTTCTCCACATCAGTCTGAGGCCTCCGGAGAGGGGCTTATCAGCCATGACTACAGTGGATAACCCCTGTCGCTCAAGAGTCAACCCCTCACCCTGGGGAGCACCTTGAAAGTATCGCGAACCGTCGAGTGCACCAGGACAAAAGCGTCTTCATAGAATCATAGAATTTACAGTGCAGAAGGAGGCCATTCGGCCCATAGAGTCTGCTGCCGCCCTTGGAAAGAGCACCCTACTTAAGCCCACATATCCACCCTATTCCCGTAACCCAGTAACCCAACCTGATCTTTTTGACACTAAGGAGCAATTTATCATGGCCAATCCACCTAACCTGCACGTCTTTGGACTGTGGAAGGAAACCAGAGCACCCGGAGGAAACCCACGCAGACACAAGGAGAAAGTGAAAACTCCACACAGGCAGTCAGCTGTGAGGCAGCAGTGCTAACCACTATGCCAACATTCCACCCCTTGCACGTTGCCTGGATAGTGGACGCAGACGTGCAAAGATGTGCACAGCTGTGCCTCCGATGGTCGCACACCAGCTGCACATTCAGGGAGTGGAAGCCCTTCCTATTGATGAATGGCACCCCCTCATGCGCTGTTGCTCGTAGGGAGATATGCATCCCATCGATCACCCCCTGGACACAGGACATTCCTGCGATGGTAGTGAATCCTGCTGCCCAGGCGCCCTAGTGGACTCGGTTCATATTCAGGTTGATGTATTGTGCCGCATGGACATATAGGGCCTCCATTATGGCGCGGATGCATCTGTGCACGGAGATCAGCAAGATCCCAGACAGCTCCCCCCTCGGCGCCTCAAGGACCTAAAAGGTCTGGCCGATCGTCACCTTGACCACCACCAGGAGCGGGTGTCCTCCCCATGCCCCCACGGTTCCAGGTAAGCCATCATCCGGCAGCGATGTCGCACAGTCTTCCTGCTCAGCCATCGTCATTGGCGACACAGTTGATCCAGCAGGTCCTCAACAATAGGCGTTGCCTTTATAGACGGGGCCTGATACATTGCCTCCTTTCCAACTGCTCTTCGGTCTGTTTGGCAGCCAACTCTCCATCGTCACAGCCCCTGCTCCTCTGGGACAGGCTCCTGTTCTGCAGGGTCCTCCCTGAGCAGCTCCTGCTTGTGCATCCTCAATGCATTCGCAAGGGCTGCAGCGGCCAGGCAGATGCCAACCACACCCGGATGTGCACCAAAATCTATTATCTACAGGGGGAAATGGCAGACATGTAGCCTGGTGGACCCCTGCTCAGCCAGGTCCACCAGGCTACACGGTGACCCTGGCCTGCACTGCAGCCCCTGCCTGTCGCCAGGGGGCCGCCAGCCCCGCCAGCCATACCTGCCAGCGATACGCTCTGCGGCCCCTGTCCTGCACCCTCCTGTGGGGCCTGCCGTGGGTGCCTTCCTTGGGTGGGCCACGTGATATCCTGCCAGCAGGGTTGTGGGGAGGGCAACGTGTGCCACCAACTGTCACCATGCCTGGTGGCAAATGTGTGGGCAGGGCCCACAGATGGGGCTGGTCGAGGGAGGTGGGCATCCATTGGGACCGTAGCTGTCGTGTGTCGTGGGTGCTGTGTGCGATGCACGTGTTGTGCCTACCTGTCCGGGGGAAGGGTGGATGGGAGCAGGTGCGCAGTGGGCAGGCAGGGTTTGTGACGGCTGGTGTTCCTGCCGGGTGGGCTCGCTAATAGTGCCACTGCTGAGGCATCTGCCTGGGTGTGCCAGGGTGGGTATGAAGAGGCATGTTGCATGCACCTGGGATGGGTGCACTGAGAGGTTGGTGGGCCACTGGCTGGGCTGGACCACGCCAATCCCGATGATTGGACGGCTGGGGCCTGGGGGTTCCTAGAGGGGGGTGGCCTGGGGTGGGGGGAGTGGGGGAACTCATACGGCCGGTTGTACTCCACACATTTATGGGACACATTGGACAGTCAGTGGTGTGCAGCTAGCTGCTGCCTTGCAGGCCGCGGCAATGGTGTCCCATGCCCCGGACACCCCGAACCCATGGCCCACTTCCTGGTCGCCCCAGACAACTTCCTCCCAGCCCTAGCAGACATTCCCCCCCCCCCCCCTCAACCAGCGAACTGTCAGTCTACTGTTGCGTCTTTGGAAACTTTACTTCCATCCTCTCTCTCAGCAGCCCCGGTGCTGATTCCAGGTACTACCTGCGTGGCGGAGGTGGAGAATCACGGGATGCCGGAAACTACCGGGTCGGGACTTTTATTGATATGTTAATGAGTGTCACTGTACGATTTGCATGTCCATGCCGTTGCGCGACGTGAAACACATTCACGCTGCCATTGACGCATCATGCATGGCCTTCCCTTGGGCCCCCAGCACTGGCCTCAATTTCCGGCTGACACGTGGGGCGGAATTCTCTGCAATCGGCGCGATGTCCGCCGACCGGCGCCAAAAACGGCCGCCCCAAAGGTGAGGAATCCTCCGCACCTTGAGCGGCCGAGCCCTAACCTTGAGGGGCTAGGCCTGCGCCGGACTGATTTCCGCCCCGCCAGCTGGCAGGAAAGGCCTTTGGTGCCTCGCCAGCTGGCGCGGAAATGACGGGCGGCGCATGCGCGAGAGCGTCAGCGGCCGCTCACAGCATTCCCGCGCATGCGCAGTGGAGGGAGTCTCTTCCGCCTCCGCCATGGTGGAGACCGTGGCGAAGGCGGAAGGAAAAGAGTGCCCCCACGGCACAAGCCCGATCGCGGGCCAGGCCACCGTGGGGGCACCCCCCCGGGGCCAAATCGCCCCGCGCCCCCCCCCAGGACCCCGGAGCCCGCCCGCGCCGCCTTGTCCCGCCGGTAAGAGAGGTGGTTTAATCCACGCCGGTGGGACAGGCATTCCAGCAGCGGGACTTCGGCCCGTCCGGGCCGGGGAATCGCCGGGGGGGGGCCCGCCAACCGGCGCGGCGCGATTCCCGCCCCCGTCGAATATCCGGTGCCGGAGAATTTGGCAACCGGCGGGGTCGGGATTCAAGCCAACCCCCGGCAATTCTCCGACCCGGCGGGGGGGTCGGAGAATCCCGCCCGTGGTTCTCCACCCGATCGCGATTTGCGACTCCAGCGTCGCTGGATGGAGAATTCCACCCATCGTCTCCAAAATGGAGAATCTCGCCCAATCATATCCTCTGCCTAGCTCTTCCTGACTCACATTGGCTCCCTACATATTGAGGGTAGTTCTTCACTTCATCGTCTGGGGAGCAATGCAATGGAAGTCAGGCGATCCTACAATAGATGGGAAAAATCTGGTCCACCAGGTTATTACTGAAGCAACAAAGTTGAAAATAACCTCCATTCAATTAAAACTCTTCAGTCCTCATCATCAAATGCTTCACTGAATTCATTCCATCTTCCTGCTGGTAACTCCTCCAGCCTTGTGACCCGCTTCCCCAGCTCACAGGCATCAGTTTATGCCCCCTATTGGTAGCTGAGTCCTCAGCAGCTTCACTCCTCTGCGCACTTATAATACTAATCACTTATTGTCACAGTTCGGCTTTAATGAAGTTACTGTGAAAAGCCCCTAGTCACCACATTCCGGCGCCTGTTCGGGGAGGCTGGTGCGGGAATTGAACCCACGCTGCTGGCCTTGTTCTGCATTACAAGCCAGCTGTTCAGCTCAAACCAGAGAATTTCTCTCTAACCCTTCCATCTCTCCACCTTCAGGAAACATCTCAAATCCCACCTCTTTCCTGACCTTTTGTTCCGTGTCCTGATGTTCACACAGCGGCTTGCCAACTCTTCTTTAATTTCTTCCCTGTACAAAACCCGTGTGCCACACTTCCTGCATTAAAGGCAGTGCGTCAGTGTGAGCTACTGCTGAAGTGTTGAATTATTGAAGAACTGAAGTGCACAGTAAAAAGAAATAAACGATAAAAAAGCTTTCCCAGAAATGAAATTGTTAAAATATCACTGATTATGTAATGAATGACTAAGTGCGTTGACTTTTAGCTATTGAAGATTCTAACTCTTTCATCTATCAGCATGAACATCAATCACAGCTCTGCAGAAATGTAAGGTAATGTACACCCACACATATCTAACTTAAATAAGATGCATAATGTACAGTCAATTGCACTAACCTCTATGTGACTGTACTTAAAATGAAAAGAGCAGTACAACAAAGGACAAATTGTAATGATGCATTTTTATTCTTCCTATTAAGTAGGGATCCCTAATTAGTATTTTCTTTTAACCTTAAATCCAATTTGTAGTTAAAGCAAGAAAGATGCATCAAAGAATTTTATAATATAGTAGAATTCAAAGCCTGTTGGTCACGATTGTCAATCTGATCCAGAAAACTGAAACCACATAAGTGAGGTGATAGGAATGAATTAATGTTTGAATTTAATGCCCTTAATGTAGTTTATGCATTTTCATTGCGCAAAAATAGCACGGCAGCACCAATGTTTAGTTTAAGAAAATGGAACAGCACCAAATCTGCTTATTTCGTCCCCTTCTTCTGTCGGGGAAGTTAGAACCTCTTTATGTGGGAAATTAAGATGAATTGGGTCAGAATTGAATATTGAAAGCTTAGTTTTATCTTTCTGATGTCCCTTCAATCTACAGAGGCAGCGAAAGCGAGTGAACATAAGGTTTTATTAGTCATGAACTTGCCTAGCCAGAGTCGTAGTACAGGTGAATGCCGCCCACAACAGGCCGGCCTATATATGCCCCGGTGTGGGAGGAGCCAGAGGCGGAGCCATACTGGGGTTACAGGACAGTACCTGGAAACAGTTCATGTCACCACTTCCAGGTCACAGGTTATGGTATCATGCATGCATTATGGTGAATACATTCACCACATTTTCAAAAGCTGCTGCCTTAAGAGCTTGCCCACTGAATTTGAATAGGATGAAATCCTGCGAGATCTTTGAATTATCCAGAGGGATTAAGTCAACATTAACTGTTATGTCCCTGTTGCAATCTTGTCAGAATAAAATAATTTTGCTATCATTTTGAAGGCCTTAGAACATCCCTTTTCTGAACATTGAACCGTTAGAATTTTGAATCTTAGCACATCACATTTCAGAGCCTGAGGCAATCACTACCAAAAGATTATGGGTCCCGTCCTCAGAGGTTGCTGAATAATATCTGGACATTGCATTCAATTTTGTTTTGTCCATCTTTAAATGATGATCTGAATTTCCTTCTTCTGAGGCTGTTCAGGGCTGCACAATCTCTTTGTGGTGCCAAGCAACAGGCCGGACTTTAGCAGAGGAGGCAGGAATTGGGACACTGCTTCAATTCTGGGTTGGGACCCCTCCCTTGACAGGAAACAGGAATTGGTTGGAATCTTGGCCAAGTCAGGAATAATTGGTTGAAGGACAGACCTGCTGTCCAATCTTGAGGGGAGTGGGAGGAGGATACGGGAACAGAGACGGTCAGGCCCCCTGGAATGGGCCACAGAAAGTGGCATCTCAGCAGCCATTACTGGCTGTTGATTGAAAGGGTGAACCAAGTGGTGGCAAGTCACAGTGAGGTAAGTTTAAAAATAAAGGTGAACTGCCTTTTGACATGGGATTATGAAGAAAAATATTTCAGGAGAGCGCCCTCTCTTTATGTTAAAAGAAATGTAAGTTGGCCACTTCAAGTCATTTCCCTGTCTTCACCTCCCTTAGCCAGAGCTATGCTTTTTCTTTCTTTATCCTTTCACGGGCTGTGAATGTCACTGGCTGGGTCAGCATTTGTTGCCCATCTCGAATTGCCCTTGAATACGTGGCTTGCTCGGCCATTTCAGAGGGCAGTTAAGAGTCACCCACATTGCTATGGATCGGGACTCACATATTGGCCAGACTGGATAAGGATGGCAGACTTCCTTCTCTCAAGGATATTGGGAATAATGCATAAGTGTTTCTCAAAATGCTGGAGATAAATGTTGGAATGATAACTGTTGTATTTTAGCTTTCCTCTTGCATTTGAGGATGTACATTTTGGGCGCGATTGGTGGGTTGTTTCTCGATGGTCAGGGTGGCAAGATTGCAGTCCGTATTTATCAGCATTTAGTTCCAGGACTGAGCCCCCATGAGCTTCTCGCCATTACTGGCTGTCTCGCCGTCTGATTCGCCAGATTCGCACCTCAGTGTCTCGCCGCTAACAATGCGCGGCACCGAGACCAACACTGCTAGGGTGGCACCGGCAGTGGAAAGCCTGGAGCACGAGGTCAGCATCATGAGGTGTCCAAAGCATGGCTCAGTCAGTGACCACCATGGCTGAAGCTACAACATCATGTCCCAGTTGATGAGGAAGGTGGGCTTTGCCGAGGCACTGCAGAGCATGGCCTAGTCATTGAGGAATGTCGCTGAGGGTATCAATATCATGCTGCAGACAATGGGGAGCTGTCAGGACTAGCAGAGCCAGATGGTGCAGAGCACTCTGGAGCTACTCCAGCTGCCCCTCCATTCCAGGGAGACGTCCAGGGCCCTACGGGTACTGTCAGGGAGGAGGAAGCACTGGAGACCAACCCAGGGTCTGCTACCAAGGAGACAACGGCGGTCTCCAATTCTTTTGAATTCCTCCCCTCTTGACACCGGCACATCTTACTGGTGTCACTGGCATCGTCGTGCCATCCTGTTCTGCCCGCTGCCCTCTTGCTCTGGGCCCCCCAGAAGATGTCCGCTAGTGGCATCAAAGAGCACAGGACGCGAAAAGCAGCAGGCTGCCTCCACCTCTTTGAGGTGCATCCTGGGGACGCACTGAAATGTAACAGTAGACCACGTAAGGTCAAGAAGATTGAGGATCACTGAATGGACACTGGGGCGGGTTGTCACAATCTGTAGCTAGGGTGAATGAAATGTCCGTTGTTCACGACTAAAACATTTTACACCTGATACATATGAAGCCTCTGTCATGTTAATCTTCACGCAGGCTTGCCTGCAGCCCAATCCTCTGTTGCCCTCCATTGCCCCCGCCTCCCGGCACAGTGGTCTAAAATCATTGCCCCCAATGGAGACCCCATTCAGAGGTGTGAGCGTGCTGTCAACTGAAAGACAGGAGTCAGTGTTTGGCATAAACTGAGAAGCACCAGATCTTACTGGGAAGTGTGCACATACGGAGGTGGTGGTCGCACACAAGTTGAACATTCAGGGAGTGGGACCACTTTCTGTAATGAAGGCCACTCCCTGATGCCCCAGTGCACACAGGGCAACATGTATGCCATAAATTACCCCCCGGACCTGGGGCATCCCGGTGATGATGGCAGTTCCTGCTACCCGGGCATCTTGATGGGTCCGGTCCAGCTCAAAGTTTATATAGTCAGCTGCTCGGGCATACAGGGTATCCATGACCTCACAAATGCACTTGTGGTATGCCGCGCAAATCCCCAATCAAACCCTGGATTGAACCGGTTGTATAGAGGTTCAGGGCTGCGGTAACCTTCACGGCCACCGGGAGCGGGTGCCCTCCTCCTCCACGGGGTGCCAAGTCTGCGAGGACATGGCACATGTGCCACACTGTCTCTTGGTATTGACGCAGTCTCCTGCGGGCCATGCTGACCGTCATCCACATGAAAGACCAATGGCGCCTGGACACTTTGGGCCATCGCTGTCGTCCCCCTCTGGGTTTCTCCTCAGCCTACCAGGTGGCCGGGTCTTCAGGGTGTGTGGTGGCCCCCTGCACATGGGATGTCGCCACCTCCAGTCTGGGTCGATGCTGTTGCTGCCTTCTTCGCAGTCTGGCTGCCTGGGCCTCCACCAGCACCGCGAGGGCAATCCCTGCAGCACTGACACCACCATCCATTTTGGTATCTGTAAGGAATTGGAGAAGGAGACAGACTGATAATCAGTTAGGGCTTCCACCCCGAGACCCTCAAATCCCCCAAGCCTCCCCCACCATTACGTGTCCCACCTTCTCTCAGAGTGCCATCCACTGAGCCAGTTGTGCTGGAGAACCTCACTCTACGCAGTCACCCTTGTCCACAGCTGGAGCCCCTAGACCCCAGACCCCTGACAGGAATATTAGGAAGACCGTGCTCAGGTGCCCTCCCCTGATCTACAAACTCACCCTTTGGTTGCAAGGATATACCTGTCATAATCACCAGTATAGCATGGTGCAAACACACACTGATGGACACACAGCAAGACCAATCAACACACACGACACCGCAGCCAATCACCAGTTAGAGCACACTCACTGTATAGACAGAGGGCATCAGAGTTCCCGCTCATTCGGGATGCAGCCTCCTACAAGGACAGAGCTTACAGCTTACAGCACAGATCTTCGCCATGTGCTGAGTGCATAGACTGGTTAGGACAGGCATAGGTCTTTAGTTTAATCTAACATCGTGTTAACCCACAGTGAAAGTATGTTCAACAATTTCTAACTTAACAAAATAGTATTGTACTATTTTAAGTGTTGGTGGCCTGCCTTTGTTCCACGGATCCAGAGCACCCAACACAACAATACCCAGTGCTGAAACCCAGCTCTTGAGTGTTTGATTGTTGACTACCTCCGTGGTGCTGATGCTTCTAGAGGTGAGGCAAACTGTTGAGGCTTCACAGTTTGATTGAGATGCGATGCAATAATTATTGTCTGAGACATGGCACATGTACCCATGCAAATCCATTCGAGAATATTTTTGTTTATTAGACAGTCAACAATACTGTTGTATTATTACTGGGCGGCCAAATGCAGAGAAGGTTTGGGGTTGGAGCAGGGAGGGGATGTGGGTGAGGATGGAGGCACTCTTGCAGGGTATCGGGGTTACGGGTGCTGGCAATGGCACCGCTCCCGATGGCCCCAGGAAAGTATTTGGTGAGTGCAGTGGTGGTGGCCACGCTGAGGGTCTGGAGGTGGTTCAGACAGCATTTTAGGTTGGGAACTGGGTCGGGGGATGTCGATCACTGTCAATCATGCGTTTGAGCCGGGGAGGATGGATGCAAGGTTTCGGGAATGGGAAGAGAGGGGGATTAAGGAAATTGAGGACTTGTTTCTGCGAGGGCGATTTGTGAGGTTGGAGGGGTTGAGCAATAAGTTTGGGCTGGCACAGGGTGAAAGCTTTAAATATATACAGGTGCGAGAAGGTCTCCCCGACGTTCCTGACAGAGCCTGTATCCTCGTTGTGGGAGGCGGTGCTGTCATTGCTGGGGGGGGGGGGCTTTGGAGAGGGGGGATGTTTCAGCAATTTACGGAAGGAACTTGGAAGAGGACGGGGGTTCATGGAGGGGGTTAAGGCAAAGTGGGAGGAAGAGTTGTGTGGTGCTGGAGGAGGGTCTGTGGTGTGAGGTGCTGTGGAGGGTGAATGCCTCGACTGCGTGCGTGAGACTGGGGCTGATACATTTGAGGGTGGTATACAGGGCGCACCTGACAAAGTCTAGGATGAGCCAGCTGTTTGAGAGGGTGGAGGATTACTGTGTGCGACATGGGAGGGTCCCTGCGAATCATGTGCATATGTTTTGGTCCTGCCCAAAGCTGGGGAGGTTTTGGAGGACGGCGTTTAACACAATCTCGGAGGTTTTACATGTGGACGTGGAGTTGGGTCCCCTAGAAGCCATATTCGGGGTGTCGAATCGGCCGGAGTTGCAGGCAGGTGCTGGGCAGATGTTTTAACCTTCGCCTCGCTGATTGCTCGTCGGCGGGTGTTGTTGGGGTGGAGGTCAATGTCTCCACCTTGTGCCTCAGCATGGCGGGGGGACTTGCTAGAGTTTCTGACCCTGGAAAAGGTCTGTTTTTCTCTGAGGGGGGGCGAGTGATGGGTTCTACAATTGTTGAGGTTTGTTCATCATGCATTTTTGGGAGTTGGCAGCTCCCAGCAGCATTCTCTCAAGGCAGAAGCAATCATTACCCGATAACCACACTAACACAGAGCACAGCAGAGGAGTGAGAGAACACCCTGTCGTGTTATTCACCCTGGGGTAACACGGACTGCAACTGGATGCATTTGTACTGTGAAGTAGACTCAAATTTAGACGTTAGTTCAATACGTTTTATTGAACTTCTGGAGTAATGCACACAGCTTGCTGTGGGTTTACACTCTACTAATCTAAGTGTGCTAACTATAACGAACTAGACCAGACTAGCTCTGAGCCACATGTAGAAGGTGCTAATTGATATATACACCCTGACTGTCACTACAGTTGTCACCAGTGGAAAGAGGCAGAGTGCTGATGCCTCGTGTGTTTTATAGTGGGAAACCCCCCTTGAGTGTTCTGCCTGGTGATTGGTTGTGTTCTGTCCTGTGTGTTGATTGGCTGTACTGGGTGTCTGTCACTGCCTGTCTGTATCTCATTATGTGCATGAGTGCATATCATGACATCCCCCCTTTTTAAAAAAAAAATTCATCTGTTGCTTAGA
The DNA here is from genome assembly GCF_047496885.1 of Scyliorhinus torazame. Lineage (NCBI taxonomy): Eukaryota > Metazoa > Chordata > Chondrichthyes > Carcharhiniformes > Scyliorhinidae > Scyliorhinus > Scyliorhinus torazame. The sequence goes on from NC_092709.1 coordinate 93,296,651, forward strand.
GCATATGCGACTGTATGTACATGTATAACTATTTACATCAAATGGTGAGTGAATGAATATGTACATGAAAGGTGTCTAGCGTGCAGATACAGAACAATATTTACATGATAAACCCCCCTCGAGTGTTCTGCCTGGTGATTGGTTGTGTTCTGTCCTGTGTGTTGATTGGCTGTACTGGGTGTCTGTCACTGCCTGTCTGTATCTCATTATATGCATGAGTGCATAATCATGACACACCCCTCCCCTTCTTCAGACTAGCAGGAGGCCAGCCAATCCTCCCTTGCCTGACTGTAGGCCTCAGAAGCAGAAAAGGCAGCAGCAAACAAAAACTCGGCATTCAGGCATTTTGCAACCAAAAGCAGGAACACAAAGAAGACACAACCTGAATCTGCAGCCACTTCAGAGCTGAGAAGTGCTCTCACAACCAGCAGGGCCAATTCGTTATTAGTAAAAGCCTTCACCTGTGAAGCCAGAGGCTGCTGACAGTCAACAGGATATAACCAAGAACAAGGCTCTGTCCTGGAAGTGTTTGGTAGGATAGACAGGCAGGAGCTGCAGTTGCCCCTTTTATGGGTATCTACGATATTTAAAGATGGGATTAAGGCCTGACAGGTGAAAAAACTCTCAACCTCCCCCCGCCCCACCCCGACCCAGGGGTGAACCCCCAACCTGGAGTGCGTCAGCCCCCTGGATAACCCCAACCTCCTAAGGGCCCCCCTCGTCCGCCCCTCCCTCCGAACTGGGGTGCCCGTGAGCTGCATGAGGGGAACTGGAAATGGTTACTCACTTCCTCAGTTCTCCTCAGCAGCCATTGTGCCAGCTTCACATTTTTAAAAGCAAGTACTAAACGGCCATGAGATTTCTCTCTGGTGAGCCAGTTAATTCCCAGGAGGCCTACTGCATTCGACTGCAATCACGCTAATGTGATGGGAATTAATGCAAACTCATATGCTCGCCATATTTGGGTGTGGTCTGGATCTTGTCAATGGGAGGTGGCCAGTTAGATAGCAAACTGATTCGTGACCGATGCAAATCTTGATTTTGGCTTTTCCCGCTATATAACCAACGCGCCTAGATTCACACTGGGCTCAAGCGGTGGTTAAATCACGCCCAACAAGTAAAAACAACGTTTTAGCAACAAAGTGGCCAGGGGGGGTCTGGAAATATTGGGCTGGATTCTCTGATTCTGGGGCTATGTCCCCACGCCGGTGTGGGAACTGTGGTGTTTTACGCCAGAACAAATGGCGTAAAACGGCCACTGATCTCTCATTTTGCTGGGGGCTAGCATGCTGGCAGGGTACAGCACCCGGCTGTAGCTGCCGATACGGCCCAGAGAATTGCTGGTCCGTGGCCACGCCTGTGGACGGTGGCGGCCTGCAGCGGCCGTGCTGTGCTGCATGGCGGGTGTTGCTCTCGGACCCGGCCCGCGAAATAGGACCCCCCCTTAGGCCGGCTCACGCGCCCCGGACTACCCCCCAACAGTGCCCCTAGCCCCAAAATAAGTCCCCTCCTGCCCGTGGATCGGCCCTCCTCGACCGTGGCAAAGCTGGACTGAGTCCCCCTACTGCCACGCCGAGTTCCCGAGGGACGAGACCACATGCAATCGATGGCGTCGCGAACCCGGCCGGCCGGGGGGTGGAGCATCGGGGGGGGGGGGGGTCCTCAGGCAATGTCCTGAGGCCGCCGATACATGGAGTGGCGAAATCTCTGAATATGCCGCTTTGGAGGGGGCGGAGCATTGCGAAAGCGGCGGCACGCCCCATTCAGTCGGGAACTGCGATTCTCCGGGTGATCGCTGAATGGCGTCGGCGAATGGAGAATCCAACCATGCACTTGTAACAAAGGGCTGGATTCTCCGAATCTGAGACTAAATGCTGATGCCGGCATGGGAACAGTGGCGTTTTACGACCAAAAAAATGGTGCCAAACAATCACAGAATCTCTGTCTGGTGGGGGGTCTAGCAGGCACACAGCGTAAAGCACCCAGCTCTAGCTGCGGATACGGCCGGAGAATTGTCGGGTACATGGCCGAGCATGTCCGCAGCGGCCGTGCCGTGCAACATGGCGCCGGCTGCACGCAGACCCGGCCTGTCAAATAGTGACCCCCTTGGCCAGGCTCACCACCCCCGGACCACCCCCCACCAATGCCCCCAGCCCCCACCGAAGACGCCATCGAAGATTGGCTACACCCCGACTGTGGCGCCGCTGGATATAGTCCGCAGCCGCTACGCCGAGTTCCCGAAAATAAATACCATGAGTGACTGACATCGTCAGGAACTCGGCCCATCGGGGGCAGAGCATCGGGGGAGGGCCTTGTTGTGTTAGACTGCTTCGGATAACACAGGCTGCTACTTGATGTAGTCTTAAGAGTAAGAGTAGGAAGGCAGTACAGGTGTCCCCTGTGGTCATCTCCCTGCAAAACAGATATACTGCTTTGGATACTGTTGAGGGAGATGGCTCACCAGGGGAAGGCAGCAGCAGCCAGGTTCATGGCACCGTGGCCTGCTCTGCTGCGTAGCAGGGCACGAAGAAGAATGGCAGGGCTATAGTGACAGGGGACTCAATTGTAAGGGGAATAGACAGGCGGTTCTGCGGACGCAATCGAGACTTCAGGATGGTATGTTGCCTCCAGGATGGTATGATGAGTTGATGGCACAAATCATCGTGAATGACTATGATTTAGTGGCCATTACTGAAACATGGTTAAAGGATGGTCACAACTGGGAGTTAAATATCCAAGGGTATCAAACTATTCGGAAGGACAGAGTGGATGGTAAGGGAGGTGGTGTAGCTCTGTTATTTAAGGATGACATCCGGGCAATAGTAAGGGATGACATTGGTGCTATGGAGGATAAGGTTGAATCCATTTGGGTGGAAATCAGGAATAGTAAGGCGAAAAAGTCACTGATAGGAGTAGTCTATAGGCCACCAAATAGTAACATTATGGTGGGGTAGGCAATAAACAAAGAAATAACTGATGCATGTAGAAATGGTACAGTAGTTATCATGGGGGATTTTAATCTACATGTTGATTGGTTTAACCAGGTCGGTCAAGGCAGCCTTGAGGAGGAGTTTATAGAATGTATCCACGATAGTTTCCTAGAACAGTATGTAATGGAACCTATGAGGGAACAAGCGGTCCTAGATCTGGTCCTGTGTAATGAGACAGGATTGATTCAGGATCTCATAGTTAGGGATCCTTTCGGAAGGAGCGATCACAATATGGTGGAATTTAAAATACAGATGGAGGGTGAGAAGGTAAAATCAAGCACTAGTGTTTTGTGCTTAAACAAAGGAGATTGCAATGGGATGAGAGAAGAACTAGCTAAGGTAGACTGGGAGCAAAGACTTTATGGTGAAACAGTTGAGGAACAGTGGAGAACCTTCCAAGCGATTTTTCACAGTGCTCAGCAAAGATTTATACCAACAAAAAGGAAGGACGGTAGAAAGAGGGAAAATCGACTGTGGATATCTAAGGAAATAAGGGAGAGTATCAAATTGAAGGAAAAAGCATACAAAGTGGCAAAAATTAGTGGGAGACTAGAGGACTGGGAAATCTTTAGGGGGCAACAGAAAGCTACTAAAAAAGCTATAAAGAAGAGTAAGATAGATTATGAGAGTAAACCTGCTCAGAATATAGAAACAGATAGTAAAGTTTCTACAAATATATAAAACAAAAAAGTGTGGCTAAGGTAAATATTGGTCCTTTAGAGGATGAGAAGGGAGATTTAATAATGGGAGATGAGGAAATGGCTGAGGAACTGAACAGGTTTTTTGGGTCAGTCTTCACGGTGGAAGACACAAATAACATGCCAGTGACTGATGGAAATGAGGCTATGACAGGTGAGGACCTTGTGATGAATGTTATCACCAAGGTGGTAGTGATGGGCAAGCTACTGGGGCTAAAGGTAGCTTTAGCTCCTGGCCCTGATGGAATCCCAGAGTGCTAAAAGAGATGGCTAGAGAAATTGCAAATGCACTAGTGATAATTTACCAAAATTCACCAGACTCTGAGGTGGTCCCGGCGGATCGGAAATTAGCAAACGTGACACCACTGTTTAAAAAAGGAGGTAGACAGAAAGTGGGTAATTATAGGCCAGTGAACCTAACTTCGGTAGTAGGGAAGATGCTGGAATCTATCATCAAGGAAGAAATAGCGAGGCATCTGCATGGAAATTGTCCCATTGGGCAGACGCAGCATGGGTTCATAAAGGGCAGGTCGTGCCTAACTAATTTAGTGGAATTTTTTGAGGACATTACCAGAGCGGTAGATAACGGGGAGCCAATGGATGTCATATATCTGGATTTCCAGAAAGCCTTTGACAAGGTGCCACACAAAAGCTTGTTGCATAAGATAAAGATGCATGGCATTAAGGGGAAAGTAGTAGCATGGTTAGAGGGTTGGTTAATTAATAGAAAGCAAAGAGTGGGGATTAATGGGTGTTTCTCTGGTTGGTAATCAGTAGCTAGTGGTGTCCCTCAGGGATCAGTGTTGTGCCCACAATTGTTCACAATTTACATAGATAATTTGAAGTTGGGGACCAAGGGCAATGTGTCCAAGTTTGCAGACGACACTAAGGTGAGTGGTAAAGCAAAAAGTGCAGAGGATACTGGAAGTCTGCAGAGGGATTTGGATAGGTTAAGTGAATGGGCTAGGGTCTGGCAGATGGAATACAATGTTGAGATATGTGAGGTTCTCCATTTTGGTAGGAATAACAGCAAAAGGGATTATTATTTAAATGATAAAATATTAAAACATGCTGCTGTGCAGAGAGACTGAGTGTGCTAGTGCATGAGTCACAAAAAGTTGGTTTACAGGTGCAACAGGTGATTAAGAAGGCAAATGGAATTCTGTCCATCATTGCTAGAGGGATGGAGTTTAAGACTAGGGAGGTTATGCTGCAATTGTATAAGGTGTTAGTGAGGCCACACCTGGAGTATTGTGCTCAGTTTTGGTCTCCTTACATTGAGAAAGGACGTACTGGCACTGGAGGGTGTGCAGAGGAGATTCACTAGGTTAATCCCAGAGCTGAAGGGATTGGATTACGAGGAGAGGTTGCGTAGACTGGGACTGTACTCGTTGGAATTTAGAAGGATGAGGGGGGATCTTATAGAAACATATAAAATTATAAAGGGAATAGATAGAATAGATGCGGGCAGGTTGTTTCCACTGGCGGGTGAAAGCAGAACTAGGGGGCATAGCCTCAAAGTAAGGGGAAGTAGATTTAGGACTGAGTTTAGGAGGAACTTCTTCACATAAAGGGTTGTGAATCTATGGAATTCCTTGCCCAGTGAAGCAGTTGAGGCTCCTTCACTAAATGTTTTTAAGGTAAAGATAGATAGTTTTTTGAAGAATAAAGGGATTAAGGGTTATGGTGTTCGGGCCGGAAATTGGAGCTGAGTCCACAAAAGATCAGCCATGATCTCATTGAATGGCAGAGCAGGCTCGAGGGGCCAGATGGCCTACTCCTGCTCCTAGTTCTTATGTTAACTAAAGGATGCTCCAGACTCTGAAATGAGTTCAACATGTTTATTGAACTATTTACACAGTTCTCAAATGAGTTTGACTCTCTGCTAATCTAACTGTAGTAACTCAGTCTAACTGTACCAGCTTGCTCTAAGCCACGTGATGGGGTGTGATGCTGCTGATCAACCCTGTCTAACTCTCTAGATGTCTGTCTGTGGAAAGAGGCAGGGTGTGAGTGCCTCATCCCTTTTATAGTGTTTATGTCATGCCCCCTTGTGGTGATGCCACATCTGAGTGTCCTGACTGCCCATTGGTTGTGTCCTATTCTGAGTGTTCATTGGTTGCATGTTTGCATATCATGACATCTCCCCCTTTTTTTGTAGATGTATATACATGTGAATGTGACTGTCTGATGTGACTGACTGAGGAATACAGAACAGAACAAACAAAACAAATGCTCATAAGTCCAGTCTCTGGGGCTTGCGACTGACCCTCGTCGACCGCCGGAGAGGTGGTGGAGGGGATGACGATGTCTTGACAGGCGAGTGGGAGGCACGACTGGTGGCCTCGTGGTTCGAGGTGTCTGGAGGTGGAAATTCGATATGTGGAAATTGTCATGGGCGAGGTGTTTTCCGAACCCGAAAATGTATCATGGAGTTCAACCAACCTCTCCCTTTAATGGATTTGTTGCTTTTCAGAGCACACGGCTTTTTCCCTAGGTGTGGGATTACAATTATGTACACGTGGGTTTTTAAACACAAAATAATGTTTATTTCATGAACTCAACTTAACATCTTAAATAAACATTGGATCTCTTAACACCCCTTACTTCACAGGTGACTCAGAAGATATTGCAACTGTAAATAATTCCTCAAAATGTTCCTTCATGCTTCCAAGAGACTTAACACCTTTAAACAGAATCACATCAGGTTAAAGGCTTTACCATTATGAGTTTAAATCACCCAAATGATCCAGAGATAGTCTTTCATGGCAGAGATCCAGCTCACTGCAAACACAGACACTCTCCAAGCTCTTTTTCTCCAAACTGCAGCTCTCTGGAAACACACAGACACACACAGCCCAGCTCCACCCACTCTCTGACATCACTGTTTTCTTAAAGTTACATTGCTTAAACATCCATGTCTTAAAGGTACTCTCACATGACAAAATGGAGGGGAAAGTGGTTGTGGGCAAGCAACTTTTTGCAGTGCCCTTCGATTCCTTCGCACAATGGAGCCATCAGCCATACGTATGACATAGGATCTGGGCGCGGCCTGTTGAACAACGACAGCCAGAGCAGACCTCCCACCATCCGATATCTTGATCCTGACCATGTCTGCCGGGGATAGCACGTCCAGATCGGTGGCATGTGCGTCATAGCCCTGCTTCTGGCTGTCGCGAAGCTGCTGCAGCTTCTGCAGCACCGGGAGGTGATCAAGGTTGGGCAGGTGTACGGCTGGAGTCGTCGTCCGCAGGTCCCTGTTCATCAGCAGTTGAACTGGCAACATGCCAGTGGACAAGGGAGTCGCCCGGTACGCAGGTAGTGCAAGGTGTAAGTCAGAAGCGGAGTCTGAGGCCTTGCAGATGAGCTGCTTAACGAAGTGCACCCCTTTTTCGACTTTGCCATTGGACTGTGGATAGTGCGGACTGGAGGTGACATGCCTGAAATTGTAGCTCTTGGCAAACGTGGACCATTCTCGACTGTGGAAGCACGGGCCATTGTCGCTCATGACGGTGTTCGGGTTGCCATGCCATGAGAATGTCTCTTTACACGCTTTGATGACGGTCCGTGAGGTGAGGTCTGGCAGCTTCAGCACCTCAGGATAGTTCGAAAAGCAATCGATGATTAAGATATAGTCGTGACCATTCGCGTGGAATAGATCAATGCCAACCTTGGACCACGGAGAGGTCTTTAGGTCATGTGGTTGGAGCGTCTCCTTGCTCTGCGCTGGTTGGAACCTCTGACAGGTTTTGCAGTTCAGGACCATGTCCGTGATGTCCTGGTTGATGCCGGGCCAGTAGACAGCTTGCCGGGCCCTGTGTCTGCTCTTTTCTAGGCCCAGGTGTCCCTCATGAATCTGCCGCAGCACCATGCTCCGAAGACATAGCGGGATAACTATCCTGTCCAGCTTGAGCAGGATGCTGTCGATCAGCGTCAGGTCGTCCTTGACGTTGTAGAATTGACGGCATTGCCCTTTCTGCCAGCCATTGCTGAGGTTGTGGATGACTCGCTGCAACAGGGGGTCTTTGGCCGTCTCTTCTCGGATGAAAACAAGCTTCTCATCTGTTGCCGGGAGAGTGCTTACACACAGTTGTACCTGCAATTCGATGTGCTGGATGATCTCCAGTGGTTCACTGGGTGAGTTGACGGAGCGGGACAATGCATCGGCGATGATGAGCTCCTTGCCAGGTGTGTACGCCAAATTGAAATAATACCTCCGGAGTTTGAGCAGAAATCTCTGCAAACGAGGCTTCATGTCGTTCAGGTCCTTTTGGATGATGTGGACCAGAGGCCTATGATCCGTCTCAACAGTAAATGTTGGCAAGCCGTAGACATAATCATGAAATTTGAGGATGCTGGTGAGAAGACCTAAACCCTTCTTCTCAATCTGCGCATATCTGGTCTCAGTGGGTGCCATTGCCTGTGACACATATGCTCCTGGTACCCAGGATGGCGTGTTGTCTCTTTGAAGCAACACCGCCCCAATGCCATCCTGACTTGCATTTGCGGATTTCTTGGTCGCTCGGTCTGGGTCAAAGAATGCAAGGACGGGTGCAGTGGTGAGCTCGGCTTTCAGCTCCAGCCACTCTGTTCGGTGCTCCGCCTTCCACTCAAAGGCGGTTGATTTTTTCACCAGGTTGCGTAGGGCCGTGGTGTGTGTGGCCAAATTCAGGATGAACTTGCCAAGGACATTGACCATTCCCAGGAAGCGCAGTACTGCCTTCTTGTCCTCGGGGATTTTCATTGCCTCGATGGCTTTAATTTTGTCTGTGTCCGGGCGCACACCGTGTTGCGAAATCCGATCGCCCAGGAACTTCAGCGTGGATGTCCCAAAACAGCACTTGGACCTGTTTAGCTTGAGGCCATGTTCATGTATGCATCAGAATACTTTCTTGAGTCGTGACACATGTTCCTCTGGGGTTGTGGACCAGATTATGATATCGTCAACGTAGACACAAACCCCTTCTATTCCCTCCATCATCTGTTCCATGATGCGATGGAAAATCTCTGATGCCAAGATGATGCCAAATGGCATTCGGTTGTAGCAGAATCTGCCAAAAGGCGTGTTGAAGGTGCAGAGTCTTCTGCTGGATTCCTCAAGTTGGATTTGCCAAAATCCTTGGGATGCGTCCAATTTTGTGAAGAAGCGCGCGTGACAATCTCACTCGTGATTTCTTCCCTCTTTGGGATGGGGTAATGTTCCCGCATAATGTTTTTGTTTTGGGGTCAATGCAGATGTGTAGGTCCTCCGAAGGCTTCTTTACGCACACCATCGAGCTGACCCAGTCGGTTGGTTCAGTGACCTTGGAGATGATGCCTTTTTGTTGTAGACTCGTGAGCTCTGCCTTCAGGCGCTCTCTCAGTGGAGCAGGGACATGTCGTGGTGCCTGGACCACTGGCTTGGCATCAGGCCGCAGTAGAATCTTGTACTCGTACGGCAGCGTGCCCATCCCGCTAAATACATCTGGGTACTGGGTTAGGATGTCGTCGATGCTGGCCTGAAGATCTGAATGGGCCGGCGTCGTGATGCAGAAACTTTGAATGAGGTTCAGTTGCTTGCAGGCGTGCGCACCTAGCAGGGACGCCCTGTCTGGTTTAACAATCTCGAAAAGTAAGCTTGCTTGTGTGTGTCGGCTGGACACCTGCAGATGGCAGGACCCCAGTGCCTTGATTGTGTTTCCATTGTAGTCCAGGAGTTTGCAGGCAGCTGGAGGGATTGTGGGGGGCTTCTTGATTCTCTTGAAGTTCACCTGCGAAATCAGGTTGGCAGAGATACCTGTGTTCAGTTTGAACTGGATGGGGCAGAGGTTGACCTTCATCACTGCATGCCATTCGTCCTCGGAATCCACAGCCAGGATTGATTGGACTTGCGATGTGTCAGGTGTGGCGTATTCGCACTTCGTATTAATGCCCACTCGGTAAGTGTTGTCCAGGTATTCATCATCTGGATCCGTCGCATTGCCTGGATCAGAGTCATGCATTCGGTGTTGCACACTTCTGATGCGCCGCTGTCGGAATTGGGAGTGCTGGCTCCTGACTGGTGGTGCAGATCTGCACAGGGCTGCATAGTGGTTTGGTTTCCCACAGTTTAAACAGCGTTTGCCTCTTGCAGGGCAGTTTTTTTTTTAAATGGACAGTGCCGCAGTTTGCACACGTCATGACGTCAGCATCATATCGCTCAGTGAATCGTTGCGCATGCTCGGTTCTCGGACGTCTGCACCTGCGCAGTGCAGATTTTGGCCGCATTATGTTCCCGATCGCATTGCGCATGTGTCGGGCCCCGGGAAGAACGCTGCATCCGGGAACACTCTCCACTTCGTGGGCGGCTTGTTTTCTGCCGTTTTGTACTGCGAATAGCGATTTTTAGAGTGCTCATACACAGTACATGTTTCAGTCGCGACTGGCAGGGTCATGTGCTTGAGTTTCAACAATTGCTCTCGCAGAGGATCGGAGTGGACTCCAAAAACGATTTGGTCTCTGATCATGGAGTCAGTGATATCACCAAAGTTGCAGGATTGCGCTAGCAGTCTAAGGTTAGTTAGATAGGAGTTGAAGGATTCGTCTTTACCTTGCATCCTCTGCTTGAAGTTGTAGCGCTCGAAGATTTCGTTGGTGTCTGCGGTGTTGGGCGTTCTGACACACAGATGAGCCAACACGGTTGTAGATGGTACAACGCTATTTTATTTAAACTTTCTATGTATAGTTTTGTCTTGATACTCTGCACGTGGGGATTCCCTGTTTGTGATGTTGAAACAGGTCGTGTCCGTGTCCTTGTCCCCAGACCTACTGTCCACTAGGTGTCGTGTTCGTGCTTTTATGTGGTTCCTGTCTTTGTGTGTGATTGGTTGTGTTGTGTGCTCTGATTTGTCTGTTGGTGTGTCCATCATGATGTGTGTGTTTGAATATCATGACATCCCCCCTTTTTACAAAGATATGTGCCTACGTGGTAATAAATATACTCGTGTCGTGAGTGCATCTAAGAGTGTGTGTGTGTTGTGTACAGCATGTGCATATGACGTAACTATTTACATGGGGCGATGTCGGGTGCGTCACATGAACAAGGTTGTACCATAACAGAACATGAATGCGAACGAGAAAAAAAAACTTGAACAGTGGTCCAGTCAGACGATATCTGGAACGATAAACAACAACAGGTTATCATACAGAATTGTGTAACTTGTTAGACATATGAACGGTGTTATAAGTCCAGTCTAATGGGCTTGCGACGAGTTCGGGTTGACCGTCAGGGTGGCACACCACTCATCGGCTGGATTGATGGCATTGACCTTGTTGACATCGATGACGGAAACGCGGAAGGCATCCTCGTCATCTGCATCACTTAACTGGAAGTCTTGATGCGTGGGCTGGACGGTCCTGACTTGTCTGCGAGATTGTCGGGGATGTGCAGGATCCATGGGTTGAGCAGCACGACAGTGGGCAGCATAGTGGCCCATCTTGCTACATCTGAGGCACTGTCGGTTTTCAGCAGGACATTACCCTTTTAAGTGTACAGCTCCACAATTGCCGCACGTCATGACGTCACGGCGCAGTGCGATCTTGCGGTGGGCGCGCCTGCGCAGTGCGTCCCTTGATGTGGCTGTTATTTTTGGCGCGCACCAGCGCGGGAGACCGCGAAAAGCGCGGGAAGCGGCCGCTGTCGTCGGGGCCGCGGGTCGGGAAGTAATCGACGGCCTGGATGCGTTCGGCGTCGTGGGCGGCCTGGCTTGCCGATTCGACGGCTGGGGACCCCCTCCGTGCCAACTCGGACGCCTGAAATCGGGCAAAACGGCAGGTTGCATTTTCGTGGAGGACACAGGCTTCCACAGCAGACGCTAAGGTGAGGCTTTTTATTTTAAGAAGCTGCTGGCGTAGGCCACTGGAGGCAACGCCAAAAACAATCTGGTCCCTGATCATGGACTCTGTGGTGCTGCCGTAACCGCAGGACTGCGCTAGAATTCGGAGGTGCGTCAAAAAGGGTTGAAAAAGCTCCTCCTTACCTTGCAGGCGTTGCTGAAAGAGGTATCTTTCAAAACTTTCATTCACTTCAACATTAAAGTGCTGGTCCAGTTTGAGGATGACCGTGTCATACTTGGATTGGTTTTCCCTTTCTTCGAACACCAGTGAGTTGAAGACGTTGAGGGCGTGCTGCCCTGTGTAGAAGAGGAGCAGTGCAATCTTCGTTTCATCCGAGGCACTCTGTTTCTCGTTGGCTCGGATGTACAGGTCAAATCACTGCCTGAAGAGCTTCCAATTGGTACCTAGGTTCCCCGCGACTTGCAACGGCTGCGGTTTGTCGGTGCGGTCCATGTCCAGAATGGCAGGTTAGTTGGCAGGTATCGATCCACTCCTGTACCATGTGGTGTTGGGCGTTCTGACACACAGATGAGCCAACATGGTTGTATATGGTACAACGCTATTTTATTTAAACTTTCTATGTACAGTTTTGTCTTGATACTCTGCACGTGGGGATTCCCTGTTTGTGATGTTGAAACAGGTCGTGTCTGTGTCCTTGTCCCCAGACCTACTGTCCACTAGGTGTCGTGTTCGTGCTTTTATGTGGCTCCTGTCTTTGTGTGTGATTGGTTGTGGTGTTGTGTGCTCTGATTTGTCTGTTGGTGTGTCCATCATGATGTGTGTGTTTGAATATCATGACAGTGTCCACCTCGCAGTGGCTGTCGAATTTGTCCAGGATGGTTTGGTACTTCGTTTTGTCCTGCCCTTCGGAAAGGGAATTGAAGATCTCTATCGCATGGTTACCCGCAGTGGTGAGTAGAAGAGCTTTCTTCCGAGCATTGGTCACGCCATTCAGGTTGGTTGCTTCCATGCATAGTTGAAATTTCTGCTTGAATGATCGCCAGTTGGCACTAAGATTGCCGGTGGTCCTGAGCTGATGAGGAGCCTGAATCTTGTCCATTGTGCCTGTATTCAGTAGCTGGTTGTCATGGATCTTGCTGAGTTGAACTAAATAGATTGAACAGTCATTCCTGGTATCATGTTGTGTTATGCTGCTTCGGATAACACAGGCTGCTACTTGATGCAGTCTTAACTAAAAAGGAGGCTTCAGACTCTGAAATGAGTTCAATGTGTTTATTGAACTATTAACACAGTTCTCAAATGAGTTTGACTCTCTGCTAATCTAACTGCAGTAACTCAGTCTAACTGTACCAGCTTGCTCTAAGCCACGTGCTGGGGTGTGATGCTGCTGATCAACCCTGTCTAACTCTCTAGATGTCTGTCTGTGGAAAGCGGCAGGGTGTAAGTGCCTCATCCCTTTTATAGTGTTTATGTCATGCTCCCTTGTGGTGATGCCACCTCTGAGTGTCCTGACTGCCCAATGGTTGTATCCTATTCTGAGTGTTCATTGGTTGCATGTTTGCATATCATGCCAGGCCTCAGGTAACGTCCTGAGACCGTCCCGACGGCGTGCGCCGCACTCCTAGAATACGCCATTTTGGAGGGGGCAGCGCATTGCAAAAAAGGCGCCACCCCCGATTTCGCCGCCAACGTGGATTCTCCGGCCAATCGCCGAACGCGATTTCAGCGTTGGAGACTGGAGAATCCCGCCAAATTACTTTTTCTGAGACACCCAAATGAAGATTTTATGAATTAGGATCTTTCTAATAAAAGATCATCTGGATATACCTCATCCCATAACAACAACCCAGGAGAATAAACAGCTCAATGAAGTTACTAACCTTGTGACATCACAGGAAGCCTTTCCATGTTAGCCCACTTACATCTAAATAAACAAAACCAAGCCGATGTATGAGGTCAACCATCACTTGTCTGTTAACAAGAACTGAGTAGCTGGTCAGATTCATGTAATGTTTCCTTGCAAAGGCCATCCACTGAATAAGCCATAAACATGTTGACTTGTATAAGTGTTCTGCTCCCATGCCAGGATATCTCAGCAGAGTGCAAGCCAAGAAATCTGGGACAGGGCAGCCTACACATTCTTGGATGTAGACCTTGACACTTGGTGGGTACTGTCAGGGAGAGGAGGGATATATTCTATCCAGGCAGAAAGCAGATGCTAATGCAGATGCAGATGCGGAAAGCAGGTCTCCTCTATATCGGAGAGACCAAACGCAGACTGAGTGATTGCTTTGCTGAGCATCTTCTGTCTGTACGTATTCAGGTCCCTGACCTTGCTTGCCATTTTAACACAAGACCCTGCTCCCATGCCCACATGGCCTGCTGCAATGTTCCAGTGAAGTTCAACGCAAACTGGAGGAACAACATCTCACCTTCCGGTTAGGCACGCTACAGCCTTCCGGTCTCAACATCGAATTCAACAACTTCAGATGATTAGCTTTACCCCACCTTGACCCACATATTTTCATCCCATTTCATTTTAACTGTATTTTATCATTTCTCTTTCTTGTCTTTCTTAATATATATTACCCCCCCCCCCCATCTTATCCACCTTTCCTTACCCTTTCTCCTCTTTGCTTCCCCCTTCCCCTCCCCCTACCCTCTCTGATGTTAGTTTCTCTGCTGTTTGGCCTTTCACATCTTTTGTCCTCTCTGGGGACTGCCATTAGCATTCTTTCCCCTTGGTTTCTGTGGCCATTAGCACCAAGTTTCCCTGGGTTTCTGTGGCTATGGCTCATCTTTCATTCTCACTCCACAGTATAAATATTTCACACTTTCTCTGTCTGTTAGCTTTGCCAAAGAGTCATCGGACTCGAAACGTTAGCTCTTTCCTCTCCCTACAGATGCTGCCAGACCTGCTGAGATTTCCCAGCATTTTCTCTTTCGAAGCAGATGCTACTTGCCATGACCAAGAGGGCATGTCTAGAGGTTACTGACATTGTGAATGACAAGGGAGAGCTTTGGCAAGTGGATTCAATCCTGCAAATGCTTCAGTGATCTTTTATGATGTGACAAGGCGAGTGCGACTTCCACAAAATGGGACAGAGCCTTGGGCATAGGCTTTACAATATTCACAACAGCTGAAGAGATGCATGGTGTATGCTGCTCCTCAAGCCAGGACATTCACTGCCCTTGGCTAAACTCTAAGGCACAGTGCTTTTGGAGATGAGTGAATATCGCAACATGTAGCCTCTAATCATCTGGAGGAGTTTCCATTTTTCATGCAGGACTGTCAGGAGGTGTTATGCAACATCTCACGGAGAGCTTGCAGAGCACTGGATGGTGCAGACATCCTCAGCACAGAATAGCCTTCCGGGTCTCTTGAGGCTAATTGTCATGAATCCCTCTTGAGTCTCCCACAGGTCCCAGCTACAGCCATCCCTTCTGCAGAATTCTCCCTCGGACAGGAGCAGGAAGAAGAAATGCCTGCAGATGCAGCATCATATCTGACAGCACACCGCCCACCAGAGCAGATACCTCCACCTCGGTGGGTGCTTCTCTGCAGTTAGAGATGGCCACAGTAAGAAGTCTTACAACACCAGGTTAAAGTCCAACAGATTTGATTCGAATCACTAGCTTTCAGAGCGCAGCTCCTTCATCAGGTGATCCCGGAACTTAGTCCCAGACAGAGTGCTCAAGAGGTCAACAACTTTAGATTGTAACCTTTCTCCTCCATGTTAAACCCCTTATGAAAAATATCCCAATCTGTATTGACTCAATACAAACCACATCCCCCACACACTCCCCGCACATACACACACACCAAACCACCTGTCTTTTGTTCTTACAGTTGTTACATTTTATTGCAATCTCTCACAGCTGCACTTTAATATTTAAAACATTTCTCCCTCACTTTGGTTCTGACGAAGAGTCAACCAATCTCTAAACTTCTATGTCACGTTTCGGGCAGGTTTTGCAGGGTGTTTACCGGCGCCTGCAGTGCCAAAATATATCCCGCTATTCAATGGCATTTTGACGTTTTTTTTGGCCTTGCCAAGGAACTTTCCATCGAGGCCGCATTTTAGTCATTTCCTGCACTGGTTAACTCAGTTTGCCAGTGCAGGAAGACTACTTGAGGATCAGGGCGGCATTTTTAAAGGCAGCTCCGATCTTTCGCCTCCCCTCAGTGACCCCACAGTGTCTCTGGACCCCCCCACTTCACTCAACTTACCTCAAACCCGCCCTCACACCACCTCTTATGGATAAGGCTTCCCCCCCCCGGCTCCAGGCTTGACCTCTGGCATGGGCAACAGGCACCTTGGCACTGCCAGCCTGGCACCACCACACAGGCACCCTGACAATGCCACCGTGGCACTGCCAGGGTCATGGTGTCAGGCTGGCTGTGCCAAGGCACCAGACTGGCAGTGCCAAAGTGCCAATGGGAGTGCCAGGGTGGCACCCTGCCTAATGCCTGACCACCCAGGGGTCTCCAATAGCCTGGGAGACCCCACCCCCGCCCAGGTGCCATTATGATTGGGCCATGTTTGTGTGGATCAGTTATAACCGGCGACCTGGCGAGGTCTCCCAGGCACGGCTGGTCAATCCTGGGCCCCGTGAGACTCCAGCGGACGCATATTTAAATAAGCCAAATCGCTCATTTAAATATGCATATCTGGATCTCGCCCAGTGAGAGCGAGATACAGATCGTGACGTCTCTTTCGAGACATTTTGCGCATCACGCATCTCACAAGAGATCTCTCACGACATTGAATGGCTTCGTCACAACTCTAGGTTGTGCATGGCGAGGCCATTGAATCACGCCCAGAATTCCTTTGATTGACTCGGGTCCTTTAACCCTGCTTTACAAACAACAAAGGGACAGCACGGTGATGCAGTGGTTAGCACTGCTGCCTCACGGCGCTGAGATCCCAGGTTCGATCCCAGGCCCTGGGTCACTGTCCGTGTGGAATTTGCACATTCTCCCCGTGTCTGCGTGGGTTTCACCCCCACAACCCAAAGATGTGCAGATAGGTGACCATGCTAAATTGCCCCTTAATTGGGGAAAAAAAAGAATTGGGTACTCTAAATTTATTTTAAAAACATTGCTTTCTCTCTTTACAGATGCTGCCACACCTGCTGGGCTTCCCCACCATCTCCTCTTCTTCTTTCAGACTCCAGCATCTGCATTATTTTGCTTATTTTAGGTTGGACGTGTTTAGGTTACAAGACATTTTGTCGAAATCGGCCTATTCCATGCCTGTCTTAGATGTATAAAACAAATTTCTACTCCTATATTTTCAGACTGTTGATACCTCAATTATATGGAAATATGACACTCGTTTAAAGATTCCATTATATTAGTCTTTTTGAGTCTTAACAGCATAACAATTTATACACGATAAAAAATCAGCATCTCGTCGCATTATTTTCTATGAAACATATTAACATTTGTGATGACATTTAGTTATCATGTGATCTGCTTTCATAAATATCTCAATGTTTTATTCCTTTGTAGATTTTTACACATTTGCCTACTCATTGCACATTGGTAAAATATGATGATAGAAACTGAATGGATCCCTATATTTACAATTAACATTAGAGGTGGGAAAAGTGAGATAAATATCTACCTCACTGATTGGATGAGATTCAGCTGGAGTGGACCACTCTATCATCAGAGAGCCTTCACAATGTTTATTTCATTGACGTCAATCTGCAATGGGTTGGTAATATACTCAACTAGATGAGCACCAGACCATGATGATGAACTTTGTTTCGAATTTGCAATGTCCTTTCGAGAAGGAAAGCTGCCATCCTTTATCTGGCCTGGCCTAAATATGATTCCAGACCCACAGCAATGGGGTTGACTATTAAAATGCCCTCTGAACTGGCCTAGTTACCCTATTTCATAGTTTGATTGATTCAGGTCTTCCCATCTTCGTCAAAGGGAAAATTTGTATACATTTTTAAAAGCCATTCTTGGGATGTGGGCATTGCTGGTCCACCCCAACTGCTCTTGAACTTAATGGCCTGCTAGGCCATTTTAGAGGGCATTTTAAGAGTCAACCACATTACTGTGGATCTGGAGTTGCATGTAGGCCAGATCAGATGTGAACAGCAGATTTCCTTCCCTAAAGGACATCAGTGAACCAGATGGGTTTTTGCAACAGTCAACAATGGTCTTGTGATCTTTTCATCTTCCTAAGACGTTGAATTCCAGGTTTTTATGGAATTCAAATTTCGCCATCTGCCATGGTGGGATTCAAACCTGGGCCCCCAGATCACTACCTGAGTTTTTGGATTACTTGTCTCGTGACAATACCAAGATGCCGCCGCCTCCCAAAAGTCTTTGTTCTTCTTAACCTTATATTTTCACCACTTTCTCCTCTGGTTTAAATTTGTTAAACTTGCTGGGGTAGTTCCATAGGTATTGGGTGCCCTCTCCTACCTGTCAAACACTGAATGCTGTTAGGCTATTTCTAGGCATGGAATAGGTGCGGTGGATGGGGGGTGGGGGTGGGTGCACGGGGAATGCACGGTTAAATCCAAGCCTAATGCAATACATTTCCAATAAGAACTGTATGTAACGATCAAGTGTCTGCTGCTTTGGAGGACTGCACACTGCAGCATATTGTGCTGTATTGTGTGGGGTGCATCCCTCATGCCCCTACTCTGAAAGGTAGAAGAATGGAGCCTTGGCTCATTTTTGCTTTAAAGGTGGATCCCAAGAAAATGAATTTGTGGGATGGCTAAGAGATGATTTTTTGGAGCAGCTTGTGACAGAGCCCACTAGGGAACAGGCAATTCTGGATTTGATGATGTGGAATGAGGCAGACTTGATTAGGGAACTTAAGGTGAAGGAACCCTTAGGGAGCAGTCGCCACAATATGATAAATGTACCTTGCAGTTTGAGAGGGAGAAGCAGGAATCCGATGTAACGGTATTACAATTAAATAAGGGTAACTACAAAGACATGAAAAGGAGCCTAGCAGAGAAGACATTGGAACAGCAATGGCAGGAGTTTTGGAGGGTTATTTGGGAGGCACAACAGAAATTCATCCCAAGGAGGAGGAAACATGTTAAGGGGAGGCAAGGCAACCATGGCTGATGAGGGAAGTCAAGGACAGCATAAAAGCAAAAGAAAAAACATACAAAGTGGCGAGTCTTAGTGGGAAGCCAGAGGAGCTGCTGATTGGCAGTTGCGGGGAAAATTTGCATACGCCGTTGTTCTCATGCTAACTTGAAGGTGTACCTGTGCAAGAGACCCTAGCTGTTCAAGTGAAGACAAGCATCCAGCAGAGGGCAGTAGAGCGGAGCTGCTGATTGGCTGTTGCGGGGTAAATCTGCATACGCCGTTGTGCTCACGCTACCTTGAATGTGGTTTGTGGAGGAGCTGTTGTCAAGTGACACTTAAAGCCGAAACACTTCTTCAGTGTTTCCCTCCCTATCCCCTCCTCGAACCAAAAAAAACCAACCGCTGTAAAGATCAAGATAAAGGCTCGAGGGCAGGTAGAAGTAGAAAGAAGTTGAACCGTGACGTCACGGCCTGCAGGTAAGGGATTGGCTGGTGACTGGTAAGTAGTTTTTCTTTTATTTTCCCTCAGGTGTTATTGTGCGGGGCGCAGAGGTTGCTGAGTGAGTGTTTGCTGAGTAGTGGAGTGAATAACAGGTAAACTCTTTCTTTCTTTTTCTTTTTTTATCTAGAGGGGATGGCAGGGAAGGTAGTGCAATGTTCCTCCTGCAGAATGTTTGAGGTGAGGGATGCCGTCAGTGTCCCTGCTGATTTCATCTGTGGGAAGTGCACCCATCTCCAGCTCCTCAGAAACCGTTTTAGGGAACTGGAGCTGGAGCTGGATGATCTTTGGATCATTCGGGAGGCAGAGGTGGTCATAGATAGAAGCTTCAGGGATGTAGTTACTCCGAAGAATAAAGATAGATGGGTGACGGTGAGAGGGGCTGGGAGGAAGCAGTCAGTGCAAGTATCCCTTGTGGTTGTTCCCCTTAGTAACAAGTATACCGCTTTGGATACTGTTGTGGGGGGGACTTACCAGGGGTAAGCCATGGGGTACAGGTATCTGGCATAGAGTCTGTCCCTGTTGCTCAGAAGGGAAGGGGGGAGAGGAGTAGAGCATTAGTCATTGGAGACTCCATAGTTAGGGGGATAGATAGGAGATTCTGTGGGAATGGGAGAGACTCACGGTTGGTGTGTTGCCTCCCAGGTGCCAGGGTGCGTGATGTCTCGGATCATGTTTTCAGGATCCTTGAGGGGGAGCAGCCCCAAGTCGTGGTCCACATAGGTACCAATGACATAGGTAGGAAAAGGGATAGGGATGTAAGGCAGGAATTCAGGAAGCTAGGGTGGAAACTTAGATCTAGGACAAACAGAGTTATTATCTCTGGGTTGTTACCCGTGCCACGTGATAGCGAGATGAGGAATAGGGAGAGAGAGGAGTTGAACACGTGGCTACAGGGATGGTGCAGGAGGGAGGGTTTCAGATTTCTGGATAATTGGGCTCATTCTGGGGTCGGTGGGACCTCTACAAACGGGATGGTCCACACCTGGACCAGAGGGGTACCAATATCCTGGGGAGGGGGGGGGGAATTTGCTAATGCTCTTTGGGAGGGTTTAAACTAGTTCAGCAGGTTGCTTGGGAACCTGAATTGTAGCTCCAGTATACAGGAGGTTGAGAGTAGTGAGGTCATGAGTAAGGTTTCAAAGTTGCAGGAGTGTACTGGCAGGCAGGAAAGTGGTTTAAAGTGTGTCTTCTTCAATGCCAGGAGCATCCGGAATAAGGTGGGTGAACTTGCGGCATGGGTTGGTACCTGGGACTTTGATGTTGTGGCCATTTCGGAGACATGGATAGAGCAGGGACAGGAATGGTTGCTGCAGGTGCCGGGGTTTAGATATTTCAGTAAGCTCAGGGAAGGTGGTAAAAGAGGGGGAGGGGTGGCATTGTTAGTCAAGGACAGTATTACGGTGGCAGAAAGGACGTTTGATGAGGACCCATCTACTGAGGTAGTATGGGCTGAGCTTAGAAACAGAAAAGGAGAGGTCACCCTTTTAGGGGTTTTCTATCGGCCTCCGAAAAGGTCCAGAGATGTAGAGGAAAGGATTGCAAAGATGATTCTGGATAGGAGCAAAAGCAACAGGGTAGTTGTTATGGGGGACTTTAACTTTCCAAATATTGACTGGAAACGCAATAGTTCGAGTACTTTAGATGGGTCCGTTTTTGTCCAATGTGTGCAGGAGGGTTTCCTGACACAGTATGTAGATAGGCCAACGAGAGGCGAGGCCATATTGGATTTGGTACTGGGTAATGAACCAGGACAGGTGTTAGATTTGGAGGTAGGTGAGCACTTTGGTGATAGTGACCACAATTCGATTACGTTTACTTTAGTGATGGAAAGGGATAGGTATATACCGCAGGGCAAGAGTTATATCTGGGGGAAAGGCAATTATGATGCGATGAGGCAAGATGTAGGATGCATCGGATGGAGAGGAAAACTGCAGGGGATGGACACAATGGAAATGTGGAGCTTGTTCAAGGAACAGCTACTGCATGTCCTTGATAAGTATGTACCTGTCAGGCAGGGAGGAAGTGGTCGAGCAAGGGAACTGTGGTTTACTAAAGCAGTCGAAACACTTGCCAAGAGGAAGAAGGAGGCCTTTGTAAAGATGAGACATGAAGGTTCAATTAGGGCGCTCGAGAGTTACAAGTTAGCTAGGAAGTACCTAAAGAAGAGCAAGGAGGGGACATGAGAAGTCTTTGGCAGGTAGGATCAAGGATGACCCGAAAGCTTTCTATAGATATGTCAGGAATAAACGAATGACTGGGGTAAGAGTAGGCCCAGTCAAGGACAGTAGTGGGAAGTTGTGCTTGGAGTCCGAGGAGATAGGAGAGGTGCTAAATGAATATTTTTCGTCAGTATTCACACAGGAAAAAGTCAATGTTGTCGAGGGGAATACTGAGATTCAGGCTACTAGACTAGAAGGGCTTGAGGTTCATAAGGAGGAGGTGTTCGCAATTCTGGAAAGTGTGAAAATAGATAAGTTCCCTGGGCCGGATGGGATTTATCGTAGGATTCTCTGGGAAACTAGGGAGGAGATTGCTGAGCCTATGGCTTTGATCTTTAAGTCATCTTTGTCTACAGGAATAGTGCCAGAAGACTGGAGGATAGCAAATGTTGTCCCCTTGTTCAAGAAGGGAAGTAGAGACAACCCCGGTAACTATAGACCAGTGAGCCTTACTTCTGTTGTGGGCAAAATCTTGGAAAGGTTTATAAGAGATAGGATGTATAATCATCTGGAAAGGAATAATTTGATTAGAGATAGTCAACATAGTTTTGTGAAGGGTAGGTTGTGCCTCACAAACCTTATTGAGTTCTTTGAGAAGGTGACCAAACAGGTGGATGAGGGTAAAACAGTTGATGTGGTGTATATGGATTTCAGTAAAGCGTTTGATAAGGTTCCCCATGGTAGGCTACTGCAGAAAATATGGAGGCATTGGATTCA
The DNA here is from genome assembly GCF_047496885.1 of Scyliorhinus torazame. Taxonomy (NCBI): domain Eukaryota; kingdom Metazoa; phylum Chordata; class Chondrichthyes; order Carcharhiniformes; family Scyliorhinidae; genus Scyliorhinus; species Scyliorhinus torazame. The sequence continues at coordinate 93,318,667 of NC_092709.1, forward strand.
GGGTGATTTAGCAGTTTGGATCGGAAATTGGCTAGTTGGAAGAAGACAAAGGGTGGTGGTTGATGGGAAATGTTCAGACTGGAGTCTAGTTACTAGTGGTGTACCACAAGGATCTGTTTTGGGGCCACTGCTGTTTGTCATTTTTATAAATGACCTGGAGGAGGGCGTAGAAGGATGGGTGAGTAAATTTGCAGATGACACTAAAGTCGGTGGAGTTGTGGACAGTGCGGACGGATGTTACAAGTTACAGAGGGTCATAGATAAGCTGAAGCGCTGGGCTGAGAGGTGGCAAATGGAGTTTAATGCAGAAAAGTGTGAGGTGATTCATTATGGAAGGAATAACAGGAAGACTGGGCTAATGGTAAGATTCTTGGCAGTGTGGATGAGCAGAGATCTTAGTGTCCATGTACATAGATCCCTGAAAGTTGCCACCCAGGTTGAGAGGGTTGTTGAGAAGGTGTACGGTGTGTTAGCTTTTATTGGTAGAGGGATTGAGTTTCGGAGCAATGACGTCATGTTGCAGCTGTACAAAACTCTGGTGCGGCCGCATTTGGAGTATTGCGTGCAATTCTGGTCGCCGCATTATAGGAAGGATGTCAGAGGTAGGTTCTTTACTCAGAGAGTAGTAAGGTCGTGGAATGCCCTGCCTGCAACAGTAGTGGACTCGCCAACACTAAGGGCATTCAAATGGTCATTGGATAGACATATGGACGATAAGGGAATAGTGTAGATGGGCTTTAGAGTGGTTTCACAGCTCGGCGCAACATCGAAGCCGAAGGGCCTGTACTGCGCTGTAATGTTCTATGATTGGGAAGCCTTTAACAGCAAGCAGAGGACAAGTAAAAAAGCAATAAGGGGAGAGAAGATGAAATATGAGTGCAAGCTAGCTAGTAATATAAAAGAAGATAGGAAGAGTTTTTTTCAATATATAAAAGGTAAGAGAGAGGCAAAAATAGACATTGAACCACTGGAAAATGTGGCTGGAGATGTAATAGTAGGAAACAAAGAAATGGCAGAGGAACTGAATAGTTAATTTGCATTAGTCTTCACGGTGGAAAACACCAGTGGGATGCCAGAGTTAAGGAGAATCAGGGGGCAGAGGTGAGTGCAGTGACCATTACTAAGGAGAAGGTTCTGGGGAAACTGAAAGGTCTGAAGGTGGATAAATCACCTGGACCGGATGGACTACACCCCAGGGTCCTAAAAGAGATAGCTGAGGAAATTGTGGAGGATTTGGTGGTGATCTTTCAGAAATCACTGGAGGCAGGAAGGGTCCCAGAGGACTGGAAAGTGGCTAATGTAACACCACTGTTTAAGAAGCGAGGGAGGCAGAAGATAGGAAATTATAGGTCGGTTAGCCTGACTTCGGTCATTGGTAAGATTTTAGAATCTATTATTAAAGATGAGATCGCGGAGTACTTGGAAATGCATGATAAAATAGGACTGAGTCAGCACGGCTTTGTCAAGGGGAGGTCATGTCTGACAAATCTGTTAGAGTTCTTTGAGGGGATAACAAGGATGTTAGACAAAGGAGAACCAATGGACGTGATTTATTTAAATTTCCAGAAGGCCTTTGACAAGGTGCCGCATAGGAGATTGTTAAATAAGTTAAGAGCCCATAGTGTTAAGGGTAAGATCCTGACATGGATAGAGGATTGGCTGACTGGCAGAAGGCAGAGAATGGGGATAAAGGGGTCTTTTTCAGGATGGCAGCCGGTGACTAGTGGTGTGCCTCAGGGGTCTGTGCTGGGACCACAACTTTTCACAATATACATTAATGATCTGAAAGAAGGAACTGAAGGCAGTGTTGCTAAGTTTGCAGATGTTACAAAGATCTGTAGAGGGACAACCAAAAGAGAAAATGCTGAAAAATCTCAGCAGATCTGGCAGCATCTGTAGAGAAATAAAAGCGCTAACGTTTTGAGTCAGGTGACTCTTTCAGTCAAAGCTCTTTTCTCTCCCTTCTGGTGCTGTCAGACCTGCTGAGATTTTCCAGCAATTTCTCTTTTGGTTTCAGATTCCAGCATCCGCAGTAATTTGCTTTTATCTGTAGAGTAGTACTGAGGAAGCAGAGGGGCTGCAGAAGGATTTGGACAGGCTAGGAGAGTGGACAAAGAAGTGGCAGATGGAATACAATATGAAAAAGTGTGAGGTTATGCACTTTGGAAGGAGGAATGGAGGCATAGACTATTTTCTAAATGGGGAAATGCTTTGAAAATCAGAAGCACAAAGGGACTTGGGAGTCCTTGTTCACGATTCTCTTAAGGTTAACGTGTAGGTTCAGTCGGCAGTTAGAAAGGCAAATGCAATGTTAGCATTCATGTCGAGAGGGCTAGAATACAAGACCAGGGATGTACTTCTGAGGTTGTATAAGGCTCTGGTCAGACCCCATTTGGAGTATTGTGAGCAATTTTGGGCCCTGTATCTAAGGAAGGATGTGCTGGTCATGGAAAGTTTCCAGAGGAGGTTCACAAGAATGATCCCTGGAATGAAGAACTTGTCGTATGAGGAATGGTTGAGGCCTTTGGGTCTGTACTCGTTGGAGTTTAGAATGATGAGGGGTTCTTATTCAAACTTACAGGATACTGCGAGGCCTGGATATAGTGGACGTGGAGAGGATGTTTCCACTTCTAGGATAACATAGAACCAGAGGACACCATCTCAGACTAAAGGGACGATCCTTTAAAACAGAGATAAGGAGGAATTTCTTCAGCCAGAGGGTGGTGAATCTGTGGAACTCTTTGCCGCAGAAGGCTGTGGAGGCCAAATCACTGAGTGTTTTTAAGACAGAGATAGATAGGTTCTTGATTAATAAGGGGATCAGGGGTTATGGGGAGAAGGCAGGAGAATGGGGATGAGAAAATATCAGCCATGATTGAATGGCGGAGCAGATCCGATGGGCCGAGTGGCCTAATTCTGCTCCTATGTCTTATGGTCTTATAGTAATAAATAAGAAAGTTACCTCAGTGAAACATTTGAAGGCCCCAGTCCATGATCCTTGGTCCGGATCTCTAGGTGGGCCTTACTTCTACTATTAGACACTTTGGTAGGCTCATCTGACCAGTTGGCAATGGTTCACTAAATACTTGCGAGTCTGGAGATATTGGGCATGCGATATTTCCAAGTTATTTTATCTGAGGTGGTCAAGGTGAGGTCTTGTGCCTGGTTAGCCTGCCTTTAACACAGGATCGCTGGAAGAGGAATTGAAGCCAAGAATAGGGACAACAGGCCTGAGCGACAATGACCAATTAAAGTGACTCTTAACACTCAGGCTGCATTGCCGTTTTGCAGCCTAGTACTGCAATTAGAAACATAAGAACATAAGAAATAGGAGCAGGAGTAGACCATCTGGCCCCTCGAGCCTGCTCCACCATTCAATGAGATCATGGCTGATCTTTTGTGGACTCAGCTGCACTTTCCGGCCCGAACACCAGAACCCTTAATCCCTTTATTCTTCAAAAAACTATCTATCTTTATCTTAAAAACATTGAATGAAGGAGCCTCTACTGCTTCACTGGGCAAGGAATTCCATAGATTCACAACCCTTTGGGTGAAGAAGTTCCTCCTAAACTCAGTCCTAAATCTACTTCCCCTTATTTTGAGGCTATGCCCCCTAGTTCTGCTTTCACCCGCCAGTGGAAACAACCTGCCCGCATCTATCCTATCTATTCCCTTCATAATCTTATATGTTTCTATAAGATACCCCCTCATCCTTCTAAATTCCAACGAGTACAGTCCCAGTCTACTCAACCTCTCCTCGTAATCCAATCCCTTCAGCTCTGGGATTAACCTAGTGAATCTCCTCTGCACATCCTCCAGTGCCAGTACGTCCTTTCTCAAGTAAGGAGACCAAAACTGAACACAATACTCCAGGTGTGGCCTCACTAACACCTTATACAATTGCAGCAGAACCTCCCTAGTCTTAAACTCCATCCCTCTAGCAATGAAGGACAAAATTCCATTTCCCTTCTTAATCACCTGTTGCACCTGTAAACCAACTTTTTGCGACTCATGTACTAGCACACCCAGGTCTCTCTGCACAGCAGCATATTTTAATATTTTATCATTTAAATAATAATCCCTTTTGCTATAATTCCTACCAAAATGGATAACCTCACATTTGTCAACATTGTATTCCATCTGCCAGACCCTAGCCCATTCACTTAGCCTATCCAAATCCCTCTGCAGACTTCCAGTATCCTCTGCACTTTTTGCTTTACCACTTATCTTAGTGTCGTTTGCAAACTTGGACACATTGCCCTTGGTCCCCAACTCCAAATCATCTATGTAAATTGTGAACAGTTGTGGGCCCAACACTGATCCCTGAGGGACACCACTAGCTACTGATTGCCAACCAGAGAAACACCCATTAATCCCCACTCTTTGCTTTCCATTAATTAACCAATCCTCTATCCATGCTACTACTTTCCCCTTAATGCCATGCATCTTTACCTTATGCAACAACCTTTTGTGTGCACCTTGTCAAAGGCTTTCTGGAAATCCAGATATACCACATCCATTGGCTCCCCGTTATCGACTGCACTGTTAATGTCCTCACAAAATTCCACTAAATTAGTTAGGCACGACCTGCCCTTTATGAACCCATGCTGCGTCTGCCCAATGGGACAATTTCCATGCAGATGCCTCGCTATTTCTTCCTTGATGATAGATTCCAGCATCTTCCCTACTACCGAAGTTAAGCTCACTGGCCTATAATTACCCGCTTTCTGCCTACCTCCTTTTTTAAACAGTGGTGTCACGTTTGCTAATTTCCAATCCGCCAGGACCACCCCAGAGTGTAGTGAATTTTGGTAAATTATCACTAGTGCATTTGCAATTTCCCTAGCCATCACTTTTAGCACTCTGGGATGAATTCCATCAGGTCCAGGAGACTTGTCTACCTTTAGCCCCAGTAGCTTGCCCATCACTACCTCCTAGGTGATAACAATCCTCTCAAGGTCCTCACCTGTCATAGCCTCATTTCCATCAGTCACTGGCATGTTATTTGTGTCTTCCACTGTGAAGACAGACCCAAAAAGCCTGTTCAGTTCCTCAGCCATTTCCTCATCTCCCATTATTAAATCTTCCTTCTCATCCTCTAAAGGACCAATATTGACCTTAGCCACTCTTTTTTGTTTTATGTATTTGTAGAAACTTTTACTATCTGTTTTTATATTCTGAGCAAGTTTAGTCTCATAATCTATCTTACTCTTCTTTATAGCTTTTTTAGTAGCTTTCTGTCACCCCCTAAGGATTTCCCAGTCCTCTAGTCTCCCACTGATCTTTGCTACTTTGTATGTTTTTTCTTTCAATTTGATACTCTCCCTTACTCCTTAGATATCCATGGTCGATTTTCCCTCTTTTTACCGTCCTTCCTTTTTGTTGGTATAAACCTTTGCTGAGCACTGTGAAAAATCACTTGGAAGGTTCTCCACTGTTCCTGAACTGTTTCACTACAAAGTCTTTGCTCCCAGTCTACCTTAGCTAGTTCTTCTCACATCCCATTGCAATCTCCTTTGTTTAAGCACAAAACACTAGTGCTTGATTTTACCTTCTCACCCTCCATCTGTATTTTAAATTCCACCATATTGTGATCACTTCTTCCGAGAGGATCCCTAACTATGAGATCATTAATCAATCCTGTCTCATTACACAGGACCAGATCTAGGACCGCTTGTTCCCTCGTAGGTTCCATTACATACTGTTCGAGGAAACTATCGCAGATACATTCTATAAACTCCTCCTCAAGGCTGCATTGACCGACCTGGTTAAACCAATCAACATGTAGATTAAAATCCCCCATGATAACTGCTGTACCATTTCTACATGCATCTATTATTTCTTTGTTTATTGACTGCCCCACCATAATGTTACTATTTGGTGGCCTATAGATTACTCCTTTCAGTGACTTTTTTGCCTTACTATTCCTGATTTCCACCCAATTGATTCAACCTTATCCTCCATAGCACCGATGTCATCCCTTACTGTTGCCCGGATGTCATCCTTAAATAACAGAGCTACACCACCTCCCTTACCATCCACTCTGTCCTTCCGAAAAGATTGATACCCTCGGATATTTAACTCCCAGTCATGACCATCCTTTAACCATGTTTCAGTAATGGCCACTAAATCATAGTCATTCACGATGATTTGCGCCATCAACTCATTTACCTTATTCCGAATACTACGAGCATTCAGGTAAAGTACACTTATGTTGGCTTTTTTTACCTCTGTTCTGAATCTTAACACCTCGATCAGTAACCTCTCCTAAGTTATATTTCCTCTTAATCTTTCTCCTAATTTTCCTTGTCGTTGAACCCATATCTTCATGTAACAACCTGCCGCGTCGCTTATCATTAATGTTTTCACTTCCCGTTTTATTTCTTTTAGTATTCCTGGTCCTATTCACTGAGCTCCCCTCAGTCACTGTACCTTGTACTGTCGCCCTTTTTGATTTTTGACTATGGCTTCTCTGCTTTACACTTTCCCCCTTACTGCCTTTTATTTATGTCCCTGTTTTACTACCTTCCAACTTCCTGCATCGGTTCCCATCCCCCTGCCACATTAGTTTAAACTCTCCCCAACAGCTCTAGCAAACACCCCCCCTCGGACATCGGTTCCAGTCCTGCCCAGGTGCAGACCGTCTGGTTTGTACTGGTCCCACCTCCCCCAGAACCGGTTCCAATGTCCCAGGAATTTGAATCCCTCCCTCTTGCACCATCTCTCGAGCCACACATTCATCCTCTCTATCCTGACATTCCTACTCTGACTAGCTCGTGGCCCTGGTAGCAATCCTGAGATTACTACCTTTGAGGTCCTACTTTTTTGTTTAACTCCTAGCTCCCTAAATTCAGCTTGTAGGACCTCGCCCCATTTTCTACCTATATCGTTGGTGCCTATGTGCACCACGACAGCTGGCTGTTCACCCCCCCCCCCCAGAATGTCCTGCAGTCGCTCCGAGACATCCTTGACCCTTGCACCAGGGAGGCAACATACCATCCTGGAGTCTCGATTGCGTCCGCAGAACCGCCTGTCTATTCCCCTTACAATTGAGTCCCCTATCACTATAGCCCTGCCATTCTTCTTCCTGCCCAGCTGCGCAGCAGAGCCAGCCATGGTGCCATGAACCTGGCTGCTGCTGCCTTCCCCTGGTGAGCCATCTCCCTCAACAGTATCCAAAGCGGTATATCTGTTTTGCAGGGAGATGACCGCAGAGGACATCTGCACTGCCTTCCTACTCTTGCTCTGTCTTTTGGTCACCCATTTACTATCTCCCTCAGTACCTTTCACCTGCGGTGTAACCAACTCGCTAAACGTGCTATCCACGACGTCCTCAGCATCGCGGATGCTCCAAAGTGCGTCCATCCGCAGCTCCAGAGCCGTCAAGCGGTCTAACAGGAGCTGCAACTGGACACACTTCTTGCACATGAAGGAGCCAGGGACAGTGGACGTGTCCCTGAGCTCCCACATCGCACACGAGGAGCATGACACGGGTCTGAGATCTCCTGCCATGTCTTAAACCTTCGGTTAACTTCAACAACTACAATTTCAACAAAAAAGACAACAAAGAAAAAATAAATATACCAATGAAAAGAAACAGAAAAACAGAAACACTACTTACCAGTCACTTACCAGGGATAAAAAGCACTTCCTCCCCACCCAGCTTCGAATTCCCACCTAGATTCAAATTCCCAAACTCACTCTTAGCTGTGTCCCACTCCTGGCTCTGTCTTCTCTGGCTCACTGGGAGAACTCACTGGGAGTGAGTTTACAAGTTGCTCTTTTTAAACTGTCCTGAATTGCCTCCCCTCCCCCACCGGCTTTTAGATCAAGGTAGATTTAAGTGACTGACACTTAACTGCCAACCAGTTATGTGAGTGGGTGGGGCAGCCCTTGTTAACCCACACTGCACAGTACGAACTTAATTTAAATTAATTTAAACTCCTGAAATTTAAAAGGAGCTGCCTTACTGATTTAATTCAATTCCCACCTAGATTCAAATTCCCAAACTCACTCTTAGCTGTGTCTCACTCCTGGCTCTGTCTTCTCTGGCTCACTGGGAGAACTCACTTACCTCCTTACAACAACCACCAGAACAGGAGTGAAGATGACTGTGCAAATGCTGCCAGCTGTCACTGTTCACCTGTTGTTGGAGATTGACTTACTGCGTTGCACTTGAAGAGCACTTATGCTTCACATTGAGAGACTGGGAAATTTAGTCAACACTTCTTCAGCAGTTCATCAACATTTATATTGGAACCTTGAGTGTTTTATCTTGATAGAGTAAGTGTCTTGCTCTTGTGCATTATTGAAGATCTTATAGAAGTTGCCAGGAGATAGGTAGAGCTTCTTGCGAGGAAATCTTGCTCTGAGTTCCTCTTAGAATGGAGCAGGAATGAAAGGAAGAGATGAAGACCGGCAGATCAGCACCAGCTGCTGGAGGAGAGAGGATGATTAGCGACTGGAGGATGATTTTTTAAATCAGAAGTATATCTATCACCTTCTTGAAACCATTTAATGACTCAGACTCCACCGCACTATGGGGCAGCGAGTTCCACAAATTCACCACCCTCTGCGAGAAGTAGTTCCTCCTCATCTCAGCTCGAAATCTACCACTTCTCAACCTATATCTATGACCGCTCATTCCAGAAATATCTATGGGCGCGATTCTCCGGAAAGGTTTCTAAGTGTTGTAGTGAGTGGGAATTGCCACGAGCCTGGCTCTTGACCCAGCGAGGCCAGCAACGCTTTTCAACATTAATTGGTCCACTTAATGAGGCCTCACGGGCCTCTTGCCGCAAATGAAGGCTCACCAGCTGATTCGCCGGCACCGCGCTCGCCAGCCCCCCGCTAACAAGGTCGAGCAGCACTTTATCAGCACTAGCTTAGCCAACCCCAGCCAGCTCGCAACAATGGTGCCCAGGAGACCAGCCCCATGATTCGAGGATGCTGATCTTGGGAGGCTGCTGGATGCTGTGGAGGCCAGGAGGGATGTACTGTTCCCCCGAAGGTCCCGGAGGGTGAGCCACAAGGCAGCCAATGCTGCTTGGGTGAGGTGGTGGCGGCAGTGAGTGCCGGGAGTGTGACCAGGAGCACTGGCCTCCAGTGCCTGAAAAAGGTCAATGACCTACACTAGCTGCATGAATGAGTAGTTTAAAAATCCCCCCCCACCCCCTGATACCTTTCCACCCCAACAGAAGCTATGTTCTATCTTCTATCTCTCCATGCAACCCCCAACCCTCCCTCCATTCCCCTCCCCCTTCAAACCCCCAAGCCTTCCTGCACACCCCTCCTCCCACCTCGGTGAACCGCGCGTGTGGCTAACGGTGCCCCCTCTGTGTGTCCTCAGGAAAAGCTCTCCCACAATCACCGGGGGAGGGCTCAGACTGGCGGTGGTGTGCCGGACATCAGAATCTTCTCCACCTTCGACAAGCGTGCCCTGGAGATGACTGGCATCGCCAAGGACAGGGCGGTCACCAATGCGGAGACTGGCGGATGCCGCAGAGGGGAGGAACCACCGGGCTCCACCCGGAGGACCTGTCAAATGTGAGTTGTTATTGCCTTACTGACTGACGCATCCCTCCCACTGACCACATGTCCATTCTCCCGCAGGCCCTCCAGGCGACGGAGCTGGCCAATCCCAGGCGGCCCCCTCTCCAGCCTCCCAGTAGACCACCTCGGAGGAGAGCTCCGAGGGTGCCACCGTAATAGTCGCGTCACATTTGTCATCCCCAACATCCACCAGCGCAGACACACATACCTCGGTGGGAAATGTTAGTAGTCAGGCTTCTAGGGCACATTCTGGTGAGCACCACACTGCTGCTGATGTACATCAGGTGGAGGCAGGAACCCCCAGGCTAGACAGCAGTCGGAGGGCTGCTGGATCCCAGAACCCAGCTGGGTCCTAGGAAGCAGCCGTGACATTCAGAGGAAGATGTCAACGTCACTCCAGCAGATCCATAGGCACTTAGAGGGGTCCCAGAGGCTAGGGCGCAGGAGATGTTGGCGGAAATGCGTGGCACCTAGACAACACTGCTAGGGTGGCGACTGCAGTGGAGAGCCTGGTGCACGACGTCGGCACCATTAGTGAAGGTGTCGCACAGTCGATGACGGCCATAGCTGAGGATCTCGGCAGAATGTCCGCCTCGCTGGGAGATGTGACCCAGAAGAATGCTGACCTTGATGAGATTCTACGGGACATGTCCCGCTCTCAGCTGGTCATGGCCAGGTGCTGCAGGGCTTGTCCCAGTCACAGGTGGGCATGGCTGAGGCAGTTCAGTGCATGTCCCAGTCACTGAGGAGCATCGCCGAGGGCGTCGGCACGATGGTACAGACCATAGAGAGCCAACAAGGGGATGGTGCAGGGCTGGCAGAGTCAGATAATGCAGGGGCAGCTGGGGCTCGAACCAGTTGCCCCTCCATCCCAAGGGGAATCCCAGGGCCCTATGGACACCGAGCAGGAGGAGGGAGCGCTGATTGGCAAACCGGACCCGTCCCATGGAGTGGCAGCTCCACCGAGTTCCTCCCCTCTGATGAGGACGCGTCTCATAGCCAGCACACAGGACAGGGTGGCACGGCTGTGCATGTGGTGCTGACAAGTGAGTTGGGGCCCTCCGGCCTCACAGCCCCCAGAGGATGCCCGACAGGGGCACAGAAGGCCACAGGATGAGGTAAGCAGCTGGCTGCCTCCACTTCAGATGTGCATCCTGGGGATGGATACACCTAGACGTAGTGGTAGAACTAGGAGGGTCAAGGACATTGAGGATCACAGAGGGCCTGGGGGAAGAGTGGAGGGTGTGGAGGGGGTTAGGTAGGAGGTGAGGGGGCTGGGGTGGGGGAGGGGGCAGCACCATCAGGAGAACGAGGAATTGTGAAACACAATAAACATCTTTGTGTACAACCAGTATGATGCCTCTGTCACATTCTTCCGTAATGCCAGCCGACCTCCGAACCCTTGGCCCATCTCTCCAGGCATCTCCCCCTCCCCATGGAACCCATTCCCCCCTCCAGCCGCAGACATGTCCCCGGAACTGTGTGGCATCCCTTGGATGTTCCCCTGGTGGTTTGATGATCATCACCAGACTTTTAACTCCAGATTTTTATTGAATTCAAATTTCACCATCTGCCATGGTGGGATTTGAACATGGGCGGGTCTCCAGAGCATTACCCTGGATCTCTGGATTACTAGCCAGTGAAAATACCACTTCGCCATTGCCTCCCTTAAAGGGAGATGCCCTCAAATCCCCACCTGAACCCTGGAATGATCCTGAGGCTTAAAGGTTCAGGGCTGCGGTGACCTTGACAGCCACCGGGAGCGGGTATCTTCCTCCTCCACGAGGTGCCAAGTCCGCGAGGACACGGCACAGGTGCTGCACCATCCCCTTGTTGAGGCGGAGCCCCCTGCAGCACACGCTGCCCATCATTTGGTTTAAAGATCAGTGACACCTGCACAACTTGGGCTGTCACAGGTAACCCCTCTGGGTCCCCCCGTGGCCTGTTGGGCCAGGGACCATATGACACGACCGTAGTGGGTTGGATCTCAAACAGCGACGTTTCAGAATACAGGAGGGAGATAGAGAACTCAGTTGCATGGTGCAATGCCAACAATCTCTCCCTCAACGTCAACAAAAGAGCTGGTCATTGACTTCAGGAAACAAAGTATCATACACACCCCTTTCTGTATCAATGGTGCCGAGGTGGAGATGGTTGACAGCTTCAAATTCCTAGGTGTGCACATCACCAATAATCTGTTCTGGCCCACCCATGTAGATGCTCCAACCAAGAAAGTACAACAATGCCTATACTTCCTCAGGAAATTAAGGAAATTCGGCATGTCGACATTGACTCTTACCAACTTTATATATGCACCATGGAAAGCATCCTATCTGGCTGCATCGCAGCCTGGTGTGGCAACTGCTCGGCCCAAAACCGTAAGAAACCAGAGAGAGTCGTGAACACAGCCCAGCACATCACACATACCCACCTCCCATCCATTGACTCTGTCTGCTACTCTCACTGCCTGGGGAAAGTGGGCAGCATAATCAAAGACCCCCTCCCACATGGGTTATTCTCTCTTCCAACTTCTTCCATCGGGCAAGAGATACAAAAGTTTGAGAATGCGCACGAACAGACTCAAAAACAGTTTCTTCCTCGCTTATACCAGACTCCTGAATGATCCTCTTAGGGGCTGAACTGACGTTTCTACACACCTTCTCTACAGTTGTAGCACTATATGCCGTATAATAATAATAATAATAATCTTTGTCACAAGTAGGCTTACATTAACACTGCAATGAAGTTACTGTGAAAAGCCCCTAGTCGCCAGATTCCGTCGCCTATTCGGGTACACAGAGGGAGAGTTCAGAATGTCCAAATTATATAATAGCACATCTATCGGGACATGTGGGAGGAAACCCACGCAGACACGAGGAGAACGTGCAGACTCCGCACAGACAGTGACCCAAGCTGGGAATCGAACCTGGGACCCTGGCGTGGTGAAGCCACAGTGCTAACCACTATGTGATCGTGCTGCCCTCTATGCTACCATGCTTCACCCACTGCCTATGTTTATGTATCCTCATGTGTTTATCGTATGTTCTAAGTTTTCATGTATGGAATGATCTGCCTGGACTGTACACAGAAAATACTTTTCACTGTACCTCGGTACACGTGACAATAAATCTAAATCTAAATATCAGACACAGCCAGCATGTTTCCAATTTGCTGAGTATATGGATGCTGAAGAGCAAAGCAATACTGTGTGAAATGTTCATGTCATGCAAATGCTGTCTTGGATCATAAGAAGATGTATGAAAATTCCAGCTTTTCTTTAATGTAACTGGAATGTTTCTGTTGCTGCAGAACCTTGGCTGAGATTAAACACCCCCCTGGAGCTGAGCAGAAATGTTGGAATCGAAACCATCTCTGGAGGGATTTTCCTTTCCAGAAACGATTGATGCCTGGACTGAATCGCTGGTCATGCCACGCCATCTGGTGTAATGATATGAATATATGTAGATAATGAAAGGGTTAATTATTACATCTCAGTGTAACACAACCACTAGAGGGCACCACTGGATCCCACTATAAATAAGAACACCTAGAGGGTCTTAGGCTCTCTTCCAACCAGGAATGACTAGACAGTAGAGTGTAAGATAGATAGATCACAGCATAGTTTAGCACGTGTAGTTTGAATTAGTTAATAATTTAATATAGATTACTTGATTACTAGTTATAGTTCTGTGGAGTGTGTCAACTCAATATTAATCAATCGTTACTCAATAAATTAGTTTGCTTTAAGTTGAAGACTTGTGGTTTCTTCAGAGTCACGCCATCAGACCATTCTGGATAAGAAGCAAAGTGTAACGCGATATATTACCAGAAGAAGAATATAACATCTGGGACACCTGAATCTACAACAGCAAAATGGGCGCCAATCCCATTCCCATGGCTTTCGGTGAAAAGCGAGCTTGCAAAATATCTACAGTCTGCTTGTACATCTTAATGCCTGGCTTCTGAGATTACACTAAACTATAGAGGAGATTATACGTTTTCCCCCCATCATGCTCAGGAAAGTGGGCTCCATAATATCTTCAGCTATTTTGTTTGCCTGCACAGAATAGTCAAAACACTTAATATAGGAGCTCCATTGCACCACATTGTCATCAAAGGGTCCCATGATGCTGAAAACTACCGCCATTTTTCTACTAATGGAGACTTCCCATATACACACTTTGCAACGTGTATTCAGCAGCTACCTTGATTCCTTTGTGCACCAGGAAACAACCTGAGCTTCAGCCTCTTATATATTACTGACAGCTGTATAATCGGTTTTGCAGGCAGATTATCGTTATTCACATCCACCTAGCATGTTAGTTCTACACAGCACGTGTTATGTCGGATGAAAAGTTTTCCTTTCTAACTTTCCTTTTTCCAACTTTTCTCAGTGAAATGCCTCTTCTCGTGTGGCTAGCCAGCGCACATTCATAGTCCTCGTCGCCAGTCCACAGGGTGTAAACCAACTGAGCTTTATTTACAATGTGTTATCTCTTACATGGCTGTTCTCTCTCTGTTTCCCCACGCAAGGACTTATGACGTCAATTCCGGTGAATATAATAATACAACAGAGCTGCATTGGAGCTCAAAATTGGGTGGCACAGTGGTCAGCATTGCTGCCTCACAGTGCCAAGTTCCCGGGTTCAATTCCAGCCTTGGGTGACTGTCTGTGTGGAGTTTGCATATTCTCTTGTATCTGCATGGATTTCCTCCGAGCGCTCCGATTTCCTCTCACAGTCCAGAGATGTGCAGGTTTGGTGGATTGGCCATGATCAATGCGTGGGTTTCCGGCATGAGGAAGGGAGAGTGGGCCTAGGTAGAGTGCTCTTCCGGAGGGCCAGTGCAGACTCAACGAGTTGAATGACCTCCTTCTGCACTGTAGGGATTCCAAGGATTAATGCAAATACGTAACAGACACTTAGACAGCCTTGGATACACTTTACAGAAGTGTTTATAGGGACAAATGATGACTCCCAACATGATGACTTGATCTATCTGGAGAAGCGACCTTCTCCATGAAGGACTACAGTGTCTAATCTCCCTTTCCTTTTTTCCTTGCAGGAGACAGGATGCCCAATTGTTGGGAAATAGCCCAGACTCGGGTTGAGACCCAATGACAAGAACCATCAGGGTCATTGAGGTGGCAGCTATTGAGAGAGCCCAGGTTCTGCAGCAGGAGGAAGTTGGTGATGGTGGGACCATCGTCCAGGGTAGACATAGTCGGTGAAGAAGCCCGTGCATATGAGGTGTGGTGGTGGGGAGGTGGGGGTGGTAGCACCATACGATGCTTCGCCTTAAACCATCTTGCGCCCTGAGGAATTTGGAAGGCCTCAGCACTGCAAAGCCTACAGGGTTTCCAAGGCTAACTCCTGTTGATTTGTCTTGTATCTCACACAGCTCCCAGTATCTCAGGCCACCCCACCCTTTTGAAAAATGCCCCAGACCGCAGCAGGAGTAGGAAATGTCCAAGGATGCACCGTCACATTTGAATACTACACCATCCACCAGCGCAGATATTAGCATATCAAGCCATCCTCGGCGGGTCCATGAGCGAGTGTAGAAATAATAACACTGGGTGAGTCTGAGGCAGAGGCACCTGTGAACAGGCTCCTTCTGAGAAGAGAGGACAGTTGCAGTAATACTCTGCTGGGCCGTGAGGAAGCTCCTCAGGCCTTTGTACTTGGAGAACCAGGAACCGATGTGTCAGACTCCTGAGGCTGCGCAGGTTCATGGATTATAAGTGGGGGAGGCTGTGGATGAGCTTGGCGATGTCCCGGGGATTCGAGTTCATGACTTCCTTCCATGAGACAGTGGCCCACTTCATGGAAACCCATATTGCAATGTTTGCAAGAACAACCTGCACAGGATGCAGGGTGCTTTTATGCAGTCAGGATCAGTCAACTCATAACCTGATGATGCACTGATGTCTATGGAACACAAGAGGTGCTGACCGGACAGGACATTTGCAAAGATGGCCCAACGCTGGCTGGAAAGCTTGCCAGCTGTGCCCTAGCAGCAGACTCCCTCAGACAAAAGCAATGCCAACCTAGGGCTGAGGAAGTGCGAGAGAAAAATACGGGTCCAATTCCAATCACAGTATTCACTTCATCCTTGGTCCCTCTGACAGAGGGCGCATCTGTGTGTCAGGTCCTGGTGACAATGGCAGCCCCTGAAAAGAAACAGGTGGAGCAGTCCCAGGAGAGACCCCAAGACAAGAGTGCCTGCCACAGTCTGCACAACTGTGAAGCCAGGGATATGAGCAGGCTGCTTCCCCTTCTCCAAGGCAACAAATGGAGTACAATTTAGGTGTGCCCCAATATGTAGGGCACTGCATCGAATAGATCACTGAGTGGGATACCGTGGTGTGTTGTAGATGTTGTATGTGTTGCAGAGAAAGTACAGCTATTCAATGTTAGTGTACTTCGCTCCCTTCCTCTCTCTGGGGCAGAGCTTCACAGAATGTACTCCATTCCTTCCCTAGAACCCTAGAAAGGAGCTTCACAGAATGTACTCCATTCCTTCCCTAGAGCCCTAGAAAGGAGCTTCACAGAATGTACTCCATTCCTTCCCTAGAGCCCTAGAAAGGAGCTTCACAGAATGTACTCCATTCCTTCCCTACAGCCTAGAAAGGAGCTTCACAGAATGTACTCCATTCCTTCCCTAGAGCCCGAGAAAGGAGCTTCACAGAATGTACTCCATTCCTTCCCTACAGCCTCGAAAGGAGCTTCACAGAATGTACTCCATTCCTTCCCTACAGCCTCGAAAGGAGCTTCACAGAATGTACTCCATTCCTTCCCTAGAGCCCTAGAAAGGAGCTTCACAGAATGTACTCCATTCCTTCCCTAGAGCCCGAGAAAGGAGCTTCACAGAATGTACTCCATTCCTTCCCTAGAGCCCTAGAAAGGAGCTTCACAGAATGTACTCCATTCCTTCCCTAGAGCCGAGAAAGGAGCTTCACAGAATGTACTCCATTCCTTCCCTAGAGCCCGAGAAAGGAGCTTCACAGAATGTACTCCATTCCTTCCCTACAGCCTAGAAAGGAGCTTCACAGAATGTACTCCATTCCTTCCCTACAGCCTAGAAAGGAGCTTCACAGAATGTACTCCATTCCTTCCCTAGAGCCCGAGAAAGGAGCTTCACAGAATGTACTCCATTCCTTCCCTAGAGCCCTAGAAAGGAGCTTCACAGAATGTACTCCATTCCTTCCCTAGAGCCCTAGAAAGGAGCTTCACAGAATGTACTCCATTCCTTCCCTAGAGCCCGAGAAAGGAGCTTCACAGAATGTACTCCATTCCTTCCCTAGAGCCCTAGAAAGGAGCTTCACAGAATGTACTCCATTCCTTCCCTAGAGCCCTAGAAAGGAGCTTCACAGAATGTACTCCATTCCTTCCCTACAGCCTAGAAAGGAGCTTCACAGAATGTACTCCATTCCTTCCCTAGAACCCTAGAAAGGAGCTTCACAGAATGTACTCCATTCCTTCCCTACAGCCTAGAAAGGAGCTTCACAGAATGTACTCCATTCCTTCCCTAGAGCCCTAGAAAGGAGCTTCACAGAATGTACTCCATTCCTTCCCTAGAGCCTAGAAAGGAGCTTCACAGAATGTACTCCATTCCTTCCCTAGAGCCCGAGAAAGGAGCTTCACAGAATGTACTCCATTCCTTCCCTACAGCCCTAGAAAGGAGCTTCACAGAATGTACTCCATTCCTTCCCTAGAGCCTAGAAAGGAGCTTCACAGAATGTACTCCATTCCTTCCCTAGAGCCCTAGAAAGGAGCTTCACAGAATGTACTCCATTCCTTCCCTAGAACCCTAGAAAGGAGCTTCACAGAATGTACTCCATTCCTTCCCTAGAACCCTAGAAAGGAGCTTCACAGAATTTACTCCATTCCTTCCCTAGAACCCTAGAAAGGAGCTTCACAGAATGTACTCCATTCCTTCCCTACAGCCTAGAAAGGAGCTTCACAGAATGTACTCCATTCCTTCCCTAGAGCCCTAGAAAGGAGCTTCACAGAATGTACTCCATTCCTTCCCTAGAACCCTAGAAAGGAGCTTCACAGAATGTACTCCATTCCTTCCCTACAGCCTAGAAAGGAGCTTCACAGAATGTACTCCATTCCTTCCCTAGAGCCCTAGAAAGGAGCTTCACAGAATGTACTCCATTCCTTCCCTACAGCCTAGAAAGGAGCTTCACAGAATGTACTCCATTCCTTCCCTACAGCCGAGAAAGGAGCTTCACAGAATGTACTCCATTCCTTCCCTACAGCCTAGAAAGGAGCTTCACAGAATGTACTCCATTCCTTCCCTAGAGCCCGAGAAAGGAGCTTCACAGAATGTACTCCATTCCTTCCCTAGAACCCTAGAAAGGAGCTTCACAGAATGTACTCCATTCCTTCCCTAGAGCCCTAGAAAGGAGCTTCACAGAATGTACTCCATTCCTTCCCTACAGCCTAGAAAGGAGCTTCACAGAATGTACTCCATTCCTTCCCTAGAGCCCTAGAAAGGAGCTTCACAGAATGTACTCCATTCCTTCCCTACAGCCTCGAAAGGAGCTTCACAGAATGTACTCCATTCCTTCCCTAGAGCCCTAGAAAGGAGCTTCACAGAATGTACTCCATTCCTTCCCTACAGCCTAGAAAGGAGCTTCACAGAATGTACTCCATTCCTTCCCTAGAGCCCGAGAAAGGAGCTTCACAGAATGTACTCCATTCCTTCCCTACAGCCTCGAAAGGAGCTTCACAGAATGTACTCCATTCCTTCCCTAGAGCCGAGAAAGGAGCTTCACAGAATGTACTCCATTCCTTCCCTAGAGCCCTAGAAAGGAGCTTCACAGAATGTACTCCATTCCTTCCCTACAGCCTCGAAAGGAGCTTCACAGAATGTACTCCATTCCTTCCCTAGAGCCCTAGAAAGGAGCTTCACAGAATGTACTCCATTCCTTCCCTACAGCCTAGAAAGGAGCTTCACAGAATGTACTCCATTCCTTCCCTACAGCCTCGAAAGGAGCTTCACAGAATGTACTCCATTCCTTCCCTAGAACCCTAGAAAGGAGCTTCACAGAATGTACTCCATTCCTTCCCTACAGCCTAGAAAGGAGCTTCACAGAATGTACTCCATTCCTTCCCTACAGCCTAGAAAGGAGCTTCACAGAATGTACTCCATTCCTTCCCTAGAGCCCTAGAAAGGAGCTTCACAGAATGTACTCCATTCCTTCCCTAGAGCCCTAGAAAGGAGCTTCACAGAATGTACTCCATTCCTTCCCTACAGCCTCGAAAGGAGCTTCACAGAATGTACTCCATTCCTTCCCTAGAGCCCTAGAAAGGAGCTTCACAGAATGTACTCCATTCCTTCCCTAGAGCCCGAGAAAGGAGCTTCACAGAATGTACTCCATTCCTTCCCTACAGCCTAGAAAGGAGCTTCACAGAATGTACTCCATTCCTTCCCTAGAGCCCGAGAAAGGAGCTTCACAGAATGTACTCCATTCCTTCCCTAGAGCCCTAGAAAGGAGCTTCACAGAATGTACTCCATTCCTTCCCTAGAACCCTAGAAAGGAGCTTCACAGAATGTACTCCATTCCTTCCCTAGAGCCCGAGAAAGGAGCTTCACAGAATGTACTCCATTCCTTCCCTAGAGCCCTAGAAAGGAGCTTCACAGAATGTACTCCATTCCTTCCCTAGAGCCCTAGAAAGGAGCTTCACAGAATGTACTCCATTCCTTCCCTACAGCCTAGAAAGGAGCTTCACAGAATGTACTCCATTCCTTCCCTACAGCCTAGAAAGGAGCTTCACAGAATGTACTCCATTCCTTCCCTAGAGCCCTAGAAAGGAGCTTCACAGAATGTACTCCATTCCTTCCCTACAGCCTAGAAAGGAGCTTCACAGAATGTACTCCATTCCTTCCCTAGAGCCCGAGAAAGGAGCTTCACAGAATGTACTCCATTCCTTCCCTAGAGCCCGAGAAAGGAGCTTCACAGAATGTACTCCATTCCTTCCCTACAGCCTAGAAAGGAGCTTCACAGAATGTACTCCATTCCTTCCCTAGAACCCTAGAAAGGAGCTTCACAGAATGTACTCCATTCCTTCCCTACAGCCTAGAAAGGAGCTTCACAGAATGTACTCCATTCCTTCCCTAGAGCCCTAGAAAGGAGCTTCACAGAATGTACTCCATTCCTTCCCTAGAGCCCTAGAAAGGAGCTAAACAGAATGTACTCCATTCCTTCCCTACAGCCTAGAAAGGAGCTTCACAGAATGTACTCCATTCCTTCCCTAGAACCCTAGAAAGGAGCTTCACAGAATGTACTCCATTCCTTCCCTAGAACCCTAGAAAGGAGCTTCACAGAATGTACTCCATTCCTTCCCTAGAACCCTCGAAAGGAGCTTCACAGAATGTACTCCATTCCTTCCCTACAGCCTAGAAAGGAGCTTCACAGAATGTACTCCATTCCTTCCCTAGAACCCTAGAAAGGAGCTTCACAGAATGTACTCCATTCCTTCCCTAGAACCCTAGAAAGGAGCTTCACAGAATGTACTCCATTCCTTCCCTAGAGCCCGAGAAAGGAGCTTCACAGAATGTACTCCATTCCTTCCCTAGAGCCCTAGAAAGGAGCTTCACAGAATGTACTCCATTCCTTCCCTAGAACCCTAGAAAGGAGCTTCACAGAATGTACTCCATTCCTTCCCTAGAGCCCTAGAAAGGAGCTTCACAGAATGTACTCCATTCCTTCCCTAGAGCCCTAGAAAGGAGCTTCACAGAATGTACTCCATTCCTTCCCTAGAGCCCTAGAAAGGAGCTTCACAGAATGTACTCCATTCCTTCCCTAGAGCCCTAGAAAGGAGCTTCACAGAATGTACTCCATTCCTTCCCTACAGCCTCGAAAGGAGCTTCACAGAATGTACTCCATTCCTTCCCTACAGCCTAGAAAGGAGCTTCACAGAATGTACTCCATTCCTTCCCTACAGCCTAGAAAGGAGCTTCACAGAATGTACTCCATTCCTTCCCTAGAGCCCTAGAAAGGAGCTTCACAGAATGTACTCCATTCCTTCCCTAGAGCCCTAGAAAGGAGCTTCACAGAATGTACTCCATTCCTTCCCTAGAGCCCTAGAAAGGAGCTTCACAGAATGTACTCCATTCCTTCCCTAGAGCCCTAGAAAGGAGCTTCACAGAATGTACTCCATTCCTTCCCTACAGCCTCGAAAGGAGCTTCACAGAATGTACTCCATTCCTTCCCTACAGCCTAGAAAGGAGCTTCACAGAATGTACTCCATTCCTTCCCTACAGCCTAGAAAGGAGCTTCACAGAATGTACTCCATTCCTTCCCTAGAGCCCGAGAAAGGAGCTTCACAGAATGTACTCCATTCCTTCCCTAGAACCCTAGAAAGGAGCTTCACAGAATGTACTCCATTCCTTCCCTAGAACCCTAGAAAGGAGCTTCACAGAATGTACTCCATTCCTTCCCTACAGCCGAGAAAGGAGCTTCACAGAATGTACTCCATTCCTTCCCTACAGCCTAGAAAGGAGCTTCACAGAATGTACTCCATTCCTTCCCTAGAGCCCTAGAAAGGAGCTTCACAGAATGTACTCCATTCCTTCCCTACAGCCTCGAAAGGAGCTTCACAGAATGTACTCCATTCCTTCCCTAGAGCCCTAGAAATGAGCTTCACAGAATGTACTCCATTCCTTCCCTACAGCCTCGAAAGGAGCTTCACAGAATGTACTCCATTCCTTCCCTACAGCCTAGAAAGGAGCTTCACAGAATGTACTCCATTCCTTCCCTAGAGCCCTAGAAAGGAGCTTCACAGAATGTACTCCATTCCTTCCCTAGAACCCTAGAAAGGAGCTTCACAGAATGTACTCCATTCCTTCCCTAGAGCCCTAGAAAGGAGCTTCACAGAATGTACTCCATTCCTTCCCTAGAGCCCTAGAAAGGAGCTTCACAGAATGTACTCCATTCCTTCCCTAGAGCCCGAGAAAGGAGCTTCACAGAATGTACTCCATTCCTTCCCTAGAGCCCTAGAAAGGAGCTTCACAGAATGTACTCCATTCCTTCCCTACAGCCTCGAAAGGAGCTTCACAGAATGTACTCCATTCCTTCCCTAGAGCCCTAGAAAGGAGCTTCACAGAATGTACTCCATTCCTTCCCTAGAGCCCTAGAAAGGAGCTTCACAGAATGTACTCCATTCCTTCCCTAGAGCCCTAGAAAGGAGCTTCACAGAATGTACTCCATTCCTTCCCTACAGCCCAGAAAGGAGCTTCACAGAATGTACTCCATTCCTTCCCTAGAGCCCTAGAAAGGAGCTTCACAGAATGTACTCCATTCCTTCCCTAGAGCCCGAGAAAGGAGCTTCACAGAATGTACTCCATTCCTTCCCTAGAGCCCGAGAAAGGAGCTTCACAGAATGTACTCCATTCCTTCCCTAGAGCCCGAGAAAGGAGCTTCACAGAATGTACTCCATTCCTTCCCTAGAACGCTAGAAAGGAGCTTCACAGAATGTACTCCATTCCTTCCCTAGAACCCTAGAAAGGAGCTTCACAGAATGTACTCCATTCCTTCCCTAGAGCCCTAGAAAGGAGCTTCACAGAATGTACTCCATTCCTTCCCTAGAACCCTAGAAAGGAGCTTCACAGAATGTACTCCATTCCTTCCCTAGAGCCCTAGAAAGGAGCTTCACAGAATGAACTCCATTCCTTCCCTAGAACCCTAGAAAGGAGCTTCACAGAATGTACTCCATTCCTTCCCTAGAGCCCTAGAAAGGAGCTTCACAGAATGTACTCCATTCCTTCCCTAGAACCCTAGAAAGGAGCTTCACAGAATGTACTCCATTCCTTCCCTAGAGCCCTAGAAAGGAGCTTCACAGAATGTACTCCATTCCTTCCCTAGAACCCTAGAAAGGAGCTTCACAGAATGTACTCCATTCCTTCCCTAGAACCCTAGAAAGGAGCTTCACAGAATGTACTCCATTCCTTCCCTAGAGCCCGAGAAAGGAGCTTCACAGAATGTACTCCATTCCTTCCCTAGAACCCTAGAAAGGAGCTTCACAGAATGTACTCCATTCCTTCCCTAGAGCCCGAGAAAGGAGCTTCACAGAATGTACTCCATTCCTTCCCTAGAGCCCGAGAAAGGAGCTTCACAGAATGTACTCCATTCCTTCCCTACAGCCTAGAAAGGAGCTTCACAGAATGTACTCCATTCCTTCCCTACAGCCTAGAAAGGAGCTTCACAGAATGTACTCCATTCCTTCCCTAGAACCCTAGAAAGGAGCTTCACAGAATGTACTCCATTCCTTCCCTACAGCCTCGAAAGGAGCTTCACAGAATGTACTCCATTCCTTCCCTACAGCCTAGAAAGGAGCTTCACAGAATGTACTCCATTCCTTCCCTAGAACCCTAGAAAGGAGCTTCACAGAATGTACTCCATTCCTTCCCTAGAGCCCTAGAAAGGAGCTTCACAGAATGTACTCCATTCCTTCCCTACAGCCTCGAAAGGAGCTTCACAGAATGTACTCCATTCCTTCCCTAGAGCCCTAGAAAGGAGCTTCACAGAATGTACTCCATTCCTTCCCTAGAGCCCTAGAAAGGAGCTTCACAGAATGTACTCCATTCCTTCCCTACAGCCTAGAAAGGAGCTTCACAGAATGTACTCCATTCCTTCCCTAGAGCCCTAGAAAGGAGCTTCACAGAATGTACTCCATTCCTTCCCTAGAACCCTAGAAAGGAGCTTCACAGAATGTACTCCATTCCTTCCCTAGAGCCCTAGAAAGGAGCTTCACAGAATGTACTCCATTCCTTCCCTAGAACCCTAGAAAGGAGCTTCACAGAATGTACTCCATTCCTTCCCTACAGCCTAGAAAGGAGCTTCACAGAATGTACTCCATTCCTTCCCTAGAGCCCTAGAAAGGAGCTTCACAGAATGTACTCCATTCCTTCCCTAGAACCCTAGAAAGGAGCTTCACAGAATGTACTCCATTCCTTCCCTAGAGCCCTAGAAAGGAGCTTCACAGAATGTACTCCATTCCTTCCCTAGAGCCCTAGAAAGGAGCTTCACAGAATGTACTCCATTCCTTCCCTAGAGCCCGAGAAAGGAGCTTCACAGAATGTACTCCATTCCTTCCCTAGAGCCCTAGAAAGGAGCTTCACAGAATGTACTCCATTCCTTCCCTACAGCCTCGAAAGGAGCTTCACAGAATGTACTCCATTCCTTCCCTACAGCCGAGAAAGGAGCTTCACAGAATGTACTCCATTCCTTCCCTAGAACCCTAGAAAGGAGCTTCACAGAATGTACTCCATTCCTTCCCTAGAGCCCTAGAAAGGAGCTTCACAGAATGTACTCCATTCCTTCCCTAGAGCCCTAGAAAGGAGCTTCACAGAATGTACTCCATTCCTTCCCTACAGCCTCGAAAGGAGCTTCACAGAATGTACTCCATTCCTTCCCTACAGCCGAGAAAGGAGCTTCACAGAATGTACTCCATTCCTTCCCTACAGCCTCGAAAGGAGCTTCACAGAATGTACTCCATTCCTTCCCTAGAGCCCTAGAAAGGAGCTTCACAGAATGTACTCCATTCCTTCCCTAGAGCCCTAGAAAGGAGCTTCACAGAATGTACTCCATTCCTTCCCTACAGCCGAGAAAGGAGCTTCACAGAATGTACTCCATTCCTTCCCTAGAGCCCTAGAAAGGAGCTTCACAGAATGTACTCCATTCCTTCCCTACAGCCTAGAAAGGAGCTTCACAGAATGTACTCCATTCCTTCCCTAGAGCCCGAGAAAGGAGCTTCACAGAATGTACTCCATTCCTTCCCTACAGCCTAGAAAGGAGCTTCACAGAATGTACTCCATTCCTTCCCTACAGCCTAGAAAGGAGCTTCACAGAATGTACTCCATTCCTTCCCTAGAGCCCTAGAAAGGAGCTTCACAGAATGTACTCCATTCCTTCCCTAGAGCCCTAGAAAGGAGCTTCACAGAATGTACTCCATTCCTTCCCTACAGCCTCGAAAGGAGCTTCACAGAATGTACTCCATTCCTTCCCTAGAGCCCTAGAAAGGAGCTTCACAGAATGTACTCCATTCCTTCCCTAGAGCCCTGGAAAGGAGCTTCACAGAATGTACTCCATTCCTTCCCTACAGCCTCGAAAGGAGCTTCACAGAATGTACTCCATTCCTTCCCTAGAGCCCTAGAAAGGAGCTTCACAGAATGTACTCCATTCCTTCCCTAGAGCCCTAGAAAGGAGCTTCACAGAATGTACTCCATTCCTTCCCTACAGCCTCGAAAGGAGCTTCACAGAATGTACTCCATTCCTTCCCTACAGCCTCGAAAGGAGCTTCACAGAATGTACTCCATTCCTTCCCTAGAGCCCTAGAAAGGAGCTTCACAGAATGTACTCCATTCCTTCCCTAGAGCCCTAGAAAGGAGCTTCACAGAATGTACTCCATTCCTTCCCTACAGCCTAGAAAGGAGCTTCACAGAATGTACTCCATTCCTTCCCTACAGCCTAGAAAGGAGCTTCACAGAATGTACTCCATTCCTTCCCTACAGCCTAGAAAGGAGCTTCACAGAATGTACTCCATTCCTTCCCTAGAGCCCGAGAAAGGAGCTTCACAGAATGTACTCCATTCCTTCCCTACAGCCGAGAAAGGAGCTTCACAGAATGTACTCCATTCCTTCCCTACAGCCTAGAAAGGAGCTTCACAGAATGTACTCCATTCCTTCCCTAGAGCCCGAGAAAGGAGCTTCACAGAATGTACTCCATTCCTTCCCTACAGCCGATAAAGGAGCTTCACAGAATGTACTCCATTCCTTCCCTACAGCCTAGAAAGGAGCTTCACAGAATGTACTCCATTCCTTCCCTACAGCCTAGAAAGGAGCTTCACAGAATGTACTCCATTCCTTCCCTACAGCCTAGAAAGGAGCTTCACAGAATGTACTCCATTCCTTCCCTACAGCCTAGAAAGGAGCTTCACAGAATGTACTCCATTCCTTCCCTAGAGCCCGAGAAAGGAGCTTCACAGAATGTACTCCATTCCTTCCCTACAGCCGAGAAAGGAGCTTCACAGAATGTACTCCATTCCTTCCCTACAGCCTAGAAAGGAGCTTCACAGAATGTACTCCATTCCTTCCCTAGAGCCCGAGAAAGGAGCTTCACAGAATGTACTCCATTCCTTCCCTACAGCCGAGAAAGGAGCTTCACAGAATGTACTCCATTCCTTCCCTACAGCCTAGAAAGGAGCTTCACAGAATGTACTCCATTCCTTCCCTAGAGCCCGAGAAAGGAGCTTCACAGAATGTACTCCATTCCTTCCCTAGAGCCCGAGAAAGGAGCTTCACAGAATGTACTCCATTCCTTCCCTACAGCCTAGAAAGGAGCTTCACAGAATGTACTCCATTCCTTCCCTAGAGCCCGAGAAAGGAGCTTCACAGAATGTACTCCATTCCTTCCCTAGAGCCGAGAAAGGAGCTTCACAGAATGTACTCCATTCCTTCCCTAGAGCCCGAGAAAGGAGCTTCACAGAATGTACTCCATTCCTTCCCTAGAACCCTAGAAAGGAGCTTCACAGAATGTACTCCATTCCTTCCCTACAGCCTCGAAAGGAGCTTCACAGAATGTACTCCATTCCTTCCCTACAGCCTCGAAAGGAGCTTCACAGAATGTCCTCCATTCCTTCCCTAGAGCCCGAGAAAGGAGCTTCACAGAATGTACTCCATTCCTTCCCTAGAGCCCGAGAAAGGAGCTTCACAGAATGTACTCCATTCCTTCCCTACAGCCGAGAAAGGAGCTTCACAGAATGTACTCCATTCCTTCCCTACAGCCTAGAAAGGAGCTTCACAGAATGTACTCCATTCCTTCCCTAGAGCCCGAGAAAGGAGCTTCACAGAATGTACTCCATTCCTTCCCTACAGCCGAGAAAGGAGCTTCACAGAATGTACTCCATTCCTTCCCTACAGCCTAGAAAGGAGCTTCACAGAATGTACTCCATTCCTTCCCTACAGCCTAGAAAGGAGCTTCACAGAATGTACTCCATTCCTTCCCTACAGCCTAGAAAGGAGCTTCACAGAATGTACTCCATTCCTTCCCTACAGCCTAGAAAGGAGCTTCACAGAATGTACTCCATTCCTTCCCTAGAGCCCGAGAAAGGAGCTTCACAGAATGTACTCCATTCCTTCCCTACAGCCGAGAAAGGAGCTTCACAGAATGTACTCCATTCCTTCCCTACAGCCTAGAAAGGAGCTTCACAGAATGTACTCCATTCCTTCCCTAGAGCCCGAGAAAGGAGCTTCACAGAATGTACTCCATTCCTTCCCTACAGCCGAGAAAGGAGCTTCACAGAATGTACTCCATTCCTTCCCTACAGCCTAGAAAGGAGCTTCACAGAATGTACTCCATTCCTTCCCTAGAGCCCGAGAAAGGAGCTTCACAGAATGTACTCCATTCCTTCCCTAGAGCCCGAGAAAGGAGCTTCACAGAATGTACTCCATTCCTTCCCTAGAGCCGAGAAAGGAGCTTCACAGAATGTACTCCATTCCTTCCCTAGAGCCCGAGAAAGGAGCTTCACAGAATGTACTCCATTCCTTCCCTACAGCCTAGAAAGGAGCTTCACAGAATGTACTCCATTCCTTCCCTAGAGCCCGAGAAAGGAGCTTCACAGAATGTACTCCATTCCTTCCCTAGAGCCGAGAAAGGAGCTTCACAGAATGTACTCCATTCCTTCCCTAGAGCCCGAGAAAGGAGCTTCACAGAATGTACTCCATTCCTTCCCTAGAACCCTAGAAAGGAGCTTCACAGAATGTACTCCATTCCTTCCCTACAGCCTCGAAAGGAGCTTCACAGAATGTACTCCATTCCTTCCCTACAGCCTCGAAAGGAGCTTCACAGAATGTCCTCCATTCCTTCCCTAGAGCCCGAGAAAGGAGCTTCACAGAATGTACTCCATTCCTTCCCTAGAGCCCGAGAAAGGAGCTTCACAGAATGTACTCCATTCCTTCCCTAGAGCCCTAGAAAGGAGCTTCACAGAATGTACTCCATTCCTTCCCTAGAGCCCGAGAAAGGAGCTTCACAGAATGTACTCCATTCCTTCCCTAGAGCCCTAGAAAGGAGCTTCACAGAATGTACTCCATTCCTTCCCTAGAGCCCTAGAAAGGAGCTTCACAGAATGTACTCCATTCCTTCCCTACAGCCTCGAAAGGAGCTT
This sequence comes from Scyliorhinus torazame, assembly GCF_047496885.1. Lineage (NCBI taxonomy): Eukaryota > Metazoa > Chordata > Chondrichthyes > Carcharhiniformes > Scyliorhinidae > Scyliorhinus > Scyliorhinus torazame. Next base: position 93,346,395 of record NC_092709.1, read on the forward strand.
CACAGAATGTACTCCATTCCTTCCCTAGAACCCTAGAAAGGAGCTTCACAGAATGTACTCCATTCCTTCCCTAGAGCCCGAGAAAGGAGCTTCACAGAATGTACTCCATTCCTTCCCTAGAGCCCTAGAAAGGAGCTTCACAGAATGTACTCCATTCCTTCCCTAGAGCCCTAGAAAGGAGCTTCACAGAATGTACTCCATTCCTTCCCTACAGCCTAGAAAGGAGCTTCACAGAATGTACTCCATTCCTTCCCTACAGCCTAGAAAGGAGCTTCACAGAATGTACTCCATTCCTTCCCTAGAGCCGAGAAAGGAGCTTCACAGAATGTACTCCATTCCTTCCCTAGAACCCTAGAAAGGAGCTTCACAGAATGTACTCCATTCCTTCCCTAGAGCCCGAGAAAGGAGCTTCACAGAATGTACTCCATTCCTTCCCTAGAGCCCGAGAAAGGAGCTTCACAGAATGTACTCCATTCCTTCCCTAGAGCCGAGAAAGGAGCTTCACAGAATGTACTCCATTCCTTCCCTAGAGCCCGAGAAAGGAGCTTCACAGAATGTACTCCATTCCTTCCCTACAGCCTAGAAAGGAGCTTCACAGAATGTACTCCATTCCTTCCCTAGAGCCCGAGAAAGGAGCTTCACAGAATGTACTCCATTCCTTCCCTAGAGCCGAGAAAGGAGCTTCACAGAATGTACTCCATTCCTTCCCTAGAGCCCGAGAAAGGAGCTTCACAGAATGTACTCCATTCCTTCCCTAGAACCCTAGAAAGGAGCTTCACAGAATGTACTCCATTCCTTCCCTACAGCCTCGAAAGGAGCTTCACAGAATGTACTCCATTCCTTCCCTACAGCCTCGAAAGGAGCTTCACAGAATGTCCTCCATTCCTTCCCTAGAGCCCGAGAAAGGAGCTTCACAGAATGTACTCCATTCCTTCCCTAGAGCCCGAGAAAGGAGCTTCACAGAATGTACTCCATTCCTTCCCTAGAGCCCTAGAAAGGAGCTTCACAGAATGTACTCCATTCCTTCCCTAGAGCCCGAGAAAGGAGCTTCACAGAATGTACTCCATTCCTTCCCTACAGCCTCGAAAGGAGCTTCACAGAATGTACTCCATTCCTTCCCTAGAGCCCGAGAAAGGAGCTTCACAGAATGTACTCCATTCCTTCCCTAGAGCCCTAGAAAGGAGCTTCACAGAATGTACTCCATTCCTTCCCTAGAGCCCGAGAAAGGAGCTTCACAGAATGTACTCCATTCCTTCCCTAGAGCCGAGAAAGGAGCTTCACAGAATGTACTCCATTCCTTCCCTAGAGCCCGAGAAAGGAGCTTCACAGAATGTACTCCATTCCTTCCCTACAGCCTAGAAAGGAGCTTCACAGAATGTACTCCATTCCTTCCCTAGAGCCCGAGAAAGGAGCTTCACAGAATGTACTCCATTCCTTCCCTAGAGCCGAGAAAGGAGCTTCACAGAATGTACTCCATTCCTTCCCTAGAGCCCGAGAAAGGAGCTTCACAGAATGTACTCCATTCCTTCCCTAGAACCCTAGAAAGGAGCTTCACAGAATGTACTCCATTCCTTCCCTACAGCCTCGAAAGGAGCTTCACAGAATGTACTCCATTCCTTCCCTACAGCCTCGAAAGGAGCTTCACAGAATGTCCTCCATTCCTTCCCTAGAGCCCGAGAAAGGAGCTTCACAGAATGTACTCCATTCCTTCCCTAGAGCCCGAGAAAGGAGCTTCACAGAATGTACTCCATTCCTTCCCTAGAGCCCTAGAAAGGAGCTTCACAGAATGTACTCCATTCCTTCCCTAGAGCCCGAGAAAGGAGCTTCACAGAATGTACTCCATTCCTTCCCTAGAGCCCTAGAAAGGAGCTTCACAGAATGTACTCCATTCCTTCCCTAGAGCCCTAGAAAGGAGCTTCACAGAATGTACTCCATTCCTTCCCTACAGCCTCGAAAGGAGCTTCACAGAATGTACTCCATTCCTTCCCTAGAACCCTAGAAAGGAGCTTCACAGAATGTACTCCATTCCTTCCCTAGAGCCCGAGAAAGGAGCTTCACAGAATGTACTCCATTCCTTCCCTAGAGCCCTAGAAAGGAGCTTCACAGAATGTACTCCATTCCTTCCCTAGAGCCCTAGAAAGGAGCTTCACAGAATGTACTCCATTCCTTCCCTAGAGCCCTAGAAAGGAGCTTCACAGAATGTACTCCATTCCTTCCCTACAGCCTAGAAAGGAGCTTCACAGAATGTACTCCATTCCTTCCCTACAGCCTAGAAAGGAGCTTCACAGAATGTACTCCATTCCTTCCCTAGAGCCGAGAAAGGAGCTTCACAGAATGTACTCCATTCCTTCCCTAGAACCCTAGAAAGGAGCTTCACAGAATGTACTCCATTCCTTCCCTAGAGCCCGAGAAAGGAGCTTCACAGAATGTACTCCATTCCTTCCCTAGAGCCCGAGAAAGGAGCTTCACAGAATGTACTCCATTCCTTCCCTAGAGCCCTAGAAAGGAGCTTCACAGAATGTACTCCATTCCTTCCCTAGAGCCCTAGAAAGGAGCTTCACAGAATGTACTCCATTCCTTCCCTAGAGCCCGAGAAAGGAGCTTCACAGAATGTACTCCATTCCTTCCCTACAGCCTAGAAAGGAGCTTCACAGAATGTACTCCATTCCTTCCCTAGAGCCCGAGAAAGGAGCTTCACAGAATGTACTCCATTCCTTCCCTACAGCCGAGAAAGGAGCTTCACAGAATGTACTCCATTCCTTCCCTAGAGCCCTAGAAAGGAGCTTCACAGAATGTACTCCATTCCTTCCCTAGAGCCCGAGAAAGGAGCTTCACAGAATGTACTCCATTCCTTCCCTACAGCCTAGAAAGGAGCTTCACAGAATGTACTCCATTCCTTCCCTAGAGCCCGAGAAAGGAGCTTCACAGAATGTACTCCATTCCTTCCCTACAGCCTAGAAAGGAGCTTCACAGAATGTACTCCATTCCTTCCCTAGAGCCTAGAAAGGAGCTTCACAGAATGTACTCCATTCCTTCCCTAGAGCCCGAGAAAGGAGCTTCACAGAATGTACTCCATTCCTTCCCTAGAGCCCGAGAAAGGAGCTTCACAGAATGTACTCCATTCCTTCCCTAGAGCCCTAGAAAGGAGCTTCACAGAATGTACTCCATTCCTTCCCTAGAGCCCGAGAAAGGAGCTTCACAGAATGTACTCCATTCCTTCCCTAGAGCCCGAGAAAGGAGCTTCACAGAATGTACTCCATTCCTTCCCTAGAGCCCTAGAAAGGAGCTTCACAGAATGTACTCCATTCCTTCCCTAGAGCCCGAGAAAGGAGCTTCACAGAATGTACTCCATTCCTTCCCTAGAGCCCGAGAAAGGAGCTTCACAGAATGTACTCCATTCCTTCCCTACAGCCTAGAAAGGAGCTTCACAGAATGTACTCCATTCCTTCCCTACAGCCTAGAAAGGAGCTTCACAGGATGTACTCCATTCCTTCCCTACAGCCGAGAAAGGAGCTTCACAGAATGTACTCCATTCCTTCCCTAGAACCCTAGAAAGGAGCTTCACAGAATGTACTCCATTCCTTCCCTAGAGCCCTAGAAAGGAGCTTCACAGAATGTACTCCATTCCTTCCCTACAGCCTAGAAAGGAGCTTCACAGGATGTACTTTGCTCTCTCTGTGGTCTCTAGATAGGAGCCTCTCTCCTCGCACACACTTGCTCAATAAGGTCTGGTTTACTCTGAGCTCTGATCCGCTTGTTTGCTGGCTAAGCTACTCGCCAGCCCCCAGCCAGGAGTATAATCAAAGATAATACTCACCAAACTGAGGTCCTGTCCTTGTTCCTAGCCAAGGAAACTATCCTCTGCTACCAAACTCTTGCAGTGAAAGTACAGCTATTCAACTTTAGTGTACTTCATTCTCCCACTCACGAGAAACCAGACAAAGACTCTTGGGCCCTTTATTATACTGTTATAGCGGGGCTAATGTCATTCCAAATTGGGATGCCAGAGAGCACAGATTCACGAATGGAACAAGCAGATATCCTTTGAGATTGGGTTACAAGAAATTAGCATATACCAATCATTTATTATTAGTTATCTATGTCCTATCGTGATTATCGATTAAGGTTACATCATGCATAATATATGAGAATAATTAACCAATCGCATCAAAGGTCTCCATGCTTAATTAAACAATTCAATCAGTACAAAGATACATATGTTGTTGTGCAATTATTTATATTGGTGGTCTGATGTGTGGCTATCAATCACCTCCCCCAACCCCCATTGTGAGAGTCCCTGCTGTTTAATGGCTCCTTTCGAAGTATGGATGCTATCAATCACCCCTCCCTGTCGTATAGGCAGACATCCTGGAGACACAGCAATTGGTAGACTGTGCACATTGTTTTACAGACCTTGAGAGTTAACACCTGTGAGCTTCTTGCTTGGGATCTGGCTCCAAGGCAGATTGTCACAGGCAGAAATGAAGATTTTAACCTCTCCAGTAAATAGTAGAACTAGACTTTTCAAACTGATTGCAGTGTAATTCCTAATGTCTAAAAATGCCCTCGTCACATGCAAGTATTAACTTAAATTCACTATGTAAACAAATACATTGGATGTTACATTTGGATACATTTTGATTAGAACTTTGTGCTAAACAGTAATAACAGCTTGTGACAAAACAATACTTTCTCAGCAGTGACAGTGAAGACTGCAGACAGTAATCCATCTCTCAGAGATGGAGAGTGATATGCCATCAATAAACACACGACGAGTGACAAACGTAACTGAGGCTTTAATACACTAAACAGCAAGCCTCCTGGCCCCTGATCCCAAACTGGATCAGAGGCGGAGACCAGCCACCTTTATACATGAGCCCGAGGGGAGGGGCCACAGGCAGAGCCAGCCGGGACAAGCCCAGGCATGTAACAATGCAATACAATGCAATACATTCACCCCCTGTTAAAAAAAAAGTCCAGCGGGGGTGAAGTGGTCTTAAAGGTCAAGTCTGTCGGAGGCCTTGACCTTCCGCCGTGATCGCCTCAGTCCCGGCTGTGGTGTGGGCACCGGTGTCGAGACCTGCACATTCGTGAGCATGTTGTCCTCTTCTTCACCCAGTTGTTGAGTCGGTGGAGGGGGGGTGGGGGGGCGGTGTATGGGCGGAGATGGCGGTGATGGTCGCCGGTGGGCCTGCGGGTGCCAGTTCTTGAGGCAGGTGGGTAGAGGTGGGGGAAGACGGTGTAGGGTCGGGAGTGGTGGTGATGGTCGCTGGGGAACCTGCAGGTGCCAAAGCCTGAAGGGAGACTGTGTCCTGTCACCCGTCCTGATTTGCCACGTAGGCATATTGTGGATTGGCATGGAGGAGCAGGACCTTCTTGACGAGGGGATATGATTGATGGCTCCTCGCATGCTTCCGGAGGAGGACGATCCCTGGGACTGTCAGCCAGGACGGGAGCTTGACCCCGGAGGTGGACTTCCTGGGGAAGGCAAACATATGCTCGTGAGGGGTCTCGTTGGTGGCAGTACACAGGAGCGACCGGATGGAGTGGAGCGCATCGGGGTGGACCTCCTGCCAGCGGGAGACTGGGAGACCTCTAGATCGTAGGGCCAGGAGGACGGCCTTCCAGACCGTCACGTTCTCCCTCTCCACCTGTCTGTTTCCCCGGGGGTTGTAGCTGGTCGTTCTGCTGGAGACGATGCCCTTGCTGAGCAGGAACTGACACAACTCGTCGCTCATGAAGGAGGATCCCTGATCACTATGGATGTAGGTGGGGAACTCGAACAAGGTGAAAAGACTGTGCAGGGCCTTGATGACGGTGGTAGAGGTCATGTCAGGGCATGGGATGGCGAAAGGGGAATCTTGAGTACTCATCAACAATGTTGAGGAAGTACACGTTACGATCCGTGGAGGGGAGGGGCCCTTTGAAATTGATGCTGAGGCGCTCAAAAGGGTGAGAGGCCTTTACCAAGTGCGCTCTGTCTGGCCGATAGAAGTGCGGTTTGCACTCCGCGCAGACCTGGCAGTCTCTGGTCACGGTCCTGACCTCTTCGATGGAGTAAGGCAGGTTGCGAGCCTTGATTAAATGAAAAAACGGGTGACTCCCGGGTGACAGAGATCATTGAGCTTCCCAGGTTGATACAAAATATCGTAGTTGAAGGTGGAGAGCTCGATCCTCCACCTCAGAATCTTGTCATTCTTGTTCTTGCCCCGCTGTGTGTTATTGAACATGAAGGCAACCGATCGTTGGTCAGTGAGGAGAGTGAATCGCCTGCCGGCCAGGTAATTTCTCCAATGTCGCACAGCTTCTACGATGGCTTGGGCTTCCTTTTCAATGGAGGAGTGTCGAATTTCGGATGCATGGAGTGTACGGGAGAAGAAAGCCAAGGGCCTGCCCGCCTGGTTGAGGATAGCGGCCAGAGCAAAGTTCGACGCATCGCTCTCCACCTGGAATGGAATGGTCTTGTCCACAGCGTGCATCACGGCTTTGGCAATATCTGCCTTGATGCGATTGAAGGCCAGTCGGGCCTCAGCCATCAGGGGACAAGTGGTGAATTTGATAAGTGGATGGGCCTTGTCTGCATAATTGGAGACCCACTAGGCATAGTACGAGAAGAACCCCAGGCATCTCTTCAGGGCCTTGGGGCAGTGGGGGAGGGGGAGTTCCAGGTCGGGGTCGGGCCCTCGGTGGGTTGTGCGGAAAACGCATTTCTCCTTATTGTAGGTGAAGTTCAGGAGATTAGCGGTGTGGAGGAAGTGCCGGAGGTTTTCGTCGTGGTCCTGCTGGTCATGGCCGCAGATGGTGACATTGTCTAAGTACGGGAACGTGGCCCGCAGCCCGTACTGGTCAACCATTCGGTCCATTTCTCTTTGGAAGACGGAGACCCCATTGGTGACGCCGAAGGGGATCCTGAGGAAGTGGTGGAGGCGGCCAGCTGCCTCGAAGGCAGTGTATTGGCGGTCCTCCGGGCCGATAGGGAGCTGGTGGTACGCGGACTTCAAGTCAACTGTGGAGAAGACTCGATACTGCGCAATCTGGTTGACCATGTCAGATATGAGGGGGAGGGGATACGCATCGAGCTGCATGTACCGGTTGATGGTCTGACTGTAATCAATGATCATCCGGTGCTTCTCCCCAGTCTTGACGACCACCACTTGGGCTCTCCAGGGGCTGGTACGAGCCTCAATGAACCCCTCGCAGGAGTCGCTGGACCTCCGACCTGATAAAGGCCGTGTCCCGGGCACTGTATCGTCTGCTCCTTGTAGCGATGGGCTTACAGTCCGGGGTGAGATTTGCGACGAGCGAGGGTGGGGCGACCTTAAGGGTCGCGAAGCTACAGATGGTGAGGGGGGGCAGGGGTCCACCAAACTTTAAAGTAAAGCGTTGGAGGTGGCATTGGAAGTCGAGCTCCAGTAATAGGGCAGCGCAGAGATGGGGAAGGACGTAGAGTTTGAAGTTAGCGTACTCTACGCCTTGTACAGTAAGGGTCGCGACACAGTACCCCCGGATTTCTACTGCATGGGATCCGGAAGCCAGGGAGATTTTCTGGGTCGCAGGTAAAATTGGGAGGGAGCAGCGCCTTACCGTATCTGGGTGTATGAAGCTGTCTGTGCTCCCAGAGTCGAAAAGACAGGCTGTCTCGTGCCCGTTGATCCGGATGGTCATCGTAGACTTCATGAGGTGATGAGGCCGGGACAGGTCGAGCGTGATGGAGGCGAGCTTCAGAAGGCGGTTGGTAGGCCGGTCAAAGGTAGCTGCGGCCAGCGTACGGTCGGGTGAGCCAGGCTCCCGGGAGGCTGTGGAGTGGTCCCAAGATGGCGGCCCCCATGAGTCGCGCGTGGCGGGAGGCAGTGGCGATGGCATCCAAGATGGCGGCCCCCAAGGGTCGCGGGTGGCAGCAGCGATGGCATCCAAGATGGTGGCCCCCGCGGGTCGCGCGTGGCGGGCGAAGAACACAATTGCGCTAAAGATGGCGGCCCCCATGGGTCACACATGGCGGCCGAAATTGAAGATGCCGGTGAAGATGACAGCGCCCACGGGTCGCACATGGCGGGTGGCGCGGCAGCTGGGGACGGCCCCGACAGGCAGCAGGCAGCACGGCTGGGCCTCGACTTTTAGGGAGAGATCAGGCCTTTGCAAAGTGGCCCTTCCTCCCACACCCGTTGCAAGGTGCGTTCTGTGCAGGGCAGCATTGTCTGGGGTGATTACCCTGGCCGCAAAAGTAGAACCTCGGGCTTCCTGCATTGGCGGGATGCTGCGCGGCACAGGCTTGCGTCGCACCCGGGTCGGATGATGGCGGCGCCCACGAGATCCACGGGGGTGCCGCGCAGTCGGAGGTGCAGGCCTCCATGTTCTGGGAGGCCACCTCCAGAGAGTTTGAGAGTTGCACTGTCTCTGGGAGCTCGAGTGTACCCTTTCTAGTAATTGCTGGCGGATGTAGCTTGATTTCATGCCTGCGACATAAGCGTCCCTGATCAGCAGCTCCGCGTGTTGGGTAGCCGATATCGCCTGGCAATCGCAGTTCCGGCAGAGTACCCGCAGAGCACGCAGGAATTCTGCGAGTGATTCCCCAGGGCGTTGTCCTCTCGTGGCAAGGAGGTGCCTAGCATACACCTCGTTAACGGACTTCACATATTGTCCCTTCAGCAGCATTATTGCCTCCGCATACGAGGGGGCGTCCCTGATGAGAAGAAATCTCGTGGGCTCACCCGTGCGTGGAGGATCTGCTTCTTCTGGAGGTCTGTGATGTCTTCGGTGAAGGATCCGAGGTTGGCGTCGGCTGCCTGTGGGTCCAGCTCCAGGCGATCAGGCTTGAGTGATGAGTTCATCTTAGAAGTTTAGTGTATTAAATTGATATGCCATCAATAAACACACGACGAGTGACGAACATAACTGAGGCTTTAATACACAAACAGAAAGCCTCCTAGCCTCTGATCCCGAACTGGATCGGCGGCGGAGACTAGCCACCTTTATACATGAGCCCAAGGGGAGGAGCCACAGGCGAGGCCAGCCGGGACAAGCCCAGGCATGCAACAACACAATACAATGCAATACAGTGGTTTACCACAGATAGATTGCATTGGCTGGACACACGGCTCCCGTTCCTGTTCTATCACATTGCTTGCTGTATTCACACCCACATGTTCATCTCACATACCTCAAAGTTCATCTGGGGAACCTTTGCTGGATCAGATTCTGTCAAGCTGTAATGGTTCTTGGACAGACCACAATGCAATGCCCCGGCCTAAGCCGCTTCCATGGTCACCTGTGCCGCCTCTTACAGCAGAAGACTCCCCCTCTGCATCCCCGGCCTGCCCCATCCTTTCCAGCTTGCAGAATATCAGAGTCATGTGACATACCTGGCAGGTGAATATTGCAGGACACCATCTGAGTGAGCCAGCAATGAAAGTGCATCTTGGGCAGGCCGATGAACCTCTCCATGTCAGCATATAGCTCTCATTATTAATGCCTTTAGCCTGCTTTTTGTGGCGCATATACAGGGGTGAGGATCTATTAACTCAGCAGGTAGCTCTCTTGTCTCCTAGAATCTATTCGGAGATCTGGGGGGATGGGATGCAAGCAATACTGAAGGTTTAACTGGCAAAGAATATACGCATCATGGCAGCTTCCAGGAAAGGGTGAACAGATAGGCAAGAACTCTTTATCCTGGTCGCACCCTTGCTGTCCCTTTGTGCAGTGATAGGTGTTCCTGTCATTTGGCCTTCTGATGGCCACATGGGTGTAGTCGCCAATGCCCTACGATAGTGGAAACCCAGTGATCATGGAAAATGCAAGTGTCCTCGGAATCTGGGAGGCATCATCACAGGGGAGTCCGTTGAAGTCCCCAGACTTTTTTGAAAATAAATTTAGAGTACCCGATTAATTTTTTCCAATTAAGGGGCAATTTAGCGTAGCCAATCCGCCTAACCTGCACATCTTTGGGCCGTGGGGCCGAAACCCACGCAGACACGGGGAGAATGTTCCACACGGACAGTGACCCAGGGCTGGGATCAAACCTGGGACCTCAGCACCGTGAGGCAGCAGTGCTAACCACTGCGTCACCGTGCTGCCCTGTCGTCCCCAGACTTGGCAAAGAACCATTGCGATGCAGCTGTGTACAGCCAATTGTGAAATGCCGCATGGGTCAATGGCTGAGAACTGAAAAGATCCAGAACAGGAGAAATTCAAAGTCACAATCACCTTGGGAGTGTCTGGCTACGAGTGGAGTGAGATGCGAGCTCTTCATTGCATCTCACAGAACATCCACAGTTTCCTCACCTGCTGCCTGTTTGGCGCGTCCAGGTAACTTCACCTGTTCTTGCATATCCTTCACTCTGGGAAGATTCGCCTTCATCTCACAGTACCTCTGGCTCTGTGGCTGCGTGCTCCTCGAGCTCAGGCATCTTTCCTCACTGACCCTGCTGCTGTTGTGATGCTGCGATAGCCTGTACGTGTGATGGAGCAAGTCCTGTTTGCAGATGCATTCTTCCTGTTGTCCAGGTAATGTTGCTGGTAGTCTGGTTCAATGCCCGAGTCTCAGCCAATGCCATTTATAATCAATTCCCAGATGTTCCAGCAATCGCATCCCTGCCTTTCCTTGTACCCACTCTTGATGAACTCCTTCAACTTTTCAGCAGATGCAGCAGACTGTTTCAACCAGTTCAAATAAAGCTTTACACAATTTCCATGCCTGCATTGCTATTCACTGACTAATGATTGTTGATGGTTCCCAATTCCCAGCTATGATAATAATAATCTTTATTGTCACAAGTAGACTTACATTAACACTGCAATGAAGTTACTGTGAAAAGCCCCGAGTCGCCGCACTCCGGCACCTTTTCGGGTTCAGAGGAAGAATTCGGAATGTGCAATTCACCTAACAGCTCGCCTTTCGGGACTTGTGGGAGGAAACCGGAGCACCTGGAAGAAACCCACACAGACGCGGGGAGAACGTGCAGACTCCGCACAGACAGTGACCCAAGCCGGGAATCAAACCTGGGACCCTCGAGCTGTGAAGCAACAGTGCTAACCACTGTGCTACCGTGCTGCCCAATAGTGCTGTGAGTTAAATTGAGAATTTTACTGTGACCTTAAGGAGCTCAATGAGGTACTTAATACACAATTGGGCTGAACAGCTGGTTTGTAATGCAGAACAAGACCAGCAGCGCGGGTTCAATTCCGGTACCAGCCTCCCCGAACAGGCGTCGGAATGTGGTGGCTAGGGGCTTTTAACAGTAACTTAATTGAAGCTTACTTGTGACAATAAGCGATTATTATTTTTGTCACGTGTACCGAGGTACAGTGAAAGGTATTGTTCTGCGTACAGTACAGTCAGATCATACTATAGATGAAAAACAAAGGACGTACGACAGATACACAATATAAATATATAGACATAGACATCGGGTGAAGCATACGGAGTGTAGTGTTACTCAGTAGAGAAAATGCGTGGAGAGATCAGTTCAGTCCATAAGAGTATCATTCAGGAGTCTGGTAACTATACTCCCTGTACACACACGACTGTGCAACAAAATATGGCTCCAACTCCATCTGCAAGTTCGCTAATGACACTGGTAACAGTGGGGAAGAAGCTGTTTTTGAATCTATCAGTGTGTGCTCTCAGACTTTTGTATCTCCTGCCCATTGGAAGAGGTTGGAAGAGAGAATAACCTGGATGGGAGGGGTCTTTGATTGTGCTGCCCGCTTTCCCAAGGCAGCGGGAGGTGTAGACAGAGTCAATGGATGGGAGGTGGGTTCGCGTGATGGACTGGGCTGTGTTCACGACTCTCTGTATCTTGGGCCGAGCAGTTGCCATACCAGGCTGTGATGCAGCCAGATAGATGCTTTCTATGGTGTATCTGTAAAAAGTGATAAGTGTCAATGTGGATATACTGAATTTCCTTAGTTTCCTGATGAAGGTGCTATTGTGCTTTCTTGGTCATAGCATCGACGTGGGTGGACTAGGACAGATTGTTGGTGATGTGCACACCTGGGACTTTGAAGGGGTCAACCATCTCCATCTCGGCACCATTGATGCAGACAGAGGTGTGAATAATACGTTGTTTCGTGAAGTCAATGACCAGCTCCTTAGTTTTGCTAACATTGAGGGAGAGATTGTTGTCGTTACACCACTCCACTACGTTCTCTATCTCCCTCCTGTACTCTGACTCATCATTGTTTGAGAGCCGACACACTACAGCGGTGTCATTAGCGAACTTACAGATGGAGTTGGAGCCATATTTTGTCGCACAGTTGTGTGTGTATAGGGAGTATAGTGGTGGTTAAGTACACAACCTTCTGGGACTTGGGTATTGAGGACTATCGTGGAGGAGGTGTCGTTGTTTATCTTTGCTGATTGTGGTCTATGGATCAGGATGTTGAGGATCCAGCTGCATGGGGAGTTTTGATATGAGCTTGGTTGGGATTATGGTGTTGAAGGTGGAGCTGTAGTCAATAAATAGGAGTCTGATATAGGAGTACTTGTTGGCGAGATGCTCCAGGGATGAGTGTAGGGCCAGGGAGATGGCGTCTGCTGTGGACCGGTTGTGGCGCTATGCAAATTGCAGTGGATCAAGGCATTCTGGCATTCAAGGCCCTTCATAATGATAGATGGCAAAGCCACCAGGTGGTAGCCGTTGAGGCATGTTGCCTGGTTCTTCTTTTGCACCGGCACGATCGCGGTCTTCTTGAAACAGGTGGGAACCTCTGAACGGAGTAGGGAGAGATTGAAGATAACAGTGAACACACCCGCTAGTTGGTCCGCGCAGGATCTGAGTGTATGGCCAAGGACTCCGTCAGGACCCGTTGCTTTTTGAGAGTTCACTTTCAAGAAGGCCAATCTGACATCAGAGGCTGTGATGGTAGGTATGGATGTGTCCGACGCTGCTGGGGTAGTTGACAATGATTTGTTGGTTTTCTGCTTGAAATGACCATCAAATGCATTGAGTCCATCGGGGAGGGGTGCATTCTTGTTGGGGATTCTACTTGGTTTTGCTTTGTCACCCGTTTAAGCCTTGCCACAACAGACAAGAGTCAGTGCCGTTAGCCTGTGACTCCGGCTTAGTCTGGTATTGTCTCCTGGCGCCCTTGATGGCTTTGCGGAGGTCATACCTAGATTTCTTGTACAGGTCAGGATCGTCTGTCTTGAATGCCTCAGACTTGGACTTCAGTAGGGAGTGAATCTCCCGGTTAAACCATGATTTCTGGTTGGAGAACGCACGTACTACCTCTTTGGCACACAATCCTCTACACACTTACTGATGAAGTCTGTGACAGCGGTGACATACTCATTTAGGTTGGCCACTGAGTTCTTGAATATGGATCAGTCCACTGACTCCAAGCAGTCACATAGGAAGTCTTCCGTTGCCTCAGACCAGCATTGCACGACCTTCATAACTGGATTCTCCCGCTTCAGTTTCTGCTTATATGCCGGGAGAAGGAGCACCGTCTTGTGGTTTGATTTTCCCAAGTGCGATAGGGGCATGGATTGGTAGGTGCTCTTGATGTTTGTGTAGCAGTGGTCAAGGATGTTGGGGTCCTTGGTGGGACAGGAGATGTGCTGGTGGAATTTTGGCAGTACACTCTTGAGGCTGGCATGGTTGAAGACTCCGGTCTGTGTGACCTGTGCAAAGTTGCTGAAAGTGTGAAGCATTAGCAGGAAATATCTGTTTGTAAAGTGGCCCTACTCTAACTACGTCAATTCCCCAGGGGCAGACAGTGCCTCAGGCAACTCCCTCCACAGCCCAAGCGTGTTTCTTTATTGATACCTTTGGTAAACCCAGTGCAGATCAGGCAGGTCCAAGACTACAGCACTCTCTGCTCCCAGGCAATCAACATAGTCTCTGGAGGACTAGGTTGAAACAGCTCTACACAAACACGTTTCTCTTCCATAATGTGCGTATGTGCACAAAGAGGAAGTAGCAATAAATGTGTGGATGATGGGAAGCTGTTACATGAAAGAAAATGTGAAGTTTTAAACAACTGAACTGAAATGCGAATTTATTGAAAGAAAAAACATGACATTGCTTCCATTATTTTTGAGGACAATAGCACGTGTTGAGTGTGAGAGCCAACAGAAGGGAGCATAGTTAAATATACGGTTCTGATTACAGGAGACGCTTGTGCAGCAAGGAAGGGAAGGACTGATAATGCTGGGTGAAAGGTATGGCATCGCAAGCTGTTCAGAGCAAGAGAGGCTTTAAGAAGAGTTACGGTCCCACTGAGGTCATCACAATTTTTCTCGCATTACAGTCAGGTTCTTGATGGGTTGGGTGCTCCGGATCCGTGGAACACATATAGGCCACCAACACTTAAAAATAGTGCAACACTATTTTATTAAGTTAGAAACTGTTGAACATACTTTCATTGTGGGTTAACACGATGTTAGATTAAACTGAAGACCTATGCCTGTCCTAACCAGTCTATGCACTCAGCACATGGTGAGGATCTGTGCTGTAAGCTGTAAGCTCTGTCCTTGTAGGAGGCTCCATCCCGAATGAGCGGGAACTCTGATGCCCTCTGTCTGTATAGTGAGTGTGCTCTAACTGGTGATTGGCTGCGGTGTTGTGTGTGTTGATTGGTCTTGCTGTGTGTCCATCAGTGTGTGTGTATCTGCACCATGATATGCTGGTGTATATCATGACATCACCCCTTTTATAAAAGAATGTATGTGTGTGGCAATAAATAATGTATGGTGAGAATGTTCCTAACTACGTGTGGGGTGCGAAGACATATTTACAGGACTACGTACATGAGAACTAAGCTGTTTACATGGGAAGATGCCTGGTGCAGAGAAGCAGTATGCAACAAGAATAACGAGATCAACACTATATACAAACCAAGGAAACGATCAAACAAAGCAACGAAACAATTCAGAGAGTCTATAAGTCCGCAAAGTTCATAGATTAAGTCCCTGAGGTGGGCGACAAATTCTGGTTGACCGCCTCAAGGGTGGGTCGAGAGACGTCGGTTCAGGAGCGGGCTGGACTGCGTCAGAGTCAGGGGGAGGCAGAGTGACAGGGAGCTCTGCATAGTCCGTGGCAGGGTCAGCAGGAGGGTGAGGCGACAGTGGAGGATCAGGTGGCGACGTGGAACGAGACGAAGGGCGCGTCGATTGTGGCGCAGAATAGAGCCATCCTGTAGGCGAACCAGGAATGAGCGGGGGGCCACCTGCCGATGGGGGGCCATCTGTCATCTGGAGCCAGGGCAGGGAGATCAGGTGCACGGGAGTCATGAGCCGCCTTGTGCTGTGCACGAGACAGCTGCATCCGGCGAAGGACCGGAACGTGGTCGAGGTCTGGGACAAGGATGGACGGCACCGTTGTCCTCAGGGTACGACCCATGAGTAACTGGGCTGGCGACAGGCCAGTGGACAGCGGGCGGAGCGATAGGCCAGCAAGGCAAGGTGGAAATCAGACCCAGAATCGGCAGCCTTGCATAGGAGCCATTTGACAATATGTACTCCCTTCTCCGCTTTGCCGTTGGCTTGGGGGTACAGGAGACTGGATGTCACATGGACAAAATTGTACTGCCTGGCAAAGTTGGACCATTCCTGGCTGGCGAAGCAGGGGCTATTGTCCGACATAACCGTGAGCGGGATGCCGTGTCGAGCAAATGTTTCTTTACATGCACGAATGAGGGCAGAAGAGGTGATGTCGTGCAACCGTATCACCTCCGAGTAATTCGCAAAGTAGTCCACGATCAAGACATAGTCTCTACCCAGTGCGTGGAACAGGTCGATGCCCACCTTGGTCCATGGTGAGGTGACCAACTCATGGGGTTGCAGGGTATCACGTGGTTGGACCGGCTGGAAGCGCTGACAAGTGGGGCAGTTGAGCACTGTGTTGGCTATGTCCTCATTAATGCCGGGCCAGTACACTGCCTCTCGGACCCATCGGCGGCACTTTTCCACGCCAAGGTGGCCCTCGTGTAGTTGTTCCAGGACAAGTTGGCGCATGCTATGCGGGATGACAATGTGGTCCAGTTTTAGAAGAACCCCGTCTACTACCGCCAGATCATCTCTGATATTATAGAACTGAGGGCATTGGCCCTTGAGCCACCCGTCCGTTATGTGACAGATGACACGCTGTAGCAAGGGGTCAGCCGCCGTCTCGTGGCGAATTTGGACGAGGCGTTCATCCGAGGCAGATAGATTGGAGGCCGCGAATGCCACATGGGCGTCAACTTGGCAGACAAATCCCGCTGGGTCACATGGAGTGTTGACTGCCCTGGAGAGAGTGTCAGCAATGACGAGGTCTTTGCCTGGGGTGTATACCAGCTGGAAGTCATATCGCCAGAGCTTGAGAAGAATACGCTGGAGGTGAGGCGTCATATCGTTCAAGTCTTTCTGTATTATATTGACCAGCGGGCGATGGTCGGTCTCGATGGTGAATTGAGGAAGTCCGTAGACATAATCGTGAAACTTAACCACACCGGTCAGAAGGCCCAGGCACTCCTTTTCGAGTAGCGCTGCTCCGTGGGGGTCATCGCACGTGACGCATATGCAACGGGGGCCCATGATGAGGCCTCATCGCGTTGAAGGAGCACTGCCCCAATGCCGGATTGACTGGCACCGGTCGAAATTTTGGTCTCCTTTGCTGGATCAAAGAAAGCTAAGACCGGGGCCGTGGTCAGTTTTGCTTTGAGTTCTCTCCATTCGCGCTCGTGGGCAGGGAGCCACTGGAAGTCTGTCGTCTTCCTGACCAGGTTCCTGAGAGCCGTGGTATGAGAGGCGAGGTTAGGGATAGATTTCCCTAAAAAACTGACCATGCCCAGAAATCGGAGGACCGCCTTCTTGTCCTCTGGTGTTTTCATAGCTGTGATGGCAGCTACCTTGTCCGCATCCGGCTGCACACCCAATTGGGAGATGTGGTCCCCGAGGAACTTGATTTCCGTCTGACCAAAACAGCATTTGGCCCTGTTGAGGCGGAGGCCATGCTCATGTATACGTCTGAATATGCGCTGGAGGCGACTGACATGCTCCTGCGGGGTGGTGGACCAAATGATTATGTCATTGACATAGACGCAAACACCTTCAATACCTTCCATCATTTGTTCCATAATCCTATGGAACACTTCTGATGCAGATATGATCCCGAAGGGCATCCTGTTGTAACAATACCTGCCAAAGGGGGTATTAAATGTGCAAAGTTTCCTGCTGGATTTATCGAGCTGGATGTGCCAGAATCCTTTTGAGGCGTCGAGTTTGGTGAAGAGCTTGGCGCGAGCCATCTCACATGTGAGCTCTTCGCGCTTGGGAATTGGATAATGCTCCCTCATGATATTGCGATTTAGATCCTTGGGATCAATGCAAAGTCTCAATTCGCCGGAAGGCTTTTTTAAACATACCATGGAACTGACCCAGTCGGTTGGTTCCGTGACTTTGGAAATCACTTCTTGGTTCTGGAGGTCCTGCAGCTGCTGCTTGAGGCGGTCCTTAAGGGGTGCTGGGACCCTGCGAGGTGCGTGCACCACAGGCGTGGCATTCGGTTTTAGTAAAATCTTGTAGGTGTACGGGAGCGTGCCCATGCCCTCGACGATGTCGAGGTACTTGTTGATAATGGCGTCGAGCTGCACCCTGAAGTCGGTGTCCTGAAAGGCAGACGCGTCAGCAGGAGAGAGAGAGTGAACTCTCTGAACTAGGTTCAACAGCTTGCATGCCTGCACGCCAAGCAGAGAGGCTTTCGAGGAGCCCATGATTTCAAAGGGAAGGATGGCTTTGCGTGACCTGTCCGTCACTTCGAGCTGACACGAGCCGCTGGCAACAATGGCATTGCCATTATAATCTAATAGCTGGCAGGCTGATGGGAGGATGGCTGGTTTGACACAAAGGCTTTGGAGGTCAGACCGCGCAATGAGATTGGCGGAGGCACCAGTGTCCAGGCGGCATCGTATTTGGGACCGGTTGACCGTAAGGGTGGCACACCACTCATCGTCTGGATCGATGCTGTATACCGATAGGGGCTGGATTCTTTGCTTCCGGGACACCCTGTTTTTTGTAACGATACCGATTCGAAAAGGTGCCTTCGGGTCCTTGGTGTCAATATCGGGTAGTAGGTCCACATTGGACTCGGTGACCGTGGGTTGAATGGCCCGGACATTCCTGTGAGGCTGGCCAGAGCGATACGAATTGGCAGGCCGAGCTGATCTGCATAAAGCAGCATAGTGGCCAGGTTTGCCACATCTCAGGCATTGTCGGGATTTGGCAGGGCATTGCCGCTTTAAGTGGGCGGAGCCACAGCTGCCGCATGTTGTAGCGTCAGTACGTTCGCTGCGCCACCGTGCATGCACGTGGTGCGCGCCTGCGCAGTACATTCGTCGACGTCGGCGTCCCCTCGTTCGGTGGGCACAAGCGCGGGAGTTCGCGAAAAGCGCGCGAAATGGCCGCCCTCATCCAGGCTGAGGCCCTGGAGTTGCTCGATTGCTTGGACCCGTTCTGCCTCGTGGGGGCCTTGCCGCGCCGTTTCAGCCGCATCGATGTGGGAATACCGACTGGTGGCGTGTTCGTGTAGCACGCAGGTCTCGATGGCGGTCGCTAGGGTGAGCTGCTTTACCTTGAGGAGCTGCTGGCGTAGGGGGTCCGACTGAACATCGAAAACAATCTGGTCGTGTATCATGGACTCAAAGGTGGGCCCATAATTACAGGACTGCGCAAGGATGCGGAGGTGGGTGAGAAAGGACGGGAAAGGTTCATCCTTACCCTGCAAACGCTGTTGGAATACATTGCGCTCAAAACTTTCATTCACCTCTATGTTGCAGTGAGTGTCAAACTTGAGGAGGACCGTATTGAATTTTGATTTATCTTCATCATCAGCAAAGGTGAGAGAATTGAAAATGTGGATGGCATGTTCCCTGGCCGTGGATAGGAAGAGAGCGATCTTCTTGGTGTCCGAGGCATCTTCCCGGTCTGTGGTTTCCAGGTAGAGCTGGAAGCGTTGTTTGAATATCTTCCAGTTGGCCCCTAGGTTACCGGTGATGCGGAGCGGCGGCGGCGGGCAGACACTGTCCATTTTGCAGGATGACTGTACGCTGGTGGAAGGCAGATCACTTGCAGGTAGGTCTAAGAAGTTCTAATATCACTCAACTCCTGGTATCATGATGTGTTGGGTGCTCTGGATCCGTGGAACACATACAGGCCACCAACACTTAAAATAGTGCAACACTATTTTATTAAGTTAGAAACTGTTGAACATACTTTCACTGTGGGTTAACATGATGTTAGATTAAAATAAAGACCTATGCTTGTCCGAACCAGTCTCTGCACTCAGCACATGGTGAGGATCTGTGCTGTAAGCTGTAAGCTCTGTCTTGTAGGAGGTTGCATCCCGAATGAGCGGGAACTCTGATGCCCTCTGTCTATACAGTGAGTGTGCTCTAACTCGTGATTGGCTGCGGTGTTGTGTGTGTTGATTGGTCTTGCTGTGTGTCCATCAGTGTGTGTGTATCTGCACCATGATATACTGGTGTATATTATGACAGTTCTGACACTTCAGGCATTGGCCTGCTTGTTTCATGGCTGTTAACTTACTTAGTGGGAGAGGCCTCATGGTGCCGAGGAACCGGGTTCGATCCCAGCCCTGGGTCACTGTCCGTGTGGAGTTTGCACATTCTCCCTATGTCAGCGTGGGCCTCACCTCCACAACCCAAAGATATGCAGGATTTGTGGATTGGCAGCGTTAATTTGTCCCTTAATTAAAAAAAACTTTTAATAAAAACTTATTTAGTGGGGCAACTGCTTGTCAGTGAAGGAAAGGCAATTCTTTTCCTGGTTCTTGATTCTTAAAGTGCCAAGATAATATGCAAAAACGAAGTTAGCCTTGACCTGCATCAGTGCGGTCCAGAAACTCACTTTGCCCATGTACCAAGCTGCAAAATCTACGTCCCCTCTGGGCGCATTTAATAAATGGCAGGACTATTAGATTTTGCACCCAATCAAAGAATGAGCTGCTTGCAAGCACCACAATTAGTACTGGGCAACTCACCAATCAAATTTAAAAGATGCCTTATCGCAAAGTCGATTGGACTTCTTAACATCTTGGAGTGGGTGCGTGCAGCTGTTCCCCCAACACCCACTGGCCATCTGACATAGGTTGCAGTTCAAAATCAGAGAAGAAACTTTCCACCTCCAACATAATCAACCTGACACGACATAGGAACAGAGTGGAGCTAATCTTGGTCTCTCACTGGCAAAGTTGGCAGGAGGTGGGTGGAACAAACAAAGGCAATGGTTGCCCAGAGGACTTGGCAGAATAAAACCATTGCTAATTAGCAAGACTGAGATGGCTGCCTGGCAAAGCGGTCTCCCTGCAGGCAACTTTCTGATTAGGAGGCAGAGAATCAAGCATGGCTGCAGGCTGTTAAAAGCTTGCCGCAGCTAAAAGGGAAGACGTGTTTTTGTAGCCAAGACGTAGAAGCAATATTAAGAAACTGGAGAAAGAATTCTGGAAGAATCAGGGGCGTCATTCTCCGACCCCCTGCCGGGTCGGAGAATCGCCGGGGGATTGCGTGAATCCCGCCACCTCTGGTTGCCGAATTCTCCGGCACCGGATATTCAGCGGGGGCGGGAATCGCGCCGCGCCGGTTGGCGGGCCCCCCCTGGCGATTCTCCATCCCGCGATGGGCTGAAGTCCCGCCGCTGTCAACACACGCCAGCTGGCGTGGATTGAACCACCTTTGGGACGGCGGGACATGGCGGCGCGGGCGGGCTCCGGGGTCCTGGGGGGGGGGGCGCGGGGCGATCTGGCCCCGAGGGGTGCCCCCACGGTGGCCTGGCCCGCGATCAGAGCCCACCGATCCGCGGGCGGGCCTGTGCCGTGGGGGCACTCTTTTCCTTCCACCTTCGCCATGGTCTCCACCATGGCGGAGGCGGAAGAGACCGCCTCCACTGCGCATGCGCGGGGATGCTGTGAGCAGCCGCTGACGCTCCCGCGCATGCGTCGCCCAGCTGGCGGGGCACCAAAGGCCTTTGCCGCCCGCTGGCGGGGCGGAAATCAGTCCGGCGCGGTCCTAGCCCCTCAAGGTAAGGGCTCGGCCACTCAAGATGCGGAGACTTCCGCACCTTTGGGGCGGCGCGATGCCGGACTGATTCGCGCTGTTTTTGGTGCCGGTCGGCGGACATCGTGCCGATATCGGAGAATCCCGCCCCAGGAGTTCCAGAAAGGTAACAAAGTTATCAAATACACCCAGGGGACTTTTAGTGGAACAAATTCAGAATAGAAAGAAGTTCTGCTTCCCCTTAGACAGTTGGTTCACGTCAAGCTAAAATAGCGAGCAAATTTGGCTAGAGGTGGCACATCACTGCAAACAATATTACCACCAGGCTGCGGTGCAGAAACAAATAGAATATTCTCACCAGAGTGTTCAGGTAAGATTTACCTTCACACCTCTCATAGTTCAGTTTATGTGCAGCTAAGTGGGATCCTATCTCAGAATTATTAAGCCTTCCCCTTCCCACTGTTGTCCATAATTCAACAGCGAAGATGTGCACCTCCTATCTGCTCAGATGTAAATTCTCAAAAGCTGTTACTGCCCTCACAATAACCTCTCCCAGTGGGCCACACTTAGCCTTTCTTCCTGTCAATGTGTATACCACAGGAAACTGGCTCATATATGGCCAGGGTTGATAGTTCCATCCAGACTACAGGTTCACCCACTTTCTCTTTCCTTCAAGGGTAAACTTACGCACAGCAGGAGGGAGCACAGGAGGATGCCAGAACATTACTCCAACGGAAAAGGCTGCCCTGACTTCATATGAAAAAAACATTTGCAGTTGATAAAGTGATCATATAGGTCTGACACAGAGTTTGGCTGCATTTTACCGGTGTCTGTTTTACTACCTAGCTCTTGTCTCTTGCACATGACAAGCTGGTGTTGCATTGCACCACCACTGCTTCTATTCACAGTTACATAGCTTTGGGCAGCACGGTATTTCCATACTATTGAAAAGGATCCCCAGCTATCCTTTTGTAAAGTTATGTTCAGTTTTTGGAGTGGTTAGCGCTGTTGCATTACAGCTCCAGGGTCCCAGGTCCGATTCCCACTTGGGTCACTCTCTGTGTGGAGTCTGCACGTTCTCCCCGTGTCTGCGTGGGTTTCCTCAGGGCGCTGCAGTTTCCAACCACAAGTCCCAAAAGAGCCGGGATTCTCCGCCGCCGTGATTCTCCGTTGTGCCGACGCCCGGGGAGGGTTTCCCGACGGCGTGGGGCTGCCCCACAATGGGAAACCCTATTGACCGGCTGGCGTAATGGAGAATCCCGCCGGCGGGTCGGGGCAGAAATGTGGCCCCGCGGGGCGGTGAATCCCGGCCCATCCTTGTTAGGTGAATTGGACATTCTGAATTCTCCCTCCGTGTACCCGAGCAGGCGCCGAATTGTGGAGACTAGGGGCTTTTCACAGTAACTTCATTGCTGTGTTAATGTAAGCCTACTTCTGACACTAATAAAGATTATTATTATTGTCCCTCTCCTCTTAAGGCAAATCAAAGGGTTCAGTCACTATCAGACAAACTGATGATGAAAATCCAGATAACTATGCATCTTAATTCACTCTTATTCCGTCAAACAACAGCTTAGAATTTGGTGCTTGTATAACTTTGATTGTGAGTTTGAGGGGCTTCCATTGGGGCATTGACTGAACACAAGTGAGCAGAATCAGTAGAGGTGGTAGGGAAGGTCAAGCGAAAAGCTGAGTGAAAGGTTCTCTCAAGTCTTAACCACGAGGCCACCAGTAAGTCCCTAACTGAAACACAACAGCCCTCTCTATTCCCACATTGTAGCCACTGAAGCAGAATCTCATGAAGACACCAAAGTAAGCAAAATGTCTGTTTGCTCATTCTACCTCCTCCTCTTCTTCTTCCCCCTGCTTTCAGAGTGGGGTTTTGGAAGGATCCCATCAAGGGACAATTGCACGGCAGAAATCCCTCAACTGTTCAGAGCATAGTCAGTTTCCTTAAGGTTCTGAAAGCCTTGTTATTGCAAGAACAAATGTCTCCAAAACTCAATTTAACTTTACAAAAGGACAGCTGGGGACTTTTTTCAATAGGATGGAAATGGCTACAGCAGGATTTGTGTCATTCTTGGTTGAGGGACCAGAGCAAGAGTTTGGTATTAGTCAGACAGTAAGACTTCAAGAAAGCATTCATGACATTACTTGATTTATGAGGTTCTTGCCATAAACTATACATGGCACAAATCCTGAGGTGGCCATTTTTAGATAAGAGCTTTGGCCATCAGCAAATTGGACAAAGATGCAAAATCAGCAATAACTGAGGTTGCCATAGTGGCCGATGATAAGTTTTAATTAAGATGTCCTTATTAAAGCACAGACATCTGCCATGCTGTCCACCTTGGATGGATATGGCCTACTGCTGAGGCATCCTCTCCCCCTCCTCCCTCAACCAGCAGTTTATCCTGCTCTGTGTTGCCTCTGCACAGTCTTCCTGCCATGCTATAAGGAAATGAGGATCCAAACCACCTTACCCATGACTAAGTGGCTTGTACAGAATCTTTGAAATCAGAACAAAGTCCTGTAGCACATAGCGCTGTAGTGTAGCCACCTAAAATGGCTGATTCCCTATTAATTTGGCCAAAACACGATTTAAAATAGCTAACCGAAAAGGCTGATGGGAAAAGCAGGCAACAGGACACAAACGGACAGCTGCAGGCAGATTATCATATTCGGCTCTGGGGAAGTCGGGCCAGATCGATACTCAGGACTATTAACAGCCCATCAACCCAGACATCTGCAGTTATACTCAGGACTATTAGCAGCCCATCAACCCAGACATCTGCAGTTTAATCGGCTATCCCCGGGAACAATTGCAACATATTAGCAATTGAATACCGGGCCAGACCTGTCGGCGCCTGCAGTGACCGAAACAAAGGCAGGTGAACGACCACCCCCCGATCCGGGAATCGCCTCGCAATTGGACGTATCGAATCCAGTGATTGGGAACAAGTCCAATCACTTGGGACTCAGGGTCAAGGGCCGCCCCGAGAGGCGGGAAGCCCCTGGGCCTTATAAAGTGAGGGGCCAAGTTCAGATCTCGCTCTCTCTCCCTTCTTCGCCTGCTCGAGACCTTCGCAAGAACATCAACCAGCAACTGTAAGTTTGAATCCAGCGATCGCTATCCGATAAAGACTCCTAGCCATCGACCTGTATCAGCCTTTTTTGAATCCCGCGGGCCAGATCCGATTCGATAAGCCATTCGTTTCCCTGACCTGGTGGGCTCTTCCTAAAGTTAAGTATTGGCCAGTAGTGATAGGTTTCTATATAGATAGTAGGATTATTGTGTAAACATTACTTGTTGTATATAATAAATGACCGTTGATTTCAATCTTACTAAGCGGTGTGCTGACTTATTAATCATAACTTGAGCTTGAACCATGTGGCGGTATCAGAAAGATACCTGGCGACTTGTGAGCAAAGGTGACATAATCAGAGCTAATAAACAAAGGCTAAAAAGAGCAACATAATTGGCGACTCCGCCGGGACCCGACATAGAAGAGGAAAACCACTCCGAGAGAACCCCAACAATTTGAATAGAATCCAATCGGAAACAAAAACAAAAAACCACAAGTGTTCAAGCGGTTCTGGTTAATAATTCACAATTCGGAAGTGTGTGTATGCATGCGTAACTAACAGGGTTATAAAGTAAAACTGATAGATTTTGTTGCGTCAAAACTGTCGGAAGTCTGTATTTTCGGAAATTAGCGCAAGCCGTACCCGCATCTACGACACCACCTTAGCCCCCTGTTCCAAATTTGAACGTAACGAGCAGATAAGAGAGATAGCCATGCAGGCAATGCAGGCAATGCAACGCCTCATGAACTCCGAAGAATTTGCGGTCGCACCGATCAGCAGCGTTAGAGTGGGACAGTGTCCCATTTGGGAAGTGGAAATTCGCAAATTTCTGCAGGGCAAAGGATGGCCCGTGTGGAGCGGTTTCTGTAATAATGACGACTCAGGTCCCGGAAGTATAGGGCATACTTGGTGGGAGAACCTGAGTGAGATCCATAAAAAGAGCTTAGCAAAAGCAAGCCGATGGCAATCGTGTCCTGCATGGCACAATTGCGAGGCACAGAGGAGGTCGTCAGGACGCTCCGAAAAGAAATAGAAGGCATACATCGTATGAGTAAAATCGATGTATGTGAGATGGAAAAGGAAAACCTGGAATTGAAAAGGCAGTTAAAAGCCAAGGACGAGGAGGTGGCTGACGCCAAACGGGGTCACCAGTCTTGTCTGGCGCATTTAAGCAGTTTTCAATCCCAGTATGAGAAGGCTTATCAGGACACGCAGCATGCCGTCCTGGGTAAGAAAGAGACGGAGAAGCAGGTGGAGACACTACAGAAACAATGTAGTGATCTCAAGGCAGCCTTGAGAGCGCTCCACGCTGCAACCACGGAACAAAGGCAGAGCACCTTAGACCATGCGAAGTGCAGAAAGCAAATTGCAGACCTGCAATCACTGCTTTCTGTCCAAAAGGGATTCCAAGACACCTTTGGGGAAAGTTTAGGCCAGGAAGACGGCCCTGATTGGGAAGAACTGCAAGAGACAGCGCAGCGATATGTTCAGGCAGCATGTGCGCAGGGAAAACCCCAAAGGAGGAAAGCACCCCCACCCCCCACACAGCAGGTAATACAGGCTCCCATGAACCCTGTAACAACTCACCGCACCGCCACAGCAAACGAGGCGGAAGTCTTATATTCCACCCCCTTCACAGTGACCCAATTACCTGACGCGTGTGCTAAAATCGCACCGTTCCTCCCCGCATCAGACCCACACCATTTCTTTGCCACCGTCAAACACCAGGCGGCCATGTACGGCCTGGATGAAAAAGAGCAGGTAAAGCTCACGGTCCTCAGCTTAGACCCATCGGTCGCAGCAGCCCTTCCCGACCCACAGAATGTAGGAGGAGGCACCCTTGCAGAAATGCATACCGCGATCCTGGATGCGATCGGGTACAACCGGGGCGACCCCGTAGACGGTCTAAATAAATGCAGACAGAAAAAGTCTGAACACCCCACAGCGTTCGCAGGACGCTTGTGGATTCACTTTGAAGCTGTTTTCGGCAACGTAGACCGTGCCCATTTGTCTGCAGACAATATGGCCAAATGGACCCGCACCCTTATCTCCCATGCCACGGAAGCAGGACAGAATGCCTGTAGTAATTATGAACCCTCGGAGGAGGCTCATAATGAGAAGTGGGTGGTCAAAAGATTGTCCCGCGTTTGGGAACAAGCGGCTCACGGTAAACCCGCAGCTAGAACCCCTGAGGAAACCCAAGCCGCCGCAGACGTGCAGGCAGTAAGAACCACTCTCCACAACCCCACCTGGGTAAACGAGGGAAAGAGCAGCCCCCCAGCAAAACCGCAAGAGTGCTACAATTGCGGACAGTTGGGACATTTTGCTAAAGAATGCAAGGTCCCTAAAAAACCACAGGGAGCCCATCAGACCGGCACTCTCAATAAGAAAAAGGCAGAGCCCATACAGAGCGTTAGCGCCCAGTCCGATCAGACAGACGTGACCGGAACGGACTGATGGTGTACAGGCTCCCCCAGCTGGGTCTGCGATACCCTTTGGGATAGGTCAGGACGACCCGTAGTCGCAGCAAAGGTTAGGGGACAGCCGATCGAGCTTCTCTGGGACACAGGAGGGTCCCGCACAACCTTAAATTCCTCCACCCTTGGTAAGGACACATGGCCCTCCACAGCCACTATCACCCTCAGCGGCTTCACAGGCCACTCACAGCAGGGACATATCACAACCCCTGTACCCATCCAGATCGGAACCATTAATACAAAGCACCCCGTAGTGTTAGTCGACCTGCCCCCAACAGCAGAGCACATTTTAGGGATCGACTTCATGAATTCTCATCACCTCTCTTTCAATCCAGTCAACCAGTGTGTCTGGAAGATGGCAAAATCCGCTAGAGCCCCGCTACGCTCAATATAGGGGATTATATGAACAAAATTAGCGCAGTAGGCGAGTTTTGGTTCAACCCCACCACACTCAGCACGGCCCGACAGGTTAGGGCAGTCCTGCAAAAGAACAGGGCAGCATTCGCAACCCACAAACACGACTGTGGACGGATAACCGGTTCCGTACAAATAACCGGACCGGACCCTAGACCCCAAAAACAGTACGGATTTCCCCTAGAAGCAGAGGGAGAAATCCTAAAGGTCATAGAAAGCTTATTAGAGCAGGGCGTCCTAAGATCGATAGCCTCAACTAATAATGCCCCAATTTGGCCAGTAAGGAAACCCGACGGATCATGGCGCTTGACCATTGATTATCGGGAACTCAATAAAGTCACCCCCGCAGCAGCCCCCACCGTTGCAACAAGGCCCGAGACCATGCTCAAACAGGGACTCCATGCCCGATATTTCACGGTTTTGGACGTCAGTAATGGGTTCTGGTCCATTCCATTGGCAAAGGCGTGCCAGTATAAATTTGCCTTCACTTTCAGAGCGCAGCAGTACACGTGGACATGCCTGCCACAAGGCTTCCACAACTCCCCCTCCATTTTCCACCGACAGCTGGCAAATGGACTAGCAAAGTTTTCTCGCCCCGAATGCCTGGTACAGTACGTAGACGATCTACTACTGCAGAAAGACACAAAGGAAAAGCACATTGAGCTTCTGTCCGAACTCCTGGAATTATTACATTCCATTGGCTTTAAAGTCAACCCCAAAAAGGCCCAGATATTGGAAGAAAAGGTGATATATTTGGGTACAATTATCACACATGGCAAACGCGAGATCGAGCACAAAAGAATTGACTCGATCGCTAAATTGCCCCTTCCCCAGAACGTTTCAGCCCTCCGGTCGTTTTTAGGACTCGTTGGCTACTGCCCAAACCACATTGACGGTTTCGCCAGCAAGGCAGCGCCCCTCTCCGACCTCCTAAAGAAAGGAGCCCCCTGGGAATGGCAATCATTAAAACAGGCGCTCATAGCCGCCCCCGCACTACAGGTTCCTGACCCACTTTCCCCTTACGCAATAGAGGTAGCAACCACAGACCGCACCCTTTCAGCCGTGCTCCTGCAGGAACGGCACGACCAGTTAAGACCCGTAGCTTATGCCTCCCGGATTTTAGATGCTGTGTAGCAGGGATTCTCAGCCTGTGAGAGGCACCTGCTCGCAGTTTTCTGGGCAGTCCAGTACTTTTCATACATTACCGGACTGAACCCCATCACCATCTTGACCGAGTACACCCCCACCCAACTTTTACTAGACGGACGACTTAAAGACGGTACCGTCAGCCAAATTCGCGCTGCTAGGTGGACCCTTCTCTGACAAGGACGGGACATCACAGTCAAACGGACCAAAACACACACATACTTAGCGGACAATCTACAGTACCCCGGAACCCCCCATGAGTGTGAAATCATCTCGCCCCACCATAATACAGGCCCCTTTATAGCCAGAACACCCCCCAGAAAACTAGCCACTCCATCTCAGATCCCTCCTCACCCGGACACGTGTGACCCCATTAGGACTTATGTGGATGGATCTTCCACAATCCTGGATGGGCAACGCATAACAGGTTGTGGGATTTATGTGGAGGACGCGCAGGGACGCGCCCTCGAAGAAATCGCATTAAAATTGCCCGGACACTTAGGCGCGCAGGCAGCAGAGCTTGCGGCCATCGCTTACATTGTCGAGCACCCAGATTCCTTCCCCAGCCCAGCAGACATATATTCAGACAGTCTATACGTATGCAACAGCCTCACTGAATTTCTGCCCCTCTGGGAAACGAGAGGATTTGTTTCCGTGGATGGGAAACCCCTCCCCTCAGCCCCATTACTCCGCCATATTCTGGAAAAAGCCAAGAACAGGACTTTTGGCATTATAAAAGTCCGCAGCCACCATCGTTCCTCCCCCCCTGGAAATGTAAAAGCTGACGCGCTGGCTAAGGCAGGATCCAGGCATGGGTATTTAAGGAAGCCCCCCGAGAGCGCCCCAGTGAGTGCGCCAGTGAGTGCAGTTCAGGTCGCGCAGACTAGGATCGAAGATCTAGTAGAGGCCTAGAAGCAGGACAGCGCTCTCACTGAAATCGTGAAAGGGACGTTTCCAGCCTCATACGAGAGGTACAGAAATACAATAACCACACATGACGGTGTGGTGCTAAAGGACACCCTTTACGTAGTTCCTGAGCAGGATAGGAATCAAATGATCTGTTTATTCCATGATGGTCATGGACACCAGGGAATCGAACCCACCGCAGCCCAACTCAAACAGCTTTGTTGGTGGCCTAATCTCAAAGAGGATGTATCCCATTAGATTGAGAATTGCCTCATCTGCGCTCATAACAACCCAGATCGATATGCCAAAAAGGCACATCTCAGCCACACCTGACCCGTTAACGGCCCCTGGACTAACCTCCAGATCGATTTCATAGGTCCATTGCCCCCTTGCAGGAATGGCGATAAATATGTTCTGGTGGTCATAGACACTTTTACAAAGTGGGTGGAAGCATTTCCAGCCCGCACCAACACCACGAAAACCACAGCCAAGATCCTAACCCACCATATTTTTACAAGATAGGGACTCCCCCGCAGTATTGAGTCGGACCAAGGTTCTCACTTTACGGGACGGGTCATGCAGAACGTCCTCACGATATTTGGCATAACCCAAAAATTTCACATTGCGTACCACCTTCAGTCGAGTGGTATAGTGGAGCGCATGAATCGGACCCTAAAAACCACCCTCCGAAAAATGGTCCAGCAGAACAACACCACCTGGGATTCGGTCCTCCCCTTTGCGCTGATGTTTTTGCGTAACACTGTTTCCACCTCCACAGGTTTCACCCCACACACCCTCATGACTGGACGCCCCATGAAAGGGACAGAGTACTTGTTGGGTTTAGACCTGACCAGCCCTGAAGTTACGGCCCTCACCCATGAGAAAGCCGTTGAACAATTACTCGCAAATGTAAAAACGGCTCAGTTAGCAGCCGCTGTTAAATTGGGCACTAAAGGAGAACAGAGCAAAGCCGGTTTTGATAAGGCAGTACATGCAACGGAGTATAATATAGGACAACAAGTGATGTTGTCTGTGTATAACCCCAGCACATTTCTGTCTCCGAAATACTCAGGTCCGTACTCCATTACAGATAAGGTAAGCCCATCGGTATATAAAATCAAATACCCAAATGGTAAGACTGCATGGTTTCACATAAACCAGTTAAAGGCTTATGGAGCACAGTCAAACCACGCCCACCACGTCATGCTTGACGCAGCAGACCAAACCCTGCCCACAGCCAACGTAACCACACCAACCCCTTCCACGTCCAGCCCAGACACGAACTCGCCCCTGACTCCACCCACAAACTTTACGCTCCGCCCCGGAACGCCCGCAGACTGCAGCAGCACAGACAGCGACTGTGACTCTGACGACAGCCACAGCACGCCTCCCTACTATCCTGGTCCCACACTCAGCAACTCCGACTTCGACTCCAGTGATCCCTTCCTCATCACTTTCTTAAACAAACCACACCACCGACCACCGAACCACACGGACGACCCCGACTTTGTTCCCACCCAACTCGACCCAACTCATTGGCACCGCGACAACTCCTGCAGACTCGTCCACAACGACGAGAGCGACCCCAACTCACACCACGCAGCCCTTTCCGCCCTAATTCGCTCCAGAGTTTGGCACCCGGGAGAAGGTGACGACCTCGGGTCTGACTCCCAAGCCGTCAACCCCTTTGCGACCCTGTTCGCAACAGAGAACTGAGGTGTCCACATGATGATTTAAAGGAGACACTTGGTGAAAAGTGTTGTCCTTCCTGATGGAACCTGCAGGATGTTTTCCGTTGTCTGTATGTTTGTTTAATGTTGTTCGTTCAACAGGAGAATGTTCTCACCGCCACACACCCATTCACCTGAACTTTTAAACTTTTTCTCACTGACACCCACCGCGGCCACACGCCCATTCTGCCGAAACCTCTGAGGACTTGCCTCAGAGGTCCACCGAGACCAGACGCTTGTTAAGCGGAACTAGCTGTTCAGCTGATACTTGTTCGGGTATCAGACGCCCGATCGTAACTGCTCTTCTGATTTGACGGGAGATTCAGAACAGTAACCCCACCATGATGACTACATTTTTGTCCGTTCTTGTCGGTTGCTCAGGCAGTTGAGAAACGGCGTGAGACCCGCCCTGCCTGGGGACCCCCCCGTTGGTCAAAAACGCTCGGGTAGGGCAGATACGGTATTGGTAGCCGTCCTACCTGGGGACTCCATCCAAATCTTACCCGTCGCGGCCCATACGCACCTCATTCGACCTTTTCCTTTCAAAAACAGTTTTATTTATTTAGGCAACCTTTGGGTTGCTGCCACATGCTATTTACATCCAAGAACATTTGGATGATAAACTTAGCACTGGTCCACCATTGGGAAGTGTGCCGTATCCAAACATTTGTTTTGAAAAAAAAATGGGGGAGAAGTCACATATTGTGACCAATTATAAGGGTTTAATTGGCCCCAAGAAGGACAGACACACTAACACACTGGATATTGAACCAAGGTAGTTACAGATACTATGCTTGTTTTACAGAACTTCAGAAGCTCCAGGACCGGAGAAAAACAGAGAACACAGAGAAAGAAAAGAAAGAGGACAGCCATGAGGACTCCTTTCATCGTGCTCAACACTCTTTTTCTGAACATTTGGTTGCGCGGGAACGCGGACCCCATTACTCCAAACCCCCCTGCCGTTAATGTTTCACTGCCCCGCAGTACCGAGGGCCCAGTCACCAGCCACGCTGCATTATCCTGGTGTGCCAAGTTCATAACTTGGTACTCCCTATTGTACGTCATTGAGGCACTGTTAGCATTGTCCATACTCTGCTGTGCAGTACAGACCATGCGCCTCCGCAAGTGGAAAAGGAGAGCGTACCGCGCTCGAACCCTGGTATATCGGATCCGATCCCTGATATTCGGTTATGACCAGACCCCCGACCCCCGCGACCTATCAATAATGAAACATGCACTTGCGTTTTCCTGTAAATAAAAAGAAATGTATGGAAATGTATGATCCTGCGCTTGACTGCCAAGCCAGGAAAGTATATGTGGAATATTATGATTGTTGTTGTATGTTTAGAGAGATAGGATTATGCAATGCTGGATGAGTTGTTTAGGTAAAGTGAGAGGTTCCCAGTTTTATTTTTTTTAGATACATGCCCCTGCCTGACATAGCGCCCTCAAGAATTGTTTAGGCAAATTTTTGTGCATAGCTAGGGTCAGAGTAGTGGCCATGTAGGAGGTGCCCCCCCCCCCCCTCCCATGGTCAGGGAACGAAAAGGAGAACATTTATGGGATCCTTCACGCTTCGCGTTAGGATCACAAGGAGGGTCTGTAGCCACCTAAAATGGCTGATTCCCTATTAATTTGGCCAAAACCCGATTTAAAATGGCTAACCGAAAAGGCTGATGGGAAAAGCAGGCAACAGGACTCAAACGGACAGCTGCAGGCAGAATATCATATTCGGCTCTGGGGAGACCTGTCGGCGCCTGCAGTGGCCGAAACAAAGGCAGGTGAACGACCACTCCCCGATCGGGGAATCGCCTCGCAATTGGACGTATCGAACCCAGTGATTGGGAACAAGTCCAATCACTTGGGACTCAGGGTCAAGGGCCGCCCCGAGAGGCGGAAAGCCCCTGGGCCCTATAAAGTGAGGGGCCAAGTTCAGATCTCGCTCCCTCTCCCTTCTTCGCCTGCTCGAGACCTTCGCAAGAACATTAACCAGCGACTGTAAGTTTGAATCCAGCGATCGCTATCCGATAAAGACTCCTAGCCATCGACCTGTATCAGCCTTTTTGAATCCCGCGGGCCAGATACGATTCGATAAGCCATTCGTTTCCCTGACCTGGTGGGCTCTTCCTAAAGTTAAGTATTGGCTAGTAGTGATAGGTTTCTATATAGATAGTAGGATTATTGTGTAAACATTACTTGTTGTATATAATAAATGACCGTTGATTTCAATCTTACTAAGCGGTGTGCTGACTTATTAATCATAACTTGAGCTTGAACCACGTGGCAGTATCAGAAAGATATCTGGCGACTCGTGAGCAAAGGTGACATAATCAGAGCTAAATAAACTAAGGCTAAAAAGAGCAACAGTAGATTCCAGCGACAATTCTGGAAACCATCCAACACTTCTTGCTCTCGTCCATCAACCATTGGTGGCGCAATCCTGAGGTGGCCATTTTAAATACTATTGAAAATGAATGTCGGTTGTCCGTTGGTAATGCTATTTAGAGCTTTAGGATACATTTTCCTTGCAATAACAAGGGTTTCATAAATGTAAGCAGTTTGAGTGTGCCTATCATCATGATTGTTTTTATGCATTCACAAGAACTAGTCAAATTCAGTCAACAACTAACCTGAAAGTAGTTGATCATATCTTTAAATGGTGTTGGTGGGAAAACGCGCAACTGAACGCCTATTCGGTCGTGCATGTTTAAGAGAGAGTGTTAGTTGTCAAAATCACGGTGCTGGCATCAGCTCAGCCTTGCACTCTGCTGACATCACAATCTGCTTATAATGCACATTTATATTGGATGCGTTCACTGATGTCCTCACCAACATGAGGGGCGTCATTCTCCAACCCCCCGCCGGGTCGGAGAATGGCCGTTGGCCGCCGTGAATCCCGCCCCCGCCCCCGCCGAAGTCTCCGGTACCGGAGATTGGGCGGGGGCGGGAATCGGACCGCGCCGGTTGGCGGGACCCCCCGTTCAATTCTCCGCCCCGGATGGGCCGAAGTCCCGCCCAGAAATTGCGTGTCCCGCCCGCGTAAATCAAAGCTGGTATTTACCGGCGGGACCAGGCGGCGTGGGCGGGCTCCGGGGTCCTGGGGGGGGCGCGGGGCGATCTAACCCCGGGGGGTGCCCCCACGGTGGCCTGGCCCGCGATCGGGGCCCACCGATCCGCGGGCGGGCCTGTGCCGTGGGGGCGCTCTTTCCCTTCCGCCTCCGCCACGGCCTCCACCATGGCGGAGGCGGAAGAGACTCTCCCCACTGCACATGCGCGGGAAACTGTCGCTTCCGTGCATGCGCCGCATTTCCGCGCCAGCTGGCGGGGCACCAAACGCCATTTCCGCCAGCTGGCGGTGCAACAAACGCCATTTCCGCCAGCTGGCGGGGCGGAAATCCCTCCGGCGCCGGCCTAGCCCCTCAATGTTGGGGATCGGCCCCCAAAGATGCGGAGCATTCCGCACCTTTGGGCCGGCGCAATGCCCGTCTGATTGGCGCCGTTTTTGGCGCCAGTCGGCGGACATCGCGCCGTTGGGGGAGAATTTCGCCCAAGATCTGGCACAGCTGGCACCAAAGTCTGCCTGTGTGCCATAGCCATTATCTTGTTGCAAAACGGCACTTGTAGCACTAAACAACATGTGCTACAAACTAAATTCCATGGTCAATACCTTTGACAATGCAGGACACTGAAGTTGTAGTCAACATACAGCCCACAAAGCTCAGAGTTAGAAGTGAGTGCTATCACGAAGCTAACGTGGAATTGGCAATTTAACTTCGATATATAATCACTTAGAATGGGCATCCACCACGTCTAAAAACATCTTGCTCTTAAAGGGCCCGGGTTGCCGACGTGGGCCCAGGTGTCTCGGACGTTCAAGGCCAGAATTATCTCCTGCTGTACTGGTGGTGGCAGATGCTCTTTGACAGGGGCAGGAACTTAATGTATCTGCACTGGCAATTTGCATGCCAGGTCGGTGCTGGAAAGCATAGCTGTAGGCTGCCTGCAGCTAAGCCCAACGTTAGACTCTTTCTAGGCTATGGGGGGTATAGGCTTTTCATCCGTTAATAGACCCGGTAACGGCCTGTGGTCAGTCACTGTGGCTGGAATTATCCGGCCATTCGCTGGCTGTGGGATTATTGGGTCCGACCGGCAGCACACTCCCATCTGTTGGTTTCTCGGCAGCATAGGGTGGGAATTCCCATTGACATGCAGCGGGAATAGATAATCCCGCCACCAGTGCACGGTGTGGCAAATTCTCCATCCTCGCGGTAGCAGGGCGGACTTGCAACGGAGAATCCTGCCCAATGTCAAACCATCGATCATAACATATTGGTGGAATTTCTTCACAGCCTATATCGCCGCTCAGCCCTCCTTCTCAATCTGGGCAAAGTTCTGTAATTTACCACACCGAGGAAGGATTTGAGCTTGTTGACATTTCTGGGTGCAGGGATGTCTTGTATAGCCGTGACCTTTCTTTCCAAGGATACAACCCTGTCAGATCAATGCAAAATCCTAGGTACATCATTACTGAGGCCTAAACTTTGAGGCAGACCCCACGTCCTGAAAGCTCTTTAATACTTCCTCTAGGCTGGCCATGTGTTTTTCTGGGGTGGTGCCGGTGACTAATACGTCATCAAGGTGGACCATCACCCTGGGAATTCCCTGGAGGAGATTTTCCATCATGTGCTGGGAGGTAGTATAGGTTGAAGTGATGCAAAACAGTAGTCCAATGTATTGAAAGAAGCCTTTCTGGGTATTTATTGTGGCAAATCTTGCAAGTCCTTGTCCAACTCAAGTTGCAGGTAGGCATGACTAATCTTGAACAGGTAAGGCCCCTGGTCAGTTGAGCAGAGATGTCCTCGCTTCAGGGAATCGGATACCTATCGATCTGGGCAGCCTGATTTATGGTCAGTTTATACTCCCCACAAATTCTTATCGAATGATTTGGCCTAAGGACAGAGACTATTGGCGCCGCCCACTCTATAAACTGAACCGGTTTGATTATGCCCAGAGTTTCCAATCTCTTTAGCTCTGCTTCAACCTTTTGATGCAATGTGTATGGCACTGGTTTAACTTTGAAGAACTTAGGCGTCGAATCCAGATTAGATTTTGACTTTGATGCCAATTAATTTGGGCCAATTCCTTGAGAAAGGCATCTTCCTACCCCAACATGTTCGAGGATGCCGTTGGATATTTTGAAGAATTCTAGCTAATTGAGTCTTATCTTCTGTAACCCAGTCTCTTCCCATCAGATTGGGACTATATCCTTCACGACAACCAAAGGCAGATTGGCCTCCTGCCCTTTGTAGGCCACTGGTGTATTGGTGGTTCCAAGGATTTTCAAAATTTCCCTGACTTTACGGAAAGCTTGGCTGTAGTTCTCTTCAAGTTTAGAGACATGGGCGGAATTCTCCCCCCCCACGCCGGGTGGGAGAATCGCCCGGGCGCCGCACGAGTCCCGCCTCGCGTCCCGACGCCTGCACACGATTCTCCCAACCCCCCCAAACCGGCGCGGTGCGAATCACGGCTGGCTGCTGGGAGAATCGGTGCTTGCCGTTGGTAATGGGCGAGCGGCGATTCTCCGGCCCGGATGGGCCGAGCGGCCTACCCAACACGACAGGTTCCTGCCGGCGCCATATACGCCTGGTCGCTGCCGGCAGGAACAGCGCGGAAACGCTGGGGGGGGGGGGGGGCGGCCTGTGGGGGGGCCAGGGGGGTTCCTGCACCGAGGGGGGGGGCTCAAAAGGGGTCTGACCCGCGATCGGTGCCCACCGACCGGTGGGCCGGCCTCTCTGAAGGAGGACCTCCTTTCCTCCGCTGACCCGCAAGATCGATCCACCATCTTCTTGCGGGGCAGCCGCGGGGAGAACGGCAACCCCGCATGCGCGGGTTGGCGCCGGCTAATCCGCGCATGCGCGGGTGACGTCATTTACGCAGCGCCGGTCGCATCATTTACACGGCGGCGCTTTTACGCGGTGCCAAGGCCCGGTGCACGTAAATGACGCGGTGCCGCTCCTAGCCCCCCAGGGGTGGGAGAATAGGGGGCTGGGAACGGCCTCCGACGCTGGAGTGAAACACTCCGGTTTTCACTCCGGCGTCGGGACTTAGTCTCCCGATGGGAGAATTGTGCCCATGGGGTGGGATTCTCCGACCCCCCGCTGCCGCTCCGATGCCGGCTGCCGAATTCTCCGGCGCCGTTTTTTTGGCGGGGGCGGGGATTGCGCCGCGCCGGTTGGGGGCCATTGGCAGTGGCCCCCCCAGTGATTCTCCGGGCCCCGATGGGTCGAGCAGCCGCCCATTTTCAGCCAGTCCCGCCAGCGTAGATTAGACAAGATCCATACCGACGCGACCTGGCTCTGAGGGCGGCCTGCGGGGTCCTCAGGGGGGTGCAGGGGGATCCGGCCCCGGGGGGGGGGGGGCATGGTGGCCTGGCCTGTGATCAGGGCCCACCGATCTGTGGCGGGCCTGTGCCATGGGGGCACTCTTTCCCTCCGCGCCGGCCTGTGTAAAGCTCTGAGATGACCGGCACGGAGAAGAATCCCCCTGCGCATGAGCTGGGATCACGCCAGCGGTTCTGCGCATGCGCCAGAACACACTGGCGCTCACATGCATGTGCCAACTCGCGCCGGCCGGCGGAGGCCCTTCGGCGCCAGTTGGCGCGGCGCCAACCACTCCAGCGCCGGCCTAGCTCCCAGAAGTGCGGAGGATTCCGCAACTTCCGGGCGGCCCGTGCCGGAGTGGTTCACGCCACTCTTTGGCACCGGTACCGCCCGCCTGTCGGTTGGGGGAGAATCCCGGCCCGAGTTCCTGCACAAAGAAAATGGAAAGTGTGCTCCCCAATATGGTCACCGAAGACGTAGTGTCGACTTCCATTTTAAGGGGTTTACCGTTTACCCTTCGGACAATTTCAATAATTGTCAACAACCGATACATTGCATGCCCTTCTTTGTGGTGTGGTTTTGACCATCTATTAAGTTATAGCTGTAGATCTTTTTTGTCTTTTATTCATTCATAGGATGTGTTCGTCGCTGGTCGGGCCAGCATTTATTGCCCATCCCCGAGGGCATTTAAGAGTCAACCACATTTCTGTGGTTTTGCCGTCACATGTAGGCCAGACCAGGTGAGGATGACAGATTTCCTTCCCTAAAGGACATTAGTGAACCAGATCGTTTTTTACAACAGTCGACAATGGTTTCATGGTCAGCATTGGACTTATAATTCCAGAATTTTATTAAATTCAAATTTCACGATCTGCCACGGTGGGATTCAAACCTGGGTCCCCAGAGGATTCATTACATTGGGTCTCTGGATTACCAGTCCAGTGACAATATCATTACGCCTTGCTTTCTAGACATCTGTCTGAGGCAGCAGGTGTAAGGGACAGGCGAGTGAAAAAGCAGTAATTATTCCACTGTTTCTGCCTGGACAGCTCTTTAACTTCCTGGCAGGGGTGACTGATGGGGAGCTGGGCAGGTCTATGCTATGGGGTTCCCTATTATGTAGGGTTCTCTGATATGGGGATGTTTCTTATGGGAGGTTCTCTGCTATTGGTGGAGTTTCTCTGCTATGGAGGGGGATCACTTATATGGGGTGGGTTCATATGTGAGGTGCTCCCTGTCATGGAGGTTCTTGCTATGGAGGGTTTCCTGTTATGGGGGGGTCTCTGGTGGGGGTGTATCTGATGGGGGTCTCTGGTGAGGGTCTCTGATAGGGGTCTCTGGTCACAGAAGCATAGAATCCCTACAGTGCAGAAATGATTCCTTTGGCTCATCGATTCTGCATCGACTCTCTGAAAGGGGCCGGTTTTGCTCAGTAGGCTTGATAGCTGGTTTGTAATGCAGAACAAGGCCAGCAGCACGGGTTCAATTCCTGTACCGGCGTACCCGAACAGGCGCCGGAATGTGGCAACTTTTCACAGTAACTTCATACTTGTGACAATAAAAGATTATTATTATTACTCAGGTCCACTCCCTGACCACCCTGCCCTATCAAGAAACCCCATAATCTAACCTGCACATTCCTGGATACTAAGGGGTAATTTAGAATGGCCAATCCACCTAACCTGCACATCTTTGGACTGTGGGAAGAAACCGGAGCACCCGGAGGAAACCCACGCAGACACAAGGAGAACATGCAAACTCACAGAGACAGAGACACAAGGTCAGAATTGGACATGGATCCATGGTGCTGTGAGGCAGCAGTGCTATCACTGTGCCACCTATGAAGGGGGTCTCTGGTGGAGGGTTGTGGGGGGGTGGTGTTGGGCTGGAGGATGCCCGACTTGTCGGGTGGAGGCAGGACATTGCATTGCGGGGGCGCCAGCCATCGGATTTCGCTATCGGGCCACCTGCTTAAAATGGCGGTTTGATAGTGTGCTTTGTGATGGAATCCCTTGCCATGCTTAAATGTGCACAGCGGGGAACACTGAATTGCTTCTGGGAGCCTCGCCCAGCACCAGCTCGAAACAGAAGCGATTCAGCCCCGGCGGGAGAACTTCCCGAACAGAGAAACCTGCCCAAGATCCTGAATAGTCTTGACAAGGTGGACGTGGAAAGAATGGTTCCTCTTATGGCTGAGTCCAGTGTCATGACATTCAGATAAACATCATGGTGCAAACACACATACACACTGATGGACAGATCAACGGACCAATCAATACGCATGCAACATCACAGCCAATCACACGCAAGAGCAAACACACT
This sequence comes from Scyliorhinus torazame, assembly GCF_047496885.1. Lineage (NCBI taxonomy): Eukaryota > Metazoa > Chordata > Chondrichthyes > Carcharhiniformes > Scyliorhinidae > Scyliorhinus > Scyliorhinus torazame. The sequence continues at coordinate 93,385,848 of NC_092709.1, forward strand.
ATAAAACGGGGAACACGACACTTCCGATTCATTCCAGCAGGAGACAGCTCAGGGCACAGAGCTCACAGCAAGCCACTCAGACATCCACCATGTGCTGAGCGCCTCTCCAAGATAGTGTTAGATCCATGATCTTATCATGTGGTGAAGCAAGCTCGAGCATTGAATGGCCTACTTCTGTGCCTGTTTCATATGTTCGTATGTAAAGCAGCGCAGTGAATAAATAACCAACATTGCCTGAGGGATAAGAAGTCTTTCTCACTCAGGGATTGATGTAAAATTCCACTATTCTCCAGTAAATATGAAGCTGTTAGTGGAATCTATTATTTGCTGTTCAATCAAACACTAAGCATATTAACCCTAGTCCCAACAGATACTGCAAAATTTAAAGAGGTAGGTAGAACAAAGAGAGCTAAATTGCACCATCCCTATGGGATACAGCTGTATCATACTTCAAAGATTGCGATGCTTATTACGCATCTTCTATAAGCAGAATTTATGCGGGAGGAATAATGCAGGTCACGTCCATTTTGAAATTAGAACGTTCCAAAGCCATTTTCAAAGATTGGAACATTATATATAATTCTGTTTAGGTCAATCTTCTCTATAATGCTTGCATAATTTGCATAATAATTTGTTTTGCCTTGCTTCCTCAGTTTCTGTGAGTAAGATTGTTCAGTATTTTAATTATTCATCACACATTATTCATCACACATCACACAGGGCCCTGGAGAGTAATCAGGGGTCCTGGAGCTTCTCCAGTTTCTGGGCCCCTTATTCGCCACACCCCCTCTTTAACCCTCCATCGCTTCCGTTGAATGACTTCACAATGTACTCTGGGCCCCACAGAGTAGTGCAGCACAGAAGGAGGCCATTCAGCCCATCAAGTCTGCTCCAGTCCTTTTGATGAGAAATCCAGTCAACCCCTATCCGCTCGTTCCTTACAATTGTTTTCTGGAAGTATTTTTCTGGTTTCCTTTTGAACACTAATTTGAATCTGCATCCAACACAACATCAGAGGTGGGTGGGGAATTCCATTCTTTGCGTAAAGGTTTTTCCTTGTGGTTCCTTTGGTCTTTTGCTATATCTAGACCATCCGTTATTGATCCTTCAGCCATTGGAAACAGTTCCTATTTATTCTAGCTAAACCCTTCATAATTTTATGCACCTCCATCAAATCCTTACAGGCTACTTGACTCTCAGGAAAACAACCCCAGTTTCTCTATAATCCCTTATCCCTGGAGCCATCCAGTGAACCTTTTCTGAACCCTCTACAAAGCCTTTGCATCTTTCCGGTGTTCAGACTGGGGAATCACAGTCACAGTGGGGTCAAACAGTTTTATATAGTTGCAACAAACCCTCTTGGCTTTTGCACTCTGCCTCTATTTATAAAGCCCATCGAAAGCACAGGTTTCGGTAAGTTACACTTTACAAACACAGCTTTGTCACAGAATAAATGCATTTTGCATTGAGTGATAAATATTTCCTCATTTTTAAATTGAAACGAACCACATTTACAAATGTCCAGCATTGGGGCATCTGATAGGAGAGCAAACAATTGCAGACACTGGAAATCAGAAATATAAATAGAAAATGCTGGAAAGGTTCAGCAGGCCGTGCAGCATCTGTGGTGAGAGAAACTGAGTCAATGCTTCAGGTCTACGATCTGCATTAGTTCTGATGGAGGATCTCTGACCTCTACTTCTCTCGACACAGAGATGCTGAACATTTCCAACACTTCCTGTATCTATCGGAGAAAAAAACTAACCACTTTCTGTCAGCCCTCCAAAAAGCAATCAGACGTCTTGGGAGCCTTTCATTTCCCCTTCAGCAAGAAACCCAACCGCAGCTGCCTGGGATCTGGTTTGGGCACAGCATTAAATGTGAATTTCAACAAAAAAAAACATATCAATGTCAAAGCAATGAACTGATAATTTAAAAATAATTAATGAATAAAAATGACCATTAGAACGTGCCAAGCAGCATAACTAACTGAGAAAACCTTTTTTGCCTTTTCATTTAAGAAGCAGAGCTCGAGAGACAGACTAGGCCCCAACTCCTGGTCAGCAAGGAAGGGGGAGAGGGTTGGGGCTGTACCAAAGGAGTTGAGATTAGCTAACACCGACGTTGTGTTCAGTTCTAGTCCCACACACTCTGAGCTGGCCGAGGGCGAATGCAAATGAAAATGAGCGTCGGAAGTGAGTTTCCTTTCAACCTGGGAGCATTTCCAGCTCCTGACTCCACTTAAAGCACTGGTAGCTTGGGAATTATTCTACCCGAACGGCACCATTGAACAACAAACTTTGAGAAGAAAATGGCCGATCTTTCTACCTTCATATGGTTTGTAAAGGAACCGGCTTAATTGTTTTTGTTTCTCAGTCTCAAGACATTTACTCTCCTACTTTCTCCAGTATTTTGTCAATACTACCTACACACATCTCCACCATCAGCATTATACAGCGTATAATAAAATATGTTTTAAATATAAATTTAAAGTACCCAATTATTTTTTTCCAATTAAGGGGCAATTTAGTGTGGCCAATACACCTACCCTGCACACCTTTGGGTTCAGATACAGGGAGAATGTGCAAACTGCACACAGACAGTCACCCGGGGCCGGGATTGAACCCAGGTCGTCAGCGCCATAGGCAGTAGTGCTAACCACTATGCCACTGTGCTGCCCATTTTAATCCAACATAATAAAAAAGTCTCCAACTTTAAGAACTAAGTTAAAGTTTGTAAATAACTAATCCCTGATGAAAAAGTTCCTTCCTTTCAATTTCTTCCCATTATTGGAGCCTAATTTATCTACACGTTCTTTGGAAATTCAAGCTGGTTTTTCTCCTTTTCAGCATGTTATAATCCCCATGAGGATGAACCAATTAATCTGCCCATGAACCTTGTGGAGTACGAGCTTCCCCGATGAGGAGCGGGGAACTCTTCAGTGGTATATTGCACTTGGGACATAAATGTCGACCCGGGTAGGAACCATGCGGTTGTGCAGCTGGGACTTGGATTCTGCTTGTACCTAGTTTACTTTGACGATAAACCTTTTTGTTGAACTCTCTTACCAAACTCCTCTGTCACCACTAAACAGCAGATTCAAACTGATCAATTGTTTTCAATTTTGTTCTTCCAACAAATTGGGCTCAAAATGGGGTTTTGTGGCTTTCATAGGTAGAGTGGGATTGCTATTTGTAACCTACCTGCATTTGTGTAGATTGAGGCGGAGGAGGCCATGAAATTTCTATCTACCTATTTCAGCTGCACCATTGTACTGTTGGCCCAAGGAAGTTCCAGTGCTGCATCCTCTTCATCTGAGCTACTTGATGGCTCAGACCTGTTCCTAACTGGGACAGAGGTGTGCACTGGCACTGGTGTGCCTGTTGGGTAGATCTCCCTGGAGGTGGCCAATTAGGATGCCGTGTCCAGGAATTCTGTTGAATCAGGAACAACAGCCAGATTTCGGAATCAGGATGTTCAATGCGGCCTGTCGGTATGGCTGTCTGCCACCTGCACAGAGGGGCAATGCTGCCAGTAAGGCACTGGAACCTGGGGATCAACCTTAATGTTTAAAAACAAGATGCCTGCAAGGCTGTAGGTTGATTTAGATGTCTGTACTGTAACAAGGGTTTTCTGACTTTAAAGCAACACAGGGGGCTGGATTCTCCGTTCCTGAGGCTAAGAGACAAAGCCAACGGAGGATTCAATGCATTTCACGACAGGAAAATCGTTGTGTTACCCTCACCAATTCCAATACCGATGAGGGGCTAGCACCGGCACCGCGTGAAACACCCACGGAACATGCGGAAAACGTAAGGAGAATCGCCGGGTCCCGTGCTGCACATGAGCAAGGCTGACAAACTGTAGCCGCGCGTACGCCACATTCCTCACACGTGAACCGATCGCACCGGCAAATATGGTGCCGGCCATGCCGGACTGCCTACCCACCTACCCCAACCCCACAGCCCACCTCCTGAACACCACCCCCCCCACCACTCACCCCAGCCCTGCCAGAAACCCTCCGGCCAGCAGCACGGATCTCGCCCGAGTGTGGCAGCGTTGGACACTGTCCACACGCCCTCCCTCCACACACCAGGCACCCGACCGCTGAACCACACATGGCTCGTGCCATCGGGAACTCAGCCCATCAGAGGCGGAGCTGGCTAATGGCACTCCAACGGGGTTGTGACTGCGTGCGGTGCGCACCCCGATAACGGTGATTTGGAGGGGGCGGAGCATCACGACCCAGCATCAAACTGCCTCCTGCCCCGATGTTGGCGTCAGTAGCCATTCTCCGCCCCATCACCGTTCCCGATTTCAGGGTCGGGCAACGGAGAAGCCCGCCCAGCGTTTTAAAAAACTAAACTGTTGTTTAGTAACCAGGGGCCCATATTGAGACAGCAAGAGTAGTCAGTTCAGTTGAAAGGAGGTAACCCAGGAGTAAGTAGCTTTCACAAAACCTGCTAGAACAGGCGGGATAATGCACATGGACAGAAAGCTAAACAACAGAAAGTCCTAGAAACCAGGGAATGGGACAGAAGAAAGTTCCAGAAAGACTGTGAAGTCAAAGGAACAAAGTACAGAAATCTGGAAAAAGGATTCTGTTCGTTGAATTCAAGAACAGAGAGAGAGCAAGACTCCCTGTTAAAGGCGGGGCTGCCACGTGCAGCCTGTGAAGCAGTGGTGTCCTGTTGGTGTAGCTGAGTATCAGAGATTGAGTGAAAGCTTCAATGCAAGTGGCAATCCGGGGCAGAGGAATACCAGATGGAGAGGTTGAAACCTTGGAGGTGGATCCTTGGTGAAGGCATCCGAGAGAAAGCATTGCGTGGGAGAAGATTCCAAAGTGCGTTCCTCGAGAGTGGAGTTTGGAAACCCTCGTGTGAAAGTCAGAGTTCCATTGAAATCAATTGGCTCAAGTGCGACAAGCCTCTGTTACGAATTGGTGAGAAATTCACCAAAGTTGAATGTGGTGCCATCTGCCACTTGGTTTCAGAGTGTGTGGTGTCTTACCAGATTTTTCCTATTGGTTTAAATGGACTGTATACTTACTGAGAACATTAGAGTATAAGTTAGATTTTGTAACTTGTGTTACCCTTACAAATCTGTATGTATCTGTAAAATATAGTTGAGGTAAAGAAATATTGAATTATAGTAATTCTTTCCTTGTTTAATTAATGTTTTATTCTTTTGTTAAAGGTTGATCGGCAGTCCTGTGATTCAGTTCAGGAGCTACCATGCATGTGTCAAAACAAAAGAATAAAAGTTAGAATCTATGAAGCCAGGTTCTGTCTTGGGGTGTGACTTGTCCGGTAGTAACATCAGCTGGGACCGTAACAGCATCTCCTTTTGTTTCTATGTCTGTCTGTTCACTATTTTACCTTTTCCAATCTTGCTATAGGGCTGAAGTGTGAAGTTTTTTAAGGCACTGGTGAACACACACATGTTGAACGGTTACATGCGGCATAGACCACTGATGCCACAAAGTCTTACAATCAGGTTTGTCCCACAGATGCCTTGGGGAAGGCTGGTGGGGTTGAATGTAACAAAGGATGCAGAGAGTTCAGGAAAGAGGGAGAGTGCACCACAACTACACAGGGTATCATTTCTCACCGCGATTGGGGGTTTTTCAGTACTCTGGCGGGCACAGAAAGCTGATCGTAGAGATTCAAATATGGAAGGCAGAATTTACTCGTCCTGATGCGGGTCCCAGCGATGGACCCAGAAATTGGTGGCATTGCCGCAAAGGGAGGGTGCCCGACTGTGATTATCTTGGAGTCATCTAATTAATGTGGGAGAGCCCGGGGCCCAGCCAATTGTGCAATGAGGTGAAAGGTAATGGTCAAACTCAACATCAGCTGACGGGGTCAGATGTCCAGGTGCCGTTTTTAAGAGGCGCCCGGACCTGTCTGCAGTGACGATAAGCCAGCAGAATCGGATTTGCAGAAACAGTGACGAACCCTCGTCCTGCAAACAGGCCTCCAGCCTCAATCTGTCCTTTTTCCACACAAAACCAAGCCTCATTACCCAGACCTCCGAGCTTCTGCTTAGCTTCACCCACTTGACCTGGTCTGTGAACAGTGTGGAGCAGGGTGTGGCCAAGTGGCAAATGGTTCAGACCAGACTATGGATGCTCCCAAGGCTCAGCAATGCCCACCTGCTGGTTCTCCTTCAGGCTGCCCAGGAATGACAGGAGGTGTGTTTCCCCACAAATGGCATCAGGAGACCTGTCCCCCTGACCAAGGAAGACTGGATAGAGATTGCAGTGGAGGTTAGCAGACGTGGGGTCATGTGTGCTCACAGATGAAAAGATTGGACAAGCTTTTGTCAACTACTCTCCCTCTCCCTTTAAAACAAATCAACTTCAATACTCATATTTAATAACAGCAGGAACTGAAATCTCAGGAGATTGGTTACCATCTATTTGCATTTACTGGCCTCTATATTAAAGATTTAGGTGACAAAAACAAACGAGAAATAGTTTATTTCTTTGGGAGGAAAGGGAAAAAAACCCTTCATTGCCTTGAACTCTCACTCAATGGGGTTGTGGAGGAATGTTTTGCTGTCTGAGGCTAAAGTTTGAGAAAGACATTTTCTACATTGATTTTGTCAGAAGGTACATGGAGCTCACGCTGCATCTACATTACTGACTGGCAGTTCTACAAAGCTGTCGTGCATCATCTTTATATGGCGGAGCGGTTTCTACAGCTGTCAAATCCACACTGAAAGAACCTCTAAAGTGGAAGCAAGCCTTTTCAAAGACAGAAGCAATGACAACATGGGACAAACCTCAGGTGAACATTTCACCCGCTTAGCTCTCCAGCAGCCAAGGAATCAATTAAGCTATTTTGAATTTATATTGCCATTGAGGTGTTGCTGCAACTTGGGCCTTTGTTAAATAGCTGCATCTGCTGACACCGCAGCTGCAAAGGACACAGTCCCCTCAAATGGGCTCATAGAGGAGCAGTGTCTGTGATATCACTGACAACGACATCTCAGGAAGCTGCCTGCATCAATGATGGTGCAGATTGAACAAAGATAGAAAGAAACACATAACCCAGTCCTGGTTCCCTCCCGTATGCTCCCACTCCATTTGCTGTTCCCTCCTGCTATCCCCTGCTCCCTTCGCCACATCCCCCACTGTCCCTCACTTCTCCCCACTCCCTTTGCCATTCCCATTGCCACTTCCCCTGAACCCTTTGCTGCTTTCCCCCCTTGCATCTTTCATCACCCCCCAACCCCAGAGGGACTAGGCGGTGGGCAGCAGGAGGGAGAGGGGGTGGGCAGTGTTGTGGAGCTGGTGGCTAGCGAACAGCCCAGGGCGGTAGGTTTCAGGAAGTGGATAGTGGGTGACAGATACACAATAGTGACATAAGCAGCTGGGGAAATTACACATGCGCCATAGACAGAGTGGGAGCTGGTTTCCTTTTCCTGCTTGGCTGCCGAGGGAGATCTGGTCATCCTACCTCATTTTCATTGTTGATTTGCTGCCAACTGAGGCGGAGCAATTGGCTGCAATCAAATGCTAAGTTCATAAGTTCATAAGATATAGGAGCAGGGGACGGCATATGGTGCAGTGATTAGCACTGGGACTGTGGCGCTGAGGACCCGGGCTCGAATCCCGGCCCTGGGTCACTGTCCGTGTAGTGTTTGCACATTCTCCCCATGTCTGCGTGGGTTTCACCCCTTAATGTGTATTTCTCAATGTTGTTGATGAGTACTCCCGCATCCCATTTGCAATCCCTTGTCCTGATATGTCCTCTGCCACTGTCATCAAGGCCTTTCGCAGCATTTTCTCCCTGTTTGGTTTCCCCGCCTATATACATAGCGATCGGGGCGTCTCTTTTATGAGTGAGGAGCTGCGTCAGTACCTGCTCAGTCAGGGCGTCGCCTCGAGCAGGACTACCAGCTACAACCCCCAGGGGAACGGGCAGGTGGAGAGGGAGAATGCTACGGTCTGGAAGGCCGTCCTTCTTGCCCTACCGTCTAGAAGTCTCCCAGTCTCCCGCTGGCAGGAAGTCCTCCCTGACGCGTTCCACTCCATCCGGTCGCTTCTGTGTACTATCACAAACGAGACCCCTCACAACCATCTATTTATCTTTCACAGGACGTCAATCTTCGGGGTCTAGCTCCCGGCCTGGTTAACGAAACCTGGGCCAGTCCTTCTACGGAAACACGTGAGGAGCCATAAGGCCGATCCCCTGGTCGAGCGGTTTCAGCTTCTCCACGCGAACCCTCAGTACCCGTATGTGGCACACCACGATGGATGACAGGACACAGTCTCCCTCCAGGACCTGGCACCCGCGCGTACCCCTGCGCCCATTATCACCGTGCCCCTCCCAGCCACCTCCCCACCCACTTCCCCACCTACATCTTCACCAACATCTCCCACAGGGTCCTTTAGCCCTGCCTCTGTGTCGTCACCCTATCCGGGACCCTGTTGTGCGAATGATGTGCTCCCAGAGCCAAAGATTTTGACGCCAGTGTCCACGCCGCAGCCGGAGATGAGGCATTCGCAGCGAACAATTCATCCTCCTGTGAGACTGAACTTATGAGTCTCTTTCACCCCCGCTGGACTTATATTTAACAGGGGGTGAATGTGATGAGCCACATATGGCTACGTAAGGCTGTTGTATATATGTTTGACTGTTCTTATTAGTATTGTTATCTCCACTGTTGTATATACTTATTGTTATTGCTGTTCTGTTATTGGTTGTTGCTGTTGTACTGTTGGAATGTTATTATTGGTGCTGCTGTTGGCTCCACCTGTGGCTCCGCCCAGCAGTGGAGGTATAAAGCCTGTTGACCTGGGTCAGCCCTGCAGTGCGGGAGGAGCTACAGGTCGGCACATATTTAGCTTATTAAATCTTCGGTTCACTGCTTCTCAGCGTCTCGGCTGAATTGATGTCTATCAGTGATTGATTGATTAGTTAGTCTGTTTAATTTTTTATTGCCTGGTTTGATTGAGAAAGGGAACACACCAGAAAAACCTGCTGCTCGTCATTGAGTGGTGCAGAGGAATCTTTCATGTCCAGTTCGACGACTGGAATCAGCAGGCGAGGCCTTGATTTTGTGTCTCTCTTGAACGATCTGATTTGAAAGTCTGTGTGGCACATGGCGCAGAATAATATCTAAACAAGAAGTAACGAGGGACTGGTTAGTACTTTGCATTAATCTGGCTCTCATAAATCTGCATATATTAGAATGTTGTATGTGAATTTGACTGTAGTCACAGTAGGTAGCATCTAATTACTATAACATTAATTAACATATAAGTGATCACAATCATTAAATAGCTGTAGTGTATAATAAGATTAAAGCACTGAGCATAAAATCTATACACATATGATTATATTTCGGGAGAAGTGGTGCTGCACGTTAATGATCATTTCATTTCTAGTCCAAGAGATTGACTTGAGGTTAGTTGACAGCTGAGTGGAGGCACAGAGTTGAATCCACCAGGGTGATTGCCTGCTGAATTATTACATGTATTGCTTTATCTTTGTCCACTCTCGTCTTCAAAGAATTCAGTATGGTTGGTCAAGCATGACCTGTGCTCTTCATTATATTCTCAGTTTCTAGATGTTCCTCGATTAAACTTTGGTGTAAAGATTTCAATATATTTCTTGTTACTGACATCAAGTGACTGGTCTATAATTTCTTCGATTTGCTGTATCTCTCTTTCAAATACATCACATTAGTCAATTAAGTTCACAAAAAAACAGGGTGGTAGCAGCTGTCACCATGCAAATGTATTTTATTTTGTGTGCATTGGTAAAGAAAATCATTTTGCAAACTATTATTAAAAAATTCCATACTCACAAAACAGTTGAATTAATTTACATACTGAGCAAGATGCATCCCAAGATTATTATAATTAGCTCACGGTGATCACAGAAGGCTAGGTTTCATTTCTGTGAATATTAAGGTAATAGTTTGTTGATGATTCCCTTGTATTCCTGATGTCCACATCTCTTTAAATCTCACTTCATTCTGTGCCCACTCCTGCACTTTCAAACTCTTTATTGCCCTTCCTTGGTTCTCCATTTATCACAATGCTTTTTTTTGCATGCTCAACATTCCTGTCATGATATTCAAACGCACACATCATGATGGACAGACCAACAGACCAATTAGCACACATAACACGACAGCCAATCACAGACAAGGGCAGACACAGTATAAGACAAGAAACACGACACCTGGTGGACAGTCGATCTGGAGACAAGGACAGGACCTGATAAACAAGACACTCAGAGAGTCACCACGTGCTGAGTACCAAGACAAATCTGTAAATACCAAGTTGGAATAAAACTGCGTTGTACCAATCGCAACCGTGTTGGTTCATCTGTACCTCAGAGCACCCAGCACCACATGATACCAGTGAGTGGATCGATACCTGCCGCCATACCTCAGCATACAGAAATAACCCAGGCAAGATGTACGGGCTCCCGATTCCGCAGCCGCTCCAGTACCACGGCGATCTCTGCGAAAACTGGCAGCGATTCCGGCAAACGGTGGAATTATACCTGGTGGCAGCCGAACTTCAAGACCTGGCCGATGATGTAAAAATTGGGCTTCTCCTCATCCTTGCCAGTGCAAGAGCAGAAGAAATCTTTAACACATTCAAGATCTCCAAGGGGCAAGACAGGTACGACTTCCAGGCAGTCCTGGACAAATTCGGCAAATACTGTGAGGAAAACACGCTCCAATCGGCAAGGAAAGGTAAGAGAAGCGCCAGTACTCACCTCGAGGCCGAAATCCCGGAGGCCGAATTCCCGGAGGCCGAAATCCCGGACCTGAGTGCGATTTGGGTCGAGGTCGGCGGCCACCTTGCTAAAGGGACTACACCAGCGCAGTTGCGCGAGAAGTGCGCAGAACCGGAAGGTTCGTTTGCTCATGCGCAATCAAGAAAACGGCCATCGGTAAAGGAACAGCAATCTGCGCATGCGCAATCGCTTCCTACGTGCTACGTCACGCGCGTCATGACGTCAGAGGCCCCAGACCGCACCAATTTAAAGGGGAATCGTCCCAAATCCAATTTAAAGGGGAAACGTCCCAAATCAAAGAAAAAAATCTTCAAAAGCTGTAAAACAACCTTCCTTCACCTGGAATGACAGCACAATGCCTCAAATTGAACCAGGAACTGAATTTAACCTCCGAAGAACCCTGCAACAAGCAGTTACCTACGCACAAACCGATGATTCCGACCTCAAATACTTCGATACCGATCTTTACATTTTTTCCGGACCTCACGAGCCCAATAACAGCTCCATGGTCCTAGACGACTACGACTCGGACGAACCTTTCGTGTTGCACATTGGCGACCCCCGCATTGAATCCGACGCAAATGCGGATTCACTTTTCAGATCTGAGGATCTTCAACCCAGCAGATGCGACGTCCCAACTCATCGGTGCAGGATGATGCTGCAGCCTGAAATTAAGAGACAGAAAGCGGTACAAGCCCACAGAGAGCGGCCTGCTGCCACACATAGCGTGGTCCACGCCCCGCTCAGGGTTCCCGACCCTACGAGGGAAGCAACGCAAGACTCCAATGCGCAGTCCTTGCAGGAACAAGACCATGAGGGTCTAGCAACTTCCTCTGACCAACTAGCGGCAGATGATGCAAGTCTGCCATGCTCACGTAAACAGCAAGAAGGCCAGAACAGTCTACCACGCTCCACTGCACAGCAGGACGGCCATGACGGTCTATCATACTACAATGAAGGGCACAGCACTGATGACTGTTCAAGCACAAATGAAGACAAGCCAAAGGAATCGCCTCTTCCAAGCCCGAAGAAAAAAGGATTATGCGCTGACCTTCAGGATCATTATAGCTGAAGAGATACTAATAATGCTGCAGTCACAGAAGGATTCTGAGGATTTGCTAAAGAAATTACTTGTATGTCTAACTTGCAAGGAGCAGACTGAAAATTGCCATTGCTTTAGTACGAAAAAAGAACATGGACACGACATTGATCCTCATTTAATGGAAATAACACAACCTGAATCATATCTACAGCAGGGACAACTGTCTCCCTTCAACACAAAACCGCAAGGTCCCAACTTCGGAGACCAGCAGTTAGTCAGTAATGACTCTTCAAACCCTGATGGGAATATTAATCGCATTGAACCTATGCACACTCCACTGATAAATGAGCAGAACATTGGAGCAAGAATGCTGAGGACACCGACATCGAGTAGCCAGATAAAGCACTTAAAACCCGCAGCAGTTTCAAGTGAACCGATTGTGCTTTCCAGTGATGGTGAAGATGCAGATAAGGTCGACCCGATTATCCATTGTACCACATTAACTCCAGAGATTAAGCATTTATGTCTGAGGAGTAGAATGTGGGCAATTGAGAACAGTAAAAGAGAGACGTGACTATGCCAGTCCCAGCAAAATCAGACCCAGAGACTATGAAGGCATGTACATTAGAAAAGGATACATATGAAGTAACTGGGAAGAAAATTGAAACGGACTGTTCTTTGGAAACTAGTACAATGACGAAAGAAACATTGGATCCAACATTTGATGCCCTACATACGGGAGACAAGATGGCGGCCGCGGAGGCCCAGACACCAGCTCCGGACTGGAAACAGGCTTTGAAGAGTCGGCTGGAGGCTGTGGCCTCTCAGAAAGTTTCAAAAGCAACAGGCCAAGAACTAAAGGATAATGAGATGGATCTGTTCACCAAATATTACAGTGAATGGAGAGGAGGCAGGAAAAAGAACAATCAATCTTACAGAAGCATCCCAAGATTTTATTATAGGCTTCCAGCAGAAGGTGAAATTTTGTTACAGAAATTAAGAGAAGAATCCAGGGCAGTATTTCTTCAGAGGAAGAGCAGAGAATTATTGGATAATGAAGAACTACAGAATTTGTGGTTTTTACTCGACAAGCATCAAACCCCTCCTTTGATAGGAGAGGAAGCAATGATACATTATGAAAATCTTCTGGAGGTCAAAGAGAAAGCAGGACAGAAGTGCAAGCAGTTCTTTGCAGCTAAGATTTTTGCAAAACCCCTGCACAATGACCCATATGGAAGGATATCCATAATGCAGTTCTTCAATTATGTCATGCGGAAAGTTTGGCTACATCAAACAAGGATAGGTCTGAGTTTGTATGATGTAGCAGGTCAAGGATATCTTCGTGAATCTGATTTGGAGAATTACATTTTGGAGTTGATTCCCACCTTACCACAGCTTGATAGCTTAGAAAAGTCTTTTTATTCATTCTACGTGTGCACTGCTGTTAGAAAATTTTTCTTCTTCCTTGACCCACTCAGAACAGGCAAGATAAAAATCCAAGATATTTTGGCCTGCAGCTTTTTGGATGATTTGTTAGAGCTCAGAGATGAGGAACTGTCTAAGGAAAGTCAAGAATCAAACTGGTTTTCTGCTCCTTCTGCATTGAGAGTATATGGTCAGTATTTAAATCTAGATAAAGATCACAATGAAATGCTCAGCAAAGAAGAACTATCACGTTATGGCACTGGAACACTTACAGGCATGTGTTTGGATAGGGTTTTTCAGGAATGCCTAACATGTAATGAGGGAAATGAACAAGGTTCTGTAATGTCTGGGGGAAGATTTAAAATTCCAAAGAAGAAAAGCCCAAATGAAGGACAACGGCAAGACAATGACAGTCCACCCACATTGTTTGCACCACCAGATGAAAACTCTGACAACTTATCCACCCCTAGTGAACAGCAAGCAGCTACTGAGGATCTACCCACGGGATGTGAGACGAGTGACGACAGCATCCCACTTCCCATGCAAAAGGTGCAAAGTGACAGACCTCAGCTAGTGCGTACAGAAGCACTCGACGATCACGGTGAGACCACTGGTGACTCCGGTGACACCACACTACTTCCACCCTCAATTGCTCGAACCTCTCCACTAGCCAATATATTCCTGCATGTTCCGACTCCAGAAGTGAAGCTTCAAGAAATCTCAGCTGACTCCAGTGAACCTGCTGAAACTCTGGACGGGGAGCATCACCCGTGGCCAGGCTCGCACCTCAGCCGGTGGTTCTCGACCCACCCTTGAGGCGGTCAACCCGAATTCGTCGCCCACCTACTAGACTGGGCTTGTGAGACTGTTCACACGTCAATGTTTAGCAACTATTGTATTGTAACATGTTACTGTTTTATCGTTCCAGATCATGTTTGACCGGACCACACTTCAAAGTTTTTCTTCTTTTGTTATGGTACAACCTCGTTAGCATGCCACACCTGACATCGCCCCATGTATATAATTACGCCACATGTACATGCTGTAAATATCACGCACACACACCTTTAGCTGCACTCGGGACACATTCATATTTATAACCACGTAGGCACATAATCTTGTAAAAGAAGGGGGGATGTCATGATATTCAAACACACACATCATGATAGACAGACCAACAGACCAATTAGCACACATAACACGACAGCCAATCACAGACAAGGGCAGACACAGTATAAGACAAGAAACACCTGGTGGACAGTCGATCTGGAGACAAGGACAAGGACAGGACCTGACAAACAAGACACTCAGAGAGTCACCACGTGCTGAGTACCAAGACAAATCTGTAAATACCAAGTTGGAATAAAACTGCGTTGTACCAATCGCAACCGTGTTGGTTCATCTGTACCTCAGAGCACCCAACACCACAATTCCCTCATTTTAATGCCTTTGTCCATGGTAAAGTCCATGGCTGGACTTTATCAAGCACAATCAGGCCTTGCTGTCTTTTTCAAAACCATTCATTACTTCAGCATCTTGCTGGAAAGTGAGATAATCTTGAGTCTACATTTTCCATTATCAACCATCTCTTCACGACTCTCTCCGCTGCCCCCTACTCAGTTTCCTCATGAGGTTTATTGACTCTCACTGTCACTAAGACTGAGATCATCCAGTAAGCTGCCTCTGCCACTTTCCCACAAACCTCTCTGTTTCCACACTGCCCTAGCCCTGAACCTGGGTCTTTTTCCACTTTCTGGGGCGACATTCTCCGACCCCCCGCCAGGTCGGAGAATCGCCCGGGGCTGGCGTGAATCCCGCCCCCGTCGGTTGCCGAAGTCTCCGGCACCGGATATTCGGCAGGGGCGGGAATCGCGCCGCGCCGGTTGGTGGGCCCCCCCGCTCGATTCTCCGGCCCGGATGGGCCGAAGTCCCGCCGATAAATTGCCTGTCCTGCCGGCGTAAATTAAATCAGCTACCTTACCGGCGGGACAAGGCAGCGTGGGCGGGCTCCGGGGTCCTGGGGGGGGCGCGCGGTGATCTGGCCCTGGGGGGCGCCCCCACGGTGGCCTGGCCCGCGATCGGGGCCCACCGATCCGCTGGCGGGCCTGTGCCGTGGGGGCACTCTTTCCCTTCCGCCTCCGTCACGGTCTCCACCATGGCGGAGGTGGAAGAGACTCCCACCACTGCGCATGCGTGGGAAACTGTCAGCGGCCGCTGACGCTCCCGCGCATGCGCCGCCCGGAGATGTCATTTCCGCGCCAGCTGGCGGGGCACCAAAGGCCGTTTCCGCCAGCTGGCGGGGCGGAAATTCCTCCGGCGTCGGCCTAGCCCCTCAATGTTGGGGCTCGGCCCCCAAAGATGCGGAGCATTCCACACCTTTGGGGCGGCGCGATGCCCGTCTGATTGGCACCGTTCTGGGCGCCAGTCGGCGGACATCGCGCCGTTTCCGGAGAATTATGCCCTCTATCATTCTCCTCATGCTCCCTCCAAGCTCATCTTATCCAGAAGACCCATTTGTTGCTCCTTTGACTCCATTCTCACTAATTCATTGGCCACCCAAATTCCCTTCCTGATCCTCAGGCTAAGCAACATTGTAAACGGTTCCCTCTCCCCTGGTGGAGCAGGCTCAAAGGGCCAAGTGGCCTATTCCAGCTCCTGATGAATTCGTTCGTATGTAAGTTTCCATGCATTGGAAAGGTGTATGAGGCAGGCCCATGAGTCCCTCATTGACATCCGACTCTAGCAGGTGAGACTGACAAGCCCTATGGTCAGAGCTCCAACCCACAGAGCGTCTAAATCTCCTCGCAAGAACAACTCATCCATGATTGTCAACGAGCCACTCCTTGCTTGTGCCCCAGCCATAGAGAGGTCAATACTCCACTTCACCTGTGCAAGCTTTCAAATTATTTTGCAAGCGTGCACACAGCTTGTGTTGGCCAGAGTGTGGCCCTAATTCTAATCATGACTGCATTCTCATTGAGATAACATTTTCTACGCTGGTGAATGGTGCAGGGAATGATGCGAGGATGCACTCTCTGAGGCTTCTGTCATAATGGTGCCTCCATTAGTGGAGACACACACACACTGATGGTCATGCAGTGGGACCAATCAGCATACACAACACCGCAGCCAATCACCAGTGAGAGCACACGCAATATAAAGACAGGGGACAGAGAGTTTCCGCTCATTCTAGTAGCAGCCAGCTAGGAGGACAGAGCTCACAGCCTGCAACACAGACATTCACCATGTGCTGAGTGCATCACCTGGTTAGGACTAGGCAAGGGTCAACACTTAAATCTGGTATTGCATTTACCCACAGTTCAAGTATGTTAATATAGTTAACCTTATAATAAAATAAAGTTGCTCCACTTCAAGTGTTGGTGAGCTGTTTGTGATCCAGAACACCCAACACATCAGCTTCAACACCCTCTTCCTGCGGATTCCTGTGGACGATGGAGCAAGTCATCTTCCTGGAATGTGAGGACCTGCATTAGAGAAAAACTTCCCATCCCTCTCTAATATGTGTCTCCTTCCTGCCCAGTGGTTAACACCAGGCTCAAGGCCTACTCACTCTCTTCTCACTGCACTTCCGCTTCACCGCCTGCCCAGCTGCCCTGCTTTCCAGCCAACTCCACTGCCTCCTCTGCTGGTGTGAGCGATTAAATTTCAGACACTTGTCCACCCTGTTCCCAGCTATTGTGTGCCATTATTTCCTGCAGACAGACGGGGAAATGTGCCGCCACAACTGACAACTGACCCCTTTATCAGAATGTCAGCGTGGGTCTCCACGTGTCTGCGCGGGTTTCCTCCGGGTACTCTGGTTTCCTCCCACAGTTCAAAGATGTGCAGGTTAGGTGGAGTGGCCATGCTAAATTGCCCTTAATGTCCAAAGATGTGTAGGTTAGGTTTTGTGGTTACCGGGATAGGGCAGGGGAGCGGCTCGAGTTAGAGTGCTCTTTCAGTGGATCGGTGCTGACTTGACAGGCCAAAAGACTTCCTTCTGTACTGTAGGATGTCTATGATAAATTCCTCTGACAGATACTAAGGCCTGCAGGTTGTTCTGTCCATACATCTGGTCTCATAACAATTGTATATCGCTGAACCTGCTTTGTGGACCCATTCTGCCCTCACACGTTCTCACCTCCCCTCCTCCCATCCAACAAACACTCTCTCACCAGAGGCCACCAATGTCCATATGACCTTTCCTCCTCAGGATTGCGGATTTTCAGCCCCGTGATGCTTTGGAGATGCATTAGCACTTTAGCTGTAATGAGTTTCGTCTCAGCAACATGACGTGGAGGTGTGGGTGGACTGAGTCAGCCAGGTCTCACATGATGAAAGAAGACCTTTGATAATATGTAAGTGCCTTGTAAGGAAATCCAAATCCTTTCCAATAAACTGAGTGGAATGAGGCGCCTCCTAACGCAGTGGTTAGCACTGTTGCTTCACAGCTCCAGGGTCCCAGGTTCGATTCCCGGTTTGGGTCACTGTCTGCGCGGAGTCTGCATGTTCTCCCCGTGTCTGTGTGGGTTTCCTCCGGGTGCTCCGGTTTCCTCCCACAAGTCCCGAAAGACGTGCTGTTAGGTAATTTGGACATTCTGAATTCTCTCTCCGTGTACCCGAACAAGCTCCGGAGTGTGGAGACTAGGGGCTTTTCACAGTAACTTCATTGCAGTGTTAATGTAAACCTACTTGTGACAATAATAAAGATTATTTTTATTATTATTATTATATTCTGATAAGTTTTTGCTCATTCAGTCTTTCTGTTGGAATTTTTGCCTGGCACGGCACTTGCTTTATCTAACCGCAGAGTAGGGAAACACTGGAGACCATTGCTTCATTATAAAATCTCAGTCCTTTGGTTTTGGTACAATTTCGAATGAAAGAAATATGACAGAGAAGCGTTTTACAATATGATGATACAAGAGGATCAA
This sequence comes from Scyliorhinus torazame, assembly GCF_047496885.1. NCBI lineage: Eukaryota > Metazoa > Chordata > Chondrichthyes > Carcharhiniformes > Scyliorhinidae > Scyliorhinus > Scyliorhinus torazame. The sequence continues at coordinate 93,404,015 of NC_092709.1, forward strand.
ATTGCTAACAGTGTTTTCTGGGCTTAGAGATGCTGAACAAATTGGCTTGAGAGCAACTAATGACTGCAATATACCTGATATTTAGAAGTTGTTAGTGCGATACATTTTTAAATCTTCAAAAGAATTTGACAGCTTGTCAGAATGTAGAGTTTGAGTGAGTGGGTAGCAATGAAGGAAGTTACTGTTATTTGACAAAAATGAATCATTATTATCTGATGGATCATTTATTGGATTTACCCTTCCCTTCACAATGACTAAACAATTCCACCTCCGTAAAATTGTCAGCAACCCCACCCCCCCGTCCTTGTTTCCCAGTCCCTTTGAAGATCAGGCTCTGACTTTTAGCCCCCCCACCAGGGATCAATGCTGGGGTCTCAATTTTTTGCGATCAATGCTGGGGTCTCAATTTTTTGCGATTTTCTTTTATTCTTCCACAGGACATGGGTGGCGCTGCAGCATTTAGACCAGCATTAATTGCCAATCCCTAATTGTCCTTGAGAAGATGGTGGTGAGTCGCCTTCTTAAACTGTCGCAGTCCATGTCATGTAGGTACACCCTCTATGCCGTTAGGTAGCGAGTTCCAGGATTTTGATCCAGCGACAGTGAAAGAACCATAATAATCTTTATTGTCACAAGTCGGCTGGCATTAACACTGCAATGAAGTTACTGTGAAAAGCCCCCAGTCGCCACATTCCGGCGCCTGTTCGAATACACTGAGGAAGAATTCAGAATATCCAACTCACCTAACAGCACGTCTTTCGGGACTTGTGGGAGGAAACCGGAGGACCCGGAGGAAACCCACGCAGACACGGGAAGAACGTGCAGACTCCACACAGACAGTGACCCAAGCCGGGAATCAAACCTGGAACCCTGGAGCTGTGAAGGAACAGTGCTACCCACTGTTCTACTGTGCTGCCTCTGCTGGATGGCGTGTGGCTTGAAGGGGACATGCAGGTGGTGATGTTCGTGGGCAGCACGGTAGCATAGTGTGCCGCAATGGCCTCAAGGCTACAAGTTGCCCACCACTGGCCTGGATCAAGGATACCTCACCCTCAAATGGCCTAGTTCTGATTTTAAGATTATTTTGGAAAGCATTTCTTCACATAAAGAACAGTGGATAATCTGGAATTCTCTCTCCCAAAATGCTGTCGAATCTACGTCAATTGAAAATTTTGAATTTGAAATTGAACTTTTGTCATCAAGGGGTATTGTCAGGAAGTAGTAATGGAATGCAACGTAAAGAATTGGGTAAAAAAGAAACTGTTGCATTTTAGGTATACTGAGGACTTGTGAGATACAGATTAATCTGGTAGCAGTCCAAAGACGTGCAGGTTAGGTGGATTGGCCATGCTAAATTACCCGTAGTGTCCATAAGGGTTGGGAGGGGTTATTGGTTTGCGGGGATAAGGTGGAAGTGAGGGATTAATGTGGGTCGGTGCAGACTCGATGGGCCGAATGGCCTCCTTCTGCACTGTATGTTCTATGTTCTATGTTCTATGTTCAGGGTGAAGTAGACACTTTGTTAAGCAAAGTGCAGACTAGCTGTCTGGGGACCTAGATCACAGCCACACCCAGTTTCAAAGCAGAGCTATGTCACGGAATCAATCTCTGGGGCAGAAATGAAAGCAGCAGGGGTCTGTTTGTGTCAGACCCCCATGACCTCTACTCGAAATTAGAAGAAAGCCTTCCCAAAAGAAAATTATAGGTCCTGTGTGGTAATTATTTGCTGGATTTGGCTCATAGTGTTAAAACCTATTGGATGGTGGTTTGGGGAAGGTGTATTCTCTGAGTTTAGAAAATTAGATAGGTTTGGATTGGGGATAATTTAAGTATACATCCTGGGTAATCATTATTATAGTTAATTGTAAATGTTGCCTTTTTTAACGTTTAATAAAAGTTGCGCTGTTTGAGTAACTTACAAGACTGACCCCCTTTGCTCAGTGGGCTTCACCTCTTTTCTCAAGTTTTTTTCCAAATCGCAAAAATAAGTAGGTAAGAGCCAGCCTTTCAGGTTTTCCTCTGGGATTTGGGATGCTCTCGCATTGAACATCAGTGGGATACATATCAGCATCAAAGGTATGACCGGTCCTGGAACCAAGGGATGTGGATAAAATTGAACTACAAATCAGTCATGATCTAACTGAGTGGGAGAACAGACTCCAAGTATAACTATCCAAATCAAATATCTCTACATACAAAACCTGAACAAAAAGGGTACTGGTGGATTGACTGGTAACTGTCTGATCAGAGAATGGTTACAACACAGAGGGAGGCCACTCATTTCTTCACGTTTGCAGCATTCCTCTGTCATGATATTCAAACACACACATCATGATAGATAGACCAACAGACCAATTAGCACACATAACACGACAGCCAATCACAGACAAGAGCAAACAGAGTATAAGACAAGAAACACAATACCTGGTGGACAGTCCATCTGGAGACAAGGACAAGGACAGGACCTGATTAACAAGAGACTCACACAGTCACCACGTGCTGAGTAACAAGACAGATCTGTAAATAACAAGTTGGAATAAAACTGTGTTGTACCAATCGCAGCCGTGTTGGTTCATCTGTACATCAGAGCACCCAACACCACATGATACCAGTGAGTGGATCGATACCTACCGGCAAATCTGCCATCCTGAGCCATGGACACCCACAACAAACCGCAGCTGTTGCAAGTCGCTGGGAACCTGGGCACCAATTGGAAGCTCTTCAAGCAGCGATTTGAACTCTTCATGCGAGCCAACGAAAAACAGGGTGCCTCGGATGAAACAAAGATTGCCATGTTCCTTACTACCGCAGGTCAGCACGCCATCGATGTAAACAACTCCTTGGTGTTCGCGGAAGGCGAGAACAAATCTAAATATGACACGGGCCTCCTCAAGCTCGACCAGCACTTCAACGTTGAGGTCAATGATAGCTTTGAGAGGTATATCTTTCAGCAACGCCTGCAAGGTAAGGATGAGCTCTTTCAACCCTTTCTGACGCACCTCCGCATACTCGCGCAGTCCTGCAGTTACGGCAACACCTCAGAGTCCATGATCCGGGACCAGATCGTTTTTGGCGTTGCCTCCAGTGGCCTACGCCAGCAGCTTCTTAAAATTAAAGGACTGACCTTAGCATCTGCAGTGGGAGCCTGTGTCCTGCATGAAAATGCGACCAGCCGCTTTGCCCAATTTCAGGCGACCGAATCGGCACGGAGGGGGTCCCAAGCGATCAAATCGGCAAGCCAGGGCGCCCACGAGGCTGAACGCATCCAGGCAATCGAGTTTCTCCCGGCCCACGGCCCGGACGAGGGCGGCCACTTTGTGCGCTTTTCGAGGTCTCCCGCGTTTTTGCGCGCCAAAACCAACGGCAACATCGAGGGACGCACTGCGCAGGCGCGCCCGACGCAAGACCGAATTGCGCATGCGCAGTGGAGTAACGAATGCCATGACATCATGACGTGCGGCAACTGTGGAGCTGCACACTTAAAAGGGCAATGTCCTGCATAAAACCGACAATGCCTACGCTGTGGCAGGATGGGCCACTGCGCTGCCTACTGTCGAGCGGTTCAACCGATGGATCCTCCACGTCTCCGACAACCTCGCAGACATGTGCGAACCATCCAGCCTCTACATCAGGCCATCCAACCCAATGACACAGATGACCAAGACGCCTTCCGGGTTGCGGTCATTGATGTGAACCGGGTCAACACCATCAATCCGGCCGATGAATGGAGTGCCACCCTGACGGTCAACCGATCGCCGATCACTTTCCGCCTGGACACTGGCGCATCCGCCAACCTCATAGCATGGTCAGCATTCTATGCCATGAAGGTCAGACCACCTATCCAGCCATCCCGGTGCAAGATGGTCGACTACAACGGGAACGTTATGCCGGCCATGGGATCCTGCCAGCTCCAGGTGACACACAGAACACACACGGCCACACTCTCGTTCGAAATAGTTGGCTCATCGAAGGACTCCTTGCTGGGCCCACAGGCATGTAAGGCTCTCCACCTTGTACAACAAATTCTGTCTCTCTCTCCAGATGACACATCTGACTTCCCGGATGCTGAGTTCAACGCACAGCTCCAATTGCTCCTCGCCCACAACCAGGAGGCATTAAAAGGCATGGGAACACTGCCATACACATACCGAATTCGCCTCAAACCGGACGCCATCCCGGTCGTTCACGCACCTCGCAGGGTTCCTGCGCCACTTAAAGACAGCCTCAAGCTGCAGCTGCAGGATCTCCAGGACCAAGGGGTCCTATCCAGGGTCACGGAGCCCACGCCATGGGTCAGCTCCATGGTGTGTGTCAAGAAGCTCTCTGGCGAGCTCCGCATTTGTATAGACCCCAAAGACCTTAATAATAACATTGTGCGGGAACATTATCCCATACCTAAACGGGAGGAGATCACCAGTGAAATGGCCCAAGCTAAGATATTCACAAAATTGGATGCTTCTAAAGGGTTTTGGCAGATCCAACTGGACCCGTCCAGCCAAAAGCTATGCACCTTTAACACCCCTTTCGGCAGATTTTGCTACAACCGGATGCCATTTGGCATCATCTCGGCATCCGAGGTCTTCCACAGAATCATGGAGCAGATGATGGAAGGCATCGAAGGGGTGCGCGTATATGTGGACGATGTCATCATCTGGTCCACCACACCGCAGTAGCACATGCATCGTCTCCAACGTGTTTTTGCCCGCATACGGGAAAACGGCCTGCGCCTCAACTGAGCCAAGTGCGTCTTTGGCCAGACCGAATTGAAGTTCCTGGGGGACCACATCTCCTGGTCAGGGGTCCGTCCGGATGCAGACAAGGTGAGCACCATCACAGCCATGCCGCGGCCGGCCGACAAGAAGGCTGTCCTACGATTCCTTGGCATGGTCAACTTCCTAGGGAAATTCATTCCCAACCTTGCCTCCCACACAACGGCTCTGCGCCATCTCATCAAAAAATCTACAGAGTTCCAGTGGCAACATACGCACCAGCTGGAATGGGAGAAGCCCAAACACAAACTTGCCACGGCACCAGTGTTGGCGTTCTTCGACACGTCTCGTCCCACCAAAATCTCAACTGATGCCAGCCAATCCGGCATTGGAGCTGTGCTCCTGCAGAGGGATGACACGTCGTCATGGGCCCCGGTTGCCTATGCATCACGGGCTATGACCCGCACAGAGCAGCGCTACGCGCAAATCGAAAAAGAATGCCTGGGCTTGCTAACTGGTTTGGACAAGTTCCACGATTATGTATATGGTCTTCCACGATTCACGGTCGAAACTGACCACCGCCCCCTGGTCAACATAATAAACAAGGACCTGAATGACATGACCCCTCGCCTCCAGCGCATCCTACTTAAACTCAGGAGGTATGACTTCCAACTGGTCTACACTCCAGGGAAGGACGTCATCGTGGCGGATGCCCTATCCAGAGCAGTGAGCACGCCGCTAGATGCGGAGGGGTTCGTATGTCAGGCCGAGGCACAGGTGGCCTTGACAGCGGCAAATCTGCCGGCTGACGACTCCAGTCTGGCCCGCATACGCCGAGAGACAGCGGCCGACCCCCTTTTACAGCGAGTGATGCGCCACATGACGGGAGGATGGCTCAAAGGGCAGTGCCCGCAGTTCTATAATGTACGGGACGACATAGCCATCATTGATGGGATCCTTCTGAAGCTAGACAAGATTGTCATTCCGCACAGTATGCGCCAGCTGGTTCTCAATCAAATACACAAAGGCCACTTGGGGGTCAAGAAGTGCAGAAGGAGGGCCCGAGAGGCGGTATACTGGCCGGGCATCAGTGACGATATTGCCAACATGGTGCTCAACTGCACAACCTGCCAAAGGTTTCAGCCGGCGCAACCTCCTGAGACGCTTCTGCCCCATGAGCTGGTGACGTCCCCCTGGGCGAAGGTGGGTGTCGACCTATTTCACGTGCTCGGCATGGACTATGTCATAATAGTGGACTACTTCTCCAATTACCCAGACATCATATGCCTACACGATCTGACGTCGTCTGCTGTCATCAGGGCCTGCAAAGACACCTTTGCTCGCCACGGCATTCCGATGACTGTCATTTCGGACAATGGGCCTTGTTTTGCCAGCCATGAATGGTCGTCCTTTGCTGCCTCGTATGGCTTTACACACGTGACGTCCAGCCCTCTGCATCTCCAGTCCAACGGAAAGGCTGGGAAGGGCGTTCACATTGCCAAGCGGCACCTCTGCAAGGCTGCTGCTGCCGGATCGAACTTTCACCTCGCCCTGCTGGCCTATCGCTCGGCCCCACTAGCCACGGGTCTCTCGCCAGCACAGCTGCTGATGGGTCGCACTCTCAGAACCACTGTGCCTTCCATCCTGGCACCAACAACTGACCATGCTCCGGTACTGCATAAGATGCAACTGCAGCGTGATCGCCAGAAGAGATCATACAACACAAAGGCAACTGATCTTCCCCCCCTGGCCCCTGGAGACAAAGTCCGCATTCATCTACCAGAAGGTGGCTGGTCAGCACCGGCTGAAGTTCTCTGACGCTTGGCTCGCCGCTCGTTCCTGGTACGCATGCCGGATGGATCCGTGCGTAGGCGCAATCGGCGAGCCCTTTGCCTACTTCCACGCTCGCAACGGAACCATACACAGACGCCGTGTCCTCCACTGGTTCCTGATAGTGACTTCGTGGAGTTGCCACAGATCATGCCCCTTCTGTCGCTGCCCGTGGCCAGGCTCGCACCTCAGCCGGTGGTTCTCGACCCACCCTTGAGGCGGTCAACCCGAATTCGTCGCACACCTACTAGACTGGACTTATGAGACTGTTCACATGTCAAAGTTTAGCAACTATTGTATTGTAACATGTTACTGTTTTAACATTCCAGATCTCGTTTGACCGGACCACACTTCAAAGTTTTTCTTCTTTTGTTATGGTACAACCTCGTTAGCATGCCACACCTGCCATCACCCCATGTATATAGTTAAGCCCCATGTACATGCTGTAAATATCACGCACACACACCTTTAGCTGCACTCAGGACACATTCATATTCATAACCACGTAGGCACATAATCTTGTAAAAAAGGGGGATGTCATGATATTCAAACACACACATCATGATAGATAGACCAACAGACCAATTAGCACACATAACACGACAGCCAATCACAGACAAGAGCAAACAGAGTATAAGACAAGAAACACAATACCTGGTGGACAGTCCATCTGGAGACAAGGACAAGGACAGGACCTGATTAACAAGAGACTCACACAGTCACCACGTGCTGAGTAACAAGACAGATCTGTAAATAACAAGTTGGAATAAAACTGCGTTGTACCAATCGCAACCGTGTTGGTTCATCTGTACCTCAGAGCACCCAACACCACACCTCTACAAGAGCAATTCAGCTAGTCCCACTCCCCTGCCCTTGACATTCAACCCCACACAATTCATAAAATCTTCAGATAATTATCCAATTTCCTTTTGAAAGACAAAATTGAACCTGCTGCGACAGTACTCTCAGGTAGTAGTTTCCAGATCCTAACCACCAACCCTTAAAAATATATTTACTTGTGTTGCCTTTGATACTTTTAACATCATCGAAGAACTTGAGAAATAGGAGCAGGAGTACGCCTTTTGCCCCTCAAGCCTTCATAGAATTTGTACAGTGCAGAAAGAGGCCATTCGGCCCATTAAGTCTGTACCGACCCTCTGACAGAGCACCTTACCTAGGCCCAATTCCTCACCGTATCCCATTAACCCCACCTAACCTACACACCTTTGGACATTAAGGTGCAATTTAGCGTGGCCGGTCCATCTAACCATCTATAAACTATGGGACGAAACCGGAGCACCTGGAGGAAACCCACGCAGACACGGGGAGAATAATAATAATAATCTTTATGGTCACAAGTAGGCTTATTTAACACTGCAATGAAGTAGAATGTGCAAACTCCACACAGACTGTCATCCAAGGTCGGAATTGAACCCGGGTGCCTGGCGTTGTGAGGCAGCAGTGCTAACCACTGTGCCACCATGCCACCTGCTCTACCCCATTCAACAATTACTTGGCTGATCCGGCTGTGGCCGTCACTTTACTTTCCTGCCTGCACCCCCACCCAACCCCAGTCCCCCATAACCCTTGACCCCCTTGTCAATATATCCCTTTGAATATATTCAATGACACAATCATTGGACAGGGCAGCACGGTAGCACAGTAGCACTGTTGCTTCACAGCTCCAGGGTCCCAGGTTCGATTCCCGGCTTGGGGACCGTCTGTGCGGAGTCTGCACGTTCGCCCCGTGTCTGTGTGGGTTTCCTCCGGGTGCTCCGGTTTCCTCCCACAGTCCAAAGATGTGCAGGTTAGGTGAATTAGCCATGCTAAATTCCCTTAAAAAGATAGGTGGGGTAACTGGGTTATGGGGATAGGGTGGAGGTGGGGGCTTGGGTAGGGTGTTCTTTCCGAGGGTTGGTGCAGATTCGATGGGCCGAATGGCCTCCTTTGCACTGTAAATTCTATGATTCTATGATTTTATGATCTCCACAGCTTGGCTCTCACTCTGGGGCAGAGAATTCCAAGGATTACTGACCCTCTGAGAGATGAAATTCATCATCATCTCTTTCTTTCGTACTCTATGCCTCTATTTAAAAAGCGTAGGATCCTTCTGCTTTTTTAACCATTTTCTCCACTTGCTCTGCTACCTTCAATGATTCATGTACATAGACCCTAATTGTAAGAATGCATAGAACCCAGCTTTCACGAATGAACACATACAAAAGATCTTTGTCTCACTTCAATTTCTTGGAGTTGCCAAATATTTAGATTGAAAACAGATGAATATTGGTTGTAGCAGATCATCAAATTGATAGTTTCATGAGTTGGAGGCGTGTTGGGTGAACCAAGTGTGCGGTACCTGGCTGAGTTCCCACATTATGGCACATCATTATAGTACAGCAAAAATACATATGCGGCTGCAAGATTTAACAGCCTGAAGCAGCTTCATAGGACAGAACAGACTCCACAGGCAGGCATGGAGTGGGTGCCCACCAGGCAGAGCAAGAGAGCTAGGCAGGCGGGGCAGGAATCTTCTGTGACCATTCCCCTGCAAAACAGATATACTGCTTTGGATAATGATGGGGAGTGACCTCTTGGGGAAAGCAGCAACAGCCTAATCTGTTGCACCACGGTTGGTTCTGCTGCAGAAGGGAGGGATAAAAAGTGTGGGAATGCAATAGCTACAGGGGATTCGATTGTAAAGGGAATAGATAGGTATTTCTGTGGCCGCAAACAAGACTCCAGGATGTATGTTGCCTCCCTGGTGCTAGGATCAAGGATGTCTCGGAGTGGTTATAGGATATTCTGGAGGGGGAGGGTGAATAGTCAGTGGCCGTGGTACATGTTGCTACCAATGACATTGGTTAAAAAAGCGATGAGATCCTCAAAGCGGAATGTAGGGAGTTAGGAAGAAAGTTGAGAAGATCTCAGGGTAACTACCAGAGCCACGTGCTAGTCAGAGTAGAAATAGCAGGATGTATCGGATGAATATGTGGCTAAAGAGATGGTGTGAGGGAGAGGCTTTCAGATTCCTAGGGTGCTGGGGACCGTTCTGGGGTAGGTGGGAACAGTACAAACTAGACAGGTAACATCTGGGCAGGACTGGGACTGATGATTGAGGGGGAGTATTTGCTAGAGTGGCTTTTAACTAATTCCGCAGGCGTATGGGACCTATGCAAGGAGTCAGAGAGGGGGAATCAAGGACAAAAACAAAAGACAGAAAGGAGAAAAAGAGAAGTGGTAGGCAGAGAAACCAAGGGCTAGATTCAAACTGGGCAACAGTGAAAAATATTGGGAGCAGGACAAGTGATGTTAGAAAAGGTGAGCCTGGCAGCGCGGTGGCGTAGTGGGTTAGCCCTGCTGCCTCACGGCGCCGAGGTCCCACGTTCAATCCCAGCTCTGGGTCACTGTCCGTGTGGAGTTTCCACATTCTCCCCGTGTTTGCGTGGGTTTCGCCCCACAACCCAAAAATGTGCAGGCTGGTGGATTGGCCACGCTAAATTGCCCTTTAATTGGAAAAAAATAATTGGGTACACTAAATTTATTTTAAAAAAAAGAAAAGAGTAAGCTTGCTGGGAACTCAAACACTGCCTGTAAACGTTTCCACTGGTATGTGAAGAGAAAAAGATTTGTGAAGACAAATGTAGGTCCCTTGCAGTCAGAAACAGGGGAATTTATAATGGGGGTCAAAGAAATGGCTTTTGTTCTGTCATCATAAATGAGGACACAAATAAGATACCAGAAATGTTGGGGAAGGCAGGGTTTAGTGAGAGGGAGGAACTGAAGGAGATCAATATTAGTCGAGAAATGGTGTTGGGAAATTGATGGGATTGAAGACTGATAAATTCCCAAGGCCTGATAATCTATATCCCAGGGTATTTAAGGATGCTCTAGGAATATTGGATGCATTGATGGTTATCTTCCAGGATTCTATAGACTCTGGAACAGTTTCTACAGATTGGAGGGCAGCTAATGTAACCCCACCGTTTAAAAAGGCAGGTAGAGAGAAAACAGGGAATTATAGACCAGTAAGCCTGAGGTCAGTCGTGGCGAAAATTATCAAAGATTTTATTGCATGGCCCTTAGAAACAGTGGATTTATGAAGGGGAAATCATGCTTGACAAATCTACTGGAATTCTTCAAGGAGAGCTGATGATGGGGAGCCAATGGATGTGCTATATTTGGACTTTCAGAAGAGATTAATGTATAAAATTAAAATGCATGGGATTAGAGGTAGTATATTGAGATAGATAGAAAAATAGTTAGCAGACAGGAAACAAAGAGTAGGAATTAACGTGTCCTTTTCCAAATGGCAGGCAGTGACTAATGGGGTACCGCAGGGACCAGTACTGGAACCCCAGCAATTCACAATATATATTAATGATTTAGACGAGGAAACATAATGTAATATCTCCAGATTTTCAGATGACACAAATTTGGGTGTGAGGGTGAGCTGTGAGGAAGATGCAGAGATCCTTCAGTGTGATTTGGACAAGTTGAGTGAGTGAGCAAATGGATGGCAGATGCAGTATAATTTGGACAAATGTGAAGGAATCCACTTTGGCGGCAAAAACAGGAAGGCAGACTATTATCTGAATGGTCACAAATTAAGAGAGTAGAATGTGCAATGTGACCTGAGTGTCCTCGTACGCCAGTTGCTGAAGTTAAGCCTGCAAGTGCAGCAGGCAGCAAAGAAGGCAAATGGTGGACTTCCGGTGGCGGCCTTGGAGTGAGTGGTCCACACAGGGCAGATCCGGCTCAAAGGCATTGGTTTGGGCACTTCATATCCATTAGCGGGATAGCTCCAGCAGAAAAGTGGCGCGGAAGGGGTAGAAGGAGAGGTTCTCTCTAAGACTAGCATGTCTGCTGGTTACCATACCCGGCACAAAACAGTTAAAAACCTGGCTATGGAATTGGTGGGGACCCGTGTGCAGCAACAATTGCGAGAGTGGTGGAGGGGGGAAGGGTGGTCATCAGTGGAAAAGCCCCAGATGGAGCAGTTGATGTTTGTCATCAAGGAGGAATTCTGCTAGCAAAGGAAGGAGATACATGGTGACTGGTCGAAAACCTTTGAGGGAGCCGGAGCACCTCTGCGAGGATTGATGGACCGGGTAGAAAAGTGTCTCGAGGTGCAAGGGGCGATGATACTCGAGGTGGAGAAGGTAGTATTCGACCAGGGCGATCCTTGGAGGGGTAGGTGGGGATCCTGGGGATCTATGTTCTATGTTCTATCTATGCAAGTCGCTGTGGGTTAAGGTTGAGGAGCAGGAGAACACGTCCAGGCGGCAGAATCTGTAAATTGTGGGTCTGCCAGAGGATGTGGAAGGAAAGAGTGCCGTAAGGTTTGTGCCGAGGATGCTGGCCGGCTGGTGGAGGAGAAGGTGCTAGACAAGGCCCCAGAGGTGGACCAGGCCCACAGGTCCTTAAGGCAGAAGCCGAAGGCGGGAGAGCCACCACGGGCGGTGATTGTGCTTTGCACAAGTTCATGGAGAAGGACAAGATTCTAAGGTGGGCCAGAAGAGGCGTGACTGTGAATGGAAGATTCCCTACAGTGAAAAAGGAGGCCATTTGGCCCATTGTGTCTATACTGACCCTTGGATAAGAGCATCCTACCTAGGCCCCCACCCTATCTCTGACCCTAGACCCGTAAGCCAGTAACCCCACCTAACCTTTTTGGACACTAAGGTCAATTTAGCATGGCCGTCCACCTAACCTGCAAATCTATGGACTGTGGGAGGAAACTGGAGCACTCGGAGGAAACCCACGCAGACACAGGGAGAAAGTGCAAACTTCACACAGACAGTCACCTGAGGCCAGAATTGAACCCGGGTTCCTGGAGCTGTAGGGCAGCAATGCTAACCTCTGCACCACCGTGCCAATCTGGAAGGGGAATCGTGTCCAAATATATCAGGACATTGCTGCGGAGCTGCCGTTGAGGCTTGTTGGATCCAACAGGGTCAAGGCCATGCTGTAATGAAGGATGATTCGGTTTGGGTTGTTGTAGCCGATGAATCTTTGAGTCACGTTTAAAGGCCGGCAGTATATTTTAAGAAGACAGAAGAGGCCAATGTCTTTATAAGGGACCATAATCTGAGAAGTTGGTGTGAGATGGAGGAGTTACATCCGCAAAGGTTGGATGCTATGGCTGTTTTGTGTTGCCGGAGGGTGGGATTTTTTTCGGGGAGTTATAGGTTTATAAGGAGTGATTACTGCGCCCCCCCCCCCACCCCCTTTTGTGGTGTTTCGTTTTTGGGAAGGAGGTGACTTGTGACTTTGAGTGGTTTTTTTGTTTAATGGGTGAGGAGAATGTGTGTGGGGCCCACTGAATCGCGTTGTCGGCTGGGAAGTGTTCAGGTGCGTAAGTGGCCGATTACACAGACTAAGGAGGGACCGGTGGGAGCGGGGTGAATGGGTGTGCAGGGGGACCTTCGAGCGCGAGTTGCCACAATAGCAAGTAATGCTGGTGAACGGGGGTGAGGTGGGGGAAGAGGTCATGAGAGGTGGCGAGGTTGGGGGATGGGAGAGGTGGGGAAGGGGGTTTGCAACGTGGCAGAGTTGGAGACTGAGCGTGGTCATGGTCGGAGAGGGAGACCATCTTGGATGGGCCCGTTTCAGGGTATTAAATGAGGTAGAACCGGTGGGGGATGATGGCGGATGGTAGAGGTGAATGGAGGCGTATGCCTTCGGTAAGAACATAGAACATAGAACGATACAGCGCAGTACAGGCAGTACGATGTTGCACCGAAACAAAAGCCATCTAACCTACACTATGCCCTTATCATCCATATGCTTATCCAATAAACTTTTAAATGCCCTCAATGTTGGTGAGTTCGCTACTGTTGCAGGTAGGGCATTCCACGGCCTCACCACTCTTTGCGTAAAGAACCTACCTCTGACCTCTGTCCTATATCTATTACCCCTCAGTTTAAAGCTATGTCCCCTCGTGCCAGCCATTTCCATCCGCGGGAGAAGGCTCTCACTGTCCACCCTATCTAACCCCCTGATCATTTTGTATGCCTCTATTAAGTCTCCTCTTAACCTTCTTCTCTCCAACGAAAACAACCTCAAGTCCATCAGCCTTTCCTCATAAGATTTTCCCTCCATACCAGGCAACATCCTGGTAAATCTCCTCTGCACCCGCTCCAAAGCTTCCACGTCCTTCCTATAATGCGGTGACCAGAACTGTACGCAATACTCCAAATGCGGCCGTACCAGAGTTTTGTACAGCTGCAACATGACCTCATGACTCCGGAACTCAATCCCTCGACCAATAAAGGCCAACACTCCATAGGCCTTCTTCACAACCCTATCAACCTGGGTGGCAACTTTCAGGGATCTATGTACATGGACACCTAGATCCCTCTGCTCATCCACACTTCCAAGAACTTTACCATTAGCCAAATATTCTGCATTCCTGTTATTCCTTCCAAAGTGAATCACCACACACTTCTCTACATTAAACTCCATTTGCCACCTCTCAGCCCAGCTCTGCAGCTTATCTATGTCCCTCTGTAACCTGCTACATCCTTCCACACTGTCGACAACACCACCGACTTTAGTGTCGTCTGCAAATTTACTCACCCACCCTTCTGCGCCCTCCTCTAGGTCATTGATAAAAATGACAAACAGCAACGGCCCCAGAACAGATCCTTGTGGTACGCCACTTGTAACTGAATCCATTCTGAACATTTCCCATCAACCACCACCCTCTGTCTTCTTTCAGTTAGCCAATTTCTGATCCACATCTCTAAATCACCCTCAATCCCCAGCCTCCGTATTTTCTGCAATAGCCTACCGTGGGGAACCTTATCAAATGCTTTACTGAAATCCATATACACCACATCAACTGCTCTACCCTCGTCTACCTGTTCAGTCACCTTCTCAAAGAACTCGATAAGGTTTGTGAGGCATGACCTACTCTTCACAAAGCCATGCTGACTATCCCTGATCATATTATTCCTATCTAGATGATTATAAATCTTGTCTCTTATAATCCCCTCCAAGACTTTACCCACTACAGACGTGAGGCTCACCGGTCTATAGTTGCTGGGGTTGTCTCTACTCCCCTTTTTGAACAAAGGGACCACATTTGCTATCCTCCAGTCCTCTGGCACTATTCCTGTAGCCAATGATGACATAAAAATCATAAAACTCTACAACCTAATCTATCACTATTACTAAAAGCCTATACTTAGAGTTGTGAGGTGGAACGTCTGGGGCTAAAGGGGCCAATTAAGAGGTCCTAGGATTTTGCGCACCTCAGGAGTTTAAAAGGAGAGGTGATTTTTCTACAGGAGACGCACCTCCGGGTGAAGGATCAGGTTAGGTTGAGGAAGGAATGGGTGGTATTTTAGTCGGGGTTTGATTCAAAGTCATGGGGGAGTGGCCATTCTTTGAACAAAAGGACGGGGTTTGTGGAGGCCATGGAAATGAGAGACCCAGGAGGAAGATATGTGATAGTGAGTAGGGTGCTGGAGGGGATGCCATGGTACTAGTCAACGTATATTCACCCAATTGGGACCATGCAGCGTTCGTTAATGGGTTAGTGTCAACAATCCTGGACTTGGATACCCACCAGCTGATTGTGGGTGGAGATTATAATTGTGTGATGGAACCAAAGATGGACAGGTCGAGCCCCAGGTCAATGGGAAGGTCGAGGGAGGTGAGGAGTTGGGACGGTTCATGGAACTTTTGGGAATGGTTGCTCCGTGGAGGTTCAGGAACCCTTGGGGGAGGACGTACTCCTTCTTCTCACACGTGTATAAGGTGCACTCTCAAATTTATTTCTTTGTGGTGAGTCAAGCAGTGTTGATGGGGATGATGGGGGCAGAGTATGCGGGAATTGTGATTTTGGATCATGCGCCGTATTGCCTGGAGGTGAGGCCTAGCTCAGGGCAAGTGCAGAGGCCGGAGTCGAGGCTAGATTCGGGTCTTTTGGCAGATAAAGGATTTTGTGAAAAGGTGAGGCTGGTGATTGGGGATTACGTGAGATTAATCAGAACGCGGAGGTGTCGACGGTCAGGTTCTGGGGAGGTTCAGAGGGGAGATTACCTTGTTCAAGATAATCTCCCGGCCAATGCAAGGCAACTCTTTTGGGGTGGCACGGCGGCACAATGGTTAGCACTGCTGCCTCACAGCTCCAGGGTCCCGGGTTCAATTCCAGCCTCGGATGACTGTCCGTGTGGGGTTTACACTTTCTCCCCTTGTCTGCGTGGGTTTCCTCTGGGTGCTCCGGTTTCCTCCCACAAGTACAGGTTAGGCGGATGTGCAGGTTAGGTGGATTGGTCATGCTAGATTACCCTTAGTGTCCAAAAGGTGAGGTGGGGTTACTGGGTTACGGGGATAGGGTGGAGGTGTGGGCTTAAGTGGGATGCTCTTTCCAAGGGCTGGTGGATTGGAGTTTCTGAGGTTGAAGGAAGGGAGGAGGCAGGTGTTGGAGGAGCCGCTGGGCTGAGGGAGATGATTAATAGTATCAGGGGAATGCAGTCAGGGAAGGCCCCAGAATCAGATGGCTTCCCGGCAGAGTTTAATAAAGTGTTGTGGCAGAGTTGGCACCTCATTTTTGGGGATGTTTAGTGAGACGTTGGAGAAGGGGGAGTTGTCAGAAGTCATTGTTTCTATGGATAGGGAGAAGGCCTTCGTGGAGTGGAGGTATTTATTTGAAATTTTGGGTAGGTTTGGGCTTGACCCGAAGTTTGTGGCATGTCTTTAGTATGTATCCCCGGTAGCAAGTGTGCATACAAATGAGCTGAGTGTGGTGAATGTATAGTACTAGTAATTCCCCAGTGTATTGGTATCATGTTCTGCCATTGTGTTACAGCTATGTTATGTTGTTGACCTTGTGGGCTCTACCTATGGGCCATTGTGTGGCTTCACCCACAGGGGGATATGTTGGGGCATGTACGGGCTCCGCCCATGGCTCCTCCCTTTGAAAAGAAGTATAAAGAGCAGTTGATCTGTCGGCGGTTCCCAGTATTGTACCAGTCGCAGGCAGGCACTGTTCTAAGCTGATTAAAACCACGATTTACTTCTACTTTCTGCCTTTGAATGAATTAATGGTCGCATCAATTTAATCAGCTTAAACACAACTATGGAATCAGCCCCCAAACCTGATCGACTGGAACTTGATCTGCAGGCTGCGGAGGCGAAATAATTTTTTTCGCACTGGCTTCGATGCTTCAAGGCCTATCTCGCTGCCTCTTCCACGCCTTCCGTCACCGATGAACAGAAGCTGAGCCTCCTCCACGCACGGGTGAGCCATCGCATTTCAGTCCAGACGAGGCCGCCTCCTATACAGATGACCTCGCGATGCTTGAACGCCTCCATGTACGGCCCGTGAACGAGGTCTACGCGCGACACATCTTCACCACTCGCCGCCAGCGCCCCGGGGAGTCACTAGATGATTACCTACGCGACCTCAAAGCCCTCGCACGCAACTGTAATTACCAGGCCGTTACGGCCACTCAGCACATGGAACTCGCCATCCGAGACGTCTACGTGGCGGGAGTCCGGTCGAATTATGTGAGACAGCGTCTGCTCGAAAAGGGAGCCCAGGATCTGGACGACACGGTAAAGTTAGCCACCTCTCTGGAGGTTGCGTTTCAGAGCCTTACTGCATTCCCGGCTGACCACGCGACCCCCTCGTGGGTCCCTGACTAAAGACCACCCCAGGCCTGTGCCGCGCGGCCACCCGCCCACCATGGGGGGCTACCCTGCTATTTCTGCGGCCAGCCACAACACCCCCGACAGCACTGCCCGGCCCGCAATGCGAACTGCAGCAGCTGCGGGAGAAAAGGACATTTCATCAAAGTCTGCCTGGCCAGAACTCTAAGAACTCTAACTCACAGACCCGATCCTCAGACTCACAGGCCCACAGACCCCGCAGAGTGGCTGCGTGTCTGCCGACTCTGCCCCTGCAGATGCCTCAGCCTCGTGCTATCAGTGGGGGCAGCCATCTTCCAGGCCTCACTGCACGTGCGCCTCACGGGTGCCGCCATCTTGGCCACCCTCCCCCACGCGGCCGGCCACGTGCGATCCATGGCGGCTGCCATCTTGGATGCCATCTTCCTCACACTCGACCAACGGGGGCCGCCATCTTGGCCGCCATCCGCTCGACGCGTATGATCAATATGGACAGTCATCGAGGGGCCTCTCCAGCACCTCCGATAACGCTGCCGGCTACCCGCAGCTCAGCGCGGTCACCCTGACCAGTCGCGACCCAAGCACCTCCGGAGTTCCATGATGGCCGTCCGGGTTAACGGGTACGAGACGCCTTGCCTCTTTGACTCCGGGAGCACAGAGAGCTTCATTCACCCAGACATGGTAAGACGCTGCTCGCTCCCAATTTTCCCGGCGCAACAAACCATCTCCCTCGCCTCTGGGTCGCACTCGGTGCAAATCCAAGGGTGCACTACTGCAACCCTAGCAATACAGGGCGCTGAGTACGTTAACTTTAAATTATATGTGCTCCCAGACCTCTGCGCTCCTCTCCTATTGGGACTCGTCTTCCAATGTAACCTCAGGAGCCTAACCCTGAAGTTCGGGGGGCCCTGCCCCCACTCACCATGTGCAGCCTCGCGACCCTAAAAGTCGACCCCTCACTTCGCAAACCTCACCATCGACTGCAAACCAGTCGCCACCAGAAGCAGGCGGTATAGCATGCAGGACAGGACGTTCATTAGGTCCGAGGTCCAGCATCTCTTGCGGGAGGGAGTCATCGAGGCCAGCAATAGCCCCTGGAGAGCTCAGGTGGTGGTCGTCAGGTGGAAAAGTTCCGGATGGTGGTTGATTACAGCCAAACCATTAACCGGTATACGCAACTCGATGCGTACCCCTTTCCCCGGATTGTAGACATGGTAAATCAGATCGCCCACTACCGGGTGTTCTCCACGGTGGATCTGAAGTCTGCATACCACCAGCTCCCAATCCGCCCGGAGGACCGCCACTACACGGCTTTTGAGGCAGACGGCCGCCTTTTCCATTTCCTCCGGGTCCCCTTTGGTGTCACGAATGGGGTTTCGGTGTTCCAAAGAGCAATGGACTGAATGGTGGACCAGTACGGGCTGCGGGCCACATTTCAGTACTTGGACAATGTCACCATCTGCGGCCATGATCAGCAGGACCACGACGCCAACCTCCACAGATTTCTCCAAACCGCCCAAACCCTCAATCTCACCTACAACAAGGAGAAATGCGTTTTCCGCACAACCAGACGAGGCATCCTCGGCTACGTCGTGGCGAACGGGGTCCTAGGGCCCGACCCTGACCGTGTGCGCCCCCTCCTGCAACTCCCTCTCCCTCACTGTCCCAAGGCCCTGAAGAGGTGCCTTGGGTTCTTTTCATATTACGCCCAGTGGGTCCCCAATTATGCAGACAAAGCCCACCCACTAATCAAGGCCACCATCTTTCCACTGGCAACTGAGGCCCGCCAGGCCTTCAGCTGCATCAAGGCGGACATCGCCAAAGCCGCGATGTGCGCGGTGGACGAGTTCGTCCCCTTCCAGGTGGAGAGCGATGCATCAGAGGTCGCTCTCGCCGCCACCCTCAACCAAGCAGGCAGACCGGTAGCGTTCTTTTCGTGCACCCTCACCTCCTCTGAAATTCGACACTCCTCGGTCGAAAAGAAGCCCAAGCCATCATGGAAGCCGTGTGGCACTGGAGGCACTACCTCGCTGGTAGGAGGTTTAGCCTCGTCACCGACCAACTTCATGTTCGACAATACGCAGCGGAGCAAAATCAAGAATGATAAGATCTTGAGGTGGAGGATCAAACTCTCCACCTATACGATATAGTATATCGTCCTGGGAAGCTCAACGAGGCCCCAGATGCCCTGTCCCGCGGCACATGCGCCAGCGCGCAAGGTGACCGACTACGGGCTATCCACGATGATCTCTGCCACCCGGGGGTCACCCGGCTCGTCCATTATATCAAGGCCCGCAACCTGCCCTACCCCACCAAGGAGGTCAGAGCTATGACCAGGGACTGCCAAATCTGTGCGGAGTGTAAACCGCACTTCTATCGACCGGATAAGGACCACCTGATAAAGGCATCCCAGCCTTTCAAAGGGCCCCTCCCCTCCAATAACTACAATACATATTTCCTCAACATCATAGGTGAGTTCTCCCGCTTCCTATTTGCAATCCCCTGCCCCGATATGACCACGTCCACTGCCATTAGAGCCCTGCATAGTGTCTTCACCCTGTTTGGTTTCCCCAGTTATGTCCATAGCGACCGGGGCTCGTCGTTCACGAGCGCCGAACTGTGTCAGTACCTGCTCAGTAAGGGCATTGCCTCGAGCAAGGCGACCAGTTATAACCCCAGGGGAAACGGGCAGATGGAGAGGGAGAACGTGACGGTCTTGGAAGACCGTCCTACTGACCCTGCGGTCCAGGAATCTCCCAGTTTCTCACTGGCAGGAGGTCCTCCCCGATGCGCTCCACTCTATCAGGTTCCTCCTTTGCACGGCCACAAATGAGACCCCTCATGACCGCTTGTTTGTTTTCCCTAGGGGAGCTACCTCAGGGGCCTCGCTCCCGTCCTGGCCGAAGACACCGGAACCAGTCCTCCTCAGAAAACACGTCAGGAGCCATAAGTCCGATCCTCTGGTAGAGAGGGTCCAGCTCCTACACTCCAACCCCCAGTATGCTTATGTCAAACACCCCGATGGCCGACAAGATACCGTCTCCCTCCGGGACCTGGCGCCCGCAGGCTCCACCACCACCACCACCACCGCAGCCCCCACACTATATCCCGCCCAACCTACCATGTCCAGCACCCCCGTCCCTATATGGCTCCCGCTCTCCCTCCCGCCTGCCACACCGATCCACGGGAATGAAGCTCCAGAAGAGACGCTCCCGGAGTCCACGCCTGTGCCCGCACCGGCCCCACTTCCGCTGCCAGCACGAATGAGCCCGACACCCGGACCAGCAGCAACACCAGTGCTTCGGCGATTGCAGCGCACAATCCGTGCGTTAGACCGGCTGAACTTATGAGCCCGTCACACCCGCCGGACTTCATTTTTTTAACAGGGGGTGAATGTGGTGAATGTATAGTACTAGTAATTCCCCAGTGTATTGGTATCATGTTCTGCCATTGTGTTCCAGCTATGTTATGTTGTTGACCTTGTGGGCTCCACCTATGGGCCATTGTGTGGCTTCACCCACAGGGGAAATGTTGGGGCATGTACGGGCTCCGCCCATGGCTCCTCCCCTTAAAAGGAAGTATAAAGAGCAGTTGACCTGTAGGCGGTTCACAGTATTGTACCAGTCGCAGGCAGGCACTGTTCTAAGCTGATTAAAACCATGGTTTACTTCTATTTGTGTCTTTGAGTGAATTGACGGTCGCATCACTGAGTTCACAGAGTTCTGGACTACACAGGGGAGCGAGGCAGGGGTATCCGTTGTTGCCTCTGCTATTCACGCTGGTGATTGAGTCCTTGGCGATGGCCCTCAGGGGGTCTGTGGAGTGGTAGGGGATTGTGAGGGAGAGCAGGGAGCACCGGGTGTCGTTGTATGCGGACGACCTGTCGTTGTTTGTGTCGGACCCGCTGGAGCATGGGAATATTGGCGAGGTTTGGTCCTTCACTGGGTATAAGTTAAATGTCGTGAGGAGTGAGATGCTTCTGGTGAATGCAGCGGGGTGGGGGGCAACGTGGTGATGTTGCTGTTCACGGTCGCTAGGGAAAGGTTTCGGTATTTGGGGATTCAGGTGGCGAGGGAACGGACTACGATGCACAGGTGGAATTTGACAACCTTGGTGGAGGAGATTAGGGGGGATTTTAAGAGATGGGATATGTTACACCTGACACTGGCAGGGAGGGTGCAGGTGGTAAAAATGCATGTGCTGTCAAGGTTCCTGTTTATTTTCCACACCCTCCTGAGCTTTCTCCCTAAGGCCTTCTTCCGGAAGTTGGAGTGAGTGATTTCGGAGTTTATATGGTTGGGGAAAGTGCCGAGGGTAAAGAGGGCCCTGCTGCAGAGGCAGAGACAGAAAGGGGGTTGGCGTTACCAAACCTGCTGCACTGGAGTGGGTCAAGATGGAGGCAGAGTCCTGTAGGGGATCCGTCTGAGGGCTGTGGTTACAGCTCCGCTGCCATTAGCTCCAGGGAAGTATAAAGGGAGCCCGGTGGTATAGTCAATGTTCAGGGTGTGGAATCAGTTGAGGAGACATTTTAAGTTGGAGAGGATGTCGGTGTTGATGCCACTGTGTGGAAACCACAAGTTCAAGCCGGGGGAGATGGATGGGATTTATGGGAAATGGAGAGAGGCGGGGCTGGGGCGGAAGGGAAGTTTGCATTATGGATGAGCTGCGGGAGAGTTTTAAGTTGCCGAGGGGCAGTGAGTTTAGGTATATGTAGGTGCAGGGTCTTTGCGAGAAAAGGGTGGAGGGCATTTCCCAGGTTGCTGGAGTAATCTTTATTGGAGCAACTGAGTTGGGAGAGGGTAAGATTAGGGATATATACGGGTGGTTGGGGGAGCAGGGGAGAGCGCAAGTGGTGAGGATCAAGAGTAAATGGGAGGAGGTGTTGGGGGGAAATACGCTGGGGACTGTGGTGTAAGGAGATGTGGAGGGTGAATTCAACCTCCTCCTACACGAGGTTAAAAAGGGGAAAAATTGTACAAACTGCAGACTGTGATTTTGTGAAGTGTGTATTTTACATGTTGCTGTTTTCCACATGTTTGGAATAAAGTACATTTAACAAAAAAGGCAAATGGTATGCTGGCCATCATAACAAGAGGATTCGAGTACAGGAGCAGGGATGTCTTGTTGCAATTATGTGTGGTCTTGGTAAGGCCCCACCCCGAATATTGTGTGTAGTTTTGGTCTCCTTATCTGAGGAAGGACGCTCTTGCTCTAGAAGGAATGCAGTGAATGTTTACCAGACTGATTCCTGGGATAGATGGACGGATGTATGAGCAGAGGTCTAGTCGGTTAGGATTGTATTCGCTGTAGATCAGAAGAATGAGGGGCGAAATTCTCCGGAAATGACGCGATGTCCGCCAACTGGCGCCCAAAACGGCGCAAATCAGTCGGGCATGGTGGGCACATCACAAGCACTGGCTGGGGGAACGATGGTGGCTAACCATTCATTGCTTCTGCAGCAGCCATGGCAATGAATAGCCATTTTAAAGGACTTCTCAGTTCCCTCACAAACATCATCACTCAGAGCCATAAATTAGACAAAATTTGAGGCTGAGACTAAGAATGAGACCTGAACAGCCAAGTGGGTCCCACATCTGCTCAAAAAGAGGCGGCAAATTCATCCTTTCTTCGAAGTATTGGCTTCCAATTGTAACTCAGGAATGGGCCAAGGAAAATCTTCATCTGGAAGATCAACACTATCCACCCCACCACAGCCACAATGGCTCTGATATCTGAGACTGTTTTGGATAGATAGAAATTCCTTTTCAAAAAGCCCTCCACTTCATAGCATATCCAAATCTTGGTCTGATTCTTTGGTTTTCCATTGCACAGCCATTGTGTGTCAGATTCTTGAAGCCAAGATGTGTGAAAATTCCAGAGGCTAAATGAGGTCTCCATGTTCCCAAATGAGGCACTGAAATTGTTCCTAACTAAAGTTGAGCAGAAGAGAGAGTCATCTGGAATTGCAGCAACAGTGGCCAGCCCATACAACACGACAAAGCGTCACAAAAGGTTTAACATCCCAGTTTAGCTGAGTTAAGAGGCGGGTCAGTCACACCTTTAAGAATACAATGAACTCAGCAAGTGGTTGCAAGTTGCAGGCAACTTCCCTCATTGTGCTAAAGTGCTTCTGCAGCTCACCATCAATCCCCCAGCATGGTTCTCTATGCCCCCAACATTCTCTTGCAAGTGTTCCATCACTCACGTCCTCACATGGCATGTAATTGCTCGGCAGAAGCACATACCATCCCGCCCATTGTGTCCTGCATGCTGATGTCTGGGTCCACCTGCATTTCACACAGACTGGAAGTACCTAATACCTCTGGCATTCTTTTTAAAAATAGGTTACAGATTAAATTTTGAAAACAGCTCAGAATATCAGAGAGAGAGGGAGGGGGGAGGGAGAGTGACGACAGGTAGTGAACCAGCCACCCTATGGCTCTTCACCTCTTACGAAATGGAATCTATGACAGGGGTGGAGGATGCAGTAAAAAATAGGACAGGCAAAAAAGTGGTTTGGTTATCGATCCCTGTTATAATTTCCATTGCTGTGTCAAGCACAAATTCTGCCTTTGGCTCCAGCGTAGATTAATGAAACAACTTGTTCAAATCAGCCAGCGTATACCCCTTAGTTTACCCACTATAGCTTAATCCAAGATATAAGCAGTCAGTAGCAGAAAAGCCAATTAGTATTTTTTCGCTAACATTCATTTTCTTCCTTTCTTTTGTACCCAATGGCAGCTCATCTGGCTCCTGCAGGTCACATTGTTTGCAGTGTCTGACTCCAATGTAAAGCTTCGAGGACGAATCCTATCTCATGTAGGATGATTCTTCATTATCTATTTGAAACTTGCATTCGTTCGATCAATGAAACAAAAGCTAACAAGCTCATTACAGCAGCAACAATAACATCCATTTCAGGAACTCTCCTCACGTACAAAGAGAGATGTGTCAGAGCACTTTACCTGGTGACTGACAATGAATAGATGCTGAACAGCAGGAAGCAGGGGAAAAAGCTGACGGTCAGGAAGAGATAAAGGCATAATCACAGAGAACCGTCTTCAAAAGGCAAAGCCAGGATGGAAGACACATGGTTGAATTGTGAAAGAGATGCTTGTGATTGACCGATTGGTTCACACCTGACGACTATAGTTAATTTGTTTCTCCTTCACCTTTGCACTAAGTTTCTATTTATTTTGCTGTCTGAATCCTGTAGTGGGCAACACAATAATTCCCAAGATATATGATTCGTTTTATTCTATGGTTTTGGGTTTTGCTGGCAAGGCCAGCATTTATTGTGCATCCCCAGTTGCCATTGAAGAGATGTGTTCTTCATGAACCTCTGCAGTCTCCCTATACTAATCACCAAGACCTTTTTTAATAAAATAGACAGGAGCATCACGAGCTTCGTGTGGGCAGGGAAAGTTCCGAGAGTAAGGAGGGGGTTCCTTCAGCGTAGTAGGGACAGAGGAGGATTGGCACTACCGAACTTGGGCGATTACTATTGGGCCGCCAATGTGGCAATGATACGTAAATGGATGATGGAGGGTGAGGGAGCGGCGTGGAAAAGACTGGAGAGAAAGTCCTGTAAAGGGACGAG
The DNA here is from genome assembly GCF_047496885.1 of Scyliorhinus torazame. Taxonomy (NCBI): domain Eukaryota; kingdom Metazoa; phylum Chordata; class Chondrichthyes; order Carcharhiniformes; family Scyliorhinidae; genus Scyliorhinus; species Scyliorhinus torazame. The sequence goes on from NC_092709.1 coordinate 93,428,795, forward strand.
TTTAGAGGCGCTGGTGACGGCGCCGCTACCGATCTCACCTAAAAGGTTTACCACGAACCCGGTGGTGGCGGCAACATTGAATATCTGGGGACAGTGGAGGTGACAGAGAGGGGTGCGGGGAGCCCTGGTGGGGTCCCCAATCGGGAACAACCATAGGTTCGCCCCAGGAAGAATGGATGGAGGATTTCAGAGCTGGTACCAGTTGGGAATTAGGAGGGTGGGAGATTTATTTATAGATGGGACTTTTGCGAGCTTGGGAGCATTGGAGGAAAAGTATAAGTTGCCCCGGGGAAATTTCTTGAGATATATGCAGGTGGGGGCGTTTACTAGACAACAGGTGAGGGAATTTCCGTTGCTCCCGACACAGGGGATACAGGACAGGGTGCTTTCAGGGGTGTGGTCGGAGAGGGCAAGGTGTCAGAGATTTACCGAGAGATGAGGGAAGAGGGGGAGGAGTCGGTGGGCGAACTAAAAGGAAAGTGGGAAGAAGAACTAGGGGAGGAGATAGAGGGGGGTATGTGGGCTGATGCCCTAAGCAGGGTAAATTCCTCTTCCTCATGCGCCAGGCTTTGCCTGATTCAATTTAAGGTGCTACATAGAGCACACATAACGGGAGCAAGATTGAGCAGGTTCTTTGGAGTGGAGGACAAATGTGGGAGGTGTGGCGGGAGCCCGGCAAACCACGCACATATGTTTTGGGCGTGCCCGGCACTGGAAGGGTATTGGAAGGGAGTGACGGGAGTGATTTCGCGGGTGGTGAAGTCCCGGGTCAAACCAGGCTGGGGGTTAGCTCTATTTGGAGTTGTGGAAGAGCCGGGAGTGCAGGAGGCGAAAGAGGCCGACGTTGTGGCCTTTGCGTCCCTAGTAGCCCGGCGCAGGATCCTACTCATGTGGAAAGAGGCGAAACCCCCCGGACTGGAGGCCTGGGTAAATGATATGGCGGGGTTTATTAAACTGGAGCAGATAAAGTTTGCCCTGAGAGGATCGGCTCAAGGGTTCACCAGGCGGTGGCAGCCATTTCTCGACTACCTAGGGGAACGTTAGAGGGAAGACAGATGACCAGCAGCAGCAACCCAGGAGGAAGGGGGGGAGGGGGGGGGTTAGTTTAGTTTAGGTCAAAGATAAAGGGGTTTTGTTGCTTGTGTATTGTTAAAAATTTCTGTATTGTTATTGTTGCGTTTGCTTTGTAAGAGGGGAAAAATTGTTGTTTGGGAAAAAAATTTCAATAAAACATATTTTAAAAAAAAAATGAACCTCTGCAGTCTGTGTCGTGAAAATACACCCAGGGTATCTTTAGATAGAGGTTACAGGATTTTGACCAAGTTACAATGAAGGGATGACGTTAATATCCAAGTCAGGATGGTGTGTGACTTGTCAGTGAATTTGGAGGTGGTGGTGTATCCCCTGCCCTTGGTGGGTTTGGGAGTTCCTGCTGGAGAAGCCCTGGTGCTTTGCTGCAGAACCTCAAGGGGCTGGTTTAACACCGTGGCTAAACAGCTAGCTTGTAATGCAGAACAATGCCAGAAGCGTGGGTTCAACTCCCATACCGGCCTCCCCGAACAGGCACTGGAATGTGGCGACTAGCGGCTTTTCACACTAACTTCATTGAAGTCTACTTGTGACAATAAGCGACTATTATTATTATTATATTAGTTGTCACATTGCTTGCTGGTGTGCAGTTAATGAGGGTTCAGGTATTTAGAAAGGTGTTGAAACAGGTGAGGAACCCGTGAATCAATGTGATTGAGACTGAGACCTCTTTGTGTTGCTAATATCAGGATGGATTCGTAGTGTACACAAAGACCACAAAAAGCTAAGTCAAATAAACAAAGCTACAATTTATTACACTACTTATTATACAGTTCGATCACTATTCCTAAAACAAGCAATATTATAACTAAACTACAATCTACACTATACTGACACCTGTCTCATGCACACTATCTTAAATTGTTCTCTGCTCTGCTCCTATTCGCTCTAACCTTCTCCTGCCTTCTCTACACTCTCCCAGAAGCCTGAGAGGCGTTCCTTTTTATAGGTCTGCTCCCCAGCTCCATCTAGTGGCCGGCTAGAGTATTACATTAACACTTAATGTGCTTGATATTACACATAATGTGACACCCCTTGAACCAGGTTTGACCCCAGCCCCTGGAAAGATCCTCCCCATCGACCCACCAATAGCTATTGATTTCAGTTATGCCAGGACTTAGTGCCACACTTCGTCAAATGTCATCTTGATATCAAGGGCAGTCATTCTCACCTCACATCTGGAATTCAGCTCTTGTGCACATGTTTAGATCAAGGCTGCAATGAGATTTGGAGTGAATGGTCTGCCTGACAGATCACAAACGTTGTATTGGTGTAGGGGATGGGGAACTGAATGTGAATAGTGAAAATCTTTCAGGGGAAAATGTTTCAAATGGTCATATTTCAGTGAGCCATGGTAACCATTGTCAATAAATCCCTGAGGAAATGGTACTGGGTCCCACACAAACAATTCAGCTCTCAAGCAAAGCATTGATGAAGCATCTGGCTGAAGCTTAACTTCTAAAATCCGATCGATTGGGGTCGTGTCAGAGGTTAAGATGCGAAAAGGTTTTGGAATGGGTACTGCACCTGTCTCCAGACCACCAACATCCAGTTTTAACAGAAGCAGCTTGAGCAACAGGAAGTGGGTTAGTCATTTAAACAGTATAATCAGCTTGTCTGCCTCAACAATGATGACAACTGTCATGATATGCAAACATGCAACCAATGAACACTCAGAATAGGACACAACCAATGGGCAGTCAGGACACTCAGAGGTGGCATCACCACAAGGGGGCATGACATAAACACTATAAAAGGGATGAGGCACTCACACCCTGCCTCTTTCCACAGACAGACATCTGGAGAGTTAGACAGGGTTGATCAGCAGCATCACACCCCAGCACGTGGCTTAGAGCAAGCTGGTACAGTTAGACTGAGTTACTACAGTTAGATTAGCAGAGAGTCAAACTCATTTGAGAACTGTGTTAACAGTTCAATAAACACGTTGAACTCATTTTAGAGTCTGAAGCATCCTTTAGTTAAGACTGCATCAAGTAGCAGCCTGTGTTATCCGAAGCAGTATAACACAACATGATACCAGGAGTGACTGTTCAATCTATTTAGTTCAACTCAGCAAGATCCATGACAACCAGCTACTGAATACAGGCACAATGGACAAGATTCAGGCTCCTCATCAGCTCAGGACCACCGGCAATCTTAGTGCCAACTGGCGATCATTCAAGCAGAAATTTCAACTATACATGGAAGCATCCGACATCAATGGCACGGCCGATGCGTGGAAGAAAGCTCTTCTACTCACCACTGCGGGTGACCATGCGATAGAGATCTTCAACTCCTTTCACTTTTCCGACGGGCAAACCATCCTGGACAAATTCGACAGCCACTGCGAGGTGGACACCAATGAAATCTTCGAGCGCTACATCTTCAAGCCGAGGATTCAAGGTAAAGAGAATCCTTCAACTCCTATCTAACTAATCTTAGACTGCTATCGCAATCCTGCAACTTTGGTGATATCACTGACTCCATGATCAGAGACCAAATCATTTTAGGAGTCCACTCTGATCCTCTGCGATAGCAATTGTTGAAACTCAAGCACATGACCCTGCCAGTCGCGACTGAAACGTGTACTGTGCATGAGCACTCTAAAAATCGCTATTCACAGTACAAAACAGCAGAAAGTGAAAAACCTCACACGAGGTGGAGAGTGTTCAGGCCATCTCCCGGATGCAGCGCCTCCACATTGACGAAAGCGGCCATTTCGCGTGCTCTTCCCGAGGCCTGACGCATGTGCAATTCGATCGGGAACACGAAGCGGCGGAATACCGCACTGCGCAGGTGCAGACGTCCGAGAACCGCACCGCGCATGAGCAACGACGCACTGAGTGTCATGATGCCGACGTCATGATGCCTGCGCCATGACGTGTGCGAACTGCGGCACCGCCCATTTTTTAAAAAACTGCCCTGCAAGAGGCAAACGCTGTTTAAACTGTGGGAAACCAAACCACTATCTTCTGTGCAGATCTGCACCACCAGTCAGGAGCCAGCGCTCCCAATTCCGACAGCGGCGCATCAGAAGTGTGCAACACCGAATGCATGACTCTGATCCAGGCAGCGCAACAGATCCAGATGATGAATACCTGGACAACACTTACCGAGTGGGTATTATTACGAAGTGCGAATACGCCACACCGGACACATGGCGAGTCCAAAAGATCCTGGCTGTGGATTCCGAGGACGAATGGCATGCAGTGATGAAGGTCAACCACTGCCCCATCCAGTTCAAACTGGACACAGGTGCCTCCGCCAACCTGATTTCACAGGTGGACTTCAAGAGAATCAAGAAGCCCCCCACAATCCCTCCAGCTGCCTGCAAACTCCTGGACTACAATGGAAACGCAATCAAGGCACTGGGGTCCTGCAGGTGTCCAGCCGACACACACAAGCAAGCTTACGCTTCGAGATTGTTTTTTAAAAATTAATGTTTTATTAAAGTTTTTCCGATGAGCGTTTTTACATAACAGAAACAGAAATACAGATAGTAATAAAAAATAACAATAAACACAGCCCAAAGCTCACAATGAAACTACTTACAAAACAGAATATTTTGTTTTAAACAGAACAAGGAGGGTTTTGTCTCCATGCCCAACTCACATTATACCAACAGTACGCCCCCCCCCCCCCCCCACCTGAACCCCCCCCTCCCCCCCAGGGTGCTGCTGCTGCTGACACTTACTGCTCCCCTTGAAAGTCAAGGAAAGGTTGCCACCCCTGGGAGAACCCCATCAAGGACCCTCTCAAGGCAAACTTTATTCCCTCCAGGCTGAGGAACCCCGCCATGTCGCTAACCCAGGTCTCCACACTCGGGGGTTGCGAGTCCCTCCACATTAACAAAATCCATCTCCGGCCTACCAGGGAGGCAAAGGCCTGTACCTCGGCCTCTTTCGCTTTCTCCACTCCCGGATCCTCCGACACCCCAAATATCGCTACCGTTGGACTCGCCTTCATCCGAGCATCCAAAGCCCTAGACATCACCCTCGTAAACCCCTGCCAGAATCCTTTAAGCGCTGGGCATGTCCAAAATATATGGGCATGATTCGCCGGACTCCCTGCGCACCTCGGGCACCTGTCCTCCACCCTAAAAAACCTACTCATTCTTGCCGCCGATATATGCGCCCGATGCACCACCTTAAACAGGATTAATCCGAGCCTGGCACATGATGAGGAGGAGTTCACCCTGCCCAGGGCATCGGCCCACAGGCCCTCATCCAGCTCCTCGCCCAGCTCCTCCTCCCACTTATCCTTCAACTCCTCCACCTCCTGAAGCTCCTGATATATGTCTGACACATTCCCCTCCCCTATCCAGACGCCAGACACCACCCTCTCCTGGATCCTACGTGGGGGCAGCAGCGGGAATGTCCCCACCTGTTTTCTAAGGAAGTCCCGAACCTGAAGGTACCTGAACGCATTCCCCGGGGGCAGGCCGAACCTCTCCTCCAGTGCCTGCATGCTGGGGAAAACCCCGTCTATAAACAGGTCCCCCATCCTCCTAATACCTGCCCTATACCAGCCTTGGTATCCCCCATCCAACCTACCAGGAGCAAATCTGTGGTTATTCCATATCAGGGTCCACACTGAGGCCCCCTCCTCCACTGCCCCCAGATCCTCAGTGCCGCCATCAACACCGGACGAGTGGTGTATCGCGCCGGCGAGAACGGCAGTGGAGCCGTAACAAGTGCCCCTAGACTGGTGCGTCTACACGACGCCGCCTCCAACCGCCCCCACGCGCCCCCCCTCCTCCATCATCCGTTTCCTGATCATGGCCACATTAGCCGCCCAGTAATAACTGCAGAAGTTCGGCAGAGCCAGTCCTCCCCCACCCCCCGGCTACGCTCCAAGAATACCCTTTTGACTCGCGGGGTTTTATTTGCCCACACAAATCCCGTAACAATCCTATTCACCCGCTTAAAGAAGGACTTGGGGATGAAAATGGGGAGGCACTGAAATACGAAGAGGAACCTGGGGAGAACCGTCATCTTCACTGTCTGCACCCGTCCCGCCAGGGAAAGCGGGAGCATATCCCACCTTTTAAACTCTTCCGCCATCTGCTCCACTAGATGGGTTAAGTTGAGCCTGTGCAGGGCATCCCAGTTCCTGGTCACTTGTATCACCAAGTACCGAAAGCTCCTCTCCACTATCCTGAGCGGGAGCTCCCTCAGTCTCTCCTCCTGGCCCCTATCGTGGACCACGAACAGCTCACTCTTCCCCACGTTCAACTTATACCCCGAGAACCTCCCGAAGTCCCCCAGGATCCGCATGACCTCCCCCATCCCCTCTAACGGGTCAGAAATATACAAAAGCAGGTCATCCGCGAAGAGGGAGACCTGGTGCTCCTTCCCTACGCGCACCAGTCCCCTCCAATCCCCCGAAGTCCTGAGCGCAATGACCAACGGCTCAATTGCCAGGGCAAACAGCAACGGAGACAGGGGACACCCCTGTCTCGTCCCCCGGTGCAGCCTGAAATATTCCGACCTTAGCCGGTTTGTGGACACACTCGCTACAGGGGCCTGGTACAGCAGCTTGACCTACCCTATAAATCCCTCCCCAAATCCAAACCTGCCTAGCGCCTCCCACAGATACTCCCACTCCAACCTGTCAAAGGCCTTCTCCGCGTCCATCGCAGCCACCACCTCCACCGCCCCCCCCTCCGAGGGCATCATGATAATATTGAGGAGCCTCCTCACGTTCGCGTTCAGCTGCCCGCCCTTAACAAAACCCGTCTGGTCCTCCCCAATCACTCTCGGGACACAGTCCTCTATTCTGGTGGCCAGAATTTTTGCCAACAGCTTGGCATCCACGTTCAGGAGCGATATCGGCCTGTAGGACCCACACTGAAGCGGATCCTTCTCCTTCTTCAGGATAAGCGAGATCAACGCCTGCGACATTGTCGAAGGGAGGGTTCCTTTCTCCTTTGCCTCAATGAAGGTTCTCATCGGGAGCGGGCTCAGCAGCTCCGAGAACTTATAATAAAATTCTACGGGGAAGCGTCCGGGCCCGGGGCCTTGCCCGTCTGCATGCCTGCCAGCCCCCTGACTACCTCCTCCAACTCAATCGGGGCTCCCAGTCCCTCCACCCGCTCTGTTTCCACCCTTATGAACCTCAACCGGTCCATGAACCACCTCATCCCTTCCCCCTCCCCGGGGGGTTCCGACTCATATAACCTTCCGTAGAACTCCCTGAAGACCTCATTGACACTCCCTGGGCTCAGCACCATGTTGCCTTCCCTATCCCGCACTCCCCCAATCTCTCTGGCCGCCTCCCTCCTGCGCAGCTGGTGCGCCAGCATCCTGCTCGCCTTCTCCCCATACTCATAAACTGCCCCCTTTGCTTTCCTCAGCTGCGCCTCCGCCTTCCCCGTGGACAGCAAGTCAAACTCCACCTGTAATTTCCGGTGCTCGTTCAACAACCCCCTCTCCGGGGCCTCCGTGTACCTCCTATCTACCCTGAGTATCTCTCCCATCAGTCTCTCCCTCTCCGCCCTCTCCTTCTTCTCTCTATAGGACCTAATGGAGATTAACTGTCCCCTAATGACCGCCTTCAGAGCCTCCCAAACCATTGCCACCGTCACCTTTCCTGTGCCATTCGCTCCCACATAATTCTCAATGCTCCTCCTTATCCTCACGCACACCTCTTCGTCCGCCAGCAGCCCCACATCCCGTCACCAGAGAGGGCGCTGACCCCGTTCCGCCCCCAGTCGCAGGTCCACCCAGTGCGGGGCATGGTCCGAGACTGCAATGGCCGAGTATTCTACCCCCTCCACCCTCGGGATTAACGCCCTACTCAACACAAAGAAGTCTATTCGCGAATAGACTTTATGGACATGGGAGAAAAAGGAAAACTCCTTCGTCCTTGGCTGCGTAAACCTCCAGGGGTCCACCCCCCCACCCCCCACCCCAATCTGGCCCATGAAGTCCCACAAGGCCCTGGCCGCCGCCGGCCTCTTTCCCGTTCTGGACTTGGAACGATCCAAGCTCGGATCCAAGACCGTATTAAAGCCCCCTCCCATTATCAGGTGACTTATCTCCAAGTCCGGGATCCTACCCAACACGCTCCTCATAAAGTCCGCATCGTCCCAGTTCGGGGCATATACATTCACTAACACCACACGGGCCCCCAGCAGCTTGCCACTCACCATTATATACCTGCCCGCCTTGTCCGCCACAATGCTCCCTGCCTCAAACGCCACTCGTTTACTGACCAAAATGGCCACTCCTCTGGTCTTTGAGTCTAACCCCGAGTGGAACACCTGTCCCGTCCATCCTTTCCTTAGCCTCGTCTGGTCCGCGAGCTTTAAGTGCGTCTCTTGCAACATGGCCATGTCCACCTTCAACCCCTTCAAATGCGAGAACACGCGGGACCGCTTGACCGGCCCATTCAGGCCCCTCACGTTCCACGTGATCAGCCTGGTCGGGGGCTTGATCACCCCTCCCATCACGCTGACTAGCCATCTCTCTTTTTCGGCCAGCCGCGTGCCCCTGCCTCCCCCCTCCAGCTCTCCCCCTGGCGGCCCCCCCACCCGACTCTCCATCCATACCCCTCACCTGGCTCCCCTTCAGTCAGCAAAGCAGCACCCCTCCCCCCCCCAAACCCCCCGCACCCCCCTCCCCCTGCCACGCATCCGCTTAGCTCTGGTTTCCCCCCCTGGTGTAGCACACTGGGCTAAATCGCTGGCTTTTAAAGCAGACCAAGCAGGCCAGCAGCACGGTTCAATTCCCGTACCAGCCTCCCCGAACAGGCACCGGAATGTGGCGACTAGGGGCTTTTCACAGTAACTTCATTTGAAGCCTACTTGTGACAATAAGCGATTTTCATTTCATTCATCATTTTCATTGTGCTTCCGTGAGTCAGCTCACCCATGCTGACCCCGGCCGCTCCCGCCTCTATATACCAACCATTAACTTGTTGCCTCCTTTGGGCCACCCTACCTGTCATAATATACACCAGTATATCATGGTGCAGACACACATTGATGGACACACAGTGGGACCAATCAACACACACAACACCGCAGCCAATCACCAGTGGGAGCACACGCACTATAAAGACAGGGGGAATCAGAGTTCCCGCTCATTTGAGTTGCAGCTAGCTAGGAGGACAAAGCTCACAGCCTGCAACACAGACATTCACCATGTGCTGAGTGCATCGACTATCACCATATGATGAGTGCATCGACTGGTTAGGACAAGGCAAAGGTCTTTATTTAAAGCTAGTATCATATTAACCCACAGTCTAAGTAAGTTTAAACAGTTAATGATTCAATAAAATAGTGTTGCACTATTTCAAGTGTTGGTGACCTGTATGTGATCCAGAACACCCAACACATCCTGATACCAGGAGTGGTGGGATACTAGCATTTCTTAGGCCTACCTGCAAGTGATCTGCCTTCCGCCAGCATTCCGTCATCCTGCGACATGGACAACATCAGCCCGCCGCCGCCGCTCCGCATCGCCGGCAACCTCGGGGCGAACTGGAAGATTTTAAAACAGCGCTTCCAGCTCTTTCTCGAAGCCACGGACAGGGTGGGCGCCTCGGACACCAGAAAGATTTCCCTTCTCCTCTCCACGGCCAGGGACCATGCCATCCACATTTTCAACTCTCTCACCTTTGCAGATGATGAAGACAAGACGAAGTTCAAGACGGTCCTCCTCAAGTTTGACACTCACTGCAGCATGGCGGTGAATGAAAGTTTCGAATGCTATGTGTTCCAGCAGCGTTTGCAGGGTAAGGATGAACCTTTCCAATCCTTTCTTACTCACCTCCGCATCCTTGCGCAATCTTGCAGCTAAGGGCCCACCTCCGACTCCATGATCAGATCATTTTCGGTGTTCAGTCGGACCCCCTACGTCAGCAGCTCCTCAAAGTAAAGCAACTCACCCTAGCGACCGCCATCGAGACCTGTGTCTTACATGAAAATGCCACGAGTCGGTATTCCCATATACAAGCGGCTGAAATGGCACGGCAAGGTCCCCACGAGGCAGAACGGGTCCAAGTGATCGAGCACCTCCAGGGCCTCAGCCTGGATGAGGGTGGCCATTTCACGGACTCCCGCGCTTGTACGCACCAAACGAGGGGACGGCGACGTTGAGGAACGTAATGTGCAGGCGCGCACCACGCATGACTGCACCGTGCATGCGCGGTGGCGCAGCGAACGTGCTGACGTCACGACGTGCGGCAACTGTGTCTCCGCCCATTTAAAGTGGCAATGCCCCGCAAAATCTCAACAATGTCTACGATGTGGAAGACTTGGCCACTGTGCTGCCTGCTGTCGAGCAGCTCAGCCTGCCAACTCATATCGCTTCAGCCAGCCTCACAGGAATGTTCGGGCAATTCAACCATGGTCACCGAGTCCGATGCGGACCTCCCACACAGCAGTGACACCGAGGACCCGAAGGCGCCTTTTCGAGTCGGTGTCGTAACAAAAAACAGGCTGTCCCTGAAGCAAAGACATCAGCCGCTGTCGGTATACAGCATCGATCCAGACGATGAGTGGTGTGCCACCCTGATGGTCAACCGGTCCCAAATACGATTCCGCCTGGACACTAGTGCCTCCGTCAATCTCATGGCGTGGTCTGCTTTCCAAAGCCTTCGTGTCAAACCAGCCATCCTTCCATCGGCCTGCCAGCTATTGGACTACAATGGCAACATCATTCCTGCTACAGGCTCATACCAACTTGAAGTGACGCGCAAGTCACGGAAAGTCATCCTTCCTTTCGAGATCGTGGGCTCCTCGAAGGACTCCCTGCTTGGCGTACAGGCGTGCAAGCTGTTGAACCTCATTCAAAGAGTTCACTCTCTCTCTCCTGATGACACGTCTGCCTTCCAGGACACTGACCTCAGGGCGCAACTCGACGCCATCATCGACCAGCACCGCGACGTCTTCGAAGGCATGGGCACGCTCCCATATACTTACAAGATCCTACTCAAACAGAACGCCACGCCTGTGGTGCATGCACCTCGCAGAGTCCCAGCACCCCTCAAGGACCACCTCAGGCAGCAGCTGCAGGACATCCAAGACCAAGGAGTGATCTCCAGAGTTACGGAACCAACCGACTGGGTCAGTTCCATGGTGTGCGTAAAAAAGCCTTCTGGCGAGCTGAGAATTTGCATTGATCCCAAGGATCTTAATCGCAACATCATGAGGGGGCATTATCCAATTCCCAAGTGCGAAGAGATCACATGCGAGATGGCTCGCACCAAGCTCTTCACCAAACTTGACGCCTCGAAAGGATTCTGCCAAATACAGCTCGACAAATCCAGCAGGAAACTGTGTACCTTTAACACCCCTTTTGGCAGATATTGTTACAACAGGATGTCGTTTGGGATCATACCGGCTTCAGAAGTGTTGCACAGGATCATGGAACAAATGATGGAAGGCATTGAAGGTGCTCGCGTTTATGTCGACAACATAATCATTTGGTCCACCACCCCGCAGGAGCATGTCAGTCGCCTCCAGCGCGTGTTCAAACGCATACGGGAGCAGGGCCTACGCTTCAACAGAGCCAAATGCTCCTTTGGTCAGATGGAAGTCAAGTTCCTAGGGGACCACATCTCCTAGTGGGGTGCGCGGCCGGATGCGGACAAGGTGGCTGCTATCACAGCCATGAAAACGCCAGAGGACAAGAAGGCGGTCCTCTGATTTCTGGGCATGGTCAACTTCCTAGTGAGGTCCATCCCTAACCTCGCCTCTCATACCACGGCTCTCAGGAAACTGGTCAGGAAGACGACAGACTTCCAATGGCTTCATGCCCACGAGCGCGAATGGAGAGAACTCAAAACCAAACTCACCACGGCCCCGGTCTTAGGTTTTTTTGATCCAGCGATAGAGACAAAAATTTCAACTGATGCCAGTCAATCTGGCATTGGGGCAGTGCTCCTACAACATGATGGGGCCTCATCATGGGCCCCCGTTGCATATGCGTCACGCACCATGACCCCCACGGAACAGCGCTACGTGCATATAGAAAAGGAGTGCCTGGGCCTTTTGACCGGTGTTGTCAAGTTTCATGATTATGTACATTTTTTATAAAAGGGGGATGTCATAATATACACCAGTATATCATGATGCAGACACACACTGATGGACACACAGTGGGACCAATCAACACACACAACACCGCAGCCAATCACCAGTGAGATCACACGCACTATAAAGACAGGGGGCATCAGAGTTCCCGCTCATTCGAGTTGCAGCCAGCTAGGAGGACAGAGCTCACAGCCTGCAACACAGACATTCACCATGTACTGAGTGCATCGACTGGTTAGGACAAGGCAAAGGTCTTTAGTTAAAGCTAGTGTCGTATTAACCCACACTCTACGTAAGTTTAAACAGTTAATTATTCAATAAAATAGTGTTGCACTATTTCAAGTGTTGGTGACCTGTATGTGATCCAGAACACCCAACACATCACTACCCCTCCTCCCCCACAGGGTAGAGGGGCAAGCGCCATCTGGGACCTCCCCATGCGCCGGACAGCCCGTCCCGGGCGTTTCCCCCCCCTAGCACCGAACACCTGGAAAACAAAACACCGGGAAAACAAGCAAAACAAACAACAAAACCCCCAGCCAAACTAGGGCAGACATGCCCATAAACTTATGCTTTACCCGCCGTCCTCCCCTCGGTCCCTCCCCACCCACACATTTCATCCCCATACAACAGTCCCTTAGTTCAGATCCAGCTTCTCCTGCCTGATGAACGACCACGCCTCGTCTGGGGTATCAAAATAGTGGTGCCTGTCCTGGTATGTTACCCACAGTCTCGCCGGGTCCAGGAGTCCAAACTTCACCCCTTTACTGTGGGGGACCGCCTTCGCCCGGTTAAAACCTGCACGCCTCCTCGCCAGCTCAGCTCCCAGGTCCTGGTAAATTCGGATCTCGCCATTCTCCCACTTACTGCTCCGCTCTTTCTTCGCCCACAGCAGGACTCGCTCCCAGTCTGCCAAGCGCTGAAACCATATCACCATCGCCCTCAGTGGCTCGCTTACCCTCGGCTTTCTGGCCCCCGCGTCCATCAGCGTCCCCAGCATTGTGGCCACGTACGTGCTCGCGTCCGCCCCCTCCGCTCCTTCAGATAGGCCCAGGATCTGCAGATTGTGGCTCCGAGACCTGCACTCAAGGTCATCCAGCCTCTCCTGCCATCTCTTATGGAGCGCCTCGTGCACCTCCACTTTCACCGCCAGGCCCAGGATCTCGTCCTCGTTCTCCGCCACCTTCCTCCTCACCTCCTTGATCTCCTTCTCCTGTGCCTTCTGGGTCACCACAATTCTTTCCATGGAGGCCAGCATCTCCATTTTCAGCTCCATGAAGCAGTTTTTAAGGAGCTCCTGCTGTTTTCTGCCCATTGGGCCCACACCTCCCGATCTTCTCCGGCCGCCATTTTGTCCTCCCGGACCTTCTCGATCTTCTTCCCTGGGTTCGCGCGTCTGCCGGCTCCGCTCCTGGTCCTCTCCATGCACCACCGTGGGGGAGCCTCTCCCAAATCCGTTCCCGCGCCGGTCCCTCCTGTCAATTGCCGCTGCCGTTCCTTTTAGCGGCCCGAAACACCGATCTCGGCGGGAGCTGCCGTTCGCGTGACCTAGCAGGTCATGGCCACTACCGGAAGTCTCCCGCTTCGAGATTGTTCAACCAGACAGGGCGTCCCTGCTAGGTGCGCACGCCTGCAAGCAACTGAATCTCATTCACAGGGTCTGCACCACGACGCCGTCCCATTCGGATCTTCAGGCCAGCATCGACAGGGGCAGCACAGTAGCCTTGTGGATAGCACAATTGCTTCACAGCTCCAGGGTCCCAGGTTCGATTCCGGCTTGGGTCACTGTCTGTGCAGAGTCTGCACATCCTCCCGTGTGTGCGTGGGTTTCCTCCGGGTGCTCCGGTTTCCTCCCACAGTCCAAAGATGTGCGGGTTAGGTGGATTGGCCATGATAAATTGCCCTTAGTGTCCAAAATTGCCCTTAGTGTTGGGTGGGGTTACTGGGTTATGGGGATAGGGTGGCGGTGTTGACCTTGGGTAGGGTGCTCTTTCCAAGAGCCGGTGCAGACTCGATGGGCTGAATGGCCTCCTTCTGCTCTGTAAATTCTATGATCGACGATATCCTAACCCAGTACCCAGATGTATTTAGCGGGATGGGCATGCTGCCGTACGAATACAAGATTCTACTGCAGCCTGATGCCAAGCCAGTGGTCCATGCACCACGACGTGTCCCTGCTCCACTGAGACAGTGCCTGAAGGCAGAGCTCACGAGTCTACAACAAAAAGGCATCATCTCCAAGGTCATCGGTAGCATTGTGGATAGCACAATTGCTTCACAGCTCCAGGGTCCCAGGTTCGATTCCGGCTTGGGTCACTGACTGTGCGGAGTCTGCACGTCCTCCCCGTGTCTGCGTGGGTTTCCTCCGGGTGCTCCGGTTTCCTCCCACAATCCAAAGATGTGCAGGTTAGGTGAATTGGCCAATGATAAATTGCCCTTAATGTCCAAATTGCCCTTGGTGTTGGGTGAAGGTGTTGAGTTTGGGTAGGGTGCTCTTTCCAAGAGCCGGTGCAGACTCAAAGGGCCGAATGGCCTCCTTCTGCACTGTAAATTCAATGATAATCTATGATTAATCTAGGACAAAGGTTCGGCACAACATCGTGGGCCGAAGGGCCTGTTCTGTGCTGTATTTTCTATGTTCTATGTTCTATGTCACTGAGCCAACCGACTGGGTCAGCTCGATGGTGTGCATAAAGAAGCTTTCAGGGGACCTACGCATCTGCCTTGACCCCAAGGATCTAAACAAAAACATTATGCGGGAACATTACCCCACCCCGAAGAGGGAAGAAATCACGAGTGAGATTGTCACGCGCGCTTCTTCACAAAATTGGACGCATCCCAAGGATTTTGGCAAATAGAACTTGAAGAATCCAGCAGAAGGCTCTGCACCTTCAACACGCCTTTTGGCAGATTCTGCTACAACCAAATGCGATTTGGCATCATCTCGGCATCAGAGATTTTCCATCGCATCATGGATCAGATGATGGAGGGAATAGAAGGGGTTCGTGTCTACATTGACAATATCATAATCTGGTCCACAACCCCAGAGGAACATGTGTCGCGACTCAAGAAAGTATTCCGACGCATACATGAACATGGCCTCAAGCTAAACAGGTCCAAGTGCTGTTTTGGGACATCCACGCTGAAGTCCCTGGGCAATCAGATTTCGCAACACTGTGTGCGCCCGGACACAGACAAAATTAAAGCCATCGAGGCAATGATATGGAGAACCACCCTAGGAGGAAGAATCTCTGAATTGTGGGGTTGCTGGAGAGTATGGAAGGTCCAACTCTCACAGAGTACTTCACAATGGCGTTTTGGAAAGATGGTGGGGGAGAGTGGATTCACGTCCCCTCCCAAGCTGGGTTGTGCCCATCGGACAATCCCGCAGAAACCCCGGCCAAACAAACCAGCACGGGCTGTTATTGTTCATTTTCACAGCTTGCAGAAGAAGGAAGGGGTCCTGAAATGGGCGAAGGAGCATTGGGAATATAAATGGAAAGACCCCACCATCAGGATCTACCAGGACATCGGAGCAGAACTGGCAAAGAAGTGGGGGGGCATTTAACAAGGCCCAAACCACCCTGCACAAGGCTTTGTTGATTAGCTGGTTGACTATATGTACCCCTTATTCAACTTTGCCATTGGACTGCGGGTATTGTGGACTAGAAGTAATGTGCTTAAAGTTATAGAGTTTTGCAAACTCAGTCCGGTCTCGACTGTGAAAGAATAGTCCGTTGTCAGTCATAACAGTATTCGGTATACCATGACGAGAGAAAGTTTCCTTGCATACTCTGATCACGGTCTTTGAGGTGAGGTCTGATAGCTTCAACACCTCAGGGTAGTTTGAGTTTGAGTAATAATTCATGAGGAGTATGTAGTCACGGCCATTAGAGTGAAATAGGTCAATGCCTACCTTGACACCTGAGGAAGGAGCAGCGCTCCGAAAGCTGGTGATTCGAAACAAGCCTGTTGGACTTTAACCTGGTGTTGTAAGACTTCTTACTGTACTCACCCCAGTCCAATGCCAGCATCACCACATCATACCTTGAACCAGGGAGAGGTTTCCAAGTCATGTGATTGAAGAGTGTCTTTACACTGCGCTGGTTGGAACCTTTGACAGGTCTCACAAAGCAAAACCATGACTGTGATGTTCCTATTGATGCCAGGCCAGTAGATGGCTTGTCCAGCCCTTCGTTTACATTTTTCTATCCTGAGGTACCCTCGTGAATTTGACGAAGTACCTTGGGCCTGAGACGCAGTGGAATGACTATTCTATGAAGTCTCAGCAGTATACCATTAATCATTGTCATGTCCGCTTGTACATTGTGGAATTGCGGATATTGCCCTTTCGGCCACCCATTGTTAAGGTTGTGAATGACGTGTGGAGTCTGCACAGTCTCCCCGTGCCTGTGTGGGTATCACCCCCACAACCCAAAGATGTGCAGGGTAGGTGAATTGGCCATGCTAAATTGTCCCTTAATTAGAAAAAAAATAATTGGGTACTCTAAATTTGTATTAAAAAAAAGTGGGCAGCACGGTGGTGCAAGTGGTTAGCACGGTCGCCTCACGGCGCCGAGGTCCCAGGTTTGATCCTGGCTCTGTGTCACTGTTCGTGTGGAGTTTGCACATTCTCCCCATGTTTGCGTGGGTTTCGACCCCACAATCCAAAAGGGGCGCAGGGTAGGTGAATTGGCCATGCTAAATTGCCCCTTAATTGGAAAAAATGAATTGGATACTCTAAATTTATTTTTTAAAAGGTTGTGATTGACACGTTGCAGCAATGGATCTTTCTTCATTTCTTCTCTGATGAGCATTATTTTTTCATCCGTTGCAGGAAGGTTGTCAGCGCACATTTGTACTTGAGATTCAATGTGTTGAATTATCCCTAGTGGTTCACTTGGTTAAGTGATTGAACGAGACAATACATCTGCAATAATTAGATCTTTGCCAGGCGTACATACAAGATCGAAATCATACCTCCGAAGTTTGAGTAGTATTCTTTGTAATCAAGGAATCATGTCATTGAGATTCTTTTGGATGATATGCACCAGCGGTGTGTAATCCTTTTCAATGGTGAATGCTGGTAGGCCATAGACGTATTCATGAAGTTTTAATATACCAGTGAGAAGACCTAAACATTCCTTTTCAATTTGAGCGTTCCAAGTCTCTGTCGGTGTCATCACAAGTGATGCATATGCTACTGGAACCTATGACAAGGTGTCGTCTTTCTGTAACAACTCTGCTCCAATTCCGTCCTGACTTGCATCAGTTGAAATTTTGGTTTCACGATCTGGATCAAAGAGCATTAAGACAGGTGCAGTTGTGAGTTTCGCCTTTAACTCCAACCATTCTCTTTGATGATCCGTCGTCCATTCAAACGAGGTTGATGTTTTGATTAAATTCCTTAGAGATGTTGTGTGGCTGGCCAAATTTGGGATAAATTTGCCGACAATAATTCACCACTCCAAGGAAGCGAAGAACTGCTTTCTTGTCCTCAGGGACTTTCATTGCTTCAATGGTTTTTATTTTGTTTGTGTCCGGTCGTACCCTGCGCTCCGATATCTGGTCACCCAGGAACTTGAGCGTGGACGTTCCAAAGCTGCATTTGGATTTGTTCAGCTTGAGGCCATGCTCATATATGTGTTTGAAGACTCTCTGCAGTCTCAACATATGTTCCTCTGGAGTCGCAGACTAAATGATGATATCATCCACGTAGACACGAACTGCGTCTATTCTTTCCATCAACTGTTCCATGATGCGGTGGAAAATTTCAGACGCCGAGATGATTCCAAATGGCATTCTACTGTAACAAAATCTGCCAAAAGGTTTATTGAAGGTGCAGAGCTTTCTGCTGGACTCTTCTAATTGTATCTGCCAGAAGCTTTGCAATGCATCTAGTTGGTGAAGATGCACGCGTGTGCCATCTCGCTTGTGATCTCTTCTCTTTTTGGGATCAGGTAGTGTTCCCACATGATGTTTTTGTTTAGATCCTTGGGGTCTATATAAAGTCTCAAATCACCCGAAGGCTTTTTTACGCACACCATCGAACTGACCCAGTCAGTCGGTTCAGTGACTTTGGAGATGATGCCTTTTTTCAGTAGACTTGCTAGTCCTGATTTTAACTTCCCTCAGTGGAGCAGGAATTCTCCTTGGTGGGTGAACTACAGGTTTTGCATCAGCACACAGCAGAATTTTGTACTCAAATGGAAGTGTGCCCATTCAGCTGAAGACATTTGGATATTGATCCAGTATTCCTTCAATTCTGCTCTGAAGAGCTGGATGAGATGACGTAAATGTGTAAATCCTTTGAATAAGGTTCAGCTGCTAGCAGGCTTTCGCACCTAAGAGTGACGACTTGTCTGATCGGACAATCTCAAATCTAAGGTTCGTCTCTATGTATTTGTTGGACATTACTAAATGGCATGACCCCAACGACGAGATTGCACTGCCATTGTAGTCCTGAAGTTTGCAGGCAGCTGGAAGGAGTTTGGGAGCTTGCTTGAGCTTCGAGAAGTTAAGCTTCGAAAGCAGGTTAGCGGAGACACCTGTATCCAGCTTAAATTTAATCGGGCATCTATTTACATCTAACACTGTGTTCCATTCAGCGTCGGAATCAATGGCATGGATTGATTTCACTTGCGGTGTATTTTCTGTGGAGTTTTCAAACTTCTCAATTATTCCAACTTGGAATGTCATATCCAGGCAATCATCTTCTGGATCCGTTGCACTATCTTGATCAGACTCATCTGTTTTGAGTTGTACACTTCCAATGTTACTCTGCTTGAAATTCTTTTTTTGAGTTTTAAATTGGGAGTGCAGATCTGCACTGAGCAGCATAGTGGTTCAGTCTGGAGACACTGTTTGCCTTTTGCAGGGCATTTTTTATGGAAGTGGGCGGTTCCACACCTCGTGCACAACATCGCGTCAATGTCATGACGTCCCGTGCGTCTCCGCACATGCGCAGAACGGTTCTCGGCTGTCTCGCACTTTTTTTGCGAAGTGTGCATGTGCAGGGCCCGAGTGCGTGTGCACAAGATGGCTGCCATCAGAAACATGGAGCCTCTTCATTTGCAACACTGCCTGGATACACTATCTCGTGGAGGGTTTTGGTGCCACTTTCACCAATTTTATACTACAAGTACTGATGTTTGGACTGTTGATGCAACAGGCACGTTTCAATAGCGATTTCAAAGGTCAAATCTTTTTGCCAAAGTAATCTCTCTAAGGTGTTCATCAATTATTCCAAACACTATCTGGTCACGAATCATAGAGTCATTTTGTGCAGCAAAATTGCAGGATTGAGCTAACAGTTTAAGATCAGCGAAAAAGCTGTTAAAAGATTCCTCTTTCCCTTGCATCCTTTTTTTAAAGATGTAGTGCTCAAAAATTTCACTTGTCTGTACTTTACAGTGGCTATCAAATTTTTCAAGGATTGTTGCATACTTTGTTTTATCCTGACCTTCTGTGTAGTTAAAAGAGTTGTAGGTCTCTATCGTGTGTGGATCAGCCATAGTCAGTAAAAGGGCGGTTTTTCGAGCATCTATCGCATTTGTTAAGTCAGATGCTTCTAAATACAATGGAAATTGTTGTCTAAACAACCGCCAACGGCAGCACGGTAGCAATGTGGTTAGCACAATTGCTTCACAGCTCCAGGGTTCCAGGTTCGATTCCCTGCTTGGGTCACTGTCTGTGCGGAGTCTGCACATTCTCCCCGTGTGTGTGTGGGTTTCCTCCGGGTGCTCCGGTTTCCTCCCACAGTCCAAAGATGTGCAGGTTAGGTGGATTGGCCATGATAAATTGCCCTTAGTGTGCAAAATTGCCCTTTGTGTTGGGTGGGGTTACTGGGTTATGGGGATAGGGTGGAGGTGTGGACCTTGGGTAGGGTGCTCTTTCCAAAAGCAGGTGCAGACTCGATGGGCCGAATGGCCTCATTCTGCACTGTAAATTCTATGATTAACATTAAGGTTACCGGTGATCCGGAGGGGACGAGGAGCTTGCGTTCTGTCCATCGTGCCGGGAATCATCAAAGTTCTGTTCTGAAAGCGATGCTTCTGTTGCCGAATAGCTATCTAATTTTCTCTCTAAACTTACTAAATTTTACTAGGTAGATTCATTAGTCACTCCTTAGTACCATGTTATATTATATTGGTACTCCTGGTAGCATGTTGTATTACTTGGTTAAAGTAATATCTGTCTTTACTGGCTGCAGATGATCTTGAAGAATACACGAGTCTTCGATGTAAATCGAATGAATTTATTAAATAACGATCAAACTAATAAATTAGTTCGACACTCTACTTAACTAACTCTAGAAATAAAGTAATGAGAAATAACTGTACAAACCGTATCTGAACTACACGAGGTAAATAGGCTGTGACCTGACTCTGCTACACGACTGCTATCTAACAATTCCTGCGTGGAAAGAGACCAAGTGCCTTTGGGAGCTCAGTTATATAGTGGATCTTGTAATGCCCTCTAGTGGTAGTGTTACAGCTAAGTGTTGTGATTAACCCTTTAGTTACATGTCTGTCTACATATCATTACAGAAGGGAGATATGTTATGGTCAGTGAGTCCTTGACGGGCGCTTTGGTGGTCCTGGTCAATGTCTATTTGCCAAATTGGGATAATACAAGGGTCTGGATTCTCTGCAGCCCCGCGTTGAAATCGCATTTGGCGCGGGACCGGCGCCCTGAAGCGATTTTCCGGTCCCCGGAGAAGCACTCGGGAATCGCTTGTGCACGATCAACACGGCGCAGCTAGGGGGCCATTGACAGAGGCCCACCCGCGATTTTCCGTGCAAAACTGGCAGAGTTCCCGACGGCATAGTTCTAATCAAGTATCGGCCGTCGGGAACCTCGAGTGGTGGCTGCAGACTCAGTTCGCGGCCACCCTGGTGGGGCGGCGGGGGGATCGATCACCGGGGGGGGGGGACCTCATGGACGGCCAGGGGATCGATTGTGCATCACGGATCCGCGGGCGCAGCGATCTCGGGTGGCCTACATTTTGGATGATGAATCCGCCATCGCGCACGGCGCGGCCGCTGCAGGCCACCACCGTGGGCATGTGCAGACTCCCAACTGGAGGTGCAGGGCCCCGCATCGGCTGCCAGAGCACTCCGGGACCTGCCAGCCCCCTGCAGATAGGAGAATCGCTCAGGACTTTCTTAAGGAAAGTCCAGAGTTAAACGGCAGCATTTTTCCACTGGCGTGGGGACATAGCCCTATTTTTGCAGAATCCAGCCCAGGGTTTATTAGGAGGTCGTTGGCCTCCATTCCTGGCTTAGATTCACATCAACTGATCTTGGGGGTGGGGACTTAAACTGTGTTCTAGACCCGAAGATGAATCCATCTAGGCCCAAGTTGCTGACTCCATCAGGCATGGCAAAGGCGTAGTTGGCTTTTATGTAGCAGAATGGGATGCGGGGTGGGAGGGTGTGTGTGGGGTGGGGGGAGGGGTGTGGAGAGATCCGTGGCAGTTTTTTGTTTTTATCCCATGTACATCAGATGCTTCTTGGATTGACTTTTATCTGGTCGGTAGTCTCTTCTCCCCTAAGTGTGGAGAGCGGGGTATTCGGCTATAGTGATTTCGGATCATGCTCCGTGTGGTGATCTCTATATGTGCATGTACACAAGGGGTTAATGTGTAATCAGTAGCACCACATGATCACTAGAGGGCCGGACCAACGGGAATATAAAAGGCAGCCACATTGGGGCTCTCTCGCTCTCTCTTGGGTGCACTGTGATCATAGCAACAGCAGACTAGTTTAGATGGCCAGTGCAGTTACCTTAGTTAGATCTTGTTAACCTTATCATTAGTATCAAAGTTAAAGTAAAGAACTCATGTAAATATTGTTGTAGTTACTCAATAAAGCTTTTGTTACTACTGGATGAGTTCAAGTCTTCTTCATCGGGATTCAGAATACCTCAACACTAACCAAGGTTTGAGTAGCACATGTTACCTACCAGACAGGTAACAAAACATGGTACCAGTTGAGTGGCTTTAACAGAACTAGTTAGATTAGGTTAGACAAAAAGAGAAGAAAATGAGAAGACTGGACATCCAACTGTGGAAGACTTCACAGCAAATGGGTCCTCAACGACTAACTATGGGACTCATTGGACATCTAGGGCAGCTGGAAACAACCGGTAATTTAAGTTATGACTGGAAAAGATTTGAACAGATATTCCAAATATTTATCGCAGCTAATGGTTTAAGCACGGTCTCTAATGCAACAAAAATAGCACTACTACTCTCAATAGCAGGGCATGAAGCTAGCAAAATCTATAATTGCTTTAATTACTTAGAAGGTGAAGACGACACCCAAATAGAAGTAATACTCAAAACATTTGATGAACACTGTAAGAGTGCTGGTGAGATGCTGGGAAGATTTAACAATTGTCATAAATGCCAGAGAAATGGAGGGCCCATCACTGATTTTATTACAAATCTCAAGTTAATACCACAAGGCTGTGATTATGCTGCTTTCAGAGACACTGTGATAATGAATCAATTAATTTCTGGACTATCTGATCTGTGGGAAGAACTATCACAAAATAAGCATCTAACTCTAGAAATCGCTGTACAAAATGCCTTGCTTATGAACAAAATCAATACTTTGAGTCTCTACAAACACAGAATCATTATTTAGAAAACAAAATCAGTAAAAGAGGTGCCAAAACTTACCACGAGGCAGAGGCAGGGTTGAAACAGAAGAAGACGGAAGTTCTGATCAGCAGTCATCTTGAGAAAGGAGCCGTACATTCGCAGTTGTGCAAAGAGCGCACAGTAAAGGAAACTTGGATTGCGCATTCCATTCCTACGCATGACGTCACAAGTGTCATGATGTCAGAGGACCAGGACCACGCCCACTTAAAAGGGAAATGCACGAAAATGAAGAAAGAAATTTAAAGCTGCAAAACCCAATTTTCTTACCTCAAAAGACAACAATGCCTGAACTTACACCAGCAGTTGAAAATAACTTTCACAGCACCCTGGAATAAGCAGTCTGCACCACCCAAAGTGATTTGTTCATTGAACATGAAGAGGACGATAACAACTCCGAAACAAAAAGAGATGATTTGTCTATCGAATAATACACACAATACTACTCAGACATGGCTGAGTTATTCGGAGATCCTGATCACAGCATCAGCAACACGGTTGAAAAGCTCAACACGACTCTTCTCATAGTAGATGAATCCAATACCATGGTGCCATGGCAGATCGTCGATACATTGGATGACAGCAATACCCACGATGAAGACGACTCCACACAGAGAGCACAGAACGACTCCGTTGAGAGAGCACAGATCGACTCTACAGAGACAGCACTGTACGACTCCACAAAGAAAGCGATGACAGACTCCACAGAGAGTGATGACAGACTCCACAGAGAGAGCGATGACAGACTCCACAGAGAGAGCAATGAAGGACTCCACAGAGAGAGCGATGAAGAACTCCACAGAGTGAGCGATGAAAGACTCCACAAAGAGAGTGACGCAAGCCTCCACAGACAGCTCGGTGACAGACTCAAAAATGGAAGCAAGCAAACACTCTATAGCGAACGCCATGCATGAACAAGACCATTAAGATCTATCAAGCTTATTTGAGCCACAAGAAGAAGACTATGAAAGTCTACCCAGCTCATTTAACCAACAAGAAGACACTGAATGTCTACCCACTGTATGTGAGACAAGTGACGAAGAAATCACAATTCCCATACAGGATGTGCAGGATCACAACGAGACTGACATATCTCAGCTCGTCTGCACAGAAGCACTCATTAATCAGAGGACGGCTACTCATGAGTCCAGAGAGACCACGTCAAATGAAATCATGAAGATTCTGACTCCAAAAGAGGAGCACCAAGATTCCAGAGAGACCATGCCAATAGAAATCCTGAAGATTTTGACTCCAGAAGAGGAGCACCAAGAGTCCAGAGTGACCATGTTAATAGAAATCTTGAAGATTTTGACTCCAGAAGAGGAGCACCAAGAAACCTCATTGAGCGCAACAGCAACAACGAAAACAACATGCAGCGCAACAAGAGCAACAACAACAACACAAAGCACTACAGAAACAAGAACAACGACAGCAACATCAAAAACTACAAGCACAACAACAAAAACTACAAGAACAACAACAAACACAACAAGAAGCATAACAAAAACAGAAACAACGAGCACGATGAGAAAAACATCAAGAACAACAGCGAAAAACCCAAGCATGACGAAAACAACAACAAGAACGACAACAATAAGAATGACAATGAAAACGACCAAGACAGAAACGACAACAATGAAACAACGACCTGTATAACAAGGTACAACTCTGCACATGAAGGACAATGCCACAGCACACTGCAAAACAATGGCAAGTGTACAAACATGCCATGGCATGGCAACAAATCTCACAAATTCACATTTGCTCCACAACAAACAAGCAAACCAGCTGTCAAGAAAAATGACATGCAGAATCTATACCACAAACATAAGAAAAAATCCAGGTCAGAAAACAAAGATGACATACAGAATCAACACCACAAACACAAGAACAAATCCAGGTCAGACAACAAAGATGACATACAGAATCAATACCACAAACACAGGAAAAAGTCCATGTCAGACAACAAAGATGTAACACAGAATCGCTACCACAAGCATAGAAAATAAAAAGCATAAATCAGACAACAAAGTGATTCAACCATTCAAATACCTCATTGGTGACTTCTTGGTTACATAAACACAGGAACACTGAAGACGGTCACAAAGGAATAACAATATCACCACTTCAACAACAGAAGAAGAGAGCAACTCGACCGAACAAACTCATGGACTCACAAATTTTAAAAAAAAATTATTAAGATTGGACTCATAACTATTAATTGGCTTTGTATAATCTTCAAGATCACCACAACTTGTACATAACATAATTTGTCTACCTATTTCACGCAAGCAAAAAAAAACCTAAGAGGCTAAATGTAGTAACATTTGACAGACTTACTCATTGACTTTATGTAATGCATTTGCAAACTGCATCCATTATGTTTGTTCAATTTTCTTTACAACACACAGAAAATATGTAAGACGAATAAAAGGGGGATGTGGTGATCTCTATATGTGCATGTACACAAGGGGTTAATGTGTAATCAGTAGCACCACATGATCACTAGAGGGCCGGACCAACAGGAATATAAAAGGCAGCCACATTGAGTCTCTGTCTCTCTCTCTTGGGTGCACTGTGATCATAGCAACAGCAGACTAGTTTAGATGGCCAGTGGAGTTACCATAGTTAGATCTTGTTAACCTTATCATTAGTATCAAAGTTAAAGTAAAGAACTCATGTAAATATTGTTGTAGTTACTCAATAAACCTTTTGTTACTACTGGAAGAGCTTGAATCTTCTTCATCAGGATTCAGAAGACCTCATCACTAACCAAGGTTTGAGTAGCACATGTTACCTATCAGACAGGTAACAAAACACTCCGAAAGGGGATAAGTACACTTTGTGGACTTGGTCCTAGAGTAGGATCCCTCTCAGCACCCACCTTGGAGGTTGGATACGCCGTTGTTAGCAGGTAAAGGATTTTGCAAATGAATATCCTCTGCCATTGAGGAATATGTCAAGTTTAGCAAGTATGAGTCTATCTCACCTTCTACGATATGGGAATCCCTTAAGGCGGTTATTAGGGGAGAGATAGTCTCCTATAAAACACATGTGGAGAGGACTGAGAGTGCGAAACGGTAGAAGCTGATGAACTCCATCACTGAGGTGGACCATCAGTACTCGCTTGCCCCTACCCCGGAGTTGCTTGCGAGCAGGAAAAAGCGGCAGACACAATTTAAATTGTCATCAACAGATAAGTGGGTGCGTCAGCTGCGACGCTCAAAGGGGATATTTTATGAGCACGGGAAAAGGCCAGTCGCCTGTTAGCTCTTCAGCTGAGGCAGCATCCCGGGATATTATACAGATTAGAGACTCAAGTGGCAGCTTGATTTCCACCCCGTTTAAAGTCGATGTAGCTTTGAAAGCATTCTATAGGAATCTTTACAGATCGGAGCCCCTGGAAGAGAGTTCGGTCATGGCGGAGTTTTTAGATGGGTTGTCCTTACCATTGGTGGAGAGAGAAAGGTGGAAGGAGCTGGAATCCTTGGTGAGTCCTGAGGAGATTCTGAAAGGTATTGGGGCAATGCAGACGGGTAAAATCCCCAGCCCTGATAGATTCCGCATTGAGTTCTACAGGAAGTTTGCCTGTCAGTGTTTCCATTAATATTGGACATGTTCAATGATTCCTTGTCCCAGGGTGCATTGCACCAGGAAAAGACTTCTATTACTTACACAGTGTTTTATTTCTCTGATCCTGAAGAAAGACAATGACCTGAAGGAATGTGGTTCGTAACGACCCATTTCGCTTCTGAACGTGGGTTTTGGTGATGTGATTGGAGCCCTGCTCCCAGAGGTGATCGGGGAAGACCAGACAGGCTTCGTCAAGGCTTGGCAAATGTGGGCCAGTACAAGTCGACTGTTAAATATTGTTATTTCCTCCTCTCCTGTGACCGTGCCAGAGGTGATTGTATCCATGGTCGTCAAAAAGCGTTTGATAGAGTAGAGTGGGGATATCGTTTCAAGATTCTTGAGAGGTTTGGTTTGGGGCAAACATTTATATCTTGGGTTTGGTTACTGTATAAGGGCCCCACAGCTCGCTTCCACCTTGAGCTAATGTCTTGAGCTTGGGGTATTTTTTGTTGAACAGGGGCACAAGGCAGGGATGTCCACTGTCTCTGCTTCTATTCACTTTAGTGATTAACCATTGGCCATAATGTTGAGAACTTCCGATAGGTGAAAGGGGATAAGTAGTGGAGGGAGGGAGCATAGGGTGTCCTTGCACACAGATCACAAATGATCTGCTTCTTTATATTATGGACTCAGTTTGTACTATGGATGAGATAATGAGGCTACGTAGGAGTTTTTGCTCCTTCTCTGAGTATAAGTTGAATCTGGATAAGAGTAAATACTTCTCAGTTAACCTCCCGGGGAGGGGAGCCTATCTGGGGATGTTACCTTTTTGATCTAGCTTTAGTTATCTGGGAATTTGGGTGGCCCACACTTCATAAACTAAATTATACTAGTCTGGTGAGTGGGATCAAAATCTGACTTACAGAAGTGGGATAACATCCCCCTGTCCTTGGCGGTCAGGGTACAGACTATTAAAATGTATGTCCTTCCGAGGTTTATATTTCTTTTTCAGTGTCTCCCCACTTTTCTCCCCAAATCCTTTCTTGTTAGAGTGAACAAACTAGTGTCCTTTTTTATTTGGGTGGGCAGGACCCCAAGGATTCATAGGGTGTCTCTCTCTGCAAGGATAGACAGTCAGGTGGCTTAGCTTTACCCAATGTGTGATTTTATTATTGGGCTGCCAAGATTGAGAAAGTGCTGGGGTTCCATATGGGGACAAATGGAGGTGAGTTCTTTTAGGGGCACTAGTTTGGGTGCCTTAGTAAGTACCTCTCCTTCGAGATTCACTTCAAATCTGGTGGTGGTGCCCACCCTGAGGATATGGAAGCAATTCAGCCACATTTTAAATCTAGTTCCATGTTGTTGCTGGCCCCTATTTGTGGTAATCATCTCTTTGTGCCAATGGGTTTAGACTCAATGTTTAGATCATGGGAGCGGAAGGTTTTAGAAAGGTATGGGGACTTACTCATGGGCAGGGGTTGGGGGAGAGGGGGGGGTGGGGTGGTTGCCAGTTTTGATGAGTTGTCAGTAAAGTTTCAATTCCTGGGACTAATTTGTTTTGTTACTTCCAGATTTGTGTTTTGTTTACAGAAGGCTTTTCCTTCATTTCCCTTGTCACCACCATCCTCCTTGCTGAAGAGGATTTTATCTTTGGCCAGTTCTGGTTGGGCGAGTATTTCAGATTCTTCTGGCCAGATACCATCGGCGGAGTCAGTCCCGTTGGATTTGGTGAAGACATAGTGAGAGGGTGAATGGGTCCTACTTTTGATGAGGAGGTGTGGAGTGAAGCTCTTCATAGGGTAAACTCCACGTCCTCCTGTGTTTGGCTCAGTTTGATCCAATTCAAGATGGAGCATAAAGCACACCTGACCAAGGTGAAGATGAGTGTGGGGTTTTCGGGGGTGGATGACTGTTGTAAACGTTGATCTCGGGGGCTGGACAATCATACGCATATGTTCTGTTCATGTCCCAAGTTGTTAAGTTTTTGGGTCTCCTTCTTTAACACCATGTCAGAGATCCTTAACATTGAACTGCAGCCTTGTCCGTTGGTGGCCATTTTCGGGAAATCGGACTCACTGGTGCTGCAGACGGGGGTGACGGCGGATGTCCTCGCCTTTGCCTCTTTAATAGTCTGGAGGCGAGTTCTGTTTGGGTGGAGGTATCCTGCTCCACCCAGTGCCTCGGCCTGGGTCAGGGTCGGCAGAGGGGTTCTACCTGAGATGGCAGCCATTCATTTCCTTTTTTAAAGAGTTAGTCACAGTCAGTTCTTTGGGAGGGGTCATTTTAGTTTATTGTGGGGGGAGGGGGTTCGGTTTGGATGTGTTCTTAACTGCTGAGAGGGTTCCTTTTACACTGTCATTTAAAAAACAAAAATTTAGAGCACCCAATTAATTTTTTCCAATTAAGGGACCATTTATCGTTGCCAATCCACCTACTCGGCACATCTTTGGGTTGTGGGGCGAAACCACGCAAACACGGGGAGAATGTGCAAACACCACATGGACAGTGACCGTGGTGCCGTGAGGCAGCAGTGCTAATCACTGCACCATCGTGCTTACAGTGTAATCTGTAACATCCGTTACAGATTACTCGAACTCAGTCCACGGCCGCCCTGGTGGGGAGCAGGAGATCGGTCACCGGGGGGGGGGGGGGCCTCCTGGACGGCCAGGCTTGCGATCGGGGGCCACCGATCGGCGGGTGCGCGCGATCTCCCGGTGGGGGGCCTACATTCACGGGGCCGGTCCACTGTGTGGATCCACCATGTTGTGCGGGGCCGCCGCCGTGCACATGCGCGGACCTCTGGCCGGAAGTGCAGGGCCCCGTATCGGCAGCCGGAGCTGCGAGGAGCACTCCGGGGCCTTGCTAGTCCCCTGCAAAACGGAGAATCACCCTGGACTTTCTCCAGGTAAGTCCAGAGTGACTCCCGCCCATTTCTCGCGTGCGTGGGGACATAGGCCCATTATCAGAGAATTCTACCCAGGATGTTTCAATAGTTTGTCTGGTATTTGACCTTGTATTTCATAAAGCATTTACCCACCTTTAACAGTGATGAGGGTTGGCGAGACGGGGGAGGATTGCATGGGGAACGTGGTGGAGGGGAGGCAGCGGCAGCAATTTTCCCCCACCTCAGTGTCAGCCACGAACCCAACTAGAAGCTCCAGCCCGCCGCCCCCCCCCCGCCCCCCACCTCCCCGCAAAATAAGGTTTAATTTGGCTGGTCCCAGGAAATTTGCCAGGGTTAGCAATGTGGCAGTCAGGCAGGTTCAAAAACCTTTTGCCAAATGAACAAAGTTGATCCTGCCTACAAGGAAATCTGGCCTGGAGTAAGCAATTTCATCCTCTGAAGAGGAGGATTAGTGGCTTATTTCTCAACCGTGGAGATTCAATCATGACATTTGGATATTGCAATGCTGCTCAGGAACGATGCTTCTCAACTTTGAAACGTTATGGAGCCATTGAAAGCTGAAACCATTTTTTCTTTGGAATTAAAAGAGTAGGGAGTGAAGTTCCTTGGCTCTGTTTCACTGTTGGAAGTGCAGTGGAGCAGGCGTCAGTGGCAGATGTTCTTTATCTATTGGAGTTTCCTGGGTTTGAACAACATCAGTAGACACCCATACCAATGGAGTTGCATCATGTGGCCCTGCCAGAAGGGGATGTTTTGTTATGCTCTTGTCATAGCATAAGCTGATTCGTTGATGTGCACTCTGACAAAGGAAGGTTCAGACTTGGAGATAGCTTCAACACGTTTATTAAACTATTAACAATTCTCCTACTTGGATTCAACGCTACTGTTAATCCTGCTATAGCTACTGAGACTGACGAACCAGTCTGCTACAATCCAGTGAGAGTGATGTTCAATCAACCATATGTCTGTACTCACAAAGTGTCTCCACTGGAAAGAGACTGAGCATGTGTGATGTGTCCTTTTATATGGGTTGGTGTAATGCCCTCCTGTGGTAGTGTCACCTCTGTGTGTATCGTGACTGCCCATTGGTCGTGTCCTATCTTACTGACCTATTGGTTGACTGTCTGTGTGTCATGTCTCTGATGTTCCCTCTAGTGTCTAGCTAGGTGTAGTGTATGTACATTAACCCTTTGTGTACTTACAGTGATGTATATCACCACAGGGGAGGTGGGAAAAGTGACGTTGGCAAGCTTCCCATTTGATCCCACACTTTTACAAGGGACTGACATTAGTCATACTGCCAGCACTTTGACTGATGGTCCAAGCCGAACCAGAAATAACAACAAAGAGCTAGAACTTGTATTTACATAGCAGCTTTATAATAGTCAGACGTCTCAAGGTGATTTGATGTGGTGGAAGGAGTTAATCAAAGCGTTGCCATTCAGATTGAAATGTGTTGAATTTATTGGATATTATTTATTATTCGATGAACACACTATGTGGCTTTATCATTTATGTCCCATAGCATATTACCAAATATATCAACAATACTTGAACCACAAATTATGTGCTGAACAACCACATAAAGTGGTAAAATAAAGACCAAACAAGCGCTGAATATATGATTACTCCACCAAGCTGCATATGAAATTAAAATTTGCACCCCGGACCACACACCCCCATGGTGCCGCCAGTCCCTGTTAATGTCCCCCATGCCCGCGGATCGGCCTTCCCCCGACTGAGTCTGCAGCCGCCACGCTGAGTTCCCGACGTATGAGACCACATAATGACTGACGCTGCCGGAAACTCGGCCGGTCGGGGGCAGAGCATCGGGCGGCGGACCTCAGGCAACGTCCTAAGGCTGTCGATACGTCACGTGCGGAGCATCTTGTCATGGAGGAGTTGGAGGATATTGCTGAATTTCTCGGGATAGCCGGCCTTTGACAGGATCTTCCATAGTGCTTCCTGACTACTGAGTCAAAGCTTTGGTCAGATCGATGAAGGCCATATAGAGTGGTTGATGTAGCTCCTGGCATTTCTCTTGAAGTTGTCGAGCAGTGAAAATCATGTCCGCTGTTCCACAGTTTGGTTGGAAGAAACACTGGCTTTCCGGAAAGATTTCTTCAGAGACGGGGAGAAGGCGACTAGCAAGAATTTGGGTGCCAATCGTCGAAGTGATGGAGAGTAGGGAGATTCCTCAGTAGTTCCCACAGTCTGCATTGTTTCCTTTCTTGAAGATGATGACAATGGCGGCATCCCTGAGGTCAGCAGGAATTTCTTCCCTCTCCCAGATTTCAGCAACAGCTGATGGAGGTGACGGGTGAACTCTTCTCCATGTTTGAAAGTTGGAATGATTTAAAATTTTTAAATTATAATAAAAGCAAATATTGCAGATGGTGCAAACCTGAAGTAAGAAACAAAAATGACGGTTTGTCATCATGCACTTTGACAGAGGTGAGTGTAGTGGCCATCAGTAAGGAGAAGGTTCTGGGGAAACTGAAAGGTCTGAAGGTGGATAAGTCACATGGACCGGATGGACTACACCCCAGGGTTCTAAAAGAGATAGCTGAGGAAATTGTGGAGGCATTGGTGGTGATATTTCAGGAATCACTGGAGGCAGGAAAGGTCCCAGTGGACTGGAAAGTGGCTAATGTAGCACCACTGATAAGGAGGGAGGGAGGTAGAAGACATTAATTATAGGCCGATTAGCCTGAGTTTGATCATTGGTACGATTTTAGAGTCCGTTATTAAAGATGAGATCGCGGAGTATTTGGAAGTGCATGATACAATAGGACTGAGTCAGAACAGCTTTGCCAAAGGGAGAACATATCTGACAAATTTGTTAGAATTGTTTGAGGCAGTAACAAGGATGTTAGACAAAGGGGAACCAGTGGACGTGATCTATTTAGATTTCCAGAAGGCCTTTGACAAGGTGCCGCATAGGAGACTGTTAAATAAGTTAAGAGCCGATGGTGTTAAGGGTAAGATCCTGGCATGGATAGAGGATTGACTGACTGGCAGAAGGCAGAGAGTGGGGATAAAGGGGTCTTTTTCAGGATGGCAGCCAGTGACTAGTGGTGTGCCTCAGGGGTCTGTGCTGGGAACACAACATTTCACAATATACATTAATGATCTGAAGAAGGAACTGAAGGCACTATTGTTAAGTTTGCATTTGATACAAATATCTGTAGAGGGACAGATAGTATTGAGGAAGCAAGGAGGCTGCAGGAGGATTTAGACAGGCTAGGAGAGTGGGCAATGAAGTGTCAGATGAATTACAACCTGGAAATATATGAGTTTACGCACTTTGGAAGGAGGAATTTAGGCTCAGACTATTTTCTAAATGGGGAAATGCTGAGGAAATCAAAAGCACAAAGGGACTTGGGAGTCCTTGTCCACGATTCTCTTAAGGTTAACGTGCAGGTTCAGTCGGCAGTTAGGAAGGCAAATGCAATGTTAGCATTCATGTCAAGGTGGCTAGAATACAAGAGCAGGGATGTACATCTGAGGCTGTATAAGGCTCTGGTCAGATCCCATTTGGAGTATTGTGAGCAGTTTTGGGCCCCCTATCTAAGGAAACATGTGGCCTTGGAAAGGGTCCAGAGGAGGTTCACAAGAATGATCCCTGGAATGAAGAACTTGCCGTATGAGGAACGGTTGAGGACTCTGGGTCTGTACTTGTTTGAGTTTAGAAGGATGAGGGGGGATGTTATTGAAACTTACAGGATACTGCGAGGCCTGGATAGAGTGGACGTGGAGAGAATGTTTCCACTTGCATGAAAAACTAGAACCAGGGGACACCATCTCAGACTAAATGGACAATCCTTTAAAACAGAGATGAGGAGGAATTCCTTCAGCCAGAGGGTGGTGAATCTGTGGAACACGTTGCCGCAGAAGGCTGTGGAGGCCAAATTACTGAGTGTCTTTAAGACAGAGATAGATAGGTTCTTGATTAATAAGGGGATCAGGGGTTATGGGGAGAATGGGGATGAGAAAATATCGGCCATGATTGAATGGCGGAGCAGACCCGTTGGGCCGAGTGGCCTAATTCTGCTCCTATGTCTCATGGTTTTATGGTCTCACAGCTAAATGGATCCAAAACCCTCCCACAACTTCTGACGACCCTTGACATGATGCCCTGCAGTTCCTTACTATCATACTCGGGGCTTCCTGTGGTAATACCCGTGGGCACATTGGTGCATTTGCCGTGGGATTCTGTGATTGTTTGGCTGGTGACAGCGGCAATTGCTCTGTGGCATCTGCTATGATTGACTGCTGTTTCTTACTGAAAGCCTTGAAGGCTCCCAATGATATCATCAGTATGGTTCCCAGTTCACTTGCAAATTATCATCGGTCTCCACTTTAATGGATTACATCAACTGGACAACATGTTGGTGCTTTAGTTTCAAAAGTCAAGAAATTGCTGGGAGATTTTAATGTTCCTTCAGTGAGACAATAATAGGAAGTTTATTGGAGGCAAGATGGATTTTTGAACGGCATAGTCTGGCTGAACTAATCTAACTTGAGATCATTTTGCTACTGTACTTATCAACAACTGGTGTATAAGTTTTAAAATGTCAGCCAAAAGTGTTTCTGAGGTCTGTAGTTGCTACAGTGTGGGTGGATTTTATGATGAATCACACTGTTCATTCTCACAATGGTTGCTAAATGAGTCCAGAGATTGTCTCTCCTACATTTGCCAGGAACCTATCACATGTATTGATCAATTTTTCTGTGAAGGAAATTAACGTCATAAAAATAAAGACTAGCATTCAAATAGCACCTTTCGTGATCAGGGGACATCATAAAGAGCTTTACAGTCAAGGCAGTAATTTTTGAGAAGCCACCTCTGTTGTAATGTTGGAAACATAACAGCCAACTTGTGCACAGCAAACTTCTGCAAACAGCAATGTGATAATGACCAGATCAATTTTAAAGTATTGACTGAGGGATAAATATTGGCCGGGACACTAGGGATATGAAATGAAAATTGCTTATTGTCACAAGCAGGCTTCAAATGAAGCTACTGTGAAAAGCCCCTAGTCGCCACATTCCGGCACCTGTTCAGGGAATCTGTTAGGGGAATTGAACCGTGCTGCTGGCCTGCCTTGGTCTGCTTTAAAAGCCAATGATTTAGCTCAGTGTGCTAAAGCAGCCTCTATTCTTCTTCAAAATACTACTCTTCTTAGAGGATCCTGTATCCGGTTATTCTGTAGATAAATACTCTTATTCTAAATAATGTCATTCAACGGGCAGACAGATGTCGCATCCACAAGACAGCACCAATGACATGCAGTACTCCCTTAACGAATAGTATCTCTGACAGTGCAGAAGTCCCTCAAAGGATAGCACCATCGACAGTGCAGTACTCCCTTAACGAATAGTATCTCTGACAGTGCAGTACTCCCTCAAAGGATAGCACCTCTGACAGTGCAGTACGCCCTCAAAGAATAGCACCACCGGGTGTGCAGTACTCCCTCAAAGAAAAGTATCTCTGACAGGGCAGTACTCCCTCAAAGTACAGCACCTCTGACAGGGCAGTACTCCCTCAAAGATGAGCATCTCTGACAGTGCAGTACTCCCTCAAAGGACAGCATCTCTGACAGTGCAGTACTCACTCAAAGGATAGCAACTCTGACAGTGCAGTACTCCCTCAAAGAATAGTATCTCTGACAGTGCAGTACTCTATCAAAGGATAGCATCTCTGACAGTGCAGTACTCCCTCACAGATTAGCATCTCTGACAGTGCAGTACTCACTCAAAGATTAGCATCTCTGACAGTGCAGTACTCACTCAAAGATTAGCACCACAGACAGTGCAGAACTCCCTCAAAGAATAGCATCTCTGACAGTGCAGTACTCCCTCAAAGATTAGCATCTCTCACAGTGCAGTACTCCCTCAAAGGATAGCACCATCGACAGTGCAGTACTCCGTCAAAGATTATCACTTCTGAGAGTGCTGTACTCCCTCAAAGATTAGCACTACCGTCAGTGCAGTACTCGCTCAAAGATTTGCACCTCTGACAGTGCAGAACTGCATCAGAGATTAGTACCTCTGACAGTGCAGAATTCCCTGAAAGATTAGCACCTCTGGCTGTGCAGTGCTCCCTCAAACGTTAGCACATCTGACAGCGCAGGACTCCCTCAAAGGATAGCACCTCTGACAGTGCAGTAGTCCCTCAAAGGATAGAACCTCTGAGAGTGCAGTGCTCCGTGATCGATTAGCACCTCTGACAGTGCTGTACTCCCTCAAAGGATAGCAACTCTGACAGTGCAGTACTCCCTCAAAGATTAGCATATCTGGCAGTGCAGTACTACCTCAAAGATTATCACCTCTGACAGTGCTGTACTCCCTCAAAGAATAGCACCACCGTCAGTGCAGAACTCCCTGAAAGATTAGCACCTCTGACAGTGCAGTGCTCCCTCAAAGGATAGCCCCTCTGACAGTGGAGTCCTCCCTCAAAGAACAGCATCTCTGACAGTGCAGTACTCCCTCAAAAAATAGTATCTCTGATAGTGCAGTACTCCCTCAAAAAATAGTATCTCTGACAGTGCAGTACTCACTCAAAAAATAGTATCTCTGACAGTGCAGTACTCCCTCAAAAAATAGTATCTCTGACGGTGCAGTACTCCCTCAAAAAATAGTATCTCTGACAGTGCAGTGCTCCCTCAAAAAATAGTATGTCTGACAGTGCAGT
Organism: Scyliorhinus torazame; assembly: GCF_047496885.1. Classification (NCBI taxonomy): domain Eukaryota; kingdom Metazoa; phylum Chordata; class Chondrichthyes; order Carcharhiniformes; family Scyliorhinidae; genus Scyliorhinus; species Scyliorhinus torazame. Next base: position 93,464,766 of record NC_092709.1, read on the forward strand.
ACTCACTCAAAAAATAGTATCTCTGACAGTGAAGTACTCCTTCAAAAAATAGTATCTCTGATTGTGCAGTACTCCCTCAAAGATCAGCATTTCTGTCAGTGCAGTACTCCCTCAAAGATTAGCACCACTGACAGTGCAGTACTCCCTCAAAGGATAGCACCTTTGACAGTGCAGTACTCCCTCAAAGGATAGCACCATCGACAGTGCAGTACTCCGTCAAAGATTATCACTTCTGAGAGTGCTGTACTCCCTCAAAGATTAGCACTACCGTCAGTGCAGTACTCGCTCAAAGATTTGCACCTCTGACAGTGCAGAACTGCATCAGAGATTAGTACCTCTGACAGTGCAGAATTCCCTGAAAGATTAGCACCTCTGGCTGTGCAGTGCTCCCTCAAACGTTAGCACATCTGACAGCGCAGGACTCCCTCAAAGGATAGCACCTCTGACAGTGCAGTAGTCCCTCAAAGGATAGAACCTCTGAGAGTGCAGTGCTCCGTGATCGATTAGCACCTCTGACAGTGCTGTACTCCCTCAAAGGATAGCAACTCTGACAGTGCAGTACTCCCTCAAAGATTAGCATATCTGGCAGTGCAGTACTACCTCAAAGATTATCACCTCTGACAGTGCTGTACTCCCTCAAAGAATAGCACCACCGTCAGTGCAGAACTCCCTGAAAGATTAGCACCTCTGACAGTGCAGTGCTCCCTCAAAGGATAGCCCTCTGACAGTGCAGTGCTCCCTCAAAGGATAGCCCCTCTGACAGTGCAGTCCTCCCTCAAAGAACAGCATCTCTGACAGTGCAGTACTCCCTCAAAAAATAGAATCTCTGACAGTGCAGTACTCCCTCAAAAAATAGTATCTCTGACAGTGAAGTACTCCTTCAAAAAATAGTATCTCTGATTGTGCAGTACTCCCTCAAAGATCAGCATTTCTGTCAGTGCAGTACTCCCTCAAAGATTAGCACCACCGACAGTACGGTACTCCCTCAAAGGATAGCACCTTTGACAGTGCAGTACTCCCTCAAAGAATATCACGATCGAGAGTGCAGTACTCCCTCAAAGGATTGCACCTCTGACAGTGCAGTACTCCCTCAAAGGATAGCACCTTTGACAGTGCAGTACTCCCTCAAAGAATATCACGATCGAGAGTGCAGTACTCCCTCAAAGGATTGCACCTCTGACAGTGCAGTACTCCCTCAAAGAATAGCATCTCTGACAGTGCAGTACTCCCTCGAAGAATATCACCATCGACAGTGCAGTACTCCCTCAAAGGATAGCGCCTCTGACAGTGCAGTACTCGCTCAAAGAATAGAATCTCTGACAGTGCAGTACTCCCTCAAAGAACAGCATCTCTGACAGTGCAGTACTCCCTCAAAGATTAGCACCACTGACAGTGCAGTGCTCCCTCAAAGATTAGCACCACTGACAGTGCTGTACTCATTCAAAGATTTGCACCTGACAGTGCAGAACTGCATCAGAGGTTAGTACCTCTGACAGTGCAGAACTCCCTGAAAGATTAGCACCACTGACAGTGCAGAGCTCCCCCAAAGGATAGCACCTCTGACATTGCAGTACTCCTCAATGGATAGCACCTCTTGACAGTGCAGCGCTCCCTCAAAGATTAGCATCTCTGACCGTGCAGTACTCCCTCAAAGCATTCCAACTCTGACAGTGCAGTACTCCATCAAAGAATAGCATCTCTGACAGTGCAGTACTCCCTCAAAGGATAGCACCTCTGGCAGTGCAGTGCTCCCTCAAAGGATAGCAGCTCTGACAGTGCTGTACTCCCTCAAAGATTTGCACCTCTGACAGTGCAGAACTGCATCAGAGGTTAGCTCCTCTACAGTGCAGTACTCCCACAAAGGATAGCTCCTCTACAGTGCAGTACTCCCTCAAAGATTAGCATCTCTGACAGTGCAGTACTCACTCAAAGGATAGCATTTCTGACAGTGCAGAACTCCCTGAAAGATTGGCACCACTGACAGTGCTGTACTCCGTCAAAGGTTAGCACATCTGACAGTGCAGTGCTCCCTCAAAGAATAGCATCTCTGACAGTGCAGTACTCCCTCAAAGAATAGCATCTCTGACGGTGCAGTACTCCCTCAAAGATTATCACCTCTGACCGTGCAGAACTCCCTCAAAGATTAGTACCTCTGACATTGCAGTACTCCCTCAAAGATTAGCACCACCGACAGTGCAGTACTCCCTCAAAGATTATCACCTCTGACAGTGCAGTACTCCCTGAAAGATTAGCACCACCGACAGTGCAGTACTCCCTCAAAGAATAGGAACTCTGGCAGTGCAGTCCTCCCTCAAAGATTAGCATCTCTGACAGTGCAGTACTCCCTCAAAGGATAGAACCTCTGAGAGTGCAGTGCTCCGTGATCGATTAGCACCTCTGACAGTGCTGTGCTCCCTCAAAGGATAGCAACTCTGACAGTGCAGTACTCCCTCAAAGATTAGCATATCTGGCAGTGCAGTACTACCTCAAAGATTATCACCTCTGACAGTGCTGTACTCCCTCAAAGAATAGCACCACCGTCAGTGCAGAACTCCCTGAAAGATTAGCACCTCTGACAGTGCAGTGCTCCCTCAAAGGATAGCCCCTCTGACAGTGCAGTCCTCCCTCAAAGAACAGCATCTCTGACAGTGCAGTACTCCCTCAAAAAATAGTATCTCTGACAGTGCAGTACTCCCTCAAAAAATAGTATCTCTGACAGTGCAGTACTCCCTCAAAAAATAGTATCTCTGACAGTGCAGTACTCCCTCAAAAAATAGTATCTCTGACGGTGCAGTACTCCTTCAAAAAATAGTATCTCTGACAGTGCAGTACTCACTCAAAAAATAGTATCTCTGACAGTGCAGTACTCCCTCAAAAAATAGTATCTCTGACAGTGCAGTACTCCCTCAAAAAATAGTATCTCTGACAGTGAAGTACTCCTTCAAAAAATAGTATCTCTGACGGTGCAGTACTCCCTCAAAAAATAGTATCTCTGACAGTGAAGTACTCCTTCAAAAAATAGTATCTCTGACTGTGCAGTACTCCCTCAAAGATCAGCATTTCTGTCAGTGCAGTACTCCCTCAAAGATTAGCACCACCGACAGTGCAGTACTCCCTCAAAGGATAGCACCTTTGACAGTGCAGTACTCCCTCAAAGAATATCACCATCGACAGTGCAGTACTCCCTCAAAGGATAGCACCATCGACAGTGCAGTACTCCGTCAAAGATTATCACTTCTGAGAGTGCTGTACTCCCTCAAAGATTAGCACTACCGTCAGTGCAGTACTCGCTCAAAGATTTGCAGCTCTGACAGTGCAGAACTGCATCAGAGATTAGTACCTCTGACAGTGCAGAATTCCCTGAAAGATTAGCACCTCTGTCAGTGCAGTACTCCCTCAAAGATTAGCACCACCGACAGTGCAGTACACCCTCAAAGGATAGCACCTTTGACAGTGCAGTACTCCCTCAAAGAATATCACCATCGACAGTGCAGTACTCCCTCAAAGGATAGCACCTCTGACATTGCAGTACTCCTCAATGGATAGCACCTCTTGACAGTGCAGCGCTCCCTCTAAGATTAGCATCTCTGACCGTGCAGTACTCCCTCAAAGCATTCCAACTCTGACAGTGCAGTACTCCATCAAAGAATAGCATCTCTGACAGGGCAGTACTCCCTCAAAGGATCGCACCTCTGGCAGTGCAGTGCTCCCTCAAAGGATAGCAGCTCTGACAGTGCTGTACTCCCTCAAAGATTTGCACCTCTGACAGTGCAGAACTGCATCAGAGGTTAGCTCCTCTACAGTGCAGTACTCCCTCAAAGGATAGCTCCTCCACAGTGCAGTACTCCCTCAAAGATTAGCATCTCTGACAGGGCAGTACTCCCTCAAAGGATCGCACCTCTGGCAGTGCAGTGCTCCCTCAAAGGATAGCATTTCTGACAGTGCAGAACTCCCTGAAAGATTAGCACCACTGACAGTGCAGTACTCCCTCAAAGATTATCACCTCTGACATTGCAGTACTCCCTCAAAGATTAGCACCACCGACAGTGCAGTACTCCCTCAAAGATTATCACCTCTGACAGTGCAGTACTCCCTGAAAGATTAGCACCACCGACAGTGCAGTACTCCCTCAAAGAATAGAAACTCTGGCAGTGCAGTCCTCCCTCAAAGATTAGCATCTCTGACAGTGCAGTTCTCCCTCAAAGGATAGCATCTCTGACAGTGCAGTACTCCCTCAAAGATTAGCATCTCTGACAGTGCAGTGCTCTCTCAAAGAATCGCAAATCTGACATTGCAGTACTCCCTCAAAGAATAGCACCCCTGACAGTGCAGTACTCCCTCAAAGATTAGCATATCTGACAGTGCAGTACTCCCTCAAAGATTCGCATATCTGACAGTGCTGTTTTCCCTCAAAGACTAGCACCACCGTCAGTGTGGTGTCAGAGCTCTGACCACTGTCAGAACTCCCTGAACGATTAGCACGTCTGACAGTGCAGTACTCCCTCAAGGAATAGCATCTCTGACAATGCAGTACTCCCTCAAAGGATAACATCTCTGACAGTGCGGTACTCCCTCAAAGATTAGCATATCTGACAGTGCAGTACTCCCTCAAAGATTTGCATATCTGACAGTGCTGTTCTCCCTCAAAGACTAGCACCACCGTCAGTGTGGTGTCAGAGCTCTGACCACTGTCAGAACTCCCTGAACGATTAGCACCTCTGACAGTGCAGTACTCGCTCAAAGAATAGCATCTCTGACAATGCAGTACTCCCTCAAAGGATAGCATCTCTGACACTGCAGTATTCCCTCAAAGGATAGCATCTCTGACAGTGCATTACTCCCTCAAAGATTAGCATATCTGACAGTGCAATACTCCCTCAAAGATTTGCATATCTGACAGTGCTGTTCTCCCTCAAAGACTAGCACCACCGTCAGTGTGGTGTCAGAGCTCTGACCACTGTCAGAACTCCCTGAACGATTAGCACCTCTGACAGTGCAGTACTCCCTCAAAGAATAGCATCTCTGACAATGCAGTACTCCCTCAAAGGATAGCATTTCTGACAGTGCAGTACTCCCTCAAAGAATAGCATCTCTGACAGTGCAGTACTCCCTCAAAGGATAGCATCTCTGACAGTGCAGTACTCCCTCGAAGAACAGCATCTCTGACAGTGCAGTACTCCCTCAAAGATTATCACCCATGACAGTGCAGTACTCCCTCAAAGGATAGCATCTCTGACAGTGCAGTACTCCCTCAAAGATTAGCACCACTGACAGTGCTGTACTCCCTCAAAGATTTGCACCTGACAGTGCAGAACTGCATCAGAGATTAGTACCTCTGACAGTGCAGAATTCCCTGAAAGATTAGCACCTCTGGCAATGCAGTGCTCCCTCAAACGTTAGCACATCTGACAGTGCAGTACTCCCTCAAAGGTTAGCACATCTGACAGTGCAGTGCTCCCTCAAAGGAAAGCACCTCTGACATTGCAGTACTCCCTCAATGGACAGCACCTCTTGACAGTGCAGTGCTCCCTCAAAGATTAGCATCTCTGACCGTGCAGTACTCCCTCAAAGCAATCCAACTCTGACAGTGCAGTACTCCATCAAAGAATAGCATCTCTGACAGTGCAGTACTCCCTCAAAGGATAGCACCTCTGGCAGTGCAGTGCTCCCTCAAAGGATAGCACCTCTGACAGTACTGTACTCCCTCAAAGATTTGCACCTCTGACAGTGTAGAACTGCATCAGAGGTTAGTACCTCTGACAGTGCAGAATTCCATGAAATATTAGCACCTCTGACAGTGCAGTGCTCCCTCAAACGCTAGCACATCTGACAGTGCAGTACTTCCTCAAAGGATAGCTCCTCTACAGTGCAGTACTCCCTCAAAGGATAGCTCCTCGACAGTGCAGTACTCCCTCAAAGATTAGCATCTCTGATAGTGCAGTACTCACTTAAAGGATAGCATCTCTGACAGTGCAGTACTCCCTCAAAGAACAGCATCTCTGACAGTGCAGTACTCCCTCAAAGATTAGCACCACTGACAGTGCTGTACTCCCTCAAAGAATAGCATCTCTGACAGTGCAGTACTCCCTCGAAGAATATCACCATCAACAGTGCAGTACTCCCTCAAAGAACAGCATCTCTGACAGTGCAGTACTCCCTCAAAGAACAGCATCTCTGACAGTGCTGTAATCCCTCAAAGATTAGCACCACTGACAGTGCAGTACTCCCTCAAAGATTTGCACCTGACAGTGCAGAACTGCATCAAAGATTAGTACCTCTGACAGTGCAGAACTCCCTGAAAGATTAGCACCACTGACAGTGCAGTGCTCCCTCAAAGGTTAGCACATCTGACAGTGCAGCGCTCCCTCAAAGGATAGCACCTCTGACATTGCAGTACTCCCTCAATGGATAGCACCTCTTGACAGTGCCGCGCTCACTCAAAGATTAGCATCTCTGACCGTGCAGTACTCCCTCAAAGCCTTCCAACTCTGACAGTGCAGTACTCCATCAAAGAATAGCATCTCTGACAGTGCAGTACTCCCTCAAAGAATAGTATCTCTGACAGTGCAGTACTCCCTCAAAGGATAGCAGCTCTGACAGTGCTGTACTCCCTCAAAGATTTGCACCTCTGACAGTGTAGAACTGCATCAGAGGTTAGTACCTCTGACAGTGCAGAATTCCATGAAATATTAGCACCTCTGACAGTGCAGTGCTCCCTCAAACGCTAGCACATCTGACAGTGCAGTACTTCCTCAAAGGATAGCTCCTCTACAGTGCAGTACTCCCTCAAAGGATAGCTCCTCTACAGTGCAGTACTCCCTCAAAGGATAGCTCCTCTACAGTGCAGTACTCCCTCAAAGATTAGCATCTCTGACAGTGCAGTGCTCCCTCAAAGATTAGCACCTCTGACAGTGCAGTGCTCCCTCAAAGATTAGCACCTCTGACAGTGCAGTCCTCCCTCAAAGATTAGCACCTCTGACAGTGCAGTGCTCCCTCAAAGGATAGCATCTCTGACAGTGCAGTGCTCTCTCAAAGAATCGCAAATCTGACAGTGCAGTACTCCCTCAAAGGATAGCATCTCTGACAGTGCCGTACTCCCTCAAAGGATAGCCCCTCTGACAGTGCAGTACTCCCTCAAAGGATAGCCCCTCTGACAGTGCAGTGCTCCCCCAAAGAATAGCCCCTCTGACAGTGCAGTGCTCCCTCAAAGAATAGCCCCTCTGACAGTGCAGTACTCCCTCTAAGATTAGCACCTCTGACAGTGCAGTGCTCCCTCAAAGGATAGCCCCTCTGACAGTGCAGTGCTCCCCCAAAGAATAGCCCCTCTGACAGTGCAGTGCTCCCTCAAAGAATAGCCCCTCGACAGTGCAGTACTCCCTCTAAGATTAGCACCTCTGACAGTGCATTACTCCCTCAATGGATAGTTCCTCTGACAGTGCAGTCCTCTCTCAAAGGTTAGCACCACCGACAGTGCAGTCCTCTCTCAAAGGTTAGCACCACCGACAGTGCAGTTCTCTCACAAAGATTAGCCCCTCTGACAGTGCCGTACTCCCCCAGTCTTGGATTCTGTGCTCACAGATTGTGAGAATCCAAAACCTGGTGGCCGGGATTCTCCGATCCCGCGGCCAAGTTCTGATGCTGGCATCAGAAACAGTCAAAAACAGCGCGACTGACCCCGGCGTCAAACAGCCTCCAGGCCCAGGCATTCACCCCTTCTTCAGGGGCTAGTACCGCGCCGGAGTGGTGTACACTGCTCCAGCACTCGTAAGCGAGTCCGCGCATGCGAGCCACGACCGGCGCGGGTCTGCGCATGCGCGCCACGGCCGGCGCGTGACCGCATATGTGCATGGGCTGCCGTCTCCTCGTTGGCCCCTGGGCAATATGGCCGAGCCCTACAAGGTCCTGGCGCGGAGGAACATAGGCCCCCCATGGAATTAGCCTGCCCGCCGAGCAGTAGGCGCCGATCGCGGGCCTGGCCACCGTGGAGGCTCCCCTGGAGTCGGATCCCCCCGCCCCCTACCAGGACGGCCCCCGCAGCCAGAACTCCGATGTCCCGCCGGGTAGGACCATACGTAACCCACGCCAGTGGGACTCGGCTGAACTCGGCGGTCACTTGGCCCGTCGAGGCGCGGAGAATCGCCGGGGCTGCCGCTTTAAACGGTCCCCAACCGGCCCGGCGTCGGAGCGGCGTGGCGCGATTCTCGCGCCCCCCCCCCCCCCGGCGATTCTCCGACCCGGCACGACATCGGTGAATCCCGGCCTGTGACTCAAAGATGGGGTGCTATTTCTATAGAATCCAAAGAATCCATACAATCCCTACAGGGCAGAAAAAGGCCATGTGGCCCATTGAATCTGCACGGCCATCTGAAAGAGCACCCTACTTAGGCCATTGCCTCAGCCTATCCCCATAACCCCGTAAATTCCACCTAAACTGCATATCTTTGGAGACTATGGGGCAATTGTAGCATGGCCAATCCTCCTAACCTTAGTTACAAATAATCCACACAGATTTGTAAATTTGGCTCTTACTAGTTTAACTCTGGGCCCCTTGTCTTACCAATTTAATTAAAGACATTTTTCAATTTTCCATTCCTAGAATCATACATCATGGCAGGCACCCTTCAGCCCATTGTGTCAATGCTAGCTTTTAGCCCCACACAATTACCCTGCAGCCCCATGGGTCTGGCCACTCCAACACATGCTCGTTGGTTCAGCTCAGTGGGCTAGACAGCTGGTTTGTGATGCAGAACAAGGCCAGCAGCACATTTTCAATTCCTATACCAGCTGAGAATTCTGAATTCTCCTTCCTTGTACCCGAACAGGCGCCAGAATGTGGCGACTAGGGACTTTTCGCAGTAACTTCATTGCAGTGTTAATGTAAGCCTACTTGTGACAATAAAAAGATATAAAAAAAGATAAGCTAAAATGATGAGGGTGTCAATATTTCAGAACACAGCATAACCATCTTGACTATCACCCCTCCCCCTATCGCTGCCCCAATTCTGCCAGCATCATTGCCACTGAGAGGAGTTACCATTGACCTTAGATTGCCCCCCACATTGGCAGGTTCAGTTTTACCATTCCACATCACTTTCTATTCTGTCCCAAGGTTTACCCTGAATGTGCACTGCTTTAGATCATCTAACTGCTTTAGTTCAGCTCTTGGTACATCATGTCGAATTTTATCAATTGCTTTCTGACAGCTAAAGTATTATAGGGCTCATGGCAGTTCAACTTGGAATGTCAAAATCAAGGAGGTACGTAATTCAAGATTTTCCACTTCCGAATCCATGCTGTGTAACCGTTGTAAATTATTAAATGAATAATAATCACGTTAATACCTGATAATTGTATCCATTATTTCACACAGGATTGATGTAAAACTGTTGGGTCTGTAGATACCTGTTTTTGTCATTCTTTGTGTTTCCAATCTATTGGGACCATCCCAAAGTCTAATCACTCCCTCATGATGATTGTTAATGTGTTATAAATCAGTTTTGTTTCGAACTCTGTGACAAATGCCATTTATCCCAGGGGGTTTATTGGTTTCAAGACAATTTAGCCTGTCCAAGATGTGCCTCTTATTTATTTTGGCTGTCAAATTTGCTTTGGTTAATTGTGAGGAGGGCAAGCCCATAACTTTCCTTCTCAATACTTGGAGAAAGTTATTATTCAGAATGGCAATCATATGTTTGTCCTTTCTTTCAAATTCATTTACAGTTAGCGGTTGAGGCAGAACCTATGGCAATATTCAGGACTAGATTGGATAGATGAAGATACAGGGATAAGGAACCAGAGATGGTAAATGTGATTAGAACACATCCCTGGACACTAAGATGCAATTTATCATGGCCAGTCCATCTAACCTGCACATCTTTGGACTGTGGGAGGAAACTGGAGCACCCGGAGGAAACCCACACAGACATGGGGAGAAGTTGCAAACTCTACAGACAGTGACTGGAATTGAACCCGGGTCCCAAGCACTGTGAGGCAGGTAATTGCCCTTGAGAAGCTGGTGGTGAGCTGCCTTCTTGAACCGCTGCCGTCCCTGTGGTGTAGGTACACCCATAGTGCCATTAGGGAGGGAGATCCAGGATTCTGACTCAGTGACGGTGAAGGCATAGTGATATGTTCCCAAGTCAGGGTGGTTTCCATACCTCTGCTGCATTTGTCCTTCGCGATGGGAGGGTGGGTTTGGGAAATGTTGCCCAAGGAGCTTTGGTGTGTCTTTGCAGTGCATTTTGTAGATGATACACACTGCTGCTACTGTGCGTTGGTGGTGTAGGGAATAAAAGTTTGCGGAAGGAATGTCAATTAAGGGGGCTGCTTTGTCCTGGATGGTGCCAAGGTTCTTGAGTGTTGTTGGAGCTGCACTCACCCAGACAAGTCGAGAGTATTCCATTACTCCTGACTTGTGCCTTGTTGATGGTGGACAGGCTTTGGGGAGTCAGGAGGTGAGTTACCCGCCGCACAATTCCTAGCCTCTGACCTACCCTAGCTACAGTATTTAGAAGCCTAGTGAGGTTCAGTTCAGTTTCTGGTCAATGCTATCTTCTGGGAGTTGAAAGTGGGGGATTCAGCGATGATAATGCCTTTGAATGCCATGGGGTGATGGTTAGATCCTCGCTGTTTGGAGATGGGCATTGCCTGGCATTTGTGTGTCACAAATGTAACTTGCCACTTGTCAGTCCAAGGCTGGACATTGTCAAGGTCTTGCTGCATTTGGACATTGACTGCTTCAGTAGCTGATGAGTCATAGACGATATTGATCACTTATCAGTGAATATCCCATTTTGGGGTGGGATTCTCCGAGCTTCCGCGGCGATATCGCGATTGGCGCGGGGGTGGAGAATGGGTGTTGACGCTGAAATCCGGCGCAACGCCGCTCCCGCGATTCTCCAGTCCCCGGAGAATTGTCGCGAATCGCCGCGCGGTCTACGCAGCGTGGGCAGGGGGCCATTGACAGGGGCCCCTGTGGCGATTCTCCAACGACAACTGGCCGAGTTCCCGACAGCATGGTTCTAACCACGTTTTGCCTGTTGGGAACGGCCGGAGGCAGCTGCGGAGTCAGTCCGCGGCCGCCCTGGTGGGGGGGCGGGGTGATCTTTCACCGAGGGAGGGCCTCATGGACGGCCAGGCTAGCGATCGGGGGCAACCGATCCACGGGCGCACGCGATCTCGGGGGGGGCCTATATTTTCGGGATCGGTCTGCGGTGTGAGTCCGCCATGTCGTGCCGGGCAGCCGCCCGCCGCCTTGCGCATGCGCGGACAGCCGACCAGACGTGCAGGGCTCTGTATCGGCTGGCACAGCCGCGAGGAGTACTCCGGGGCCCTGCTAGCCCCCTTCAGGTAGGAGAATCACTCTGGACTTTCTTCAGACATTTCGACGTTTGAGTGGGGACAGAGCCTCATTATTGGAGAATCCTGCCCCTGAACTTACAATGGAAGGAAGGTCATTGATGAAGCAATTGAAGATGATTGGGCCTAGGACACCACCCTGAGGAACTCCTGTAGCAATGTCCCGGAGGTGAGATGATTGACCTCCAAGAGCCACAACCATCTTCTTTTGGGCTAGGTATGACTCCAACCAGCGGAGAGTTTTCCCCTTATAACTTACATTTATAGAATGCGTTTAATGGAGTAACATGCCCTAAAGCACTCACAGAATCATGATTCGACAAAAATTGAAATTGAACCAAAAAAGAAGACATTGGAAAAGGTAACCACAAGTTTGGTCAAAGAGGTACGTTTCAAGGAGCATCTTAATAGAGGAGAGAGGTTGAGAGACAAGTTTGGGGAAGGAATACCATAGAATAGAGCCTGGAGGCAGAAGGCAGAGCCACCAGTGGAGGAGTAACAAAAATGATGGATGCGGGCAGCACGGTGGCACAGTGGTTAGCATTGCTGCCTACGGCGCTGATGACACGGGTTCGAATCCCGGCCCTGGGTCACTGTCCGTGTGGAGTTTGCACGTTGTCCCCGTGTCTGTGTGGGTTTCACCCCCAAAACCCAAAGATGTAGCGGTTAGGTGGATTGGCCACACTAAATTGCCCCTTAATTGGAAAAAATAATTGGGTACTCTAAATTTATTTTTAAAAAATGATGGATGCAAGTGAGCGTAAGTTTTACTGAAAACCAATTTTAAAATTATTTTCTTTCATCTATCGCATATATTATTACCCTTATTCCGTACATCCCTTCCCACAGCACCTTCCCAACCAATTGCAGAAAGTGTAACACCTGCCCGTTTACCTCCTTCGTCCTCACTGTCCAAGGCCCCAAACAGTCCTTTCAGGTGAAGCAGCGTTCCACTTGCATCTCCTTCAGTTTGGTTTACTGTAGTCATTGTGCCAGTGCAGTCTCCTCTATACTGGAGACTAAACGCAGACTGGGTGACTGCTTTGTGGAACACCTTCACTCAGTCTGCATGCATGACCCTGACCTTTACGTTGCTTGCCATTTTAAGTCACCAACGAGATTACAACATCCTTGGCCTGCTGCAATGTCCCTGTGGAGCCCAGCGCAAACTGAAGGAGCAGCATCTCATCTTCCCACTAGACACTTGACAGCCTTTTGGACTTGACACTGAATTCAACTACTTCAGACTATGACCTCTCTCCTCCATTTTTTTCCCATTCCTCTGATCTGCAGAGATATCTGTAACTTGTTTTGCTTTCAGACCTTTGTTCTGCTATTAGCACATTCTGCTCCCTTGCCGTACACCATTATTAGCACCTCATTTAATCGTTAACACTACCATTAACACTCTGTCTTGTGTCCATGACATCTTTGTCAATGTCCTCCTGAACTCCCACCCAGCCCTGACCTTCCACTTTGCTCCACCTTCTTCACCCCTTTCTCCAACTGTAAAATCGCACCTTGATGCACAATCAATACTCTTGAGACCACGAGGAGTCATATCGATTCAGCTTTAATCAGATAGAACTGTACCCAGCAGCGATGTTACAGAAGTGGAGGCTGCTGGGATGGCATTGGTTCTTATACCCCGCCTCTCAGGGCGGGGCTATGTACATTACCCAATGGTAGACCCCGCGGTCTAGCTAATGGTCATTCCTCTTTCAGGTACTGCAATACCTGGTATTACCACATTCACCCCCTGTTAAAAAAAGAGCCAGCGGGGTGACGGCCAGTGTTACTGTCGCCTTTTCATGGTAGGACCAGGTATTGCAGGTGCCATGCTGTCGAGGGTAATGGAGAAAGTTCTTGTGTTGTTTATTTTCTTCATGGTGCTGCAATCAGACGATCGGGTGGCCTGGTCGTCCTACTGGAGTGTCTAAGTTTCGGCGGCGATCCTGGTGAGGGCCCCGGCGGTTGTGACTCCGGGAACGTGGTGTCTTCCTCCCAGGCAGTTTCGTCACCCCTAGGCGGCGCTGTAGGGTCGAAAAATGGGCAGGAGGAAGGGGTGCCTGTAGGGGGCGTCGGTGCCTGCTCGGCTCTGGGTCGGGGTTCTGGCGGCAGTACTGACCCTCCGGTCAGGTGCAGTGGGGGCGGGGGGGAGGGGGGGGTGGGGGGGGGGGCAGTGGCTCGGGCGCGCGTGGGGCTCCGGCGGGCGCCAGGTCCCGAAGGGAGACCGTATCTTGGCGTCCGTCGGGGAACGCTACGTAGGCATACTGCGGGTTAGCGTGCAGCAGGTGGACCCTCTCGACCAGCGGGTCCGACTCGTGCGCCCTCGCATGTTTCCGCAGCAGGACGGGTCCGGGTGTCGCTAGCCAGGTTGGGAGCGAGGTCCCCTAGGAGGACTTCCTGGGGAAAACAAGGAGATGTTCATGAGGTGTCTGGTTCATGGTAGTACAGAGCAGTGACCGAATGGAGTGAAGGGCCACTCGGAGGACTTCTTGCCAGCGGGAGACTGGGAGATTCCTGGACCGAAGGGCCAGCAGGACAGTCTTCCAGACCGTTCCGTTCTCCCTTTCTACCTGCCCGTTTCCCCGGGGGTTGCAGCTGGTCGTCCTGCTCGAGGCGATGCCTTTGCTAAGCAGGAACTGGCGCAGCTCGTCGCTCATAAAGGAGGACCCCCTATCACTGTGGATGTATGCGGGGAAACCGAACAGTGTAAGAATACTTTGGAGGGCCTTGATGACGGTGGTTGTGGTCATGTCCGGGCAGGGGATGGCGAATGGGAACCGGGAGTACTCGTCAATCACGTTAAGGAAATACGTGTTGCGGTCGGTGGAGGGGAGGGGGCCTTTGAAGTCCATGCTGAGGCGTTCAAAGGGACGGGAAGCTTTTATCAGATGAGCCCTCTCTGGCCGGTAGAAGTGCGGTTTGCACTGTGTGCAGATTCGGCAGTCCCTGGTGACTGTCCTGGCCTCCTCGATGGAGTAAGGCAGGTTTCGGGACTTAACGAAATGGAAGAACCGGGTGACTCCCGGGTGGCAGAGGTCCTCGTGGAGGGTGGCACAAGTGCCGTGGGATAGGGCATCAGGAGGCTCGTTCAGCTTCCCGGGACGATACAAGATCTCGTAATTGTAGGTGGAGAGCTCGATCCTCCACTGCAAGATCTTGTCGTTTTTTATCTTGCCCCGCTGTGCATTATCGAACATGAAGGCCACCGACCGTTGGTCCGTGAGGAGAGTGAATCTCCTGCCGGCCAGGTAATGCCTCCAGTGCCGCACAGCTTCTACCATGGCCTGGGCCTCCTTTTCGACCAAGGAGTGGCGAATTTCGGAGGCATGGAGAGTGCGGGAGAAGAAAGCCACGGGCCTGCCCGCTTGGTTGAGGGTGGCGGCCAGGGCTACGTCGGACGCGTCGCTCTCGACCTGGAAGGGGAGGGACTCGTCGATGGCACGCATCGTGGCTTTTGCGATGTGCGCTTTGATGCAGCAGAAGGCCTGGCGGGCCTCCGTCGACAGGGGGAAGGTTGTGGATTCGATCAGGGGTCGAGCCTTGTCGGCGTAATTAGGGACCCATTGTGCATAATAGCTAAAGAAGCCGAGGCAGCGCTTTAGGGCCTTGGGGCAGTGAGGGAGGGGGAACTCCATGAGGGGCGCATGCGTTCGGGGTCTGGGCCTATGACTCCATTTCGCACTACGTAGCCTAGGATGGCTAGACGGTCGGTGCTAAACACGCACTTCTCCTAATTGTAGGTCAGATTTAGGAGGTGCGCGGTCTGGAGAAATTTACGGAGGTTGGTGTCGTGGTCCTGCTGGTCATGGCCGCAGGTGGTGACGTTGTCAAGATACGGGAACGTTGCGTGTAAGCCGTACCGGTCAACCATTCGGTCCATCTCACGCTGGAAGACCGAGACTACGTTTGTGACACCGAAGGGAACCCTTAAAAAGTGGTAGAGCTGCCCATCTGCTTCGTAGGCAGTGTACTGGCGGTCGTTATTACGGAGGGATAGCTGGTGGTAGGCAGACGTGAGATCCACCATGGAGAAGACCTTGTATTGCGCAATCTTGTTTACCAGGTCGGCAATACGGGGGAGAGGGTACGCGTCCAGTTGCGTAAACCAGTTGATGGTCTGGCTATAGTCGATGACCATCCTATGTTTCTCCCCGGTCTTTACCACCACTACTTGAGCCCTCCAGGGGCTGTTGCTTGCTTCGATGACCCCTTCCTTCAGCAGCCTTTGGACCTCAGACTTGATGAAGGTCCGGTCCTGGGCACTGTACCGTCTGCTCCTGGTGGCGACAGGTTTGCAATCCGGGGTGAGGTTGGCAAACAGGGAAGGCGGGTCGACCTTAAGAGTCGCGAGGCCGCAAACAGTAAGGGGCGGTATAGGGCCGCCAAATTTAAAAGTCAGGCTTTGTAGGTGGCACTGGAAATCCAGTCCCAGAAGGGTGGCTGCACAGAGATGCGGCAGCACGTATAGGTGGAAATTGCGGAATTCCCTGCCTTGGACGGTGAGCGTAACAGACATCTACAGACGTTGAAAGATGCCCTCGTACGAACGGGATATGGCACTTGACTCATCGATCGACAGTTCTAACGTGCCACAGCAAAAAACCGCACCGACCTCCTCAGAAGTCAAACATGGGACACAACCGACAGAATACCCTTCGGCGTCCAGTACTTCCCCGGAGCGGAGAAACTACGTCATCTTCTTCACAGCCTTCAACACGTCATTGATGACGATGAACATCTTGCCAAGGTCATCCCCACACCCCCACTACTTGCCTTCAAACAACCGCGCAACCTCAAACGAACCATTGTTTGCAGCAAACTACCCAGTCTTCAGAACAGTGACCACGACACCACACAACCCTGCCATGGCAATCTCTGCAAGACGTGCCAGATCATCGACGTGGATACCACCATTACACGTGAGAACACCACCCACCAGGTACGCGGTACATACTCGTGCGACTCGGCCAAAGTTGTCTACCCCATACGCTGCAGGAAAGGATGTCCCGAAGTGTGGTACATTGGCGAGACCATGCAGACGCTGCAACAACGAATGAACGGACATCGCGTAACAATCACCAGGCAGGAATGTTCCCTTCCAATCGGGAAACACTTCAGCAGTCAAGGGCATTCAGCCTCTGATCTCCGGGTAAGCATTCTCCAAGGCGGCCTTCAGGACGCACGACAACGCAGAATCGCCGAGCAGAAACTTATAGCCAAGTTCCGCACACATGAGTGCGGCCTCAACCGGGACCTGGGATTCATGTCGCATTACATTCATCCCCCACCATCTGGCCTGCGAAATCCTACCAACTGTCCTGGCTTGATACAATTCACACCTCTTTAACCTGGGGTTACCCCACCTCTGGATCTGTAAAGATTTAATCACCTGCTAATGCTCGCATTCCAAGCATTGTCTGGCATCTTTGAATCTGTCTATATATGTGTTTCTGGAACATACCTCTTCATTCACCTGAGGAAGGAGCAGCGCTCCGAAAGCTAGTGACATCGAAACAAACCTGTTGGACTTTAACCTGGTGTTGTAAGACTTCGTACTGTACATAGCTCAGACAGTCGAACTATCTGGATTGCCTTGTCTAGGGTTAGGAGCATCTTTAGCTTTTAGGAGGTCAGAGTGTGAATCGTCTGCAACATCCACCACTAGTCTACCTCTGATGCGGTCAGACTTTAAATCTCCATATTCATTCCTCTCTGCCATCCTGTAAAGATCATGGGCTGGCTTCTCCGTCCCGCCGTGCCAGATTTCTGGTTCAGCACTCCGGCTGGATGCTCCGTTTCGCCGGCTGGTCAATGGGGTTTCCCATTGTGGGGCAGCCCCACGCCGTCGGGAAACCCCCGGACTGCCGGCAAAACGGAGCATCCCGACGGCGGAGAATCCAGCCCCATGTATGAATGAATGAACAGGTTCCCCAGCAAGGTGAACTCGCTTATTGAATCTAGCTTTCTGCAGTGGTTTGTTGAATTACAAGTTGAAATAAATATCAAAGGATTTTAAAACCTCATCAAATTTGGCAGATGACTCTGATGCGCAATGACATCATCTACAATTGGCCCTACTGAGTAAAGAGCGTGTTTACTTGCCCTTCTGCGGACTTGTTATTTAAATGAGAAGTGATGTGTACCAGAAACTCTTTTCCTGCAAAGACACTGGGCGTGCTTTAACTAAAATGTTTCTCAGTGTGGTAGCGAGCAGGGACTGTCACGAGCTTCCCGCCGCCCGGCCTGGCGAGGCCGTCACCATGATAAAACGTTAATTGGTCCACTTAATGAGGCCCCACGGCCATTCATGCCGCAAATCATTGTTCACCGGCTGATTCGCCCATGACTGCGCTCGCCAGCCCCCCACTAACAAGTGACTGCAGCACTTAAACTGCTCCTGCACAGCCAACCCCACTCCACTCAGAGCCATGCCGACAGGAGACCAGCCCCCTGCTTTGGCGACGCCGACCTGGGATGACTGCTAGGTGCAGGGGAGGCCAGACGGGAGGGTAAACAGACAGGTAGGGTATCCCGTTCCCCTGGGGTCCAGGAGGGTTAGCCACAGGACTGCCACTGCCGCCTGGGAGGAAGTGGCAGTGCCATCAGCTCGTGGAGCATGACCAGGAGGACCGTAACTCAGTGCCACAAGAAGGTCAACAACTTCCACCAGGCCGCTCTAGTGAGTTTGCACCGGACATCCGACTTCCCCCTCCCCATACTCCCCACCCCAATCCCCATACTCCCCATCTCCCCAAGCCCCCTCTCACAACCCCAAAGCCCCTCCAACACAATGAACGATGCCTGTGGCTAACGATGCCCCCTCTGTGTCCCTGCAGGAGACGTTGGCCCACAATCAGCGGGAGAGGGCCAAACAGGCGGCGGGGTGCCAGACATCAGAGTCCTACCCCTTATGAGGAACAGGCCCGGAGGTCGGCGCACAGGTGAGGATCCCCCGGCCCACACCCAGATGATCTGTCAACTGCCATACACACTAACCCAGCCCTCCCATTGATCCATTCTCCCGCAGGAGATGGTGCCGACCCATCTGGGGTGCCCCCCTCCCCCGCCTCCCATGAGAACACCAAATTGGATTTGGATCTGTTTGGATATCAGTGGGGGCCTGTAGGTATTACTGTTGGAACCGTTTCTCTTTATTTGTTTTCATTATGAACTAACGGAAGGCATTCTGGAAATTTGCAGATGAAACTATATCTGCGCAAGTCTTTTGGCTGTAAATGTTGTTTGACTGCATCAGATGAATCTTAATGCATTGAGGGATTGAGTATGTGACTGGCAAGAGATATTCAATTGGGAAAAGTGCAGTGTTTTGCATGTGGGCAGGACAAATGTTCAACATACCTACAGCTTTCAGGGAAAAGTGTTATAGAATGTGGAGAAAGAAAGAGTTCTGACATTCTAATGCGTCGATCTCCAAGGGCTTCTGACCAATGTGGTGAAGCAAGAGTTAGAACAATAGGGTGTTGAAGTACATTTATAGGACAATTTGCTCCAGGTATCGCATGCCATTTCATCCCTGTACATGACCTTGGCTCGTTCCAAAGAAGAGTCATATTCAACTCGAAATGTTAACTCCCTTTCTCTCTCCACAGATGTTGCCAGACCTTTTGAGTATTTCTAGCACTTGCAGTTTCTATTTATGACCTTGGTCTGACCTCAGTTGAACTACTGGCCCAGATCATCCTGCCTCTGGGTCATTTGAGTTCGTACATGCCCTGGAAGATTTTCTATGGAACCTCTTTAAAGCCCTCATGCAAAAACTCCATAGTGGAGGACTTGCAGCACAGTGGGTAGTGTCTCAGCCTCTGGACTAGAAGCTCCAGATTCGAGTCCCGTCTGCCGCCCGCCCCCCCCCCCCCCCCCCCCGCCCCCAGGACCTGATGGTCAAGGAAGGTGTGTCCATAACACAGCCAAACAAGTTGAGTGTGCCAACCTGTAAAATCCCTCAGACATACGCCAATGGCAGATGATAAGAGCGGTCAGATTCCTGGTCAGCCATGCTTGATGTGGAGTGGTGGTCCTTCAAGCTTAAGCCTCTGATGACTGGCTGGTGACCTGCTCCAGGAGAAACCTTGCTATGGGAGCAGATCAAAGTCTGCGTGTGCACCATTAGGTACGGGAATTAAACAAGAAAACAAGAAGAAGGACTCCATTGGAATTGCTCAGGAAATGTGAATTTTTAATTGCCAATTGGAGACTTCGGACAGTTCCGACTTATTTACGTGGATAGTTATTCAAGAAATGTTGGACAGAAAAAAAATCTAATTCAACACTGAGTAACTATACAACTGATCCCCCAATCGCTCACACTGACCCACCTGACTGCCCCCAACCCAACCCAACACCCTTCAAACTGACCAGACCCAACACCATCATCTGATTCCTCCCGCCCGCCCCCGGACCTGACCTGACCACAATGACCCAGCTCTCTCTCTGGCCCCCTGACAACTCCCCGACCTGACCAACTTGCCCCAAACTTGACAACCGCCCCCCCCCCCCCCGACCCGACATGGCTACCTCCCGACACACTTACCTTACCACCCTACCCTCTTACCCACTGACCTCAGTCACATACCTTGCCCACTCCACCCTCTCAGCCTTGCTCACTCAATCCACTTACCTCAACCCCCCAACCCTTAAACACACTACCACCCTACTCACCATACCCCCTCACCCACCCTACACCGTTGCCCACACTACTCCCTTATTTACCTTCCCTCTGTAGCTTTTCAAAGAATCTTCGGAATAATTAAATTAAATTCTTTCCTTACTGGAATGCAGCAGCTAGTCCAGTAAAAAGGTGATGTGGAGATGCCGGCGTTGGACTGGGGTGAGCACAGTACGAAGTCTTACAACACCAGGTTAAAGTAGGTCTGTTTCTGGAACAGACCTCTTCATTCACCTGAGGAAGGAGCAGCGCTCCGAAAGCTAGTGACATCGCAACAAACCTGTTGGACTTTAACCTGGTGTTGTAAGACTTCGTACAGTAAAAAGGTGATGTGGCTTCTGCGCAGATTCGCTCCACTGCTCCCTCTGAGGTTTGCTGCACTGAGTTGGTTCTAAAGGATGCTCCATCGGAATATTGCCCAGGAAAATCAGAGGAAGGTAATTGGGTACTTTTTGTCTGATCAGAGTCTGACATAGGGGTCCTAACTCTGTTCGAAGGATTTGGGCCATTAATGAGCCTACTCCCATGGTGGATGATAGTGAGGCGGATATTGTAGGTTGTGGAGGGGGAACGACTGACTAACTCTTTGTTTGAAGCATCTTCAATATGAAGGTGAGCTAAAAGAGCAGGAGATTGCAGTTTATAAGATAATGAAGGACTGTGGACGGGATCGGGAAAGGCGGTTTTGACACCAAAACCATGCCAGGCGCCAGGTTCACACCAAATCTCAATTCTCCGGTACCTCGACAGCAGCGTCAATGCATTCCACTCCGCACGTACGCTAAACACCAGTTGCATAACATTAGCGGGCCTCCGCAATTCTGCGCCTCCACTGAGGGGAATTCCCGACTGCGAGGTTCACTTGTGCTTTTGAAAATCGGGAAACACGCACCGTGGCTGATGAGGGAGAGAGGAGAGGCGGGACTGGCAGGGGATGGGGGGGGGGGGGGGGGGGGGCAGGGAGCATGAACCATGGGGGCCATTGCTGCATCCTGCAAGGCAGGCATTTTGCTGTGCATCCCACTGACCACCCACCGTAGCCTATGGTTCTGCAGTGACACTGGCCGTATAGGTGCCACACACCACCACACCCAGCCCAAACTCTCCACTGCACCACGCCTGCACCTGAGATTCCATCCCCGCACCTGACCCTCCACCCCCCCCCACCCCCCGAACCAGCCTCTACATGCCAGCATGGCAGCACATGGCCCACCCAAAGGCAACGCCCACAGTAGCCCCTGCGTCAGCTGGGGGGGCATGCAGCGTACCGCTGATAAGGGTCCTGCCAGTCGACGGTAGCCCTGGCAGCAGGAATGGGTGGCAGGGCCAAAAGCCCCCAGGGTGCCGGGCGCCAATGAGCCAGGGATGCGGGGATTGGGCGAGGGGCATGTGGGGGCAGAGTCTGGATTGATTAGGGAGGAATTTCCCAATTTTATTTACCTCAGGTTGTCTGAGTTTTTATTTAGTTCCTTGCCTCTCTCAAGAGATCACACCGCAGTCTTTGAGTGAGTTGGAGAGTGTATATACCGATGTACACAAGGGCCCAGATCTTCTGGACTCTGGATGGTCGTACCCTGGAGGTATCCTGGAGGATGCGCTGCGGGAACTCTTGGAAGTACCCACGCACTGACTACATGGGAATTTCCTGAGAAGTTTCAACTTCTGTTGTGCTATTACCCTGCATTTGGAATCCTCTGAAACTCCAATTTGAAGTTGGAGATGGTTCTGCCTTACCGAGCAGAATAGTTACCCAGGAAAAATTAGAAGGATTAAAACTATTCTAACGCCTGGATAATTTTACTCGGAACTCCTGACATCCAATGGGCAACCAGACTACCCTTCCAACTACCTGAATACACCTTCAAACCACCGACTACCCCCCTCCCACTCCCGGCCCAACTATACCCTCAACTGGCTACCTCCGTGACCACCCAACTACCCTCATGACCCCCTGACTAACACCCGAACTGGCTATACCCCCAAGCCCTTGATTCTCCCAAACGTGACTAGCCTTCTGAACCCAGCCTAACCCCTCAGTCCTCCGACTAGCCCCTCACACTCGTGAATAGCCCCCTACATTCCCACCGAGAGCTTACTCCCTCAACTAATCCCACCCTGACTACCTCCCAATTAACCTCCCCCTCCTCCCCCACTACTCCCCCGCCCTCACCCTCAATACCCCTCACCCCTGACTACACGCCCAATTCCCAGACTACCCCAACCCCCACTAGCCCCCGCAACTTCTGTCTATCCCATTTCCTGAATTATTCTCCCCACTCAGACTATATCCCGTATGCCCTGACCCACCCTACCCTCTTACCCACGTACTCTAAAATCTTACCTCCTCACCCTCGCTTGTCAATGTGGTATTTAAATTAAGGGACATATAAACGTAGCAGTATATGGCAGCCTGTGCTGTAAAAAGGGTGAGTGACTTGGCCTTCCCCGATGCTCCCACATTACAAGCAAAGGACTTCAGGAGCAGGTACGCTCCACATTTCTCAGGAGACCCTGTTTGGAAGTCTGGGCGAGAAATGTGGATCACGGGTAAGAAAATAGGAGCAGAGGGGCAATCTGATGGTGATTGCCACTCCTTGGATGATTCAGTGTCACATGCGAACACATGCATCAAGAGCAGCAGTAGGCCATTTGGCCCCTCGAGCCTGCTCTGCCATTCAATAAGATTATGGCCGATGTGATTGTGGCCTCTACTTTCCTGTCTGCCATATCACAATCGAGTGAGAGAATCTGAACGGACCAGAGGCTCATCTTCTGTTCGTCATTGTTCCAAATTACCTAACAGCACGTCGTTCGGGACTAGTGGGAAGAAACCGGAGCACCCGGCGGAAACCCACACAGTCACGGGGAGAACATGCAGATTCCGCACAGTGACCCAGCCGGGAATCGAACCTGGGGCCCTGGCATTGTGAAGCCACGGTGCTAACCACTGTGCGACCATGCTGCCCCTTAATTATTGTGGCTCTCTCATGCCTGACTGTCCTGCCTGTGCAACTACTACTTCCAAATATCTAGGGTATTGTCTCTTGAATGTCCTACTCAGTGGACCTCAAAGGAACCATTGGAGATTGCTGATGAAAAGTTATTTTGTATTTTGCTCATATTTCACATCGGAGGAGCGGTGTGCTTTTCATTTAAGTAAACTGCAAGGAAAATAGAGCAAGATATGCAGAAAATGCCTGATCTGCTTCTGCTCACTTTTTTTCCTTGCTAGGGTTGAATTTCACTCCACAATGTTCCACTATGGTGAAACAGTGAAGTCGGCAACAGTCGCAAGTAGCGCTGAACCTTCCAGATGTTTGACAGGCACCTTTGTCTTTTATGGGCCCCAGCATAGATTACATACCATCAAATGAAAAAGTAGAATATTTGTCATTGAAGAGATCGCCAGTGGTTGTAAGGTAGAAATACTCAGCAATTGTGACCACAATTAAAAGCATTTTGATAAGTTTTGATTTGAAGCTCCATATAGAGAATTCCTCTGAGGATATAGGTAAAGCAAGAGGTCATTGAACACCTTGAATTCCCCCATTCAGTGAGAGCAAGGCTGATAGGTAGCTTAACTCTATTCATTTGTCTTGGCTATAATATGCTTTCATGGCCAAGCACAGTCCCCAGGAAAATTGCCCAACTTTTCAACAGAAAATGTGAAAAATAGGCAATAGAGTATGGCAATAATAATTCTTCAGAAGCATGTATTTCAATATTTGTGTTGTTTATTTTGGACCAGCTAGATTAACATAGAAGCAGCATGAAAATATGAATTTCAATAAAGTGAAGAATAGTGAATGTATCTATCTCTCACTCACTCAGACTTAAAGTGAAGGAAATGTTTCTCCTTTTGCTATTGCACTGAAATATCAATTGGAATTTCTTTACAAGTGCCGAAATGATGTAACTGCAAATAACAGGCAGGAGGGGTCAGTTCTCATCTGGTACATGTTTTCCACTAAAGCAGGTTAGGTTTTAGTGACTCCAGCTAGAGTGTGAATGGTTCAAACACAAATATGTAATGACAGTTGATTAGTAACAATTGTTGGCTTCTCTCTTATGAAAGAGTCTCACGGTTGCCAGAGATCCAGTTTGTGTTGTTCTCCGCCACATTATCAAAAAGAATCACTGTGAGGCATTGTTCATTGTCTGGTGCTGCAATCTGCTCAGTTTCTTGCTCAGGTATCTTGTTGATTTTGGCAAATGATTGATGTATTTGAGCAAAAGTTTTGTTTTTGGTTTCAGGTAAGACGACGTAGAGATATATTGACCCAAATATACAAATTGCAGCAAACAGTAGGAAACAGAATGATCCCAAGTTACTCTGTGTAAAAACAAAAATCAGAGGTTAATAAGTAAATGGATGAAGATTGTTGCGATTCAAAATTAAATATTGCAAAATAATTTGTTTCAAAATCTGACGCTGATTTGCATTGCATGTAATTAGAATTTTATATACAAATTGATTATTTAAAACCTTTTTTACAGGTGCATAAATGGTTACATTTTTATCATTGAATGGTTACTTTGCACAGATCTAGTTACATATATGTTCACCTTCCAAATCTGCGGTTGGAAATGTCACGCCTTTCAGGCACGCTGTTACAATAACTCTGTTGGGATTTCTAGAATTGAGGTTAGAAACTCAGAGACCGCTCGTGAGGAGTCTTACATCAGAATTTCTATAGTCCTCATCAGGTGCAGAAATGCTCTGTGTGGGTGAAATAGGGAGATGGGATGCAGTACAGAGACTGAGAAAGTCAGGAGTAATAATAATAATCTTTATTAGTGTCACAAGTAGGCCTAAATTAACACTGCAATGAAGTTACTGTGAGAATCCCCTAGTCGCCACATTCTGGCCCCTGTTCGGGTACACAGAGGGAGAATTCAGAATATCCAATTCACCTAACAGAACTTCTTTTGGGACTTGTGGCAGGAAACCGGAGCACCCGAGGGAAACCCACGCAGACACGGGGAGAACGTGCAGACTCCGCACAGACAGTGACCCAAGCCGGGAATCAAACCTGGGACTGTGAAGCAACAGTGCTAACCCGGCGGGATTCTCCATTCCTGAGACTTGAGTGTTGACGCTGGTGCAGGATTTGCAGACTTCCACAACTGCAAAACTGGCGCCGAATCTGGACCGATTTAGTGACTGTTGAGGGCTTGCACCTGCGTCGTGTGGAACACAATCGATTCCAATGAGAAATGGTACTGGATTCGCGATTGACACTGAGGAAACCGCCAAGTTGCAGCCACATATATACACTTCACTCCCCACACACACCATCCCAGCCAACAAGGTGGCAGCGAGGAAAGCGGCACCAAGGTTCACGGACGCCGAGCTTGAGACCCTGTTGGGCGCCATGGAGGTAAGGCAGGCCACCCTGTACCCAGCCCGGGAAAGAGGCTGTCAGCTGGCACCATTCGTCGTGTCTGGGTGCAGGTGACAGAGGCTTTCAGTGCCATGAGCAACACCTTCCAGATTGGCCTGCAGTGCCGAATGAAACTGCATGAATGCCTCAGGCTGGCCAGGGTGAATAGGCAGCACTGTGCCCCTGGCACCAACCCCCATCAGACACACCCATCACCCCACACCCCCGGAGGGCATCCGAACTCCCACCCTGTACCAAACGCAGCACTCATATTGGCTGTCATGGCCGGGTGCCCTGGCCATTGGAGCCACCAGCTCCACAACCCCTGGGCTGCATGCATTGGACTGTCTAACACTGTGCATTTTCTGATTCCTCCCCCCAGGAGAAGACTGGCCACATCCGCCAGGAGCACGAGAAGACTGAAGGGGAGTGCGGGATCTGTGGCCCCTCACCGAGGCAGAGCAGCAGGTCTTGGACGTAGTTGGCGGGATCGAGGGAAGGGCAGTCGCCGGGGTGGAGATCAGTGTTGGGCGAGGAAGTGAGGCCCCGCTGAGTTGCGATTCCCTGTGACACGTTTGTCAGCCCCTTCCAACACCACCCCCACACCACCCTTACCCTCACAACTCCCTTACCCCACCCCCGCATCACCCTTACCCCCACATCATCCTCACCCCCACACCACCCCCGCACCACCCTTACCCCCACACCACCCCCACACTACCCTTACCCCCACACCACCCCGCCTCACCCTTACCCCCACACCACCCCCGCACCACCCTTACCCCCACACCACCCCCACACCACCCTTACCCCCACACCACCCCGCCTCACCCTTACCCCCACATCATCCTCACCCCCACACCACCCCCGCACCACCCTTACCCCCACACCACCCCCACACCACCCTTACCCCCACACCACCCCCACACCACTCTTACCCCCACACCACCCCCACATCACCCTTACCCCCATATAACCCTTACCCCCACATCACCCTCACACCACCCTTACCCCCACACCACCCTTACCCCCACACCACCCTTACCCCCACCCCACCCCACCCCCACATCACCCTTACCCCCACATCATCCTCACCCCCACACCACCCCCGCATCACCCTTACCCCCACATAACCCTTACCCCCACATCATCCTCAACCCCACACCACCCCCGCATCACCCTTACCCCCACATAACCCTTACCCCCACATCACCCACACCCCCACACCACCCCCGCATCACCCTTACCCCCACATAACCCTTACCCCCACATCACCCACACCACCCCCACACCACCCTTACCCACATCACCCTCACCCCCACACCACCCTCAGCCCCGCACCACCCTCACCCCCCACACCACCCTCACCCCACACACCACTCTCACACCACCCTTACCCCCACACCACCCTCCACCCCCACACCTACATCACCCTCTCGCCCCCGGATCCACACAACTCCACCAACCCCACTCCCCTCCCCGGTCCGTGGTGTAATCATGCGCCCTGCCTTGGGTCTTGCAGGAGCTGCTGGTGATGGGGTGGGCCTTTCAGTTGCCCCCCCCGCCTTGACCAAAGCCACAGCCAGAGCCACAGCTTCGGGTGCCGAGCAGCGATGAGAACTATCAACCCGAGACCCAGTCTACCCCAGAGCTCGAGTCCGATTATGACACTGATTTCCTATCCCCTCTAATATCACAGAGATACTCACCTCGGTTCGGTACTTTAGTGAAGAGGCTCCTGGGACACTATCTGGTGCGCATCACACACAGCAGGTGGAGGTAGGAACTTACGAGGGGGTGGACGGTCGGAGGGCGGGCTGACCCGAGGAACTAGCTGCTGTCCAGATGGGTTTCAGGCTTCTGGAATGGACAGTCCCAACGATCATGGAGATGCAGTTGCAGAGTCAGGGACTACATGAGGGGTTGTCGGCGAGCATCCAGCACCTGCAGGGGCAGGTGGAGGAGTCCAACCATGTGCAGGAGCAGAAGGTGGTGCCGGCCATGCTTGCCACCCAGGCCAACACCGCACAGCTGACGTCCACAGTGAAAGCCTTGGGGGGGCGAGGGTTTCGGCCATGGAGCAGCATTTCCAAGGCCTGGGGCAATCTGTGCAGTCGGTGGCCGAGGTCCGGGACAGGGCTGCCCTCTCACAGGCAGCCATATGCCAGAGCAACCTGGATATTGCAGCGGTGCTCCTGAGTGCAGTCCAGTCACAACAGGCCACGGCTGAGAGCATCGGCGGCATTGCCCAGACACTGGCCAACATGGCACAGATGCAGTTGAAGATGGCCCAGTCCTAGAGGGAGAAGGCACAGTCACTGGCTGATGTGGCACAGACCCAAAACGTGTTGGCACAGTCAATGGGTGATATGGCACAGTCCCAGATGGAGGTGGTCCACTCCCTGTGCTCCATAGCCGCGAGCATGCAGACCCACGTCGAGACCAGAGCAGGCCTCCAGGACTGGCAGCGCCAAGTGGCGAGAGAGCCTTAGGGGATGGTTCCGCTCGCACACCAGCCCCATGGAGTAACCCGGGGTCCATCGGGCACTCCGAGGGAGGACGAGGTGATAAGGTCCGTGTCGGCAACTCCTGAAGGGGAGATGCCAGAACACCGCATCTGATGGTCACGCACCAGTTGCATGTTCATCGAGTGGAACCCCTTTAGGTTTGTGAAGAGCAACCTGTCATCTGCAGGTGCCCATAGGGCAACATTCATCCTGTCAATCACTCCTGGACCTGGGGCATCTCGGCGATGGCAGCAAACCCCGCAGACCGGGCATCCTGGTGGGCTCGGTACACATTGAAATGGATGTATTCTGCCGACTGGACATATAGCAGTTTAATTGGTCACTTTTATCAGGGCGTAATCTAATAGAGATGTTTCCAAGTGTCATTTCTGGTGGTTTTTTGTCGGGAGTTTCCCACTGGCTTTGCCAGCGAGTTCCGCACCGCAATCTAACGACACTTAGGGCGTGATTATATGGCTGCGTTTCGCTCGGGTAAGAGCACAACGCAGCTGGTAGATCCTGGGAGAGGCCCCTCGCAGGCTTCCCGGTAGCCTTCACATCTCGCGGGATCTACCCACGCTCAAAAGGGGTATGACCAAATGGCACGCACCTAAGTAAGGGTTAAACCTCCTTAGGTGCCCTTACCCGGGATCCACCAGCCTCGCAGAATCTACCAGTCTCCCCAGGGAGGTTGCAGCTGGGAGCCGTTCAGTAGATCTCTGGGTGGTCAGGGAAAGTGCAGGGTGGCTCCCTGGCCCTCCCCCTGGAATGCAGACACCTTGGCGCTGCTCAGCTGGCAACTTGGCATCCCACCCTGGCATTGCCAAGGTGCCCGGGTGGCACTGCGAAGCCGGTAGGAGCACTGCTCAGGTGCCAGGGTGGAAGTGCAAGGATGACCATGGTGACACTGCCAAGGGTGAGGACCCGAAGGGGGCCATGCTCATGAAAGGAGAGTGGAGGAATGGTATGAAGGGAGGGGGTGGCAGTGCATGGCAGGTAAGTAGGGGCATCTGGGAGGTTGGGTGGACGGGTGGGGAATCTGGAGGAGGGGACTGCAAGAGGGCATGGAGGGCCTGAAGAGGGGGGACCCCCAGGGACCCCACAGCGGTGTGTCCTCACTTGGGGGGTTGTGCCCATGTGTGTGGGAGGTGACATTACCCATGGGTTGGGAGTGTAGGAGACCCACAAGCTCACTTAGAAATCAGGACACCCTTTTAAAATGGCAGCCCGATCTCGGAGTTCAGCTCCCCAGAGCGGAAATCAATTCTGAGGGCGCGATCCAATGGTGACGCTGCGCCAGAAAAGCAGCTCGCCACAACGCAGTGTGGCCGATAAAAGCCGGGAGACGCCGCCCGGGATTGCGAGCTCTAACGCGATGCCTGAGAATTTGCGATGTGCATCCCGCCCATTGTGGGCAGGATCACGTTTTGGCAAATCTGCATATTAGAGTGAGACAGCTAGTCTCACTTTAATGTGTAGATTTCCAAGTTTCCTGAGGCTTTGGGATTCATCCCCCTCGTCTTGGAGACCGAGGGCAAGCGCCGTTTGGTACTGGTCTCTACAAATGGGGACCAGTCCGAACAGTAGTCGTGGGAGTCTCCCAGTGTATCAGAGGTCCATTGCTGCCTGCTCATTGGGCAGGGTGGTGCTCTGGCCCTGCTGGTGCCACCTGGGAACCCTGGTAGTGCCAGCTTGGCACTTTGGCAGTGCCCAGGTGGCTCTGTCAGCTGGTAGAGGCACTGTAAGGGTGTCAGGTTAGCGATGCCAAGCTGGCATTATTTGCACGTGCGAGCAGACCAGGGGTGCTCCAAACTTTGCTCCAAATTAATTGAATCACGCCCTAAGTTTGCGTTAAACCGGTGAAAAATTCCCCAGGGTCCAAAAAAGTGACTTTCGGTGCGATTCTCCAGCCTCATTACGCTCTCACCCGAGTGAAACAAGGCCAGTGAATAACAGGAGAAGCGGACAACGAGAATCGTGCCAGGTGCCAAACTGTTTGCAATGCAACTGGCCCGCTCCAGTAGGCGAAATCGGGTTCCGCCATGCCAACCCCTGGACTGTGTGTTCCCATACCAGGGCCAACCCAGCCTCTGCCTGTCAGCCCCACCGACCACACATAACTACCACTGACCGCGGAGGCCACTGGCCCTGCGGCTGAAGGTTATTGCTGAATCGGAAATTGTGGCTAAGTGAGCACTTTACACGGTCCAAGTGGATCCCATGGATGGGTGTGCCATGTAGTATGTGGGGCTCATTGCCTAGCATCCCAATCACACCTTGATGTATGGGCACTGTGCTTGACCTCTGCGGGAGGCAGTCCCACAGAGGCAGAGCAGCAGCCAACCTTCAATCACCCAGGGGAGGGGTTCCAGCCCTGGGCACATGTCCGCAGTCAGGTGCACGTGGGCAGGGCGTGTCGGCAGGTGGGCATATCTGGGGACGATGGGGCATGGGATTGGTGTTGGCCCGCATCGCAGGACAAAGAGTCAGAAGCGTCATACTGGTTGTGTTTTATTTAAATATTTTTATTCTCCTCCTTTTTCACATTTTCTCCCACATTTACAGGTGGAACTCGGGGAATCTGGTGGCCACTGTGGCCAGTCCATAGGGTGGGTCCGGGTTGCCACCCTGCGCCCCCTCCTCCCAGTCGGGGACCACAGCGTCTGGGTTCACCGCAGGATGGAGGGACAGCTGGTTCGAGCCCCGGCTGACCCTACATTGTCTGGCTCTGCCAGCCCTGGCGGCTCACCAGTTTCTGCACCATGGTGTCGATGCCCTCGGCGATGATCCTCAGTAACCGGGCCATGCCCTGCAGTGACTCAGCAATACCCAACTGCGACTGGGACAAGCTCCACAGTGCCATAGCCATTCCCATCTGAGAGCGGGGCATGTCCTGCAGAACCTCATCAAGGTCAGCCTGGTACTGGGTAATATCCCCCATTGAGTCGGACAGTCTGCTGAGGCCCTCAGCCATGGCCGTCACTGACTGCGCCACACCTTGGACACTCATGCTGCCGATGTCATGCACCAGGCTCTCCACTGCGGTCGCCACCCTAGCAGTGTTGGCCAC
The DNA here is from genome assembly GCF_047496885.1 of Scyliorhinus torazame. Taxonomy (NCBI): domain Eukaryota; kingdom Metazoa; phylum Chordata; class Chondrichthyes; order Carcharhiniformes; family Scyliorhinidae; genus Scyliorhinus; species Scyliorhinus torazame. Next base: position 93,495,780 of record NC_092709.1, read on the forward strand.
GGTGCCACACATTGCCAGGGACATCTCCTGAGCCTGTACCCTCTCCTCCAATCGGCTATAGACCTGCTGGAGTGTTACTGACATCTCCCTCTGTAGGCCACTCCCTCACGTCTCCATCAGCTCCGGGTAAACCGGTTCTGGAGGCTCAGCATCTGACTGGGACCCAGCTGGGTCCTGGGATGTGTGGTGAGGTGCATCAATGTAAATGCATGTAGGCTAGCTAGACACTAGAGGGAGCACAAGAAACATCACACACACACACTCAACCAATAGATCAGTTAGATAGGACATGACTAATGGACATCCACGATACACAAGGAGGTGACACGACCACAGGGGGGCATTACACCAACCCATATATAAAGGACACCACACACATGATCTGCCTCTTTCCAGTGGAGAAAGTCAGTGAGTACAGACACAGGGTTGATTCAATATTACACCCACCACGTGGATTGCAGCAACTGGTTAGTCAGTCTGGGTAGCTATAGTAGGATTAGCAGTAGTGTCGAACCCGAGTACTAGAAGTGTAAATAGTTTAATAAACATGTTGAAGTTATCTCCACGTCTGAACCTTCTTTTGTCAAGTGCACCACAAGGAAGCTGCTTATGTTACACCGAGAACATAACAAATCAGGATGCAGTAGCTCTCTGACTGCTGTCTCGCCTGGGCATTCCTGCCTCCACCTGATGTGCATCAGCAACTCTGTGGTGCTCAGCAGATTGTGTCGCAGAAACCTGGCCCCTAACGTTTCCCACCGAGTGCGTGTATCTGTGCTGAGGGAGGGTGGGGATGACAGCTGTGACGCATTGACTGTGGCATCCTCGGAGTTCTCCTCTGAGGTGGTCTCATGCGACGCAGGGAGGGGGCCACCCCGGATGGGCCGGTGGGAGAATGAACCAGGGGTGTAGGTCAGTGTGTATGGCAATAAGAACTCACTTGTGGCAATCCTTCCGGGTGGGGCCCAGTGGATCTTCACCTCTGTGGCGTGCACCAACTTCCACATTGGTGATCGCTCTGTCTTCGGCCACCCCTGTCACCTCCAGGGCCTGTTCCTCGAAGGTCGCAAGGCTTCTTAAGTAGGGCATCCCTCCGCTAATCTGTGCCCTCTCCCGGTGAGTGTGGGAGAGCTTCTCCTGCGAGACACAGAGGAGGCACAGGTGGTTCACAGTGGTTGGGGGAGGGGAGGTTGTGAAGGGAGGGTAAGGGTGATGGAAGGGTCGGGTGAAGGGAGGGGGGTGAGAAGGGTAGGTCGGGTGGGGCGGTCACGTTGGGAGGTTGCAAAAGGTTCCGGGGGTGGGGGTGGGGGGGGTCGAGCGCCGGGAAAATCGCGGCGGTTCCCGCTCGCTTCTACACTTGGAAATATTTCTGGAGGGGCGGCATGTGGCACAGTGGTTAGCACTGGGACTGCGGTGCTGAGGACCCGGGTTCGAATCCCAGTCCTGGGTCACAGTCGGTGTGGAGTTTGCACATTCTCCCAGTGTCTGCGTGGGATTCTCTCCCATAACCCAAAGATGTGCAGGGTAGGTGGATTTTTTTTCCTCCTTTTTCACATTTCTCTCACATTTACACCCAACAATAAACAATAATCAGTAACGAATGCAATGTCAATCCCCACATCAATAACAACGATCCCATCCTCCACCAAATCCCAAACATTAGTCCACATGTTAACATAAACAAATGACAAAAAGGAATCAGGGGCGAGATTCTCCGACCCCCCACCGGGTCAGAGAATCACCGTGGGCCGTTGTGAATTCCGCCCCCGCCGCCCGCCGAATTCTCCGAAGGGAGAAAAGTCGGCGGGGCGTCAATCGCGCCGCACGCCTCGGAGAATAGCATGGGTGGGCGCGAGGCAATGGATTTCGGGGCTGCCGATATTCTCCCATCCGGATGGGCCGAAGTCCCATGGGTCACGTCGGCGTAAATCAAACCACCTTTCAATCGGCGTCAACCAGTGCTCAAGGTTTACGCCGACCAGCGTGGAGGTGGGTGACGGCCTGGGGGGGTTGGCCGCTGGAGAGGCGATGGCGTGGCCGCAGTCTGAATGTGTGGGGGAGAGGTGTGTGTAGGGTTGTGTGTGTGTGTGTGCAGCGGGGGGGGTGTGGTTAGAGTGGGCTGGGCTCGGGGGGAGTGCCGGGAGGGGGGGGTGAGTGCTGGGGACGGGAGGATGACTGCCGGGGAGGGGGCTGGGGGACGGGGTCCATGCCGGGGGACGGGGGGGGGGGCGGGCCGGGAAGGGGGACGGGGTCCGTGCCGGGGAGGGGGACAGGGGGACGGGGTCTGTGCCGGGGAGGGGGACGGGGACGGGGCGGGGGCAGTCCGTGCCGGGGAGGGGGGTTGCGAGGGCAAGTGAGTTGGTCCACCTGGCCAGGTGCCAGCCTCCAACAGTCGGACCCATGCGGTCCATGCCACCTGGCTGGGGGAAGGAGGGGGTATGGGCAATGATGACATGTCGTCCCCCGCCCACCCCCGCACAGGCCGTCATGTTTTCCGGTCAGCCAGCGATGTTGGCTGCCGTGGCGGCAGCTGCTAATGTCCATATTGCCCTGGATGAGGAGGAGGAGGAGGAGCGTGCCAGAGAGGCGGCGCAGCCTGCCGCAGAGGGGCAGGCGGCAGCCGACCAGGCTGGAGGGACACCTGACCGACAGGACGAGGAGGGGGAGGAGGACGTCGCGGCCCCACGGCAACGGAGGCACCCGAGGACGCCCCGTGTGTACCGGCCCCGGCTGTCATACCAGGACCTCACGGACCGGGAATGCAGGAGGAGTCTCCGGATGAGCCGGGAAACTGTGGCACACGTCTGCCACCTGCTGGCGCACCTGTCATCGCGTGGCACTGCGGGGGATACCCTCTCCCCGTGTCCGTCAAGGTTACGGTGGCCCTGAACCTTTATGCAACAGGGTCATTCCAGGCACCGAGTGGGGATCTGTCCGGCATATCGCAGACATCGGTGCACCGGTGCATCCGGGCAGTGACAGACGCCCTATATGCCATGGCGCACCGCTTCCCTGTGGACCGGGCCAGCCAAGATGCCCGGGCCGTGGGCTTCTCTGCCGTGGCCGGGTTCCCCATGGTCCAGGGTGCGATTGATGGGATGCACGTCGCCGTGCGGCCACCTGCAGATAACAGGGCCGTGTTCACCAATAGGAAGGGGGCCTATTCGATGAACATACAGGTGGTCTGCGACCACCGCATGATGATCCTGCACGTCTGCGCCCGGTACCTGGGCAGTGTACACGACTCATACGTGTTGTCACGGTCATCCATCCCCGGCATGTACGAGGGACGCCATCCCCGGCTGAGGGGCTGGTTGCTGGGCGACAGGGGCTACCCATTGCGATCGTGGCTGATGACGCCTATACGGAGGCCACGCAATGAGACGGAGAACCGCTACAATGATGCCCATGTAGCGACAAGGGGAGTAATAGAGAGGTGCTTTGGCGTGCTGAAGATGCGTTTCAGGTGCCTGGACCTCTCTGGGGGCGCCCTCCAGTATCGGTCAGATAGGGTCGGCTGCATCATTGTGGTGTGCTGCGTCCTGCACAACATAGCCCAACAGAGGGGCGATGTGCCGCAGGCAGAGGAGGGCGGAGTGGAGGAGCAGCAGGAAGAGGCGCAGTCCTCCCCAGATGAGGGGGATGGGGGCAAAATCAGGGCAGACGGGCTAGACACGGGCGGGTGGCTGTCCACCGTTACCGGCTGGGCCAGCAGGCACGGGACAGGCTGATAGACGCCCGCTTCACTGACTAGATGGACGTGGGAATCGGGTAGTATGGCCACAGACCGCACACCATGGCAACACCCGACCACCCACACCCCCCCACCCATCCACTCACCCAGCACCCTCACCCCCCTCCCCAACCCCACCCACCCCACCCGCATGCACACCACCCCCCCATTGCCGATCCACCTGCGGCACAACGGCCGGGCTCACACAGTTGCCGGTGGACGCGTGTCTATTGCAGGCCATGGAGGATGATGACAACCCGCCCTGCGATGAGCTCCTGGTTCCACATCGTTGGACTATGTCTGACCCATGGCCACAGTACCACCATCCACCCGGACCATCCCTGCATGCGGCTGTGACACTGCAGCGCACGGTCCCATCCTCTGCACGGGGGGATGTTGATGGCGGCCCAGGGGGAAGGGGGCAGACTCACCTGGGGCTGAGGTAAGACCACCCCTCACACTTGCGCTCAACGTACATGACACCCCCGCACGCTTTGGACAGAGCACAAAGGCAGCTTCTGTAGGTGCAACATTGACTTTAATAACAAAAGGAGTTCATGCAAGTGCCCTAGCCCCTAAAACTCATCTGTGCCCTGCACCCGTGCCAACTTACTCAGTGTCAAATTGTTTGGCCTTATGGACCCTATGACTACGTCTAGGTGGTTCCCCAGACGGTACAGCAGAACTGGAGGTGGACTCCTGTGATTCCTGCCCTCTGACACGGGATCCCTTTGGCGGCCGTTTCCTGGGGCGTCCTGGCCTAGATGGGCCAGGCTGCGGCCCGGGCGACTGGGATGGCGAGCTGCCAGCCTGTCCTGCCCGTTGCCCACCCGATGCACCTGGGACGGAAGGGGGGGGGAGTCCGAGGCGTTGAGGTGTTCTGGGACCTCCCCTACAATGGGACCCGGAACAGGGCCCAGCACCTCCTCCTCCCTCGGGGTGCCCGATGGCCCCCAGGCCTCTACATGGGTGGGGGATGCGAACGGACTGGCCATCCGACGCCCCCCCGACATCTGGCGCTGCCAGTCCTGGAGGCCCGTGCTGGTATCGACAAGGGTCTGCAGGTTTGCAGCCATGGAGCTCAGGGAGTTGGCCATCCCTGTCTGTGTCTGGGCGACGCCAGCTAGCACATGGGCAATGGCGCCGATGCTCTCAGCGATGGCCTGCTGAGACTGGGCCATGGCGTTGAGCGCCTCTGCCATCTGCCGCTGGCGCTGGCTCATGGCCTCCTGTGAGAGGGCAGCCATGTCCTGGGCCACAGGCGCCGCCTGCACAGAAAGCCCCAGGCCTCGCAAACCGTTCCCCATGTCTGACATCATCGCTTCCATTGCCTCTACCGCGGACGCCACCTGTGCGGTGTCGGCCTGGGTGGCACGCATGACCGGCACCACTGCCAGCTCCTGGACACGGGTGGACTCCTCCACCTGCGACTGCAGCCGCCGCAAGCTGGCCGTCACCCTCTTCGCTCGTCTCAGGTTCGGTGGTTGCATCGGACCTATGGGTGGGTGTGGTAACTCCAGGAACCCGGGATCCATCTGGGCGGCAGATGTTCGCATGCGCCGGGCTGCCCTCCGACCACCCAGCCCCTCTGCTGCTCCTACCTCCACCTGCTGTATCGGGACGGCTGTGTTGTGCGCACCAGTGAGTGTACCAGACGCCTCATCACTAAAGTGCCCAACCGAGGTGAGTGTTTCTGCGATGGTGGAGGGTGTTGGTGACAGCAGTGGCGTTGTGACGTGCGCATCGTCCGACTCTGAGTCCATGGTACTTTGGGGTGGTGGTTCGTCTCCGCCCATCCAATCTGTGTCACTGTCCGGTATTTCAGTTTCCTGGGTAGTGGTGTCCTGGGTAGTGGTGTCCTGGGTAGTGGTGTCCTGGGTAGATGTGTCCTGGGTAGATGTGTCCTGGGTAGGGGTGTCCTGGGTAGGGGTGTCCTGGGTAGGGGTGTCCTGGGTAGGGGTGTCCTGGGTTGAGGTTTCGTGGCTCGGCTGTGACGGGGGCCTGTGGCTGCCCCTCTCGTCGCTGGGTGGCACACACCTGTGTCGTCGCACCCGCACGAGACGGGGGCGTCGTGTCCCTGTTGCTCCAGGTCTCTCCATCTCCCGTGGTCTCCGAGGGGCATCGTGCGGGCGTCGCATGCCAGAGGGGTCCGGGTCTCTCCATCTCCAGTGGTCTCTGAGAGGCAACGTGCGGGCGTCGCATGCCAGAGGGTCCGGGTCTCTCCGTCCCCCGTGGTCTCCGAGGGGCATCCTGCGGGCGGTCTGCATCTGCAGGGATGGGTGCCTCGACGTTTGCTCCTGCGATACACAATGAAGCATGCATGGTTAGACACGCAGGCAGTGATCAGGTGATATGGGGGAGGGGGGATATGGGGGATATGGGGAGGGGGGATATGGGGGATATGGGGGAGGGGGGATATGGGGGAGGGGGGATATGGGGGAGGGGGGATATGGGGGAGGGGGGATATGGGGACGGGCTGTCGGTGGCTCACTTGCTGGTGGGCCCCCGACCTCTGCATCAGCAACCTCCCGGTCCTCAGGTCCGCCAGCCAGTTCCAGGGCCCTTCGCTCATGTTCGGTCAGTGGCCTCTCATCAGGGGGGCCTCCTCCAGTCCTCACATGCTCCCTGATGTTGTGTGCGTGTTTCTCCTGTGGGGGGGTGGTGGCAGGGGTAAAAGGCAACAGTGTTAGACAGGTATATGAATGCACGCCATCGGTTGCGCGTGTATTGCAGAGGTTAAGGTTAGGGCTGGATTCACTTGGGGAAATGGGGGAAGGCGGATGTGGGGGAGGGGGGATATGGGGGAGGGGGGATATGGGGGATATGGAGGAGGGGGGCTAGGGGGAGGGGGATAGGGGGAGGGGGGATATGGGGAGGGGGGATATGGGGAGGGGGGATATGGGGAGGGGGAATATGGGGAGGGGTATATGGGGAGGGGTATATGGGGAGGGGGGATATGGGGATATGGGGGAGGGGGGATATGGGGGATATGGGGGAGGGCGATATGGGATATGGGGGATATGGATATCGGGCAGGGGGGAGGCTCCCCCTGGCTGCTCTGACGAGGTTGTTCACCTTCTTGTGGCACTGGGTGCCTGTCCGTGGTGTCAGGGCCACAGCGCTGACGGCCTCTGCCACCTCCCTCCACAGACGCCGGCTGTGGCGTGGGGCGACTCTGCGGCCGTGTCCGGGATACAGGGCCTCCCTCCTCTGCTCCACCGCGTCCAGGAGCGCCTCAATGTCAGGAGACTGGAACCTCGGGGCTGAGCGGCGGGCGGCCATCTGGACGGGTCTTCTGGTCGGGTGGGGGGGAGCAGCGCGTCTTATGAGCCGTCACGCCGCACGGCGTGAACCACGTGAGCCAGCGCGGATAGCGTCACGTCGCTGCTAGCCCATTCCGGGCCGGAGACTTTGCGACATTTGGGGCGGCGTGATGCAGGTGGGATTTGCGCCGCTTTTGGCGCCGGTCGGCGGACATCGCGCCGATAACGGAGAATTCCGCCCCAGGAATCACCCAAAGTCACCATTAACACATAGAGACCCCTCCCCCCAACTTTCCCAGCCCCCCGCCCTAATGTTCAATGTGATCCAATTCTCGAAAGTGCACAATGAATAACGCCCATGAATTGTAGAACCCCTCCATCCTTCCCCTTTGTTCAAATTTGACCTTCTCAAGAGTCAAGAATTCCAGCAGGTCCCCCCGCCATGCCAGGGCACAGGGTGGAGAGGCTGCTCTCTACCCTAACAGGATCCGCCTTTGGGCAATCAACGAGATGAAGGCTACAACATCTGCTTCCGCGCTCGTTTCCAACCCTGGCTGGTCCGACACCCCGAATATGACCTCCCGAGACCGGGTCCAGTTTCACGTGCACCATTTTAGAGATTACCCTAAAAACCTCCTTCTAGTAATCCTCCAGTTTTGGACAGGACCAAAACATATGAACCTGGTTTGCGCCCCCCGCCCCCCCCACCCCAACCCTCCCCTAACGTTCGCACACATCTTCTACCCCCTCAAAGAGCCGGCTCATTCACTGCCCTGTAAGGTGTGCTCTATATACTACCTTCAGCTGTATCAGCCCCAACCACGTACACGAGGTGGAGGCGTTCACCCTCTGGAGCACCTCACACCAGAACCCCTCCTCCATATCCTCTCCCAACTCTTCCTCCCACTTTGCCTTATCCCCTTCCAGCGACGCCTTCTCCTCTTCCAAATTAGCCCCGTAAACCGCTGACACTACCCCCTCCTCCAGTCCCCCTGTCGTCAGCACCTCCTCCAGCAATGTGGAGGCCGGCTCCACCGGGAAGCTCTGTATCTCCTTTCTGGCAAAGTCTCGAACCTGCATGTATCTAAATATTTCCCCCGGTCCTGCCCATACTTCGCTCCCAGCTCCTTCAATCCTGCAAACCGACCCCCAAGAAACAAATCTTTTAGTGTCCTAACTCCTTTCTCTTCCCATCTCTGAAAATTTCCATCTCACTTCCTTGGCTCAAATCTATGGTTCCCCGAATCGGCATTTCCCTTGACCCTGCCCCCAACCCGAAGTGCTGGCGAAACTGCTTCCAAATTCTTAACAAAGCTATTACTACTGGACGCAGGTTAGATGGATTGGCCTTCCTAAATTGCCCCTTAATTGGAAAAAAGTAATAATAATTGGGTACTCTAAATTTATAAAAGAAACAAAAAAATATCTTTCCAGAGAATCGCGATCTATGTGTCGTTTGATAGTGGTGGGGAACTCACCAGCAGAAACTCCCTGAAAAACATGCCACAAATGAACTTCTAAATGTTTCCATTATATTCCGGCCTTAGTCACTTTTTTGGGCGATGAGGAGTTTTTCACCGGTTTAGCCCCCGCTTAGCCATTTTGAAAGGGTGCTCCGATCTCAAAGTGAGCTTGTGGGTCCACCCCTACCCATGGGCAATGTCACCCCCCATTACCCCACATCCCATCAAGTAATGTTGCCCCGCTATGGGGTCCCCCTTCCAGGGCCCCCAACCTCCCTGAGGCCCCTCCTTACTTGCCCTGCATCTCCCTCACCCTTCATGCGCCCTTCCACCCTCATTGAATTGGCATGGCCCCCTCGGGTACTTGCCCTTGGCAGTGCCACCCTGGCAGCTGGGCACCCTTGCATTACCACCCTGGCAGTGCTCCTGCCAGCTGGGCAGTGCCACTTGGGCATCTTGGCAGTGCTAAGGTGCTAGCCAGGCAGTGCCAAGGTGCCCACAGTCCAGACGGAGGGCCAGGGAGCCACCCTGCACTATCCCTGGGAGACCCCCCTGGGTGCCGTTCCACCTGGTCCACATTTGTGTGGACCAATACCGAATGGCGCCTGGCTGGGGACTTCCTGGGGAGGCCGTGAAGCCGGTAGATCGCATGTAGTAGGCCTTAGTAGGTTTAAGGCCTACTTATGCAAGTGTGCCTAGGTCCTGCCCATTGTGGGCGGGTTTCTGATCCCCATGCTTTGCGGGGCTTGGGTAGATTCCACAAGGCGTGGTGGCTGCCGGGAAGCCTGCAGGCTTCACCCGGTATCTACCAGCCTCATCGCGCTTCTGTTCGAGCACGACAAAATCGTTAAATCTTGCCCTGTTTGTGGGGCCTTGCTGATTGCTGCTGCGTTGCCCGACATTACAGCACTGACTATACATCAAATAAATTATGTCACTGATTCTGAAGTGTTTTTGGACATCCTGAGATTGTCAAATGTGTTATATAAATTAGAGTTTTGCTTCTCTTCCTTATTGCAGCCCAAGCTTTGAAGTAAAACATGCTGTTTAAAAATCACAAAGGCAGCAGTTGGAGGTATATATGAATTGTTTCTCAGTGGAGGAGAAGGAGGAAACTTGGTATTTCCCTAGCCCTAGTAGGCTGTGCATGGTTTACTGCCATGCTGGCGTAGACAAGGTGGGAAAACATGCCCATTTTGTAGGGGTCAGATCCCCACCTGGCACAGATTGGGCAGTGTTTGCTCTGCTCACAAACTCCAGACCTACTGCAGCCTCACCACAAATTTTTAACTGAACAGAAATGTGATTATGACCAGGTAAACGGTTTTATTTTTGGGAGAAAAATATTGACCTAGATACTGGGATTCTCTTCAAAATCTATCTACTGCCCCGACGTCTGACAGACCTGAGATGGTACCAACAATTACTCATTCTGTAATGGGAAGCAGGGGCTCACTTAATATCGTCTAACACCAGTAGCATTTCTGATGTAAAAAATTGCAGAACTGATTGCTTTTTCAGTAATGTATTCTGTCAGTGGCCATCAGCAGCATGGAAGGTACGGCAGGTGGCAGGGAAGCAGGTTTGCTCATTGAGACCCTCTTATTGCCCACGGTAGGAAATATCCAGGACAACTGCCGTATTACTTTTGTTCCAGTGTTTCTAAACATTGAAAAATTATTTTTATTGTAGTATATTTTTCATTTAATTAGTGGTATATAAAAGGTGCGAAAAACAGCCCAGAAAATAAAACATTTACACTTTGAACCATTCTCGTTGCTAGCCTGTTTTTAGCACATGATAATTGCATATTTGATCAAAGAGAAAACACTCTAGTGATACTATGGGACCCATGGTCGAACATGATTAATTGCTGAACGTAATAAGACTTGTGTGGGTCAAGCTGTCAGGAATGAAAGGAGTCATTCACCTGAATATTCAGTTCGACCCGTCTGGTAGAGGCATCATAATCAACTCATTCTAATTTATTTACTCTCTTGAGAGGGAAGAACAATTGCTGGTAAAACTTTCCAGCAAATAAATCATCGTGAATGTCTCCCTAATCCCCTAAAGTAATTTGGCAAAACTTCACGTTATCCTGAAGTCTAGGTATGCAGCCTAAATTATTCAGCCCAAACTAGTTCTATTCCAAGGGTGACCTTTTCTTGGTCCAGATGGAACAGAATCACTGTCTTCATTTTATACTTTTAATCTCCCAGTCCTGCTTTTACCGAGACATTCATCGAGTTCTTTTGAAAAGAAAATGGCAGTCAACACATCTTTTAATAGATACTTTTGGAAATAAAATCCACATTCCTGGAAGGAGAAGACAAGTCTTCCTAATCAGTGGTGTTGCTCCGATTTGATGACTATGTATTTATGTCCTTCACTTCTGAAATCAAAATAACAGGGATTTGTATAGTGGCTTTGATGTAATGGCCCAAATTTTGCAGTAGCAATGATGACAAAACTTTTGAGTATTCACCTTCCTTAAATCGGCTAAAACTGGCAGGAACAGTAGTTAAACACATTTTAAAATGTGGAAATCCAGAACTTGCTGTCAGTGATTCTACAATCCCCGATAGGGTTCATATAACATAACAGTGCAGTACAGGCCCTTCGGCCCTCAATGTTGTGCCGACCTGTGAAACCACTCGAAAGCCCATCCACACTATTCCCTTATCATCCATATGTCTATCCAATGACTATTTGAATGCCCTTAGTGTTGGCGAGTCCACTACTGTTGCAGGCAGGGCATTCCACGCCCTTACTACTCTCTGAGTAAAGAACCTACCTCTGACATCTGTCCTATATCTATCTCCCCTCAATTTAAAGCTATGTCCCCTCGTGCTAGACATCACCATCCGAGGAAAATGGCTCTCACTGCCCACCCTATCCAATCCTCTGATCATCTTGTATGCCTCAATTAAGTCACCTCTTAACCTTCTTCTCTCTAACAAAAACAGCCTCAAGTCCCTCAGCCTTTCCTCATAAGGTCTTCCCTCCATACCAGGCAACATTCTGGTAAATCTCCTCTGCACCCTTTCCAATGCTTCCACATCCTTCCTATAATGCGGCGACCAGAATTGCACGCAATACTCCAAATGTGGCCGCACCAGAGTTTTGGACAGCTGCAACATGACCTCATGGCTCCGAAACTCAATCCCTCTACCAATAAAAGCTAACACACGGTACACCTTCTTAAAAACCCTCTCAACCTGGGTGGCAACTTTCAGGGATCTATGTACATGGACACTGAGATCTCTCTGCTCATCCACACAGCCAAGAATCTTATCATTAGCCCAGTACTCTGTCTTCCTGTTATTCCTTCCAAAATGAATCACCTCACACTTTTCTGCATTAAACTCCATTTCCACCTCTCAGCCCAGCGCTGCAGCTTATCTATGTCCCTCTGTAACTTGTAACATCCTTCCGCACTGTCCACAACTCCACTGACTTTAGTGTCATCTGCAAATTTACTCACCCATCCTTCTACGCCCTCCTCCAGGTCATTTATAAAAATGACAAACAGCAGTGTCCCCAAAACAGATCTTTGTGGTTCACCACTAGTAACTGGACTCCAGTCTGAACATTTCCCATCAACAACCACCCTTTGTCTTCTTCCAGCTCGCCAATTTCTGATCCCAAACTGCTAAATCGCCCTGAATCCCATGCCTCCGTATTTTCTGCAGTAGCCTGCCGTGGGGAACCTTATCAAACGCTTTACTGAAATCCATATACACCACATCAACTGCTTTACCCTCATCCACCTGTTTGGTCACCTTCTCAAAGAACTCAATAAGGTTTGTGAGGCACGACCTACTCTTCACAAAACTATGTTGACTATCTCTAATCAAATTATTCCTTTCCAGATGATTATACATCCTATCTCTTATAAAGCTTTCCAAGATTTTGCCCACAACAGAAGTAAGGCTCACTGGTCTATAGTTACCGGGGTTGTCTCTACTCCCCTTCTTGAACAAGGGGACAACATTTGCTATCCTCCAATCTTCTGGCACTATTCCTGTAGACAAAGATGACTTAAAGATCAAAGCCAAAGGCTCAGCAATCTCCTCCCTAGCTTCCCAGAGAATCCTAGGATAAATCCCCATCCGGACCAGGGGACTTATCTATTTTCACACTTTCCAGAATTGCTAACACCTCCTCCTTATGAACCTCAATCCCTTCTAGTCTAGTAGCCTGAATCCCAGTATTCTCCTCGACAACATTGTCTTTTTTCCTGTGTGAATACTGATGAAAAATATTCATTTAGCACCTCTCCTATCTCCTCGGACTCCAAGCACAACTTACCACGACTGTCCTTGACTGGCCCTACTCTTACCCTAGTCATTCTTTTATTCCTGACATATCTATAGAAAGCCTTGATCCTACCTGCCAAAGATTTCTCATGTCATCTCCTGACTCTTCTTAGCTCTCTCTTTAGGTCCTTCCTAGCTAACTTGTAACTCTCGAGCACCCTAAGTGAACCTTCATGTCTCATCATTACAAAAGCCTCCTTCTTCCTCTTGATAAGTGTTTCGACTGCTTTAGTAAACCACGGTTCCCTTGCTCGACCACTTCCTCCCTGCCTGACAGGTACATACTTATCAAGGACATGCAGTAGCTGTTCCTTGAACAAGCTCCACATTTCTATTGTGCCCATCCCCTGCAGTTTTCCTCTCCATCCGATGCATCCTAAGTCTTGCCTCATCGCATCATAATTGTCTTTCCCCCAGATATAACTCTTGCCCTGCGGTATATACCTATCCCTTTCCATCACTAAAGTAAACGTAATTGAATTGTGGTCACTATCACCAAAGTGCTCACCTACCTCCAAATCTAACACCTGTCCTGGTTTATTACCCAGTACCAAATCCAATATGGCCTCGCCTCTCGTTGGCCTATCTACATACTGTGTCAGGAAACCCTCCTGCACACATTGGACAAAAATGGACCCATCTAAAATACTCGAACTATAGCGTTTCCAGTCAATATTTGGAAAGTTAAAGTCCCCCATAACAACTACCCTGTTGCTTTCGCTCCTATCCAGAATCATCTTTGCAATCCTTTCCTCTACATCTCTGGAACTTTTTGGAGGCCTATAGAAAACCCCTAACAGGGTGACCTCTCCTTTCTGTTTCTAACCTCAGCCCATACTACCTCAGTAGATGGGTCCTTATCAAATGTCCTTTCTGCCACCGTAATACTGTCCTTGTCTAACAATGAGACCCCTCCCCCTCTTTTACCACCTTCTCTGAGCTTACTGAAATATCTAAACCCCGGCACCTGCAACAACCATTCCTGTCCCTGCTCTATCCATGTCTCCGAAATGGCCACAACATCAAAGTCCCAGGTACCAACCCATGCCGCAAGTTCACCCACCTTATTCCGGATACTCCTGGCATTGAAGAAGACACACTTTAAACCACCTTCCTGCCTGTCGGTACACTCCTGCAACTTTGAAACCCTACTCCTGACCTCACTACTCTCAACCTCCTGTATACTGGGAGCTACAATTCAGGTTCCCAAGCCCCTGCTGAACTAGTTTAAACCCTCCCGAAGAGCATTAGCAAATCCCCCCCCCCCCCCCCCCCCCCCCCAGGATATTGGTACCCCTCTGGTCCAGGTGTAGACCATAAATTCACTATTGTAGCTCTTCCCCAGACTGTAATCAATTAGAACTAATGAGAATTTTCCCCTTTAGGCTATCAATCTCATTGTAAAAACCTTTTTGAATGAGCTGCAACTGTTTTTTTAAACCATACCACATGCATAATTACGGCTGGTAAACCTCTGACACTGAAAAACAAATTTTACGTGTGTGAAATGTCGTACAATGATCGAAAATTTTGCAGTAATGAAGGAAGCCATTCGGCCCATTGTGTCTGCACTAGCCCTCCAAATGAGCAGTTCACTAAGTGCCATTTCCCTCCCTTCTCCTCAAAAGCCTGCACATTATTCCCTTTCAGATAACAGGCAAATTCCTTCCTTATTGCCTCAATTGAACCTGCCTCCACCTTACTGCCAGCTAGTGCACACCAGGCTTTAACTACTCACTGCGAGAAAACGTTTTCCTTTTGGTTCCTTTTCCAATTAATTTAAATCTGTGCCCTTTTGTTCTCAACCTTTCATGAGTGGAAACGGATTCTTCCCATCAAATTTTTCCTCATGATTTTGAATACCTCTATCATATCTCTTCACAATCTTCTCATCTCCAAGGAAAAAGGTCCCAAACTGGCCATCTATTTTCATATATGAAATTCCTCATCCCTGGAATCAATCTCATCAATCTTCCCTGCACTCTCTCCAATGCCTTCACATCCTTCCTAAAGTGCGGCACCCAGAACTGGATGCAATACTCCGGCTGAGGCCGAGCTACAGGCCTTAGATAAACTTAATATAATCTTGCTCTTGTACGCTATGTCATGATATTTAGATCAGCATATCATGGTGGAATCAAACACACACTAATGGAAATGCAGTAGGACCAACCAACACACACACACATCGCAGCCAATCACCAGTGAGAGCACACACACTATAAAGACAGGGGACACTACAGTGCCCGCCCATTCCAGCAGCAGCCAGCTCAGAGCACCGAGCTCAGAGCCTGCCACTCAGACATTCACCATGTGCTGAGTGCCTCACCCAGATAGAAATAGGACAGGGTCCACAGAGTAGCTGGTAATGCACGTACCTAAGTTAGCAGTGTGTTGTTACAGTTAACCAGTAAATAAAATTGAGTTACACCATCTCCAGCCATGTTGGATCGTTTGTACATCAGAACACCCAACACGACATGATACCAGAAGTGGACGCAAGCCAGCGCCTGTGAGACCTACCTGCAACGTATCAGCAATCCGCCGTCCTGCACCATGGAGAACATCAACCCGCCGCCGCCGCTCCGAATCGCTGGCAACCTCGGGGTCAATTGGAAACTGTTCAAGCAGCGCTTCCAACTCTTCCTCGAGGCCACAGACAGGGAGAATGCGTCGGACACCAGGAAGATTGCCCTTCTTCTTTCCACGACAGGGCAACACGCCATCCACATCTTTAACTCCCTTACATTTACGGACGGCGAGGACAAAACCAAATACAAGACGGTGCTCCTGAATTTCGACGAACACTTCAGCTTTGAAGTAAATGAGAGCTTCGAGAGGTACCTGTTCCACCAGCACCTGCAAGGTAAGGACGAACCTTTCCAGTCTTACTTAACACACCTCCGCATCCTCACGCAGTCCTGCGTCTATGGGACCACCTCTGACTCCATGATACGCGACCAAATAGTTTTCGGAGTCATGTTGGACACCCTGCGCCAGCAGCTCCTTCGGGTCAAGCAACTCACCCTGGTGACTGCCGTCGAGACCTGCGTCCTGCATGAGAATGCCACCCGCCGGTACTCGCACTTCCAGGCGGCCGAGACGACGTGACACGGGCCCCACGAGGTGGAGCGGGTCCAGACGATCGAGTACCTCCCGGGCCGCGGCCTGGAGGAGGCCGGCCATTTTGCGTGCTTTCCGGGGCCACCCGCGCTTGTATGTGCCAAAAGAGGGGACGCTGACGCAGAGGAACGCGATGCGCAGGCATGCAAGACCGCACCGCGCATGCGCGGTGGCGCAACGAGCGCACTGACGTCACGACGTGCGGCAACTGTGGCTCCGCCCATTTAAAGCAGCAATATCCAGCCAAAGCGCGGCAGTGCCTACGCTGTGCCAGGTTGGGCCATTATGCTGCCTGCTGTCGAGCAGCTCACCCTGCCAACTCGTACCCGTTTAACCAGCCTCGCAGAAACGTTCGGGCAATTCAACCCACGTTCACTGAGTCCGATCCCGACGTCACACAGACCAGTGACACGGAGGACAGGGAGCCCTTCCGCGTTGCTGTCATCAACAAGAACAAGCTGTCCCCGAGTCGAATGCACCAGCCGCTGTCAGTGCACAGCATTGATCCGGACGACGAGTGGTGTGCCACCCTGACGGTCAACCGATCCCAGATCAGATTCCGCCTGAACTCTGGTGTCTCCGCCAACCTCATCGCATGGTCAGCATTCCAGACCCTGAAGGTTAAACCACCTATTCTGCCATCCAACTGTCAACTCGTTGACTATAATGGCAACATCATCCCCGCCACGGGGTCGTGCCAGCTCAAAGTGACACACAACTCACGTAAAGCCACACTACCATTCGAAATCGTGGGCTCCTCAAAGGACTCTCTGCTAGGCGCACAGGCGTGCAAAATCTTCCACCTCATTTGGCGTGTACACTCTCTCTCTCCAGAAGGCACGTCCAATTTCCCAGATGCAGACTTTAGGGCGCAGCTCAATTCAATCCTCACGCACAACCAGGATGTTTTCGAGGGCATGGGCACACTGCCCTACACGTACAAAATCCGGCTCAAACAGGATGCCACCCCAGTAGTTCACGCACCTCGCAGGATCCCAGCACCCCTCAAGGACCGCCTTAAGCAGCAGATGCAGGTCCTTCAGGACCAAGGAGTGCTATCCCGGGTAACGGAGCCGACAACATGGGTCAACTCCATGGTGTGCGTCAAGAAGCCTTCCGGCGAGCTTCGGATCTGTATCAACCCAAAAGACTCAAATCGCAACATAATGAGGGAACACTACCCCAGACACAAACGTGAGGAGATCACGTGCGAGATGGCTCGGGCAAAAATATTCACCAATCTTGATGCCTCAAAGGGCAGATTCAATTGGATCAGTCCAGCAGGATGCTACAATAAGATGCCATTTGGCATCATTTCGGCCTCCGAAGTGTTCCATCGCATCATGGAACAGATGTTGGAGGGCATCGAAGGTGTGCGCGTCTATGTACACAACTTCATTATTTGGTCCACCACACCGCAGGAGCACATCAGTCGCCTCCAGCGCGTCTTTAAACGGATACGGGACCAGGGCCTGCGTCTCAACCGAGCCAAATGCTCTTTTGGACAAACCGAGCTAAAGTTCCTGGGGGACCACATCTCCCAGTTGGGGATGCGGCTGGATGCCGACAAGGTGGCAGCCATCATGGCCATGCAGAAGCCGACAGACAAGAAGGCGGTGCTACGCTTTCTCGGAATGGTCAACTTCCTGGGGAAGTACATCCACAACCTTGCTTCCCACACTACAGCTCTCCGGCACCTTGTCAGGAAGACAACTGAATTCCAGTGGCTTCCCACCCACCAGCGCGAATGGGAGGAGCTCAAGGTCAAGCTGACCACCGCCCCGGTACTGGCGTTTTTCGATCCTGCAAGGGAAACAAAAATCTCGACTGCCGCCAGCCAGTCTGGCATTGGGGCGGTCCTCCTGCAACGGGATGATGCCTCATCATGGGCCCCAGTCGCCTATGCGTCACGGGCCATGACCCCCACAGAGCAGCGCTATGCGCAGATTGAAAAGGAATGCCTCGGCCTGTTGACTGGCGTTGACAAGTTCCACGACTATGTGTATGGCCTTCCCCAGTTCACCGTGGAGACTGACCATCGCCCGCTAGTTGGCATCATCCAAAAGGACCTCAACGATATGACCCCCTCGCCTCCAGCGCATTCTGCTCAAACTCCGGAGGTACGACTTTCAACTTGTCTACACCCCGGGTAAGGACCTCATCATAGAAGACGCTCTGTCCAGGGCAGTCAACACGCCGTCCGACCCAGAGGAGTTCGTTGGCCAAGTCGACGCACATGTAGCCTTCACTTCTGCCAATCTGCCGGCCACTGATGCACACCTGGCCCACATTCAACGTGAAACTGCGGCCCCCTTCTGCAACATGTGATGCACCACATGATGGACGGGTGGCTAAAGGGACAATGCCCAAAGTTTTACAACGTTCGGGACGACTTGGCAGTCGTTGATGGTGTCCTCCTGAAGCTGGACCGCATTGTGATCCCACACAGCATGCACCGGCTTGTCTTAGAACAACTGCACGAAGGCCATCTCGGCGTTGAGAAGTGCCGGCGGAAGGCCTGAGAGGCTGTGTACTGGCCGGGAATAAGTGAGGACATTGCTAACACTGTGCTCAATTACCCCACCTGTCAGCGGTTCCAGCCGGCACAGCCCCGTGAGACCCTTCAGCCCCATGAGTTGGTCACGTCCCCCTGGTCGAAGGTGGGCGTGGACCTGTTCCATGCGCTAGGCAGGGACTACATCATCATCGACTACTTTTCCAGCTATCCAGAGGTCATACGCCTGCACGACACCACATCATCGGCTGTCATCCGGGCCTGCAAAGAGACCTTTGCTCGCCACGGCATTCCGCTCACCGTGATGTCAGACAATGGCCCCTGCTTTGCGAGTCAGGAATGGTCTTCCTTCGCCAGCTCATACAACTGCACACACGTGACGCCCAGTCCTCTGCATCCTCAGTTGAATGGCAAAGCAGAAAAGGGTGTCCATACCTGTAAAAGGCTCCTCTGCAAGGCTGCTGATGCAGGATCTGACCTCTGCCTCACCTTGCTGGCCCCACTGTCCACGGGGCTATCGCCGGCCCAGCTGCTTATGGGTCGCACCCTCAGGACCACTGTGCCATCCATTCATGTCCCAGACCTAGACCATGTTCCGGTACTTCGGCGGATGCAGTAACAGCGTGAGCAACAAAAGGCGACACATGATGCTCGGGCGACTGATCTTCCTGCCCTGGCGCCTGGAGATAATGCCCGCATACACTGGAAGCAGTTGGTTTTAAAAGGCTAAAGAGGGAACAACTCTCTCAGCCTTGCTGGAAGAAAAAACATACTATAGAGTAATGGTTCAGAAAACAGATGCCAGAAATCTGAAGTCCAGCTTGTTAAGGAAACTAGGGAAATGAAGATAAGTCTGGAATTAACTGAACAGAGACCAAAGTATGGTTCAGAAGAATTCAAGAGTATTGTATCACCATCCAATTTTTTCATGTTTAATAAATGCTTTTTTCTTGTTGTTAACACGAATAAGTGGTCTTGTGACTATTCCACCACATTTTATAGTAAACAAATAACGGTCTTTTGAGCCAGGGTTTCATTCTGTGATTTTCCCGTCCAGTTGTGACACCAACTGGGAGTGTAACAAAAGTGGGGGCTCGTGTGGGATTTTTCAAAACGTGGAGAAAGAGTTCCTGGACGTTGAATGGTAAACCTTGGTCTTGAATTCATTGTTAGATTGTGGGATCTGTGAATCCTTAAAAGGAGTCATAGAAACATAGAATTTACAATGCAGAAGAAAGCAATTCTGCCCATTGACCGGCTCTTGGAGAGAGCACCCTACTGAAGCCACCATCCCCGTAACCTTTTGGACACTAAGGGACAATTTAGCTTGGCCAGTCCACCCAACCTGCATACCATTGGACTGTGGGAAGAAACCGGAGCACCCAGAGGAAACCCGGTAGGCACGGGGAGAAAATACAAACTCCACACCGACAGTCACCCGAGGCCTGAATTGAACCTGGGACCCAGGAGCTGTGAGGCAGCAGTGCTAACCACTGTGTCACCGTGCCGCCCTAAAATCTGTCAGTGGAGCTTCTGGATATCTACAAAGCTCCCCGTCGGGGAATTGAACGCTCGTCTCCGGTGTGACAGGTGGGGATACTAACCACTATACTAATGAGGAACTGTGCTACTGAGGTGCTGGACAAAGGAATTGGAGTTACGCTGAAGTATATTGTTAGAATCCAAAATGGCATTAGAAATTGCTACGGGCACGATTTAATGGAAACGTTTCTAAATGTGGTAGCAAGCGGGAAGTGCTGCGAGCTCCCTGACCCTCGGCCCGGCCCGGCCATCACCACTAACTATAAAACGTTAACTGGTCCACATTGGGCAGCACGGTTGTAAGGGGTTAGCACTGTTGCTTCACAGCGCCAGGGACCCGGGTGCGATTCCCAGCTTGGGTCACTCTCTGTGCAGTGTTTGCATGTTCTCCCCGTGTCTGCGTGGGCTTCCTCCGGGTGCCTCTGGTTTCCTCCCACAAGTTGTGAAGGACGTGTATGTTAGAAAAATTGGACATTCTGAATTCTCCCTCAGAGCACCCGAACAGGCGCCGTAGGTGTTGCGACAAGGGGATTTTCACAGTCACTTCATTGCATTGTTAATGTAAGCCTACTTGTGACATTAATAAAGATTATTATTAATATAATAACGAGGCCCCACGATTTCATGCAGCCAATCATGGTTTGCCGGCTGAATCGCCCAGTACTGCACTCGCCAGCCCCCCGCCAACAATTGACAATAGCACTTAAACCGCTCCTACACAGCCAACCACACTCCACTAGCAGCCATGTCGCAACAGTGACCAGCCCCACACCTTGGAGCTGACCTTGGATGAATGTTGGATGCGGTGGAGGCCAGACGGAATGTCCTGTTCCCCCGAGGGTCCAGGAGGGTCAGCCACAGGGCAGCCAGCACCACCTGGGAGGAAGTGGCAGCAGCCCTCAGCTCGGGGAGAGTGACCAGGAGGGCGGGCAGCGAGTGCCGCAAGAAGGTCAACGACCTCCACCAGGCCGCTGGGGTGAGTTTGCACCGGACCTTCGGCCACCGCAACCCCCCACCCCCTGCCCTCAGCACACATTGTCCCCCCCCCCCCACATACTGCCCCATACCTCGCATTCCTCCCAGTACGGACCATTCCCCCCAAACTCCCTCCCCCAGCCCCCATGCCCTCGTTCCCACAAGTAACCACGCGTGCAGCTAACGATGCTCCCTCTGTGGCCCGGCAACTGGACGTTGGCCCACAACCGATGGGCAGCAGGGTCAGGCCATCAGAGTCCTCATCCCGTACAAGGAAAGGGCCCTGGAAGTTACGGGGTGGCCGAGGGCAGATCAGTCACCAACGTGGAGGTCGGCACATGGTGCGGAGGTGAGGATCTACCAGCCCCCATCCAGGTGAACTGTCAAACGTGAGTTGTTAATGCCATACAGACTGACCCAGGCCTCCCACTGACCACATGTACATTCTCCCGCAGGACCTCCAGCCGACGGCGCCGACCCATCCGGGGATGTTACACAGTCTCTGGTGGGTGGGAAATAGTGAGTGGTGGGGAGGGGAGGATGGTGAAGGGGGGCGATGCAGAGGGATGGGAGGGGAGGGGGACGAGAAGGGGAGTGGGCAGAGGGTAAATGACGTACGAGGCCACATCCTGTGTGAAGCGGGTGAGGATGATGGCCTCCCTGACCCTCCGGACTTGCTGGACCCTCGCCCCTGCGTCTGACCTCCATTCTCTGGCTGTTCCTGTGGGTTATCCTTGGTCTCGTCCTCCAGCCCCGCCTGGTCCAGCACATCCTCGTCCTACTCCGCTTCCTCGGAGGTGGCCACATATTCCTCCCCCTCCACCTCCAGCACGTCACCCCATGCTGTGCCAGGTTGTGGAGGACACAGCAGACCACCACAAAGCGGTGACCCTCTGAGAGGTGTAATGTAGGGCACCACCAGTCTCGTCTAGGCATTTTGAGCAATCGATGCACCACTCACAGACAACCCGTGTGGCCGCGTGGACCTTGTATCGGGTCTCCGCATCGGCCTCCGTACCGTACTGGCGTCATTAACCAGGTCCTCAGTGGGTACCCCTTATCCCCCAACAGACAACTAGCCATCCTGGGATGGACCTTGAAGGGGCCAGGGATGGTGGTCACCGCTTTGTGGTGGTCTGCTGTGTCCTCCACAACCTGGCACAGCATGGGGTGACGTGCTGGAGGTGGAGGGGGAGGAATATGTGGCCACCTCCGAGGAAGCGGAGTAGGACGAGGATGTGCTGGACCAGGCGGGGCTGGAGGACGAGACCAAGGATAACCCACAGGAACAGCCAGAGAATGGAGGTCAGACGCAGGGGCGAGGGTCCAGCAAGTCCGGAGGGTCAGGGAGGCCATCATCCTCACTGCCCCAGAATGTAGCTGGCGTGCACTCTCCCTGGGAAGGGTGCACACATGTCATGATCCTCATCTGGTTGTCGCACACGAGCTGGATGTTCAGGGAGTGGAAACCCTTTCTATTGATGAAGTGTACTCCCTGACGGCCCAGTGAGCGCAAGGCGACACGAGTGCCATCTGTTCGCCCCAGGACCTGGGGCATCACATAGATGGCAGAGAATCCTGTTGCTGTGCATCTTGTTGGGCCTGGTCCATGTCAAAGTTTATATGATTTGCTGTCCAGGCAAACAGGGCATCCACGACCTCACATATGCATTTGTGGACTGTAGCTTGTGAGATGCCGCAAAAGTCCCCACTCAAGCCCTGGAATGATCCTGGGGCGTAGATGTTCAGGGCTGCAGTGATACCGAGAGCAGGTATCCTCTTCCTCCAGGTGGTGTCAAGTCCACAAGGAAATGGCACAGGTGCCAAACCATCTCCTTTTTGAAGCAGAGCCACCTGAAGTAAGTTGGCACTCGCGCTGTCAGTCATCTGCTCGAAAGGCCAGCGACGCTTGTACACCTTGGGCTGTCGCGGGCCTCCCCCTCTGGTTCCCTCCCTCGCCTGAAGGGCAACCAGGTCCCCAGGGTGTGGGGTGGGGCCCAGCAGATGGGCTGACGCCTCGAGCCTCTGTCAATGCTGCTTCCTTCGCCTTCTCTGGCTGCCTAGCCTGACAGCAGCACCACGAGGGCAAGTTCTGCTAGGTACAAAATATCGTCCATACCATGCAATATCTGTAAGGAATCGGGAGAGGTGTGAGACTGGCAACCAGCGATGTTTTCCACCCTGGGACACTCCAGTCCCCCCTCTCCCATTGCTCTCTGGCCCCCTCCCCAACTCCCAGCATGCCCTGCACAAACCTCCTCGCCCGCAGCATGGGCCCCTGATCACTGGACCATACACCCCAGACACCCGCATCTGACGATACCTGGACTAGGCACAAACCCTGACTGGCCCCTACCTGGTGCACTCAACCAACTTCCGGCCGTTGTCATGTTCCTGGTGCTGGAGCCCAGCCTCTGGCTTTTCGGATGCTGGATGCTGCATCCATGGTGTTGCTCCCTGCAGTGTTGCATTCCGAATTCCAGACCAGGTTTTCCAAATTGCACTTTTAAACAAAGCTTCTGTTCCACTATTAACAGTAAATTCAGTCCAGGACTTTACACCAACCCCTTTAGGATTATTTTGTCTTGACTGCTGTGCAAACTGCTCACAATTGCTTTAACTCGATTCTCAGACTGTATTAAAATGCTATCAGATGTTTCACCTACCTTTGAAGTCTGCTGTCCCACTTTAATACTAGTTTCTGCAATCGTCTCTTTAACCCAAAACATTTTATTTACTCTTCTTTGAATTCTTCTGAGCTATTTCTTGGTTTATGTTCACTTAACTCTAGACTTCTTGAACACTTCTCTTCATTTCTCTAGTTTCCTTAACGATCTAGACTTCAGATTTCCGGCACCTGTTTTCTTAACCATTACTCCATAGTGTGGCTTTTCTTCTCGCATTACTGAGAGCGATGTTCTTTCTCGCACCTTCAAAAACCAACTACTTCGAGCAAAACTGTGAGAGCTGCCTTCTCTCTAATTACTTACCTCCAACTGCAATCAAATTAACTAAACTAAAACTTAAAGGCTTCTCTACCTTACCATTGTTTGTTTATTTATACTCTATGCCCTAGCCCTCTCTCAGCACAATTGAAACACAGTTGGAAATTAACCAAATCCCACACATTGTCCAGCATAAATCTAACTGTACGTTTTACTTTTCCAGGTAAAGAAATATTCAATTAAACACAATTAGAGCTATACCTTATTTACAATGTTTACCAATTTAAACATAAATCCCTTAAAACTACCTTTGTTTTCCTAACACTGATAAGCAAGTGTAAGATATTGCTATGACTTGCCGGGCTGGCCTTAGTAAGGGGGGTAATGGCGATGGAAGGCTGGGTTTAAGAGGTTAACGGAGGGCTAAAGGAGGGGTGGTATGACCTTGGTGGGGGGGGGGGGGGGGGGGGGGGGTAAAGGAACTCAAAATCCCCCACCGCCTTGCTTGATACCAGCCCAAGTAGCTAAAGCAAACATCCTGCAGGCCTACCCCTGTCATGGGTAAAATAGTCACAGAGCAGAATGTGGTCCTTAACTAGGAATTAACATGCCACTTCGGGAGCTCAAGGGCAGGTGCGCCGCCAATGCCTTCACCTGCCGCAAGATATATCAGAGAGGTTGAGGCGCGAGGGTAGGCAGCAGACAGACTACCTGTTGGATTTTATAAGTCCTCTTCACCTTCAAACCTGCAAGTGGGGGAGTGTAAAATCCAGCTCTATTATTGGGCTGATTTTGGGCACGTTTAGCGGTTGTTTCTTGGTACCTGCAGCGTCAACAGTAACCCTGCTATCAAACGGGACACTTTTTTTGGGCCTCGGTGAGCAACGCCCCTACTAGGCCGTACTTACCTCACTTCCTGCACTGAGGAGCTGAGCTCGTCAGTGCAGGAAGAGATCAGGGCGCCATTTTTAAATGCTGCCCCGATCTCTCACCCCCCCCCCCATCCCACCCCTGTCCCACCCCCACCGCTCACACACCCCACCACGGCTGCCGGACCCACCCCCCCCAAACCCCAAACTTATCTCTTTGGGGCTTCTTATGCCCCCTCACCCAATTCATAAGGACAAGGCACCACCAGGCCCAATCCTTGGTATGGGCAACCTGGCACCCGGACACCATGGCACTGCCAGTCTTGCAGCCACACAGCAATTCAAAAGTCCTCACACAGACCGCGCATAAGGTGGTCCCTTTAAATTTAAGTATTTGCACGAAAAAATGTAAAAGTGCCGCACTGAAATAAATCTTCCACTCACTCCCCCCCCCCAAATTAGAGGGAATACTGATCCTAAGGCACTTCCCAGAGCGTTACAAAGCAAAATTTACATCAGGGCACAAATAATGTTTTAGAGCAGATGATTAAAAGCTTTGTCAAGGAATTAAGGTTTAATGAGCATTTTAAAGAAGGATAGAGAGGTCGAGAAGGGGAAAGGTTTTGGAGAGAATGCCAGAGCTTAGAGCGAGGCACGGTCACTAATGGTGCTTTCAAAAACAGTTATAATAGCAATGCTGTACTGCCAGAGAATAGCAGTTGATTATGACGTTGTTTCTTCTTCTCAAACTGTTTCTGGGTCAGTAAAGATGATCAGTTTGTCAACGTAAATTTACTCTGCTGAAATAACATGTGGTGACTAGGGAAAACTTGAGGATTTGATGACTTCACGTTGAACAGCTGATCCTAAGTCAGGCCATGTTAACTCTTCACAGTTTCCATGATTTGGAAAACAGAGGGACATTTGACACAATATCATAGTTATTGGGTTTCAAAAATCAACCAATGCATCTAAAGATAAAGTGACACAAGCATTCAGTGGCTCCCCTACTTGAAAAGGGCTTTGAGTGTTTCAAAAAGCACTTTAGCCCCTCGGTTGTCCATGCTGCATTTCGTTGCATGTCTATAAAAATAACACTCCTCGTGACTTCACCTGAAGACTATGATTGATAGATATTATTCCCCACTTGCCCATTCTGGTAAGAAGTGGTGCTCCCATATAATTCCAAAAAGGGAATCATCGCCTGTTGCCACCAATTCTCTGTTTATTGATTTAAATAGATGCAGAAACCAGAGATTGGGCTTTTGCTTTCCTGCCTTGCGCACTCTATAAACTCTGGGCACGATTCTCCAATCTCGTTATACTCTCTCTCAAGTGAAACGAGGCCGGTGAATAGCGGGAGAGGCCAAAAACGGGAACTGCCCCAAGACCCAAAGAGTTTGCGATGAAACCGGCCCGCTCCAGTAGGCGAATTCTGGATCTCGCCGTAGCGTGGCGAGAAACCAATTATCACCACTTAAGCCCAATTTCCATACAATTAACAGGAGCCACCCCATATCCAACAGCATCCTGTCATTCAGTGACCTCCCCAGCAAGTGGTCACGCTGGCGACGATTAGTACACCTTTTGAAAAATGTGAACCTGGCAGAAGAGTTTCTGTGGGGAGCCAAGGAGGTGAGTAGCCATCTTTGCTCATAGGCAAAGAGCCGGGGGCACTGTAATTGCCACCCCAGTGCTTGGTGGGTGTTGTGGTATGTATTAGGGGTAATACGGTACCTGTAAAGCCGAGAGGCTATTGGCTGACAGGTCCCGGGTCCTGGTTGGATCTGCCGCCTTCTGGCTCCGCCCTGAAGGCGGAGTATAAGAGCTCTAGTTCTCCCAGCAGCCGCATTCTGGAACCGAGCTGCTGGGGAACAAGTCTTGCTTAATAAAGCCTCGATTGATTTAATCTCTACTCGACTTGAGTGAGTAATTGTTGTGCTACAATTTATTAAGCAAGCTTAAAAGACTATGGAGCTCCGGATTGCCCCGGAGTGTCTGCGAATCAGCCCCCATGCAGCAAACTTGGCAGCCGTGTTTAAACACTTGCTAGCATGCTTCGAAGGTTACCTTCGAACGGCCCCCGGCCGGACCACGGAATATCAGAAAATGCAGGTCATACATTCCAGGGTGAGCCCGGAGATCTACATGCTCATTGAAGACGTGGAGGATTTCCCGACGGCGCTCGCCATGCTGAAAGGAGTCTACATTCGGCCCATAAACCAGGTCTACACACGCCACCAACTCGCGACGAGACGGCAAATCCCCGGAGAATCGCTCGACGAATTCTGCAGCGCACTCTTGATTTTGTGGAGGAACTGCAACTGCCCGTCGGTGAGTGCGGTCGAGCACACGGAGCTACTAATCAGAGATGCATTTGTGGCAGGTATGACTTCTTCTCAAATTCGCCAAAGACTGTTAGAGAGAGACTCATTAGGACTCACAGAGGCATGGGCCCTTGCAGCCTCCCTCGACGTGGCCTCACAAAACGCTCACGCCTACGGTCCCAACCGCGCGGCAGCCCCTTGGGCTCCGTGGACCCCCGTTGCGACCGACACCCCGGCACACCTCACCCCCCCCCCCCCCGCAAGCCTGCGCGGCTAGAGCACCAGACCATCCCGGTGGGCCCCGCTGCTATTTTTGCGGGTAGGCGAATCACTCCCGGCAGCGCTGCCCGGCCCGCTCAGCGATTTGTAAAAGCTGCGGCAAAAAGGGGCATTACGCAGCGGTGTGCCGGTCCCGGGGGGTCGCCGCAATCCCTGGGGGAGAACAGGGACAGCAGACTCAGCCTCCCCAACGATCCATGTGCGGCCTGTGGGCACTGCCTTTTTGGGTCCCGGACACCACGAGGGGAGGATGGGCGCCGCCATCTTGTGACCCCCCCGGCCACGTGCGATTCATGGGGGCGGCCATTTTGTCCACCCCCGACCACGTGCGATCCATGGACGCCGCCATCTTGGCTGGTAGCCAAGGACCCGAACATAGACGGCTCCACGGGGTCTGAAGAAAACGCTGCGACGCAACAACCACGACTGGCTTTGGTGACCCTGGACCAATCGCGGCCCCGGACGCTCCAGACAGCAACAACAAAGGTACTGATCAACGGGTACGAGACGCCATGCTTGATCGACTCTGGGAGCACGGAAAGTTTTGTCCACCCGGATACGGTAAGACGCTGTTTTCTTTCCATTCGTCCAAGCACCCAAAAGATTTTCCTGGCAGCGGGGTCCCATTCAGTAGAGATCCAAGGGTTCTGCATCGCGAATCTAATGGTGCAAGGGAGGGAGTTTAAAAATTATAGGCTTTACATCCTCCCCAACTCTGCGGTCCCACTCTATTGGGGTTAGACTTCCAGTGTAACCTCCAGAGCCTAACGTTCCAATTCGGCGGCCCAATACCCCCACTCACTATCTGCAGCCTTGCAACCCTCAAGGTTGAACCGCCTTCCTTGTTTGCGAACCGCACCCCGGATTGCAAGCCCGTCGCCACTAGGAGCAGACGATACAGCGCCCAGGATCGGACGTTTATCCGGTCCGAAGTCCAGCGGCTGCTGAAGGAAGGCATAATCCAGGCCAGCAATAGTCCCTGGAGAGCCCAGGTGGTAGTTGTGAAGACCGGGGAGAAGCAGAGGATGATCGTAGACTATAGTCAGACCATCAATAGGTACACACAGCTCGATGCGTAACCTCTCCCCCACATATCCAACACGGTCAATCGGATTGCACAGTACAAGGTCTTTTCCACCGTGGACCTTAAGTCCGCCTACCACCAGCTTCCGATCCGCCTGAGTGACCGCAAGTACACGGCCTTCGTGGCAGACAGGCGGCTCTACCATTTTCTAAGGGTTCCATTTGGCGTCACGAACGGAGTCTCGGTCTTCCAGCGGGAGATGGACCAAATGGTTGATCAGCACGGGTTGCGGGCCACGTTCCCATACCTCGACAATGTAACCATCTTTGGCCATGACCAACAGGACCACGACGCCATCCTCCGCAAATTCCTCCAGACCGCTAACGCCCTGAACCTCATCTATAATGAGGAAAAATGCAATTTTAGCACCAACCGTCTGGCCATCCTGGGATACGTAGTGCGCAATGGGGTGATAGGCCCCGACCCCGGACGCATGCGCCCCCTCATGGAATTTCCCCTCCCCCACTGCTCCAAAGCCCTGAAACGCTGCCTGGGCTTCTTTTCGTATTACGCCCAGTGGGTTTCCCAGTACGCAGCCAAGGCCCGCCCGTTAATCCAGTCCACTACCTTCCCCCTGTCGACAGAGGCCCGCCAGGCCTTCAGCCGCATCAAAGCGGATATCGCAAAGGCCACGATGCACGCTATCGACGAGTCCCTCCCCTTCCAGGTCGAGAGTGACGCATCCGATGTAGCTCTGGCGGCCACCCTTAACCAAGCGGGCAGACCCGTGGTCTTTTTCTCCCGGACCCTCCACGCCTCAGAAATCCGCCACTCCTCAGTGGAAAAGGAAGCCCAAGCCATAGTGGAAGCTGTGCGACATTGGAGGCATTACCTGGCCGGCAGGAGATTCACTCTCCTCACTGACCAACGGTCGGTAGCCTTTATGTTCGATAATGCACAGCGGGGCAAAATCAAGAATGACAAGATCTTGAGGTAGAGGATTGAGCTCTCCACCTATAACTATGAGATCTTGCACCGTCCCGGAAAGCTGAACGAGCCGTCCGATGCCCTATCCCGCGGCACATGTGCCAACGCACAAGTAGACCGCCTCCAAGCCCTCCACGAGGACCTCTGCCACCCGGGGGTCACTCGATTCTACCATTTTGTGAAGTCCCGCAACCTCCCCTACTCTGTGGAGGAGGTCCGTACAGCCACCAGGAACTGCCAAATCTGCGCTGAGTGCAAACCGCACTTTTTCAGGCCAGATAGAGCGCACCTGATAAAGGCTTCCCGTCCCTTTGAACTCCTCAGTTTGGATTTCAAAGGCCCCCTCCCCTCCACCGACCGCAACGCATACTTCCTGAACGTGGTGGACGAGTACTCCCATTTCCCCTTCACCATCCCCTCCCCCGACATGACAGCGGCCACAGTCATTAAAGCCCTCGGCACCATCTTTACACTGTTCGGTTTCCCTGCGTACATCCATAGCGACAGGGGTCCCCTTTCATGAGCGACGAGCTGCGTCAGTTCCTGCTCAGCAAAGGCATTGCCTCGAGCAGGACGACCAGCTACAACCCCCGGGGGAACGGTCAGGTAGAGAGGGAGAATGGTACGGTCTGGAAGACCGTCCTACTGGCCCTACGGTCCAGAAATATCCCAGTTTCCCGGTGGCAGGAAGTCCTCCCGGATGCCCGCCACTCCATCCGGTCGCTGTTGTGTACCACCACTAACCAAACGCCTCACAAGCGCCTCCTTGTCTTCCCTAGGAAGTCCTCCTCCGGAACTTCACTGCCGACCTGGCTGTTAGCCCCAGAACCCATCTTGCTCCGAAAGCTAGTGCGGGAGCACAAATCGGACCCGTTGGTCGAGAGGGTTCACCTTCTCCACGCAAACCCCCAGTACGCCTACGTGGCGTACCCCGACGGCCGACAGGACACGGTCTCCCTGCGGGACCTGGTGCCCGCCGGAAACACACACACACTCCCAACACCGATCACCCCCTCCCTGCCACCGGCACACCCCACGACCACCCCCTTCCCGGGTGGATCGGTCCTCCTCCCGTGGCCGCCCAGGAGTAAGGAAACAGGAACGAACAGCGCAACGCTCCCAGAGACGACAGTGCCCGAGCCATCACCTGCACCACCACCGGGGCTGAGGCGATCGACAAGGATGACCAGGGCACCCGCTCGACTCGTGGAATCCGCGTGACACCAGAAAAACTTGTAAATAACGCTGACAAAACCTGTACATAATAATTCTGACAAAACCTGTACATCGTTAACGGTTGGGCTAAATGCATAGCCACTGTTCGAAAAATTTGTTCCAGGACCAGCCTTGTAAACCCCTACCACCACCCCGCCGGGTTCATTTTTAACAAGGGGTGAATGTGGTGGTATCTATTAGGGGTAATACGGTACCTGTGAAGCTGAGAGGCTATTGGCTGACAGGTCCCGGGTCCTGGTTGGATCTGCCGCCTTCTGGCTCCGCCCTGAAGGCGGGGTATAAGAGCTTGAGTTATCCCAGCAGCCGCATTCTGTAACTGAGCTGCTGGGGAACAAGTCTTGCTTAATAAAGCCTCGATTGATTTAATCTCTTCTCGACTTGAGTGAGTAATTGTTGCGCTACAGTGGGGGGTGAGGGATTCTCGGCAGGGGGTGGAGGAACCCTATTCCAAGTCTTGTGGTGGGGGTTGGGACAGCAAATGCTCCCTGCTGCAGAGGCTGCTGTGAATTCATGTCACATTGTGCGACCAACACTTCACATTGTTTTCAGGTTATGAGTACCTCTATCTTTCTATTCTGAACTATGACTAACAGCTCCAGTAACACACAACATCCACCCTGTGCGAATGCCTTCCTCACCTTAACATCCTCACACACCCCTACATCTATCGCTTCACCTTTCTTGCCCACTTTCCACAGGCTGACCATAGTTGCTGACGTACTCACATTTAGTCCTCTGTCAAAATTGTCCCTTTGAAACACAGTGGCACAGTGGTTAGCACTGCTACCTCACAGTGCCAGGGATCTGGGTTCGGATTCCGACCTTGGGTAACTGTCTCTGTGGAGTTTGCACTTTCTCCTCCTGCCTGGGTGGGTTTCCTCCGGGTGCTCCGGTTTACTCTCACAGTCCAAAGATGTGCAGGTTAGGTGAATTGGCCATGATCAATTGCTCCTTAGTGTCCAAAAGGTTAGGTGGGGTTGCAAGGTTACAGGGACAGGATGGGGATGGGGAGTGGGTCTGGGTAGAGTGCTCTTTCAGAGGGTCGGTGCAGACTCAATGGCAGAATGGCCTCCTTCTGCACTGTAGGTATTCTATGATTCTATGAATCTATAATCATTATAACAATGTTTGAATCAAAATAATTGATAGCGTATTGCTAATATCAATATTGTAGGAAATGTTAAACTCCCTGTCAACAAACTCTGTTCAGCTAAATTAAAATCGACAACTATGTTCTCATTAGTGTTGTTCTGAAGAGCTTGAGTTTAGAATCTAAATCAGTTGTAGTTTGAGCAGTATTGATCGATGATGTTAAAGGACAGTCAATGGTTCAGTTCCTAACTCATTTCAAATCCAAGTGACTAAAACCTGACCATGGCTGAAATTCAAATCTGGATCACGTTTCCTGGTTAAACTCTTGGAAGTAAACTTAGTTCCAACAAACATTTGAATATATTGCTGATTGTTTGGAAAAGATCACAGTTCAAGCAGTTACCCTTCCCTGAATAAGATAAATGAAGGACAAAGTGTGATGGAAGGGAGCTGTGACTGAGGCTCTGCAGTGAGTCGAGGGAACTGTCTGTGATGATCATGTGCATCCAATGATATATCAGGAGAGACATTTTCTTTCTAATTTTATCCTTGGATTTTGGCACTAGTCATGGTTCGCTAAATAGTTGTCACTTGGGACAAAATTGTTGGTTAATCAGTGAATCAGGGCTGCAGACACATTAACTGGTGATTTCTTTAACAATGTCACAAAGCACCTTTTAGAGCCCAGGCAGAATAATTGGCCTTAGTGTGTGGGAAAATGCCCCCAGCAAAGTAAATCTGAAGGTATAACCAATAATAATGTTCAAGTAATAGGGTAATATTTGCTGTAGCCCATCAATGAATCGTAACTACTGTTTATTAGACATGCCCTTGATCTAATTTCCATGAGATTTTGTTCTGGAACCAGGAGATAGAAACAGCACAGCGCACTTTACTGGATCTGTATGGACAGAGAAAGCATTTCACACACACACATTCGCCTCTTTTTCACACACACTCACCTCTCATTCTTGATGCACGATCAATTGCACACAGACTAAGGTTGGGTACAACTGTGGCTTTATTGCAGTCAGATGTGTGGCCTCCTGCTGCAGCTGGCAAAATGGCAGCTGAATGGAGGACATGCATATTTATACTCCTCCTACTGGGCGGAGCCAGCCGGCAGGGGCTATCGGCGAACCTGTAGTACAGATCCTACCTTACATCCCCTAATGCAGGTGTACAGTGGTTCACCACATTCACCCCCTGTTAAAAATGAGTCCGGCGGTGGTGGTGTGGAACTATATACAGTGTTGAACATTATTTACAGTGTCGTAGAAACAACATGAAGAGAGAGAGAAAAACAATTGTCCATTTTGAAGGTCCAGTTAAAGGTTCAATCTGTCTGGAGCCTTGACGTTCCGCTGGGGGCGGCGTAACGGTGGTGGTGACGGCGGTGCTGGTGGTGCTGGCCTGCTGTCAGATGACTCCGGGCGCGATCCAAAATCTTTGTTGTCCTCTTGCGTGGGCAGGGGAAGGAGTGACGGACCTGGTGGTGACAATGATGGAGGCGTCTGGGAAGGGGAGGATGGCGCCAGGGTGGGGGAGTGTGTTTGGTTGGAACCTGACGGTGCCAAGTCCCTGAGGGAGACAGTATCTTGGCAGCCGTCAGGGTATGCAACATAGGCATACTGGGGGTTGGCGTGGAGCAAGAGTACCACGAACGGGCCTGCCTTGTGGAGTCTGACGTGCCTACGGAGCAGGACTGGTCCTGGAGCTGCGAGCCAAGTCGGGAGCGACACCCCGGATGTGGACTTCCTGGGGAAGGTAAAAAGACGTTCATGGGGTGTGTTATTCGTAGCAGTGCACAGTAGTGGCCGGATGGAGTGTAGTGCATCACGGAAGACCTCCTGCCAGCGAGAGGCTGGAAGGTTCCTGGACCGTAGGGCCAGTTGGACGGCCCTCCAAACCATCCCGCTCTCCCTTTCTACCTGCCCGTTTCCCCGTGGTTTGTAGCTGGTCGTCCTGCTGCAGGTGATACCCCTGCTGAGCAGGAACTGACGCAGCTCATCACTCATGATGGGGATCCCCTGACACTGTGGATGTAGGTGGGAAAACCGAATAGAGCGAAGATTGTGTTGAGGGACTTGATGACGGTGGTGGACGTCATATCTGGGCATGCGATGGCGAAGGGGAATCTGCAGTACTCATCGGCCACACTGAGAATATACGTGTTACGGTCAGTGGAGGGGAGGGACCCTTTGAAATCCACGCTGAGGCGTTCAAAGGGGTGGGAGGCCGTCACCAGGCACGTACGGTCTGGCCGGTAGAACTGCGGCTTGCACTCCGCACAGACCTGACAGTCCCTGGTGACTGTCCGTACTTCCTCGACGGAGTAGGGCAGGTTGTGAGCCTTGATGAGATGGTACAGTCGTGTGACCCCCCCGGGTGACAAAGGCTGTCGTGTAGGGCCTGGAGTTGGTCCACTTGTGCGCTGGCACATGTACCTCGGGAGAGGGCGTCTGGGGTCTCGTTGAGTTTGCCGGGGGTACAAAATCTCGTAATTATAGGTGGAGAGCTCGATTCTCCTCCGCAAGATTTTATCATTTTTGATCTTGCCCCGCTGCGTGTTGTTGAACATGAAGGCTAACGATCGTTAGTCAGTGAGGAGAGTGAATCTCCTGCCGGCCAGGTAATGCCTCCAGTGCCGCACAGCTTCAACGATAGCTTGGACCTCTTTTTCGACGGATGAGTGCCGAATTTCAGAGGCATGAAGGGTGCGGGAAAAGAATGCCACGGGTCTGCCTGCCTGGTTGAGGGTGGCGGCAAGGGTGACATCTGGTGCGTCGCTTTCTACTTGAAAGGGCAGTGTCTCGTCTACTGAGTGCATCCCTGCCTTGGCTATATCAGCTCTGATACGGGCGAAGGCCTGTTGTGCCTCAGCCATCAGGGGGAACTGGGTGGACTGTATGAGTGGGCGGGCCTTGTCCGCATAATTTGGGACCCACTGAGCGTAGTACGAAAAGAACCCCAGGCAGCATTTGAGGGCCTTGGGGCAGTGGGGAAGGGGAAGCTCCATCAGGGGGCGCTTGCGGTCGGGATTGGGCCCCAGATCTCCATTCTGTACCACATAGCCGAGGATGGTCTGGCTGTAGTCCACGACCATTCAGTGTTTCTCCCCAGTTTTAACGACTACCACTTGGGCTCTCCAGGGGCTGTTGCTGGCCTCGATGATGCCTTCTCGAAGCAGCTGCTGGACCTCGGACCTGATGAAGGTCCTGTCCTGGGTGCTGTACCGTCTGCTCCTGGTGGCGCGGGCTTGCAATCTGAAGTAAGATTGGCAAAGGGGGGGGGGGGGGGTCGACCTTTAGTGTCGTGAGGCCGCACACAGTGAGGGGTGGAAGGGGCCCGCCGAATTTGAGGGTGAGGCTCTGGAGATTGCACTGAATATCCAGGCCTAGCAATAGTGCAGCGCAGAGGTTAGGAAGGATGAAGAGGTGTAAGCACTGAACTCTACTCCCTGGACTGTCAGAGTAACTGTGCAGAACCCTCGGATTGGGACAGAGTGGGACCCGGAGGCCAGGGAGATCCGTTGATTGGCGGGGTGGACCGCGAGGGAGCAGCGCCTTATCATATCCGGGTGTATGAAGCTTTCGATGCTCCCGGAGTCCAGCAGGCAAGAGGTCGTGTGGCCGTTAATTTTCACCGTTGTCCAAGCGGTGGCCAGGTTGTGTGGACGAGACTGGTCCAGCGTCATCGAGGCGAGCTGCGGGTGATCGTCACGGGTTTCAGACTAAGAGCGTTGGGTGCCCAGGCCGTGGAAGGTCGTTGGTTTCCATGCCCCGTGGGGAAGGCAAATTGGCGGTGGTTGGAGATCATGCGGGGAACAAAATGATGGCGCCCATGGGCCGCACGTTGGTGGAGCAGGACAAGATGGCGCCCATGGGCTGAGGGGCAGAAGATGGCAGCGCCCACTAGCCGCGCGTGGCCCCGGGAGGTGAAGATGGCGGTGCCCACTGGTCGCGCGTGGTCCGTGGGGGTGAAGAGAGTGGCGCCCATTGTGCGTTTGGCAGGGGGGAGGGGGCGATAGCGGCGACTGCGCTGGCCTGGCACACTGCGGCGAAGTGGCCCTTTTTGCCGCAAGCCTTGCAAATGGCGGCACGGGCCGGGCAGTATTGACGGGGGTGCTTCTGCTGACCGCAGAAATAGCATCGGGGACCCCCGGGGTGCGTGGTTTTGCGTGTGGTGCAGGCGTATTGGCTAGGCAGGGCCCCAGCTGGGGCGGACGTTTGCGGGGTCCAGGAGGGATAGGAGGGGTGGGCCGCGCGGCTGGAAGGGTAGGCCTGAACATTACGGGAGGTGACCGTCATGGATAGCGCAAATTTTTTTGTCTCTGCAAGGTCGAGTGTGGCCCCTTCCAGCAATAATTGTCGGATGAGGTCCGACCCAATCCCCGTTACGAAAGCATCGCGCATGAGGAGATTAGAATGTTCGGCGGCCGTAACGGCCTAACAGTCACAGTCCCGGACGAGGGGATTAGGGCCTGCCAGAAGTCTTCGATGGACTCACCAGGGAGTTGAGAGCAAGTGGTGAGTACGTGCCTGGCGAAGAGAGTGTTCGTTTTCTGCGCGTAATTCTCTTTGAGGAGCACCATGGCTTCCGCGTAAGTCGGGGCGTCCTGGATCAGCGGGAACACGCTTGAGCTCAACCTGGAATACAGGACCTGTATCTTCTGAGCCTCCATCGGTGGAGTGGTCGCTGAGTTAATGTAGGCCTCGAAGCAAGCTAGCCAGTGGTTAAAGTCTTTTCTGGCGTCGGTTGCTTGCGGATCCAGCTGCAGGCGATCTGGTTTGATACGGATGTCCATCCTGTAGAAAATCTGACTGCAATAAATTGATGCACGATCAATTGCACAAAGACTAAGGTTGAGTACAACTGTGGCTTTATTGCAGTCAGATGCTTGGCGTCCTGCTGCAGCTGGAGAAATTGCAGCTGAATGGAGGACACGCATATTTATACTCCTCTTACTGGGCGGAGCCAGCCGGCAGGGGCTAACAGCGAACCTGTAGTATAGGTCCTACCTTACATCCCCTAATACAGGTGTACAGTGGTTCACAATTCTTTCACACACACACTCTTATCTCCTCTTTCACACAAACACACCTCCCTTTCTTTCACATAAACACACACACGCACCTCTTTCTTACACACACACCTCTCTCTCTCACTCACACACAAACACCTTCCTCTCTCTTTGACACACACACCTCCCTGTCTGTCACACACAGACACACACTTGCTTCCCTTTCTTTCACACACACACTCACCTCTCCCCCTCACACACACATTCGCCTCCCTCTCGTTCGCAAACACGCTAAGGGGAGCTCCCTTTAATTAGGGGGTCCCTATAGGCTGGGGGACTCTGTTGGAGGTTTCTTTAGTTAGAGTGTCTCTCTGTGGGGAGTTCCTTTAATTAGTGGCTAGTTAGGGGGTTCCGTGGGGAGGGGTTCTCCCTATTAAGGGGATTCCTGGGGGGTCTCTCCCCATTAAGGGATTCTGCTATCTAGGGTGTCCCTAGAGGGGGGAGGGGTGGGTCACTCCCACTCAATTTTATGGGCCTGGCCTCACCTCCCACCATGTTCCAGGGGCCTAGTAAAATCAAAGCTGAAGTGTTCAGGAAAGATAGGGATGGAAAGATGGAGGAGGATCAAGGATTGATCGAGGAGAATATGAGAGTGCTGGAGAAAGAGGATGCCCTAGAGGGGTCAAGTACAAAGACTATTTGGTGAGAGGTCAGAAACAATGGAGGTAATATTAGAATTTGTGGATGTATTCT
Source organism: Scyliorhinus torazame (assembly GCF_047496885.1). Classification (NCBI taxonomy): domain Eukaryota; kingdom Metazoa; phylum Chordata; class Chondrichthyes; order Carcharhiniformes; family Scyliorhinidae; genus Scyliorhinus; species Scyliorhinus torazame. The sequence goes on from NC_092709.1 coordinate 93,533,248, forward strand.
ACAGCCCACTGTGAAAAATACAAAGGGTTGGATTGTCCGGTTGCACCAGCATGGGAACGGTGGTGTTTTACGACCGAGGATTTGGCGTAAAACGGCCACCGATCCTCCGTTTGGCTGGGGGCGAGCAGCAACCAAGCAGCGTAGAGCACCCGGTTCTAGCTGCCAATATGGCCCGGAGAATTACCGGGTCCATGGCCGCGAATGCACATGGCAGGCTGCCGTGCAACATGGCGCCGGCTGTCCGCGGACCTGGCCTGCAAAATAGTGCCTCCTCTATGGCCGGCTCGCGAGGCCCGGACAACCCCCCAACAGTACCCCCTGCCTCTGAAAAAGTCCCCCCTGCCCGTGGATCGGCCCTCCCCCGACTGTGGCGGTGCGGGACTGAGTCCGCAGCCGCCACGCCGAGTTCCCGACAGGTAAGACCATGAGAGACTCACACCGTCAGGAACTTGGCCGGTCGGGGGCAGAGCATCGGGGGGGGGCCTCAGGCAACATCCCGAAGCCCTCAATATGGCATGCGGCATACTCCGGGAGTACACCGCTTTGCCGGGGGCGGAGCATGGCGAAAACATCGCCGCCCCCGATTTGGTCGGAAGCGGGTATTCTCCGGCCGATCACTGAACGTGATTTCGGCCTTGGCGACCGGAGAGTCCCGTCCAAAGTTTATGGGCTGGATTCTCCGTCGGCAGTGTCCTCCGTTTTGCCGGCAGCGCACTCACGCCCACAGATTTCCCGACGGCGTGGGAGTGCCCACAATGGGAAACCCCATTGGCCGTCTGCCGGGATGGAGAATTCCTTGCCGGCGGGGGCGTGCCACACCAGAAATCGAGTGCGGCGGGACGGAGAATCCCGCCCTATATTGTTTGGGATTGTCTCCTTCAGGCAAAATGGAGGAATGAAGTGTATTATTGACCTGCTCTGAATTCTGCCTGACGACAAGCCTGGATGACCAGGCCGTTAAAGGGGGCCCGGGTTGTCTTACTGGGAAGAAGGCGCTCGAGGTTCACACTTGGGGCTGGATTTTATGTGATTTGCCAATGGGTTGGGGCAGGGTGGGGCGATGTGTGTGGTGGGGGGCATGTAAAATCGGTTTGGTGGATAGTCCATGCCACCCCACCCACCTCCCACCCGTCCCCATAATCCGCAAGGTGGATGAATCATGAAAGCTGAATTAAGCATTTTAGCAAGCCTTTTCTCTTCCCCTTTTTAAATAATGAGGTGACATCTGCAAAAAATGTTCCATTATCTACAGAATTTTGGACGATGATCACCAACGCATTCACTATCTCCAGAAGAGAATTGAATAATTATCTGAAAATAATAAAATTGCAGGACCATGGGGAAGAGGAGGAGAGTGGGACTAGGGGAGTTGCTCTGGCAGAGAGCTAGCATGGATGCAATAGACCAAGCAGCCTCCTTCTCTGCTGTAACCATTCTATAAAACTATGATTCCTCGTAGCATAGGTGTGTTCCCATTGTGCAATCCATGTCCACACCTTAAGCACTGCTGAGAAAAAATAGGAACAAAATTCTTGGCAGAACATTCAAAGCACTGAAGAGATTAATATAAAATTAAAGTAACTTTCCGTCTCAACATACAAATTAGCCTCCATAATCTTGTGTTTGCCTCAGCTACTTTCCTGCAATGTCTACTACAGAATATAGGTGGCAGTATTTATTTGGACATGTTGGGTTGTAAATTGGAGGAATTATACTGGAGATGCTCGCCACACCTCTGGCACAATTTCTTCACAGGGGGGTTTAAAAGGGGATGGGGGAATTATGTCAATTTTGGAAATATAATTCAGTCGTTTTTTGGCAGGTATTTTGAGAAGGTAGCCTTTAAGAACTCATTTTACGTCATTTTGTACCTTGGGTTCCCGCCAAATAGGATGATGATTGAGAGAAGAATTGAGTCTCTAGTGCCATCAGAATAGGGATTCTGAAATTGTTTGTGTTTCTTCGCGTTTTGAATCTTAATTCACTGCTGACAATGCAACATGAAGCAGTGCTCCACGATGGATTGCGTGCCGACTTTATATGTACCAAAAGCATAAAGAGATTTTGGCGACAGTGCTTAAGGCACTATTAGTATATTTTTCCTTTTGGCGTGTCACACCTGACTCATGCTAATCCAGGTGAGCACATCAATCTCAGAAAACATGTTGCCATCAGAACAATAAAATTTAGCCCAACATAATTTAACAATAATGAGTTCATAAGCCTATAGCTGCATAGCAGAGATATCATTTACCCCCATGTTCATTTTCTACATAGATTTTATCTGAAAATTATGAATAACGCACATATCTCCTCCCATTGTGGCCCGTTGCCTTCAGGCATGATAAATTTCTAAATCAATTTTTATTACAAATCCAATTAATGCTTGTATCTTTTACAATTGCGTTAGATGTCATATTTTCAAACATATATGATCTGTCAAATAATTGTATTGGAAAGGGCAATTCTTTTCAAAATGAAAACTATGTAATGGTATGTCTTACGGATTTTATTTTCTCGCTGGTGTTGAATTGGCGCAGAGATTACAACAGCACTAGTTTAAATCTGCATGTCATTTTCTTTCTTTTTAAAGAAGCCATTGAAAGCAGATCAGACAACAGTTCACAATGAAGCAGCACAGCAATCAGCCACCATCCCAGTCCATGTCCTTTTATGCTGGTCTGAATCCACATCAACCTCTTAATTGGCTAGATAAATTTGTATCTTTAGTCCCACATTTGCAGAGTTTTCACTATATATTAATGAGCTAGTGCAAAAATCATCCTCTCCTGTCGTCACTGTTATCTTGGTGAAATGTTGGACTGAATAACTATTTTTGGCTTCTACTGTGTTTCATGATATATTTTTCTTGTTTGTGTGGTAATTGTGCATAGACTGTGTCATACTGGAGACGGGAGTGTGCTATGAATGGAAATATTGCGTTTCCCAGGATTATGTGCAAAACTATTAATGAAATATGGACAATGGATTACACAAGTCTCTAATCTGCTACAGTCTACATCATTCGTATATAAGTCAAAAGCCTAACAGAAAGCCAGACTAAGAAAATTAACTCTCATTCCTTGAAATGGGCAGGTTTTATCAACTGGTAATCCATATGCAAGAAACCTTGGCCACTCTATAGTGAACCAAGCCTTCCAATGCCAAAATCCAGTGGAGAGATTGGGGTGAGATGGCAGTAAAGTGAAGTAGAAGCACAAGTAAGACAGAAGAAAATGTGTTTAATAATAGATAACTTGAGTTTCTTTCACATTTATGTTTTATTTCAATGGCAGAAACCCTCTGTGACAATGAAAGCAAAAGTCAAGAGTCTTCCAGCACAATTTTTCAAAGCCTTCAGGAAACACCTTGGGCAGGATTCTCCGGTCACTGACGGCAAAATCACAATTGGCCGGAGAATCCTCGTTCACGACCAAATCGGGTTCGGCGCCACTTTCGCGATACTCCGCCCCCGACCGGCCGAGTTCCCGACAGCATCGCTCGCGTGTAGTCTCATCCGTCGGGAACTCGCTGTGGCGGCTGCGGACTCAGTCCAGTGCCGCCACAGTCGGGGGAGGGCCGATCCATAGGCAGGGGGGACTTTTCCAGGGGCTGGGGGCACTGTTCGAGGGTGGTCCGGAGCATTCGAGCTGGCCAAAGGGGGGTCACTATTTTGCATGGCCGGGTCCGCGAGCGGCCGGCGCCATGTTCCACGGCATAGCCGCTACAAGCCACCACCATGCGCATGCGCGGCCACTGACCTGGTAATTCTCCGAGCCGTATCGGCAGCTAGAGTCGGGTGCTCTACGCTGCCTTGATGCTAGCCCCCAGCCAAACGGAAGATCGGTGGCCATTTTAGGTCACTGTTTCTGTCATAAACGCCACCGTCCCATGACAGTGTGGGGACATAGCCTCAAAATCGGAGAATCCAGCCCCTTTTCTGTCCTCCCATTCTCACTCAGTCATCAAGGAAACCAAACACACCACCTCAGCATCCACAACCATACAGAATTATAAAATAGCTCTTGGATGGGCTGTTTGTTCCATTGTGCCAGCTCTTTTAAAGAACCATCTAATTAGTTCCATTCCTCTGATCTTTTCCCATAACCTAATAATAATAATAATCTTTATTGTCACACGTAGGCTTACATTAACACTGCAATGAGGTTACTGTGAAAAACCCCTAGTCGCCACACTCCGGCGCCTGTTCGGGTACCTGTTATGGTACTCCACAATTTTCATAGAGTCAGGTCAGGTTTTTAAAGAGCCCTGGGTTACATCACCGGACAGGAATCATGAGTGTGTATGAGGTAAGTTCAAAAGGTCCTCCTCATGCCCTCATACCAAGATTCCCCCCCCCCCCCCCACCCAACATGCCCCTGTGCCAGGCCTTTCAAGACCCTCATGCCCCCTAGTCCCAGTTCTGCCCTTCAACCCACCCCCTATGTTCCCTCATTTGCCCTGTGCCAAGCTCTGGCACTGCCATGTACATTAGTTCTTATCCACTGTACATTTTCTAGAACCAATGAATCTTAAAGTATATAGTTTTTTCTTGTAGAACAAAGCTTTGAAAAAATATAATCCATTGATCAATTTGTCCTGTGAAGAAAACATCTGGAAGGCAATCTAGGAAAAGTGTCAATCTTCCAGATCTTTGAAGTTTCAAAAACCAAAATCATTTGAAACCACTTGACCTAAGTCAACAGACATTGTGAAACTGACTGCAGAGATCAAAGAACCTGAGCTGTCAATCAAATAATTTTCCTCTGGGGAACAGATATTCTCATAATTGAGTAGCTGTCAGAGCTCTCAGACCTCTATAGTCAATTTCACAATGTTTACTAACATAAGTCTTTCAAGTATTCCTGGTGTGTGGTTTTTGAAACATCAAAAGGCCTGGATGATTGATACTTTTATTAGCTTGCTCGCCAGACTTTTTTCAATCAGAGAAATGTATCAATGGATTACATTTTATCAAAGCTATTGTTCTTTACGGAGCCCACTATTTGCTCTTTGTTCTAGAAAGTGTACAGTGGGTCAATGGGGATGGAAGTGCCAGACCTTGGCATAAGAGGCATGAGGTAACATAGCGGGTGGTTGGAATGGCAGAGCTTGGATAGGGGGCATGAGGGGTGCGAGGAAGTGGGTGGGGGACATGTGGTGGCATTGATGGGGCATGGGGGTCATTGGAGAGTGAAGGTTGAGAGACGGACAGCCTTTCTTTGGCGTTTCTGTCATTGAAACAAAGTCCCATGGCACTTTGGCAGGTCTTTTAAACAGACTGTGCCTCACTCGATTGCCTCCTCACTCCTTCCATGATTGGCTGGCTGTACTCTAGCCCACCCCCAAGCCCCCAGCAATGAGGATTGTGTCTTGAAGGGCACCATCGCCCCAAACAGCTGAGCCGAGCTGGGAATTTTCCCAACTTTCCCGACCCACCTCGAGAATAAAAATCCAGATCCAATCGCTATCTAATCTCTCCAACTCTCCATCCATTTTGAAAGAGGCAGTGGCATAGTGGTATTGTCATTGGACTGGTGATCCAGAGACCCAGAGCAATACTCTGCGGACCCGGGTTCGCATCCCGCCACGGAACCTGGTGCAAACTGAATCCAATAAATATCTGTAATTAAAAGTCTAATGGTGCCCATTAAACCATTGTCGATTGTCATGAAAAAAATCAGCTGTTTCACTAATATCCTTTAGGGAACAGAATCTGCTATCCTTACTGGTTTGGCCTATATGTGATTCCAGATCCACAGCAATGTGGTTGACTCTTAAATGGCCTAAGTAATCCACTCAGTTGTATCAAACCGCTGCAAAGTCAATGAAAACAAAAGAAACCGGATGGAGCACCCGGCATCGACCTAGGCACTGGAAAAAACAATAGCATACCCAGCCCTGTCGACCCTGCAATGTCCTCCTTACTAACATCTGGAGGCTTGTGCAAAAATTGGGAGAGCTGTCTCATAGTCTAGTCAAGCAACAGCCTGACATAGTCATACTCACAGAATCATACCTTACAGGCAAAGACCCAGACACCACTATCACCATTGCTAGGTATGCCCTGTTCCACTGGCAGGACAGACCCAGCAGAGGTGGCGACAGTGGTATACAGTCAGGAGGGAGTTGCCCTGGGAGTCCTCAACATCGATTCTGGACTTCATACAGTCTCATGGCTTCAGTAACCTCATGGCCTGGCATATCCCCCACTCTGTCATTACCACCAAGCCAGGGGATCAACCTTGGTTCAATAAAGAGTGCAGGAGGTCATGTCAGGAGCAGCACCAGGCATACCGAAAAATGAGGTGTCAACCTGGTGAAGCTACAACACAGTTCTACTTGCCAAACAACAGCAAGTGATAGACAGAACTAAGCGATTCCACAATCAATGGATCAGGTCTGGAGTCCTGCCAAATCTAGTCGTGAATGGTGATGGAGAATTAAACAACTCACTGGAGGAGGAGGCTCCACAAATATCCCCATCCTCAATGATGCAGGTGCCCAGCACATCGGTGCAAAAGACAAAGCTGAAGCATTCACAATAATCTTCACCAGAAGTGCGAAGTGGATTATCCATCTCCTCCAGAGGTCCCCAGCATCACAGATGTCAGTCTTTAGCCAATTCGATTCACTCAGCGTGATATCAAAAAGCAGTTGAAGGCACTGGATACTGCAAAGGCTATGGGCCCTGACAATATTCCGGCAATAGCACTGAAGACTTGTGCTCCATAATTTACCGCACCCCTAGCCAAGCTGTTCCAGTACAGATACAACACTGGCATTCACCTGGCAATGTGGAAAATTGTCCAGCTATTTCCAGTACACAAATAACAGGACAAATCCAACCCAGCCAATTGCCTATCAGTCTACTCTCAATCATCAGTAAAGTGATGAAAGGAGTAATCAACAGTGCTATCAAGCAGCACTTACTCAGCAATAACCTGCTCGCAGAAGCTCAGTTTGGGTTCCACCAGGGTCATTCAGCTCCTGACCTCATTACAGCCTTGTTTCAAACATGGCAAAAAAGAGCTGAACTCCAGAGATGACTGGGAATGACTGCCCTTGACATCAAGGGAGCATTTGACCGAGTATGGCATCAAGGAGGCCTAGCTAAACTGGAGTCAATGGGAATCACGGGGAAAACTATCCGCTGGTTGGAGTCATAACTGGCACAAAGGAAGATGGTTGTGGTTGTTGGAGGTCAGTCATCTGAGTCCCGGGACATCACTGCAAGAGTTCCACAGGGTAGTGTCCTAGGCCCAACCATCTTCAGTTGCTTTATCAATGGCCTTACTTCCATCATAAGGTCAGATGTGGGGATGTTCGCTGAAGATTGCACAATGTTCTGCACCATTCACGACTCCTCAGACAAGGAAGCAGTCCATGTGCAAATGTAGCAAGACCTGGACAATATCCAGGCTTGGGCTGACAAGTGGGAAGTAACATTCGTGCCACAGAAGTGCCAGGCAATGACCATCTCCAATAAGAGAGAATCAAACCATCACCTTTTGACATTCAATGGCATTACCATCACTGAATCCCCCACAATCAACATCCTGGGGGTTACCATTGACCAGGAACCGAACTGGACTAGGCATATTAATACTGTGGCTATTAGTGCAAGTCAGAGGCTAGGAATCCTGTGGCGAGTAACTCACCTCCTGACTCCCCAAGGCCTGTCCACCATCTACAAGGCACAAGTCATGAGTGTGATGGAATACTCTCCACTTGCTAGGATGAGTGCAGCTCCAACAACACTCAAGAAGCTCAACACCATCCAGGAGAAAGCAACCCGTTTGATTGCTCCTCCTTCCACAACCATTCGCTCCCTCCACCGCCGATGCACTGTAGCAGCCATGTGTACCATCTACAAGATGCACTGCAGGAACTCCCCAATGCTCCTAAGGCAGTATCTTCCAAACTCACGACCACTACCATCTAGAAGGACAAGGGCAGCAGATACATGGGATCACCACCAGTTGGAGTTCCCCTCCAAGTCACTCACCATCCTGACTTGGAAATATATCGCCGTTCCTTACCTATCGCTGGGTCAGAATCCTGGAACTCCCTCCCCAAGAGCACAGTGGGTGTACCTACATCATATGTACTGCAAAGGCTATGAGCCCTGACAATATTCCGGCAATAGTACTGAAGACTTGTGGTACTGAAGCGGTTCAAGAAGGCAACTCACCACCATCTTCTCAAGGGTAATTAGTAAAGGGAAACTCATACTGGACTCGCCAGTGAGGCCCACATCCCATAAAAATTAATTTGAAAAAAATTAAATTTCTTTACTTTAATGAAAATTACTACTTCTCAAACTAATTAGGTTTCCAGCACCACATGGGAAAATAGAGCTTAGCACCACATGGGAAAATAGAGCTTTGACAAAAGGTCATCTGGACTCAAAACATTAGCTCTTTTCTCTCCCTACAGATGCTGCCAGACTTGCTGAGATTTTCCAGCATTTTCTCTTCTGGTTTCAGATTCCAGCATCCTCAGTCATTGCTTTTATCTGTTTTATGGATGCAGATTCCAAAGTTGAATAATCCAATTTGGCTAAAACATGCATATTTGCCAACTAATCCCAAGAGTTCAGATTTAGGTCCATTTGAATTTTGTTCCGAATATTTGATTGAGCAGGGCTCGTTGCAGTTACGTTGGAAAATTGAGCAGCTTTGTTCTGGGCTGCCCTTGTGGACTAATGAGTCTCAGTGGAATATTACAAAAGTTCAAAGCACAGAAAAAAATTACTTGGGAGTACAGAATTGCTGAAAAGAGAGACATGTCACTGAAGCTTTTCATCGTGCATTAATCAGGACAAACACAAGAATGCCAAATTTCCAACAATCACAACACAGGAGAAAAGGGGGCAGATTGTTGGAAAGTTGACTCTGCTTGGCATTGCCATGAAGAATTCAATAGGGAACTAAGGATTCCCATAGCTCCCGGACAATTCAAAAAAGGCAGAAGACTTGAAGATGTTTGTTTGCAGAAAACGTGGTCCCTGCGTGTGAATGCATGCCACTTTTAGCAAAGGTAAATGAGCTACAAGTTCCTGACTGTCTTAAATTGGTTGTTAGTGTAGCTGTTAACTCAAGATTGTTCGTTTTGTAAGGGCCCCGAAGAATCCAGCACGAGTTTAAAGGATACAAAATAATAACGTTTATTTACTATAACAATATATACATAACAGTAGCAGTAACTTCCCTTGCTACCTTCTCCTTCCTCCTGGTTCCTGGACTGGCCAGCTTATTTATAGTAGGAGTTTCTCCGCCCCCCTCATTGGGGAAGTTCATACTCCCATAGGATTGTGGGATAGTCATTAATCCCCAGCCAATCGTCAGTAGGCAGGTTATAACAGTTCAGAAAGTGTTGTCCATTTCCGGAATCACATCTAACTGTAGACATTTTGTTTTGGGTTTTGCAAGTGCGGCCTCGTGGAGTGCAGTTTGTACTCTGCCCTCTGCCTATATGAACAGCCATAGAGACATGCTGTTTGACTCAATCGCAGCACTCAGTTTGTCTCAAATGAAGTTCACCAATGATTCACTGGGGGCAAAATGCAATAATCCATTAAAATAAGTGCAGCGATTATGATGTTTACTCACACATGTTTGATCCTTCTGATGCAGGTGGCGCCCAAACTTTGTTTTCTCTGCTAACTGGCATGATCATGGCATACAGCCAGTACTAAACTTAGTACTGAGTTGCTGGACATCTCAACAGAATTATGCAAATTTTCATATATTTAAACTAGCTTGTGCTACTTCAAGTCAGCCGATAGCATCGAAAGGGAGGTGCATTTCCACTGAAACCCATCTTTACCAGTGTGAAAGTGATGGCCAAATCTATGACACACGTCTGAACCCAACCAGAGTGTAGAATTGCAGCACCAGCAGAATGCTGCAGTAGAGGTTTAGACTGATATCATCTAATATGAGCTTGTTGCCATCCAAGCTCACATTGTTACCAGAGTTCAGAGGGGCTTGCAGGATATCACAGCAGCCCAGCAATCTGGCCTGCAACATAGTTTTAGAATTGGTGAGGCACTGCACCAGGTAACTAGCAGTGGTTCCAGTGAGCACAAGCCTGCTCTCCTCTCTCAGGACGGCAACATCGTCCCAGCACTGTCACTGTCACCCTCACTGTTGCCTGTCAGCCAGCCAGCCCAGACTGCTGCCAGCCATGCCGAGTGATGTGTTGGGTGCTCTGGATCCATGGAACACATACAGGCCACCAACACTTAAAATAGTACAACACTATTTTATTAAGTTAGAAACTGTTGAACATATTTTCACTGTGGGTTAACACGATGTGAGATTAAACTAAAGACCTATGCCTCTCCTAAACAGTCTATGTACTCAGCACATGGTGAAGATCTGTGCTGTACGCTGTAAGCTCTGTCCTACTGAGAGGCTGCATCCCGAATGAGCGGGAACTCTGATGCCCTCTGTCTATACAGTGAGTGTGCTCTAACTGGTGATTGGCTGCGGTGTTGTGTGTGTTGATTGGTCTTGCTGTGTGTCCATCAGTGTGTGTGTATCTGCACCATGATATATTATGACATCCCTCCTTTTATAGAAAAATGTATGCGTGTGGCAATAAATAATGCGTGGTGAGAATGTTCCTAACTACGTGTGGTGTGCGAAGACATATTTACAGGACTATGTACATGAGAACTAAGCTATTTACATGGGAAGGTGCCTGGTGCAGAGAAGCAGTATGCAACAAGAGTAACAAAATCAAGACTATATACAAACCAGGGAAACGATCAAACAAAGCAACAAAACAATTCAGAGAGTCCATAAATTCGAATAGTTCATAAATGTAGTCTCTGAGGTGGGCGCCGAATTCTGGTTGACCGTAAGGATGGCACACCACTCATCGTCCGGATCAATGCTGTATACCGATAGAGGCTGGATTCTTTGCTTCGGGGACACCCTGGGCGGGATTCTCCGCAATCGGCATGATGTCCGCCAACCCGCGCCAAAAACGGCGCGAATCAGTCTGGCACCGCACCGCCCCAAAGGTGCGGAATTCTCTGCATCTTGAGGGGCCGAGCCCTCACCTTGAGGGGCTAGGCCCGCGCCGGAGTGATTTCCGCCCCGCTGGCTGGCGGGAAAGCCCTTTGGCGCCCCGCCAGCTGGCGCGGAAATTACTTTGCCGTGTGGCGCATGCGCGGGAGCGCCAGCGGCCGCTCACGGCATCCCCGCGCATGCGCAGTGGGGGGGAGTCTCTTCCGCCTCTGCAATAGTGAAGACCATGGTGAAGGCGGAAAGAAAAGAGTGCCCCCACGGCACAGGCCCGTCCACGGATCGGTGGGCCCTGATCGCGGGCCACGCCACCGTGGGGGCACCCGCCGGAGCCCGTTCGCGCTGCCTTGTCCCGCCGTTCAAAAGGTGGTTCAATCCACGCCGGTTGGCGTGTGTTGACAGCGGCGGGGCTTCGGCCCATCGCGGACCGGAGAATCGCCAGGGGTGGGCCCGCCGACCGGCGCAATTACGGCCGACCGGCGCGGCACGATTCCCGCCCCCGCCGAGTCTCCGGTGGCGGAGAATTTGGGACACGCCGGGGGCGGGATTCACGCCGGCCCCCGGCGATTCTCCGACCCTGTTTTTTGTAATGATACAGACTCGAAAAGGCGTCTTCGGGTCCTCGGTGTCAATATCGGGTAGCAGGTCCGAATCGGGCTCGGTGACCATGGGTTGAATGGCCCGGACATTCCTGCAAGGCTGGCTGGAGTGATGAGAGTTGGCAGGCTGAGCTGATCTGCATAAAGCAGCATAGTGGCCAAGGTTGCCACATCGCGGGCATCGTCGGGATTTGGCAGGACATTGCTGCTTTAAGTGGGCGGAGCCACAGTTGCCGCACGTTGTAGCGTCAGTATGTTCGCTGCGCTACCGCGCATGCGCGGTGTGGTCGTACATGGAGCGCACCTGCGCAGTACGTTCGTTGACGTCGTCATCCTCTCACTCGGTGTGCACAAGCACAGGAGTCCCCGAAATGGCCGCCCTCATCCAGGCTGAGGCCCTGGAGTTGCTCGATTGCTTGGACCAGTTCTGCCTCATGGGGAACTTGCCGCGCCTGGATGTGGGAATATCCGACTAGTGGCGTGTTCATGTAGCACGCAGGTCTCGATGGCAATCGCTAGGGTGAGCTGCTTTACCCCGAGGAGCTTCTGGCAAAGGGAGTCCGACTGAACACCGAAAACGATCTGGTCGCACATCATGGAGTCGGAGGTAAGCCCGTAATTACAGGACTGCGCAAGGATGCGGAGGTGGGTGAGAAAGGACTGGAAAGGTTCATCCTTACTCTGCAAACGCTGTTGGAATACATAGTGATCGAAACTTTCATTCACCTCGATGTCACAGTGACTGTCAAACTTAAGGAGGACCGTCTTTAATTTTGATTTATCTTCACCATCAGCAAAGGTGAGCGAATTGAAAATGTGGATGGCATGTTCCCCGGCCGTGGATAGGAAGAGAGCGATCTTCCTGGTGTCTGAGGTAGCTTCCCGGTCTGTGGCTTCCAGATAGAGCTGGAAGCATTGTTTGAATATCTTCCAGTTGGCCCCCAGGTTACTGGTGATGCGGAGCGGCGGCGGCGGGCGGACGCTGTCCATTGTGCAGGATGACTGTATGCTGTATGACAGATCACTTGCAGGTCGGTCTAAGAAGTTCTAACATCCCTCAACTACTGGTACCATGATGTGTTGGGTGCTCTGGATCCGTGGAACACATACAGGCCACCAACACTTAAAATAGTGCAACACTATTTTATTAAGTTAGAAACTGATGAACATACTTTCACTGTGGGTTAACACGATGTTAGACTAAACTAATTGTTAGATTAAACTAAAGACCTATGCCTGTCCTAACCAGTCTATGCACTCAGCACATGGTGAGGACCTGTGCTGTACGCTGTAAGCTCTGTCCTACTGAGAGGCTGCATCCCGAATGAGCAGGAACTCTGATGCCCTCTGTCTATATAGTGAGTGTGCTCTAACTGGTGATTGGCTGCGGTGTTGTGTGTGTTGATTGGTGTTGCTGTGTGTCCATCAGTGTGTGTGTCTGCACCATGATATACTGGTGCATATTATGACACCGAGGTGATGCAGTCTCAAGTCAGACCTTCTTGGGTCAGAACTGCTGGAGGTCATCCTGCAAGGCCATCCGCAGACCCTCCCAGAAAAGTTAGCAGCCTTCACCAACTGTGTTTCAGCCACTGGGGTGGCAGCGTGTAGGAGCACTGGGACAGACAAAGACACCTACAAGACACACACAAAGGGAATGCACAAGGGAAATAGTTGACTTTTGTATGTAATATTGAATGGTTTGATGTATAAAGTTGGTTTGGAATGTTCATTTTATGGTGTTTTTTTATTTCAGCATCATGACCAAGAGGACGCAGCAATAGTCAATAACAGAGCAAAGGTATATGAAACGGTTGGAGAATGGGGAACTTGAGTTCAATTCAAAGGTTAAAAGGTTGCATTCTTCCAGAATCTGATGGCCAATCATGGACACTCTGGCTGGAACAGGAGTGTGTTGTTGCTCTTCGCCCCCCGCCCTTCGCTCCATATTAATTGTATCAATTGAAGTTAAGTGCATGCAGGTGGAGGGCATCAACTGGATGGTTACTTTAGCACATATAAAGAGAGTTACAAAAGTTTCCTACTCTAACCTGGAAGGAGCCAGATTTGAAGAATTCATTCTGAGGGTAACATTCACGGTCAATGACAATGCCATCCTGGCGCTGCTCTAACGTCTTTAACAGGCGGGAGATTTCACTGAACACCTCCCGAGCGAAATGATAATGTTCACAAACAATCCTTGTTGATGTTCCAGGAGAAATGTTTCCTGGACATCCCAGGTGGATGCGGCTTCCTGCAAAGAATCCTTCTCTTCCATCTGCCTGTTTGAACACCATGGGCTGGATTCTCCGCCGGAGGGATACTCTGTTTTGCCGGCAGCTTGGGGGTTTCCTGACGGTGCGGGGCTGCCCCACAATGGGGAACCCCATTGACTAACCGACGAGTCGGAGCATCCCGCCGTCAGGGTGAAACAGAAATGTGGCGTGGCAGGGCGGAAAATCCAGCCCCTTGTCTCCTCTGTGTCAGCTTTGCTCAATCTCTCCTTCAGATGGATAGAAATGACTGTTCCTGTGATAAGGTGCAGCTGATCAGAAGAGAACCCATGAAGTCGAACTAATGCATTCACCGCATGCTCCAACATGCCCTGTCACCTTCACTACTTTTAAATTGCAGCACAAATCTCCAAACACTTCAGCTAATTTGGCAACTAACATGAAAGTGGGCAATGATTCCTTTGAATAGTGCTTGTATGCAGTGGGGGGAGTCATTCATTCTGCTTAATGTATGTTCAGCGACACCACGTAAAGAGAAAGCCTCAGTTGGAGCATTGTGGTTGTAAATAGCACCACAAGAGTTAAGTGAAGTATGTGTGGCTTGGATGTTATTTTGGAGAGAAATGGCATCCATATTCTGAAAATATGGGTGCTGCAACCAGAATTTGCTGCAATAAACTCAGCCCTCGGAACATTTAAGCCATTAAAGATAGAGGAACCATTGAATAAAGAAGTAAATCATGGCTTAAAGATCTGAAAATCTTTTGAGCACAGTTAAAGGAGGCACTTTCAGACAATTAAACTCGCATTTCACACGAAAGGCAGTTGTACTAAAGAAAGCAGTTAGCGAATCATGATGATGATCACCTTTCCTACCCTGATTAGGTCATAGAACCTCTTGCAACCAGGAAGGAGGCACCATACTCCTGCTGCTGACTTCCTCTGCCACGTTGTTATAACCTGCCTACTGACGATTGGCTGGGGATTAATGACTATCCCACAATCCTATGGGAGTATGAACTTCCCCAATGAGGGGGGCGGAGAAACTCCTACTATAAATAAGCTGGCCAGTCCAGGAACCAGGAGGAAGGAGAAGGTAGCAAGGGAAGTTACTGCTACTGCTATGTATATATTGTTATAGTAAATAAACGTTATTATTTTGTATCCTTAAAACTCGTGCTGGATTCTTCGGGGCCCTTACAAAACTGGCGACGAAGGTAAAAGTGAATAGCTGTCTACACTGCTGAAGCCACCTCCCTGGATTTTTGTTGGATACAGGTTGGAAGTTGTTTTCTATTATAACATGCCTCTGTACGGACGTTTGGATGTTTTTGATGCTGCGCTGGAAAGCTGGAACCAGTACACACAACGGATGCGTTACTATTTCCGGGCAAACAATATCACTGAAAACGAGCGCCAGGTGGTCATATTGCTCACCGCCTGCGGGCCGCATACGTTTGGGGTGATTAGGAGCCTTACGTACCCAGCTGCGCCGGACACCAAAACGTTTGACGAACTTGTGAATATAGTGGGGCAACACTTTAACCCAACCCCGTCCACGATAGTCCAGCGTTACCGGTTTAATACCGCTGAGAGGACCCCTGGAGAATCCCTTGCCGATTTTTTTATCCAGGCTACGCGGGATTGCGGAATACTGTGACTATGGTGAGACCTTGTCAGAAATGTTACGCGACCGTTTGGTTTGCGGTATTAACAATGCGGCCACCCAGAGAAAGTTGTTAGCGCAGCCAACATTGACTTTTCAACAGGCAATACAAATAGTCTTGTCCCGAGAGAGCGCAGAGCGAGGAGTACAGGAGCTAAAGGGAATGGAAGTGCATGCCTTGGGGCGAAACCCTTTCCGCCCAAAAACGTCCCCCTGCACTCCTGCGGTACCTTGGGCGAGGTAACGACCAGACCGACGCCAGTGGCCATCGGACATTCCTCCCCGAAGGGAGCCTTCTCCAGAGCCAATGGATGAGGAGCCATGTCCGTGTCAGACTTGTAGGCGCCGACCCCGTCGCGGACGGCGGTCCTGGGGACGCCAGAGGCGCCGTCGTTCCGACCGAAACTGGGACCAGCCCAGGGGCCGTAACTGGGACCAGCCCAGAGGCCGTACCTTCCATGTGGATGTACCTGCGGCGACCACTCCTGAGGACGTGGAGACGGAGGACGACTGCCTGCAGCTGCATTGTGTGGCAGCTCCCCGTGTGGCCCCCATTAAGGTGACAGTACGGGTCAATGGCCACCCGCTGGAGATGGAGTTGGATACTGGCGCAGCGGTCTCCGTGATCGCCCAGAGGACATTCGACCGCATCAAGCAGGGTATACAGACCCTTACACTAACTGACTCACAGGCCAGGTTGGCCACCTACACGGGGGAACCACTGGACATTGCAGGAACTACAATGACCCCTGTTGTCTATGGACGCCAGGAGGGGCGTTTCCCACTTATCGTAGTGCGTGGCCATGGGCCCAGCCTGTTGGGTCGGGACTGGTTGCGCCATTTGCGGTTGCAATGGCAGCACATCCTCCAAACAGTTTCTGGAGGGTTGACTGAGGTGCTAGGACGATACCCAGAGGTATTCCAGCCTGGTCTGGGGAAAATAAAAGGGGCCGTAGCCCGTATCCAAGTTGAACCAGGAGCCACACCGCGCTATTTCCGGGCGCGCCCAGTGCCTTACGCTTTGCTCGAGAAGGTAGAAGGGGAGCTCACTCGTTTGGAGAGTTTGGGTATTATCAGGCCCGTCCGTTTTGCTGACTGGGCAGCACCAATTGTGCCAGTAATGAAGCCAGATGCCACAGTTCGCTTGTGTGGCGACTATAAACTTACAGTGAATACAGTTTCCCGACTCGACCGATACCCAATGCCTCGCATAGAGGATCTCTACGCGAAACTTGCAGGCGGACTCTCATTCACAAAATTAGATATGAGTCACGCCTACCTGCAGTTGGAGCTGGACCCTGCCTCCCGACCATATGTAACAATTAACACACACCGGGGCCTGTATGAATATACACGGTTGCCCTTTGGAGTATCCTCTGCCTGCGCAATTTTTCAACGTGTTATGGAGGGCATTTTGAGAGGTTTACCACGTGTGGCTGTCTACCTAGATGACGTGTTGATTACAGGGACGTCGGAGCAAGAGCATTTGGAAAATCTGGAGGCTGTCCTTAAACACCTTTCGGAGGCTGGAGTCCGTTTACGTCACACAAAGTGCGTATTTCAGGCAAAAGAAGTAGTCTACCTAGGTTATCGGGTGGACCGCGAAGGTCTGCACCCCGTCGCAGAGAAGGTGCGTGCAATTCAACATGCCCCCGCCCCGACTGACACTTCGCATCTTCGTTCTTTTCTCGGTCTCGTAAACTATTACGGGAAGTTCCTCCCCAATCTGGCAACTACGCTGGCCCCCTTACACCTGCTGCTAAAGAAAAATCACACCTGGGTTTGGGGTCAGCCGCAAGAAACCGCTTTCCGGCGGGTAAACCAACAATTGTCGTCGTCTGGGTTACTAACCCACTATGATCCGGGAAAGCCTTTGCTCGTCACATGTGATGCATCCCCGTATGGTATTGGGGCTGTCCTGTCCCACAAGATGGAGAACGGGGCCGAGCGACCGATAGCTTTCGCCTCCCGCACATTGACTGCAGCGGAGAAGAAGTACGCGCAGATCGAGAAGGAGGGCCTGGCAGTGGTTTTCGCGGTGAAACGCTTCCACCAGTATGTGTACGGCCGCCATTTCACTATCGTGACTGATCATAAGCCCCTGCTGGGACTCTTCAGAGAGGATAAGCCGATACCGCCCATTGCTTCTGCACTGATCCAGCGCTGGGCTTTGTTGCTTGCTGCATATGAGTATTCTCTGGAGCACAAACCAGGTACGCAGGTAGCAAATGCCGACGCACTGAGCCGATTGCCTTTATCGACCGGCCCCATGTCGACCCCCACGACCGGTGAGGTGGTCGCAACCCTAAATTTTATGGACACCTTGCCTGTCACGGCATCACAGATCCGTGAGTGGACCC
This sequence comes from Scyliorhinus torazame, assembly GCF_047496885.1. Lineage (NCBI taxonomy): Eukaryota > Metazoa > Chordata > Chondrichthyes > Carcharhiniformes > Scyliorhinidae > Scyliorhinus > Scyliorhinus torazame. Next base: position 93,551,146 of record NC_092709.1, read on the forward strand.
AGACGGAGCCAGTCCTGTCAAAGGTTCGGCACATAGTCCTGTATGGTGGGCAGCATAGGCAGCTCCCAGGCGAGTTGCGGGCATTTTCCTCCAAGCTGTCAGAGTTCAGCGTGGAAGACGGCATCCTCTTGTGGGGGACGCGTGTGGTTGTCCCGGAAAAAGGCCAGGAGCTGATATTATCAGACTTGCACAATGGGCATCCGGGCGTGACCAAGATGAAAATGTTGGCCCGGAGTTATGTCTGGTGGCCAGGCCTCGACACCGACATTGAGAAGGTGGCCCAAAACTGCTCCATTTGCCAGGAGCATCAGAAGCTTCCGCCGGCCGCGCCCCTACATCACTGGGAATGGCCAGGGCGGCCTTGGGCACGCTTACATGCAGATTTCGCAGGCCCTTTTCAGGGATCCATGTTCCTTCTACTAATTGACGCCCAGTCCAAATGGCTGGAGGTGCATAAGATGCAGGGGACAACGTCCTGCGCAACAATTGAAAAAATGCGTTTATCATTTAGCACGCATGGCCTCCCCGAGGTGCTGGTCACGGATAATGGCACTCCATTCACGAGTGAGGAGTTTGCTAGGTTTACAAAGATGAACGGCACCCGCCATATCCACACTGCCCCTTACCACCCGGCTTCAAATGGGTTGGCAGAGCGTGCAGTGCAAACATTCAAAAGAGGCCTAAAGAAGCAGTCTTCCAGATCAATGGACACGAGATTGGCTCGGTTTTTGTTTACGTACAGGACCACATCCCATACAGTGACTGGGGTAGCTCCCGCAGAACTCCTAATGGGCCGGAGACTTCGCACCCGCCTTAGTATGGTCTTCCCGGACATTGGCGCAAAAGTACGCCACACACAAGAACGGCAGGGACCGGGATTGTCTCAGCATCGCCCGATTCGGCAGTTTGCGCCCGGTGACCCAGTATTCGTTCGGAATTTTGCTGGTGGTGCCCAATGGGTTCCTGGGGTAATCTTTCGCCAAACGGGCCCTATATCGTACCAAGTGCAAGCCCAGGGTCGTCTCCAGCGAAAACATGTAGACCACGTCCGGTCCAGAAGATCATCCCCGCAAAAGATTCCCCGCCCCTGGAGCTCAGTTCAACAGCGGCAAAGACCAGAAACAAGGGAAGGTAGTCCTCCAAATCTTCCACAGGTGCCTCAATCAAAGCCTGCGCAGGTCATGACGGGACCGAATGGGGACAGAGACGCTGACATGACGGAGGCAGCAGACTCTGACTCCGAGATGGAGACACAGGATCAATCAGAGGGGGAATCCTCGGGTCCACAGGCCATGGATGTACAACCACGCCGTTCATCACGGAAGCGCCGGTCTCCGTCTCGTTATACGCCGCCTGATCCAGTGCCGCGTGCAAATGGCGTCCGGCCTGCGGCCAAACAAGTTCGACGCCTTCCTTCGCCAGGGCCTACGGTGGATTCCTTGGACTTTGGGGGGGAGGGATGTTATAACCTGCCTACTGACGATTGGCTGGGGACTAATGACTATCCCACAATCCTATGGGAGTATGAACTTCCCCAATGAGGGGGGCGGAGAAACTCCTACTATAAATAAGCTGGCCAGTCCAGGAACCAGGAGGAAGGAGAAGGTAGCAAGGGAAGTTACTGCTATGTATATATTGTTATAGTAAATAAACTTTATTATTTTGTATCCTTAAAACTCGTGCTGGATTCTTCGGGGCCCTTACAAAACACGTCCAACCCATGCTCGTTTCCGGTGGAAGCCTCCTTGCCCCTGGAGAACAGAATCTCCCTGCAGGCCCTTACAACCTGCAGCATTATCTCCAGGGAGGCATCAAGGAAGAATGGTGCTACATTGCCACATCGAGTCTCCATTTCTGCAGATTTTGGCATTGTCGACACACTTGTACAATTCTTCTGATCCTTACAGGGCCCTTTAAATTTTGCAGCGGAAAGAGTCTGATGCGGTTGCTACCATGCCGGCTTGCATGGCATTGGTCAGGAAACCTGGAAGCCAAATGCAAATGCAGTGGCTAAGTTTGCTGAAATTTCTGGATTCCGTACTGCCAGTTCCCCGGATCACAATCAGATCTGGAAGTTAAAGTTCAACCTAGACAAGCAAAGCTTTTCTGTTTAACTGTCTATCCCACCATTTACCACTCAATCTCTTTAATGGACTAAGGGCTGGTAAGTACAGAAATAGAAAACTCCAGGAAAAGCATCAAGACATGACAATTCAAACTTACTCGGTAAACAGAACTGACACAGAGCAAAGTGTAAAGAGAAGACCTGTATGTGCTTATACATGATATTGGATGGACAAGAGTGGACTATTAATTAATTATTCAATCAAATCATTCAGGTAATTAAAGAAAACAAGAGTCAAGATCGATTGTTTTCTCTATCAACTGAGCTCTAAGATTACATTCATGTCAATAATTCATCCAAGCATTCTTCTCCGAGGCAGTTTTCCACAAGGATAGGATTTTACAATGTGCTAAAGCTCAGACTATATGAACGGCACACCAGCTTCCCAGTGGGATTCCATCCATTAGGAAGAAGCCTAACTGTGTTTTTAAAATAAATTTGGAGTACCCAATTCATCTTTTCCAATTAAGGGGCAATTTAGCGTGGCCAATCCACCTACTCTGCACATCTATGGGTTGTGGGGGCGAAAGCCACGCAAACACAGGGAGAACGTGTAAACTCCACATGGACAGTGACCCAGAGCCGGGATCGAACCGGGACCTCGGCGCCGTGAGGCAGCAATGCTAACCACTGTGCCAGCGTGCTGCCCCTGCCTAACAGTGTAAAGAGCAGAATATTGTTGGTGGTGTGCAGTGATGTCACTGCAGCGCCAGAAGAGCTATTGAGTGACCTGAAAAGACTAGACGCCTCCTGAGGATCAGAAGTGGTACCTCAGCGAAGATCTCAGAAAGACTGGGAACCTTCAGCGTTGGGGGTAAGACCCAGATAGAAAAAAAAGACACAAGGCTCCCTGCCAGCTGATAGATGGAGACAGGAACACGGCTGAAGTTCAGCCTCAACTCCTGAATCCTGTCTCCCAGAGGGAAATTGGACTCCAGGAGTTAGGCAGCAGATCTCATTGCCTACAATAATCTGTGGCATAAGAATATTTTTTCTTTAAACAGTAGTCTCTTTCTCTTTTCATTGTTGGTCATGTTGTCATACGGACCGTAAAGGATGCCAGATGGATGACTTAGTATCTCAAAAATATGAATGGTTAATTGTTGCTGGAAGATCATACACCAACAGCTAGGAGTTGTGGAATTGCATCCCACACAAAGGATTTCACCAATTTCCCACTGAATTTATAGCAGGTAACAGGGAAAACACCTGCAGTCAAGAACCTTTCCCTGATTTATGTTGATATTGTTGTATCGATGATGTCAAATATAAAATTTTATCTACTGGACTCACATATGGAACTTTTTCAAAAAGGCAGTTTCAACTGTTAAAACAAAGACACTGGCTGAAGATGGCTGCCATATGTCACCTGATGTATGCAACTGCAAGCTGGCTAAACATCTGGAAACTTCTAAAAGTTGATTACAATAACCCCCATATCCTTGTGGAATGTCGCAGCTGCCCTTGTCAGGACTTTCCGAAAACAGCAAAGACAATAAGACCTCAGACTTTCTGCCTCCAGGACTACCAGGTAACCAAGGAGAACTCTCAAAACTGATTCTGCACAGGCAAGTGCTCAGGACTCCTTTCAGGCTCTATTGTATGTTGATGGTTTGGATCATGGGAGGTGGAAACACCTTTGTTGATATGAATAGACTATCAATTGTTTTCCATTGCATATCAATGGCCAGTTGCCACATGGTTACAACTAAAGTATTTTATTACAAAACAGCATTTCCAGGGAAAAAAAATGAAGGACTACCGCTTTACAACCTTCCTCAGTCACGAACAACAGTGATGAACTCAAGTAATAAAAGCAGAAAATATTGGAATAACTCAGCAGGTGTGGCAGCATCTCTGGCTAGAGAAACAGAGTTATTATTTTGAGTCTATTTGAGCTCTGGAGAAGAGTCATACGGACTTGAAACGTTAACTCTGTTTCCCTATCCACAAACACTGCCAGATCTGCTGAGTTGTTCCAGTATTTTCTGTTATTATTTCAGATTTCCAGCTTCCGCAGTATTTTGCATTCATTTTGGTGATGGACTCGTAATCAGTGAACCCTTTATATCTTTGCCTTTTACCATCAGGTCTTAATTTGGCCAAAAGTTAACCCCCTCTACCTTGCAACCTACTTGTGCGCATTTGTGTTGCGACAGATGTGGTATGTGTTTACCTTTAATATTTTGATATCTTTAGCTAAAAATGGCTTTTTAGCACACTAAAAATAAGCCCCTTACTCATTAAGCTCAAAGAAGTGTGCTGGACTGAGTTATTTGTGATCAGCACATTAATAGTGAAGTACATACACTGAATTGGTACATTGGTCCTTGTGAATTTCAAAAACCCTACTATGTTCAAATTCAGGAAACGGGTGGGGGGGGGGGTCCCCTGAATCCATCCTCATCTGGTTGTAACAGTATGTGGTTCTAAACGTGTGGCCACCGTCTCTATCTTCACCCAGAACTCTTTATGCGAAAGTTGAAAAAATGAGTACAAGCAGACTATCCAATGATGGGGCTTTCACATCTCTCATGTCAATAGCTGATACCAAAGAGGTGCATTTTCCAGAAAAATGCACTGAATGGGGACATGAGCTGAAAGTCTGACTGGTTTCTCCCTTCGATACTTTAGAGGTTCTGAGGCCAATTATTGTGCCCCGACTGCTTATGTGCATGTGATTTGCGGAATCAACATAGATCATGGATCATCGCTGCCTCTCAACTCAGTTTGACATGTTAATTTGAGCGAATGTTGATTACCATTAAGGCATCAATGGATGACTCCTGTCCAGTCCTTTTTGGTTGATGACCAAGAGGATTATGACAATTGGCAAAAGAACCGGGAAGAGATGAGAAATATTTTGCAAAACAAAATTACTACGATCTAGAATACACCATTTGAAATGGTGCTGAGAGCATATTTAATCATAACTTTCAAAACGGAAATGCCTTAAAAGAAAAGACTATGCAGAGCAGCTGGGAATGAGCAGGGATGGGGTGGGGGGGGGGTGCTTGGTCTAATTTAATAGCTTTTGCAAAGAGCCACCACAGATGTGATGAGCTGAGTGACCTCCTTCAGTATTGTGTGATTCAATGAAAGGTTCGGGTAGTGCCCTAGACAAGAACGGGAAGGGGCAGGACTGGTTATAGAAAACCAGTCGTTCAAATTCCACTGTGTATTATCATCCTGTCCTTTAAATATCTCAAGATTGTTTTCTAGGATTGCAATGCTGGTTTTAATTTACTTATCCAAGTTTATATTGCTCGATATTTTGCAGTTACAAGTGCTTACATTTAAACCATACCTGGATAAAAGGGAAAAGAAGTCCAACGGCAAAGTTCGAAAGCCAGAGCACTGTACCACCAATCATGTACGCAGAAGGTCGGCAGGACTGATCAAACATCTCACCAGTGAGGACAAAAGGAATCCCCCCTGAAAGTAAAACAATGCAATAGACAGAGATTTAAATCAAATGTTTTTTTATTGCATATTACAGCATCATAGATGTACTAATGAACTAACCCAAGATTATTGCATCAAATTCATCTTAGAAACAATTGTTAGGAAAATAAAGGTAGTTTTAAGGGATTTAAATTTGTATTGGTAAACATTAGAAAAAAGGATAGTTTTAAGTGGGTTTAATTTAATTTTTCCGTGTCTACATTTAGATTCTTGTTGGACAGAGGTGTTTGTATGTATGGGGGTTGGTTCGTTTCCAATGGTGTTTCCATTGTGCTTAGAGGGGGCTGCAGCGTGAAGAGTACAGAAATAGGCCAGCAGAGGGATGCAGTGTGGGGCTTTGTAAGGTAGAGAAGCTTTTAAGTTTCAGTTTTAGCTGAATTTGTGGGCAGTTGGAGACAAGTCCTCGGGGAGTGAACATCTCTTAGTTCTGCCTGAAGAAAGACTGGACAGGACCGGAGCTGTAAAGAGGTAGGCTTCCTAAAGTACAAGTTCCAGTCCAGATAACCAGGGAATTAGGACATAAAGAATGTTTATGACGACAGGAGTTAAGAGAACGGAGACCAAGGTATTGTTCAGAAGAATTCAATGGAGAGTGAACAAAGTGTTCTGAGTTAAAGAGACAATCACAGTAACTAAATTTAAAGTGGGACAACAAACTTCAGAGGTAGACAAAATTTTCTAAAAATAAATTTAGAGTACCCAATTATTTATTTTTCCAATTAAGGAGCATTTAGCATGGCCAATCCACCTAACCTGCACATCTTTTTGGTTTGTGGGTGTGAAACCCACGCAGACGCAGGGAGAATGTGCAAATTCCACACGGACGTAGACAAAACTTTCGATGTAATTTTAATAGTCTGAGAATCAAGAGTTAAAGTAATGGTGAGCAGTTTGCACAGCAGTAAAGACAATGAAATTCTAAAGGGGTTGATGTACAATGTTGGCCTGGATTCACTGTTGAAAGTGGAACAGAAGTGTCAATTGGAAAACCTGGCCTGGATTTCAGAATGTAAACCGCTAAGTGAAAGCATAATTTATAGGAAGATTTGAAAGTGTGACTTTTTGAAAGTGGCATTTAAAATCACTCATGTGGAAGCCGAAGCTCAGTGAGACAAGGTGGCTCATGGTATAAGAATCATCTGGGGCGGATTTTAAGGAGAAATCCACAGACCTTTGCTTGGATTCAGAGAGGAGTGTGTCTTACCACAGTTATCGTGGGTGCTTAAAAAGACTATGTGTGTTAATGGGACCATTGTAATTTAAGATGTACTCTGTAATCCATGTTAATGTTAAAATCTGTGTGTAATTGTTAAGGTAAGGGGGGGGAGTAATGGAGTATTGTGTCATAATCTAATTTTTTTAATGATTAATAAATATTTTTTTTCTTGTTTAAACTAACTAGCAGTCCTGTGACTTTGCTCCTCCACGTTTTCTAAAAGAAAGTTAAAGTTCCGGTCTTTTGAGCCAGGGTTCCATTCTGGCATCTTCCCATCCAGTTGTAACATCAACTGGGATTGTAACACAATCAGAACTTTAACTGATACTTTTAAAAGCAAATTGTATTAGTATCAGGGAACTCTCCCATCCCTCTCATATTCAACGTCCCCCTTAAATAGATAATTGTTATTTCTTTTTGCAGATTCAAACATAGGTAGCTTTTGTTTGATCAATAACAGAACAATTGAACTTCTGAATGCAAGATAGAATATTAACATCACTAAATACTTGAGATTGCATGGACTATGATCTAAGTGGTTGTATTAGAATCTTGCCCCTTGACCCTGTGGAAACCTAAAATGACCAGCTGGAGTATGGTGGGATACTTGACATAAAGGTTTAAAGTGTCCCAAAGAAATTGCTGCAGCTACCTCATTAATTTAGTCAGCAGACAAGTGGCTCCTTGTAAGTTGATTACACTGTCTGGAAACTGATCGGTTTCCTGACGAGATCACCCTCCCCTTTGTATTGTGACATACAGACCTTTGTTTATAGCAGTACCATGGACATCAATTGATCACCTCGGCTTTTGTATTGCTAATATACCTATCTCTGTAGAATTACCGCAGAATGCATTGACGTCATCTGATCACCTCTCCTTTGTGTCAAAATTATACTTTTGTCTTAGTCTACGCCAACAGAAAGGCTCAGAAATTTTTGATGTCACTACCTGTGGGGGATGCTTCTTTTTGGTGTATAAAGATCTGTCCATCCCTTTTGTGTGTCAGAGTGTGCTTGGCTATAACCTTTGATTGTAGTGGTCACTCTCCTTGCGCAAGTAAAACTTAATAAACTTAACTGTATTGTTATCCATTACATTTTCAGTTTAAAGCCTTACTCGGAGGTCAAAGTTTTCGACAACCCTCACCAAGACATTTATGCTCAAGCCCATATTTGCTTGGTACTGGTGGCTGGAATAACCCATCGTGTAACGTCTCTGGCATTTATGTGTCCAGATATCTGGAAACTAGGGCGGTTGCCTGCGCATGAAATAGGAATTACCCCTGTCCCCCCAGCACCAAAAGGCCCATGAATATGGGAACTGATCCAGGGAATATATTTATTTTAATGCTGCCTCCAGGGATTCCGACCTTCTGCCGGGACATTGAATGCATGGAAATGGACATTATGCCTCATCCCTCTTAATGTACAGCCAGCACTAAATTGGTGAGGTCTGACTGAGGCTTGGCAGTGGGCGCTCCTGGCATAGGATGTACCCATCACTGGTACCAGCCTTGTTCAGGTCTGTAGTTTTCCTTGTATGGAGAAGCTGGAGGTGGAAACTGGCAGAAACAAAGCCAGGTCTCCCATTTTCCCTTGGGATTTTCATCCTGTTATGAAATGAAATGAAATGAAAATCGCTTATTGGTACAAGTAGGCTTCAAATGAAGTTACTGTGAAAAGCCCCTAGTCGCCACATTCCGGCGCCTGTTCGGGGAGGCTGTACGGGAATTGAACCGTGCTGCTGGCCTGCCTTGGTCTGCTTTCAAAGCCAGCGATTTAGCCCTGTGCTTATTATCAAATTAAGAGAGGGAGACCAGTAAAACTCAGGAATTTTAGGCCATAGTCCATCCCCCATACTAGTAGACCATTCCCGCAGACATGCATATGAAGACCGGGACATTAATCAAGATGCCACACAATACAACAAGTCAGCATTAATTGATCATAAATCCATTGTTTGTTTCTATACTGGTCTGATTACCCCTTTTGCTTTACACCATTTTCTACCATTAAATTTCTCCTGCATTCCACCCTATCACAGACCTTTCCTTTATTCTTGCTTTCCCTATCCCCATTCCCTGACTCTGTAGTTGCTTAAAACCTGTTAACATTTTCCAGTTCTGATGAAAGGTCAGTGACTTGAATCATCGAGTGGAATCTTGCCTCCTTTCAAAATGTTCTTTCCTCGGGATAAGTGCGGGTCCCCTGCTCAATAGTCTGAGTCCGAGCTACCTGCAGAATGTTCTCAGAGACTGACAACTAAGAGACTGCCACTAAAAGCCAAAGCCGGTGAGTCCCTCAGATTGAAAAAAGCTCCTTCCAGAGGAATTGTGTTAACGGCCTTTCCTACCCGTGACCACATCATTTCCTGTATTTTCTGTTTATCTTGCTTGTTTCTCGTGCCCACAGAATTTTGCTTCGAACTGTTTCCATTTTGTTTTCACACATGCAGTAAAGATTGTGCAGATCTACAGCATGATTCAGCGGCCGCATTGCAGCCAGTGTGGATCTGGCCACGTCATTTGAATAGGGGGAAAGGCCGAAGTCGAGATTCACGCCAGGCGCGAACCATTTTGCGATCCGCTCCCAATGGCGAGTTCCGGACCGCGCCCAGAAATGGCCCAAATATCATTAACCCTCATTTGCATTAATTTCAATCTTAACGAGATTGAAGTTGAATGCATGGCCCTCCCAGGAATTACCCGACTCCCCTGTGGGAAGTCACACGGGCGTTGTTTAGTGCTTCTTTTCAAACATGTGAAGCTGTCGTCATGGCTACTGAGGGGAATTGAGGAGTTGAGTCGCCAACTCCATTTTCCATTGTGCAGCTCAAGGACACCGGAGCTGCAGCAAGGTACTCGGGTGAGGATGGGGGCTTAGTGGTGGTGGGGACCCCTCAGGTGGTAGGGTTTGATCAGGGGGCTGAAGCATTCTAGATCCGTGGTCGCTCCTGGGTCAGAGGGGTGAGGGGCTTTGTGTCTGTGAGGCCTTCAATCCATCTTTAAATATTGTGGAGACCCGTAACAGGGCCAACCACAGCTGCAGTCTGTCTGCCCTACCAAACTCTTCCAGGACAGAGACCTGCTGAAGCGTCTCTCTTGAAATTCAATTTCACTCCCTTTGACTGTGAGCAGCCTCTAGCTTCACAGCTGAAGACTATTTCAAATGAGGAATTAGCCTTATTAGCTAAAATAACACTTCACACTCCTCAACAGGCAGCATGGTAGCACAGTGGTTAACACTGTTCCCTCGCAGCACCAGGGTTCTGACCTGGGTTCAATTCTGACCTTGGGTAACTGTCTGTGTGGAGTATGCTCTGGGTGCTCCGGTTTCCTCCGACAGTCCAAAGATGTGCAGATTAGGTGGATTGCCATGCTAAATTGTCCAAAGATTAGGTGGGGTACCAGGGATAGGGCGGAGGGATGGACCTGTGGGTCAGTGCAGACTCGATGATCTCCTTCTGTACGGTCGGCATTTTATGATTCCATTTTATGAACTCTGAAGTGCCTCCTTGAGGGCACACGTGCCATGTCTCTGAGGATAACTAGAGCACTGCTTGGCCTAAAAATGTTGAAGCCTGAACAATGTGCCTGAACTCTAGGAGTGTCAGCACCATAGAGGCACCTGCGAACAATCATAACACTAAAGAGCAGGGCTTCAGCACTGTGGATCTTCTCGCAACCAAAGGGTATGTGTGCGGATGAGTGGAGGGCAGCTGAGCACAGTCTCCTTAATGTTCCTGGCAGAGGTCTGGGGTCATTCCATGTTCGAGCGGGAACCTGTGTGGCTGGCTCTTAGGGGATAAGGGATACCCGCTGAGGACCTGGCTAATGATCAGTACGGAGGCCGGAGACCGAAGCGGAGACCTGGTACAGCGAGGACCATGCAGTCACCGGGTTGTCATTTAGCGGTGCATCGGACTCCTCAAGATGCGGTTCCGTTGCCTCGACCGCTCCAGAGGTACCCTCCAGTATCCCGCCCGGAGGGTTTCCCGCTTTGTGGTGGTCCGCTGTGTCCTCCACAACCTCGCACAGCAGCGGGGCGACAGGCTGGAGGTTTGGGATGAGGAAAATGTGGCCACCTCCAAGGAGGGAGAGGGGTCAGGGACGAGGATGATGAGGCGGCGCCGGGTCAGCAGGGGCTGGAGGATGAGTCCAGGGAGGAATCGGAGGACCAGTGGAGACTGCACGACAGGCGGCATTGGCGAGGGTCTGGCAAGCCTGGAGACCCAGGAAGGCCCTCATACTGGCCCGATTCACATAGGACTTGGCCTGGTCAGTCATCGCTACCTTGCCCACCATGCCACCCTCATTTACCACCCTTCTAGGATATGTGTTACATCACTCCGGGTGGTGGACTGTGGTGGCACCCTTAGCGGGTCACTGTCGAGGGCAGGGAGGTGATGATAACCCACAAAGAGCTGAGTGCCAGTGCCCCTCAATCTATGCCAAGTCTGATCCCTGCCTGTCTGTTGAGTGCTCGTTCACACCTGCACAGTGTGCCCAGTCGGGGGGAGGGTGAGATGCCCGAAGAGATGGGCCAAGGGTTGGGAGGTCGGCCCGCTTTGCAGATGAAAGTGACAGAGGCATCATACTAGTTGTGCACAAGGGTGTTTAATGTGTAATACAATTTCCCACTCTCCCAATTGTGACGGCCCACCCCTCAACCCCCACCCCCTTCTCCCTCACCCCCTCCCGCGGTGCCCTTAGTGATCCTCGATGTGCTTTGCCTTCCTAGTTCTAGCGCTACATCTAGATGTATCCCTCAGGACGCATATCTGAGGTGGAGGCAGCCAGCTGCTTACCTCATCCCATGGCTTCCAATCCCCCTCGCGGGTTTTCTCTGGCGGCTCTGGCGCACTTGTCGGCAGGCAACGCACAGCTTTGCCGCCCTGTTCCAGGTGCTGAATGTGAGACGCAACCTTAGCAAAGGGGTGGATTTCGGGAGTGCTGGTGGCCACCGTCGCTACTCCATGGTTGGCACCCAGCGCCCCCTCCTCCCGGTACTGGGTGACATCCCCTCGTGAGGCGGTCATTCTGCCGAGGCCCTCAGCCATGGCCATCACCGACTGCCGATGCATTGGACACCTTCACTAATGGTGCTGGCGTCGTGCACCAGGCCTTCCACTGCGGTCGTCACCCAGGTGTTGGCTCTGGTGCCGCGCTTTGCCAGTGACATCTCTTGCCCCCGTAGCTTCCAGGACTCCAATTGGCTATGGATCTGCTGGAGTGTCCCAGACACCTCCCTCTGAATGTCCTGACCACACCCTAATGTCTCAATCAGCTCCGGGAATACCTCTTCCACAAGCTCAACATCAGGCTGGTACCCAGCTGGGTCCTGGGATCCAGCAGACCTTCGACTGCTGTCTCGCCTGTGGGTTCCTGCGTCCACCTGATGTGCATCAACAGCAGTGTGGTGCTCACCAGATTGTGCCCCAGAAGCCTGGCCACTAACATTTCCCCACCAAGGTGTGTGTATCTGCGCTGAAGGAGGGTGGTAATGACAGTTGTGATGCCTTAATCGTGTCTTCTCAGACCTCCCCTCCAAGGTTGTCTCTTGGGAGGCTGGAGAAGGGGCCACTTAGGATGGGCCAGCGCCGTCGGCTGGAGGGCCTGTGGGAGAATAGACATGTGGTCAGTGGGAGGGATGGGTCAGTCAGTAAGGCAATCACAACTTACGTTTGACAGGTCCTTTGGGTGGAGCCCGGTGGTTCCTCACCTCTGCAGTGTCCGCCAGCCTCCGTGTGGGTGACCGCACTGTCCTCGGCCACCCCAGTCGCCTCCAGGCCTGCTCCTCAAAGGAGGTGAGGACTCTTGAGTTTGGCACACCACCGCCAGCCTGGGGCCTCTCCTGGCGATTGTGGGAGATCTTTCCCTGAGGAGACACAGAGAGGGCATCGTTAGCCACATGCGTGGTTCACAATGGTGGGAGGGGGGGATGTGAAGGAAGGGTGGGGTGTTGAAGGAAGGGTGGGGGGTTGAAGGGAGAGTTGGGGACGGGTGGATGCTCGTGAGGGGGCGGAAAGGTCTCAGGGGAGGGGGAAACATTGGTGTCTACCCAGTCATGCCGTTCGTGTAGGTTGTTGACCTTTTCCCGGCACTGGGGGCCAGTCCTCTTGGTCAGACTCACTGAGCTTACTGCCGCCACCACCTCATCCCAGGCAGCACTGGCTGCCCTCTAGCTGACCCTGCAAGGCCCTCAGGGGAACAGGGCATCTGACGGCAGCACGGTAGCACAAGTGGATAGCACTGTGGCTTCACAGCGCCAGGGTCCCAGGTTCGATTCCCCGCTGGGTTCCTGTCTGTGCGGAGTCTGCACGTTCTCCCCGTGTCTGCGTGGGTTTCCTCCGGGTGCTCCGGTTTCCTCCCACAGTCCAAAGACGTGCAGGTTAGGTGGATTGGCCATGCTAAATTGCCCTTAGTGGTTAGGAGGGGTTATGGGGATAGGGTGTAAGTGAGGGCTTAAGTGGGTCGGTGCAGACTCGATGGGCCAAATGGCCTCCTTCTGCACTGTAGGCTCTATGTTCTATGTTCTATCTCCCTTTGCCTCCACTGTATCTAGCTGCATCCCCAAATCAGCATCCCCAAATCTTGGGGCTGGTCTCCTCAGTGCCATAGTTGCGAGCTGACTTGGGTTGGCTGAACAAGTTCAGCTTAAGTGCTGCTCAACCTTGTTAGCAGGGGGCTGGCGAGCGCGGTCCCAGCGAATCAGCTGGCTAGCCTTCATTTGCGACGAGAAGCCTGTGGAAATGAAATGAAAATCGCTTATTGTCACAAGTAGGCTTCAAATTAAGTTACTGTGAAAAGCCCCTAGTCGCCACATTCCGGCGCCTGTTCTGGGAGGCTGTTATGGGAATCGAACCGTGCTGCTGGCTTGCCTTGATCTGCTTTCAAAGCCAGCGATTTAGCCTGCCTCGTTAAGTGGACCAATTAACATAGAATAGCGTTCCCGGCCTCACTGGGCTGAGCGGCGGGAAGCTTGCGGCAGTTCCAGCTCGTTACCACACTTAGAAATCTTTCCGGACAATCACGCCCATGGTCACCAAAAAAGCAAGACACAGATCTGTTCCTCAATAGTCGGCTTCTTTCCAGGATGCAATATTGTAGATGTCTGCCCCTATCTACCAACTCAGTGACTTGTTGACTCTCTTCATGCCCTTGAGCACAGCACTGAAACAAATCAGCTAATTAACAGCCTCTTAAAGGGGCATCTGACTCTCTTTGGGCGTGCTCTTCTCTTTCATCAAGCAATGCCCATCACGTGTATCTTTTAGAACATCATCAACCAACCATTAACAGATATCTCTTTCTTTCATTAACCCGAAAAAACTTCATAACATACTTAAATACAATGCAATCAAAGGAATTTTTTTTCCATATTCCTTACAGCTCGTCATTCCACAAGACATCCCTCTTGTATGACCTTGAATAATTTCTTTGAGCAAGTAATTCTCTTTATTAAAGTCTTAAAATTAGTGACTTGTGTTGATCCATTTTATTTTAGAGATCTTGGGCAAAATTCTCCGACCCCCCGCCGGGTCGGAGAATCGCCGGGGGCTGGCGTGAATCCCGCCCCCGCCGGTTGCCGAAGTCTCCGGCGCCGGAGATTCGGCGGGGGCGGGAATCGCGCCGCGCCGGTTGGCGGTCCCCCCCGCGCAATTCTCCGACCCGGATGGGCCAAAGTCCCGCCGCTAAAATGCTTGTCCCACCGGCGTAAATTAAACCACCTACCTTACCGGTGGGACAAGGCGGCGCGGGCGGGCTCCGGGGTCCTGGGGAGGGTGCGGGGCGATCTGGCCCCGGGGGGTGCCCCCACGGTTGCCTGGCCCGCGATCAGGGCCCACCGATCCGCGGGCGGGCCTGTGCCGTGGGGGCACTCTTTCCCTTCCGCCTCCGCCACGGTCTCCACCATGGCGGAGGCGGAAGAGACTCCCTCCACTGTGCATGCGCGGGTATGCTGTCAGCGGCCGCTAACGCTCCCGCGCATGCGCCGCCCGGAGATGTCATTTCCACGCCAGCTGGCGGGGCACCAAAGGCCTTTTCCGCCAGCTGGCGGGGCGGAAATTCGTCCGGCGCTGACCTAGCCCCTCAAGGTTGGGGCTCGGCCCCCAAAGGTGCGGAGCATTCCGCACCTTTGGGGCGGCGCGATGCCCGTCTGATTTGCGCCGTTTTGGGCGCCAGTCGGTGGACATCGCCCCGTTTCTGGAGAATATTGCCCCTTTTTTCTCACCAGCATTTCCCTTATACGACCAAAGCAGCAAAGATACGACACAAAAGGTGAACAGGCAAAAGAAAAGCTCACGGTTTTGGCGGGGGAGGGGAACCTGCCCTTTACCTCTTCTATGCTTAACATCCCAGGCCCAAAACACTCATTCCAGGTTAAGCAGCGTTTCACTTGCACCTCTTTCAATCTGGTCTATTGCATCAGCTGCTCCCAATGTGGTTTCCTCTATATTGGAGAGACCAAATGCAGACTGGGTGATCGCTTTGTTGAGCATCTTCGGTCTGTGCGCATTCAGGACCCAGACCTGCCTGTTGCTTGCCATTTTAACACAAGACCCTGCTCCCATGTCCACATGTCTGTCCTTGGCCTGCTGCAATGTTCAACGCAAACTGGAGGAACAACATCTCATCTTCCGGTTAGGCACGCTACAGCCTTCCGGTCTCAACATCGAATTTCAGATGATTAGCTCTATCCCACCTCGACCCCATTTCATTTTAACAGTCTTACCATTTCTTTCTTTCTTGTCTTTCTTTATATATATTTACCCCCATCTTATCCACCTTTCCTTATCCTTTCTCCCCTTTGCTATCCCCCCTTCTCCTCCCCCCAATCTACACCTGTCGCAATTTACCCTCTGATGTTAATTTCTCTGCTGTTTGGCCTTTCACATCTTTTGCCCTCTCTGGGGACTGCCATTAGCACTCTTTCCCCTTGGTTTCTGTGGCCGTTAGCACCCGGTTTCCCTGGGTTTCTGTGGCTATGACTCATCTTTCATTCTCACTCCACAGTACAAATATTTCACACTTTCTCTGTTTTATAGCTTTGACAAAGAGTCACTGGACTCGAAACGTTAACTCTTTTCTCTCCCTACAGATGCTGCCCGACCTGTTGAGATTTTCAGTATTTTCTCCATGGATTGGGGTATTTAGAAGGACGGAGAATCTTGGAGCAGGGATGGGGGGATATCGGGCAGGGGGGATGTGGGGAATGTTGGATTAGGGGTGGGGAGGGATGTTGGGTCAGAGGGTGGGAATACCGTGGTGGGGGGGGCGGTGATTAGTTTGGGGGTTCGGAGTGTGGGGGTGTCCTGTGTGGGGTTCAGTCTGGGCCTGAAAAATAGGTTATTGTTTACAGATATTCACCTGAGGGTTTGGGAGAGTCACTGTCATGGTTTCAGAACAACCCATTCAAGTCAGGAAATACGCTTTTAGATGGTTTGAGGAGATGGACTGCGACACCTCTAGTTTGCAATTTGTCCTTTTGAGACAGTGTGGCAGGCGTTAAACCCACAGACCAAGAGTCGGCCGACCCTCGGTGGATATCTTTTGCAGCCCGTCATTGTACATTCTAAAAAGAAATACCAGTTCCAGAAGATTCCACACTGAGTACAGTTTATGTTTTGAAAGTTATGAACATGATTTGCTTTTACTGGGCATGACAATTAACAACGGTTAAAGCATTTCTGAGCTCCTCCTCCCAATTCACAGTTGACTTTAGCAGGGAGCCATATATGTCTAGAGTTTTCAGGGAGCATTTCTCTAATCGCAACACCAGTGAAGAACAGTGTGCACAACATCAGTATTTCACTGAGGAGATGGTCCTGTAATGTGCCACCTGTTCCAGGCAAAACTGTAGCCTCACAGTAGGACCAGAATAACATTTACCATGGCTGTGAAGATCACCATTGCTATGAACCTTTTATCATCGAGTTCCTACCAGGCTGGATGGCCTCCTATACCAAAGCCAGTGCTTCATCGGAGAAGCTGGGAGCATACTTTATCATTTTTAAAATATTGTTTTATAGTGTTCTTCAAGCTTGAACACTCTCCTCCAGCTACTTCCAGCACCTGCTTCAGTCAGAACACACCTCACGTTATTATTCATCACATTTCTTCCATATACTTGAAAACAGAAAATATTCTGTCCTTTGTTCAAGAGATGATCTTATGACTGTCCTGCTGCAATTATAGGGGATTAATTGTCTAGTTCAGACGGTTCAATTTACTGTAAACAGTTCTTCTAGAACATACAGTGCAGAACGAGGCCATTCAGCCCATCGAGTCTGCACCGCTCCACATAAGCCCTCACTTTCACCCAATCCCCGTAACACAATAAACCCTCCGAGCCTTTTTGGTCACTAAGGGCAATTTATCATGGCCAATCCACCTAATCCAGCATTCTTCAAACTCGTGGGTGCGACCCGCGGATGGGTCGCGGGCGGGTGTCGGGAGGGTCGCGGATGCGCAATGCGTCCGATTTTTAAAAATATGTTCGTGGCCATTTTGAAGGCCGCTTGCAGCCGGCGCTATTAAAAGCCGGCTGCTGCAGAGACACAGAATTCTTTTTTACCTAATCTAGCTTATCTTCCTGCCTAAAGGGAGGCAGAGGGCAGGTCATGTCCCCCGAACGTCGACGTCACGCGCTATGGGCGCGATTGCGATTCCTCCATTTTGTTAGCAGCAGGACAGTAAAATTTAAATGGATGGTTTTGTTATCAGGAAGAGAGTGCCAGAGTCACAACCTGGCCAGGATCTCACAACTAAACCTGCTGGAGAGAGTGGCTCAGGAGAATCCACAGCAGGACAAAGCAGGACAAAGCAGTGCTGGTGTGAGCTCCAGGGCCTCTGGTGAACAGCCCATTAAGAAGAAACTGAAATCAGGTACAAAGCAGTATAAAGATGATTTTTTAACGTATGGATTTATTAATTGTGCCAATGCAAATCAGGATGCAAGGCCCATGTGTGTTATATGCAGGGAAGTGCCGGCAAATGAAAGTTTAAAACCCTCAAAACTTAAAAGGCATTTGAAGACTAAGCATGGCGAGTTTGACGACAAACCTTTTGATTTTTTTTAAAGGATGCAGAGAGAACTTAAATCGTCGGCTGAAGTCCGCAGCAGAAATGTTACATTGAACGACAAAGTAAAATTAGCCTCTTACATGATAGCTCACCGTGTAGCTAAAGAGAAAATGCCCCACACTATAGCAGAGAGATTAATTCTCCCTGCAGCATTAGATATAGTTTGTACTGTCATAGATGAGAGGTTCGTTGAAAAAGTGAAATGCATCCCACTTAGTGATAGCACAGTGGCTCGCCGAATTCCTGATATTGCTGAGAATTTAGAAGCCCAGCTTATTTCTCATTTAATATCAGCGCAGGCATTCTCAGTACAACTGGATGAAAGTACAGACATTTCAGATTGTGCAACCTTGCTAGTATACGTTAGGTATGTTTGGAACAATGAATTTGTTGAAGATTTGCTGTGCTACCTGACTTTAGCAACCCACACGACTGGCGCAGAAATTTTTGAAGTTTTGAATAGTTTTGTGGTTGGAAAGTACGGTCTCGACTGGGTTTATTGCAGAGGAATCACAAGTGATGGAGCAGCCAACATGACTGGGAAAAACAGCGGAGTTATAGTAAGGATTAAGGAGGCAGCTGGTCAGGACATTGTTTGGAATCATTGTTTTATTCACTGTGAGGCACTGGCATCGAAAGGAATTCCATCCAATCTTGAAGTGGTGTTGAAAGGAATAGTGAAATTTGTGAATTTCATTAAACACAGCCCAGTCAATACCAGACTTTTTGACACTGTGTTCCGATATGGGGGCTGAGCACACACATTTATTGTTCCACACAGAAGTACGTTGGCTGTCAAATGTTTGGGTGCTACTCAGAGTTTACGAACTGAGGTACGAAATCCACGCTTTCCTCCTCGATAAACTGTCCCCTCTGGCTGATTCGTTTGCTGATAAAACGTGGATGCTAACAATGTCTTACCTTGCAGACATCTTTTCAATTCTAAATGAACTGAACCTCAAATTGCAAGGAAAGGATGATGATTGCTTTCGGCACTCTGAAGAAATCAAAGCTTTCCAAAAGATAATGAAAGTTTGGCAATTGCGAAGCCAAAACTACTACATGTTTCCCACACTGCTACGACACATTGAAGAAACCAGCATTAGTCAGGAAACTGTAAATGGATTGGCAAGCCTTATTGAGTTGCATCTGGCTGCCCTGATCAACAATTTTGGTCGCTACTTTCCAGAGGAGAAGTTTAAGATTTTGAGATAGAAGAGGTGGGTGAAAAATCCCTTTGAGTTTGAGACCCCAGAATCAGTTCTTAATTTGCAGCTGACTCCAAAAGAAGAAATTTGTCTCTGCAGTGACAGCATATTAAACACACAGCACAAGTCAATCAGGCTGTCAGCATTCTGGAGTAGCATCTCTGAAGAGTATCCGGAGCTGAGTAAAACAAGCATTTTGTTGCTCTTGCCCTTCACAATGACCTACATGTGCGAGGTTGGGTTTTCCGTCCTCACAAAGATGAAGACGCCACCTGAACCGGCTGAATCCTTCCCCCGATATGCGCATAGCCCTCTCTTCCTGTGAACCGGATTGGAGTGAGACCGTGAGGACCAAGCAAGCTCACCTCTCGCATTAACGGTAAGAAAAAATGGTGGGTCGCGAAGGTAGCCAGCGTAGGTCACAAGGGTCGGCCGGCGTGGGTCGCAAAGGTCGGCCGGGTTGGGTCCCGAAGGTTGGCCGGTTGGTAAAAATGGGTCCCCGGAAAAAACGTTTGAAGAACACTGACCTAACTTGCACGTCTTTGGTCTGTGGGAGGAATCCGGAGCACCCGGAGGAAACCCACGCAGACACGGGGAGAATGTGCCGACTCCGCACAGACAGTGACCCAGCAGGGAATCGAACCTGGGACCTGCCGCTGTGAAGCCACAGTGCTATCCACTTGTGCTACCATGCTGCCCATCTGCGGGATAAGGCCGTCTGGATGCGGTGTTATTTTCTTGGCTCTATTGTATCTTCCTTTTTGTGGGGGCTCTTGACTGATGCTTGACGTTGTATTATTGACACTTAGCTCCATTGATGCTTGTCATGTTCTGTAGACTGGCCAAAGTGAATAATAATCTACAGTTTAAAATAATTTATTATAGAATAAACTGCCTGGCAAGAAAACAACGATAAATTAACTAACAAACAACTAACACTAAACAACTCTTGTGAAACTACTGCAAATATCTCCCAGCACAACCAACTCACAACTCCCTAATCGCATGGTGATGTGATGGGTTTACAATGCCACCTGGTGGTCGGAGGTCGTGCATAATATTATACACATACTTACATTATGCATATCATCGCAATGCTATTTTAAAACAATTGAGTAGCTGATCATACATTGCCTTTGCAGCTGATATTTCATGTTTTTTTGATTTTCTGTTCGGTCCATATTGTTTATATATTTGCCTTGTTCTGTGCCTTCTAAGTTTTCTAAACAAATAATTTTTCAAGAAGCCAAAAGTTTGTGCAATATGAAGACAGATCAAATGGAAAATAAATTAATCCTTACAGTCAGCTCAGTTGCCATTAATTCAACTCCTTAAACTGTTCCTTAAGTCACCAAAGCCGAAACATGTGTTCGACTCAGAACCATAGTCAGTAAGTATTACAGAAACTAATTTGAAAGAATGACTGGTTCCAGCTGAGGCCTCTGACCCCGGGCCCTTGCCGGCGGCACATGCCTCACCGTGCTGCCCTGTTTTAGGTGCTGACTCCAAGTCACACCGTTGTCAGGGGGATGGGTCTCAGGGGAGCTCGTGGGCACCGTCACCAGTCCGTAGGGTGGCTCCAGCCTCCTCTCCTCCCGGTCGGTGCCAATAGGGCCCTGGGGTTCACTTGGGGCTGAGGGGCAGCTAGATCGAGCCCCGGTTGCCCCTGCGTCATCTGGCTCTGCCAGCCCTGGCGGCTCCCCAGTGTCTGCAGCACAGTGTCGACACCCTCGGCGATGATGCTCAATGACTAGGCCAAGCTCTGGAGCGCCCTACAAATGCCCACCTGTGACTGGGACAAGCTCCACAATGTCTCGGCTATGCCCCCTGAGACTGGAACATGCCTGCAGTGCCTTGGTTTTGCCCACATGAGACTGGGAGACCTCCCCAGCGACGGGAACGTGCTCTGGAGGGCCTCCACCTGAGACTGGAACATGCCCTACAGCGCCTCATCAAGATCCACCTGATACTGTGTCATGTCTTCCAGTGACTGGGACATGCTGTCAAGGCGCTCAGCCATGGCTGTCTCCGACTGAGCTATGCCTTGGAAACCTCCATTCATGCTGCCAACGTCGTGCACCAGGCTCTCCACTGCGATCACCACCCTAACAGTGTTGGCTTCGGTGCCACACATTGCCAGCGCCATTTCCTGCCCCTGTAGCCTCTGGGACTCCCCCAATCGACTATGGACCTGCTGGAGTGTCCCTGACATCCCCTGCTGAAACTCTCGGCCGAACCCTAGTGTCTGCATTAGCTACAGGTAAACCTGGACCAGAGGTTCAGCGTCTGACTGGGACCCAGCTGGGTCCTGGGATCCAGCAGACCTCTGACTGCTGTCTCGCTGGGGGGTTCCTGCCTCCACCTGGTATGCATCAGCAGCTGTGTGGTGCTCACCAGAATGTGCCTCAGAAGCCTGTCCACTACTGTCGCCCACCAAGGTGTGTGTCTCTGCGCTGGTAGAGGGTGGGGATCGTGAATACGGTGGTGTCCTTGGACCTCCTCTCTGAGGTGTTCTCATGGGTGGCTGGGGGTGGGAGGGGGGGTTGGGGGCACCACCCTGGATGGGCTGGCACCATCGGGAGAATGGACATGTGGTCAGTAGGAGGGATGGGTCATTCTGTATGGCATTAACAACTCACGTGTGACAGATCATCAGGGTGATGGCTGGTGGATCCTCACCTCTGCACCATACGGCAACCTCTACGACGGTGACTGATCTGTCTTCTGCAACCCCCCCCCCCCGACCTCTAGGGCTCATTCCTCGTAGGGGTTGAGGACTTTGATGTCCGACACCCCGCCGCCCGTCTGGGCCCTCTCTTTGTCTGTTGTGGGCCAACTTCTCCTGCGGGGCCACAGAGGGGACATTGTGAGTCACACGTGTTGTTAATCATGTGGGTGTGGGGGTGGGGAGGGTGTAGTTGGGGGCAAGTATGGGAGTGGCTGGTGAGATGGGGAGGGATGGGGTGGATGGGGGAATGGGGAGAAGGGGGAGTGGGGAGTATGGGTTGGTGGAGGGTATGGGGATGGGGTGGTATGTGTGGGCAAGGGACCGGTGCTGGGTGGGGTCAGTGTCAGGCACATTCTCGGGGGGTAGGGCAGCAGGGAGGGGTGTTCGGTGCCAACCCACCCGTACAGTCTGGTGGAGGTCATTGACCTTCTTGCAGCACTGGGTGTCGGTCCTCCTGGCCACAGTCCCCAAGCTGACGGCTACTGCCATTTCCTCATAGGGAACACTGGCTGCCCAGTGGCTGACCCTCCGAGACCCTGGGGGAACAGAGCATCCTGCCTGGCCTCTACCACATCCAAACATCTGCCCAGATCAACATCCCCTAATCGTGGAGCTTATCTCCTCAGTGGCATGGCTGCGAGCTGTGTGGGGTTGGCTGTGCAGGACCATTTAAGTGCTGCTCTCCCTTGTTAGCAGGGGGCTGGCGAGCGCGGTCCCGGCGAATCAACCAGCGGGACCATAATTTGCAGCGTGACGTCCATGGGGCCTCGTTAAGTGGACCAATTAACATTTTAGAGCGATGACGGTCTTGCCGATCCAAGTGTCAGCAGTTCCCACTTGCTACACATTCTTGTTCCCCCCTCCTCTTGCCGCAGGGTATTTTGAAGTTGCCCACTAACGGCTGGCAGCGGGATCTTCCTGTACCGCCAATGTCAATGTATTTTTCTGTAGCTCGCACCCTCCTATACTGGGGAACCCATAGAAGGGGGCTGCCATCGGTGGGACTGGAAGGTCCCGCTGGCAGGAGAAGGGCTAAAAACTTTGGGCCGCTATATAAATGCAAGTTGTTGTTGTGCAAGTGGGAACCATGTTGTTGTTTTCATTTCACTAAATAATTCAATCTGTTGAGTACACAATAGCTCGAAATCAACTAAGAATCTGAAGTATTTCTGCAGCTTATACTCAACTATTTGGAAACACCTGTAGCTCTAATGTTGCCTCATACTGGAATAATGCCAAAATATTGACATTGTTTTCGTACTGTAATTGTCAATGTCGAGCAGGGATGATTATTTTGCGCTTCATTGTTAGACTGTGTCAGATACCCTTGTATTACCACAGAAGCAAATACCACACTAATAATTAACTTAGAAATACAATTCTACAACCAGTTGAACACTGTGCACCCAACCAACAAGCCACTTTGTTGTACAAATAGTTCTTCAGCTACCACAATTAAAATGGTATCATCAATGCAAAAAAAAATCAGAATATTGTCACAAAGGACCAGCACTGGCATGATGATCATTGTCATGATCGCGCATGTGAATTTTCTCTTGCAAATCGTAGTTATTTGTCTGGGTTTTAAATTATGCCTGGATCTTCAGAATGATGGCTTTCAGTGTGAGTTGATAAAGATAGAAATGACAGAATTACATCAATTTATGTTTCCGTAACAGACTGATAAGCAGGCAATATCGCAACTATATGGGTCATTGAGAAAATAATATCAGCTCAGCACAAGGCCTGCCGAATAGAAAAGGAATACATTTGTGCAGTGAAGAAAGGTGAGGATTTAAGTGCACTTTCTGGTTGAGTGACTCATAAATAACTCAAATTCAGTAGAAACTTCTCATGTTGCCATGTACATAACCTTAAAGCTACAGTGCACCACAGTCCTTGCAACACTTATTTTATACCAAAGTAGGAGCCACGATAATCTGCTGGTTAAAGGCACTTATTGGACAGATATCTAGAAATACCCAGTTCCAAACTCTGGGATAAAGAAGCTCAGAACATACTTCAAATGTTCATGGAATTGATGTTTTTATTTTAGATTTTCAGAATTTGCATTTTTGTTATCTTTTTCTCCAATGAAAATCGTTGCCTTGTCTTTCCCTCGAGTAGAATTTATCTTATGGTGATGAGGTGCACTTTCTTTTGGCAATTGGAACCAAGCTATGAATTCTAATATGACTTTCTTGCTTTAATGGAGTGCTGAATTGAAATAGATTCTCATAAAGATTAGGTGGATTGGCCATGCTAAACTGCCCCTTAGTGTCCAAAGGTTGTGGGTTAGGTGGGGTTATCGGGATAGGGCAGGGGAGTGGGCCTAGGTCGAGTGCTCTTTTGGAGGGTCGGTGCAGACTTGATGGGTTGAATGGCCTCCTTCTGCACTGTCGGGATTCTATGCACTTCTATGGACTCTATGATTATGGATTTCATTTCTTATCCTAATTCCGTGGTTCATTGGGACAATATATTTTGATGCAAGTTAGCCAGTTTGTCATTCCTTCCATTCCCCAAGGGTACTCAGAAAACCGCTAAGAATGACCAGCAGTCGTAGTCCGAGTCAGTATGTTGTTCAATTAGTAATGAAAGTATTTTTCTGTGTGTCCCTTTATTAACTTAGCAGTTATGATAATGGTTCATGTTTTAATTTTATGGGACATCATTTTAGATTAAAACCAATTCCTGCAAGGCAATGCACAATGATCCCAGTATATTCAACTCCCAATATGTTGCTACAAATCTGAATAAATTAATAGAAAGGTGTCACATAGTGCCAAGAAATGAGTTGCCTGTTTTCACTCACCCTCGTCCTAAATTTCTCAAAGGGCCAGATGACCCTCAGCCTGATTTATAGAAGTGAATCCTGTGGAAATTCAGGGCACTAGGTTGCAGCTGTAGATAATAATTACTTACAAAGCATGATAAAGATTAGGAAGCTCAGGAAGTCCAAACCTGTAGTTGAATTCTTATAGTGCAGGATTACTACTGCTACAATACCTCACTGACAGTGTAAAACGAACATGGCTCAGACCAGTCTGAACCCAGCTCCCAATCCCTCTTAGTGGGTAAGCAATTCAACACTTGGTGAATTCTGTTTCACAATGACCGGAAAAGTCAACATTAAACGATCAAAAAAATGGCACTGCTATGGATGCTTGGCCAATTCAAGCCAGTTACCCCACATCGACTTTTCTCACATCGACCACTTAAAGCCCAAAGGGTAAGAAGGATCGTAAGGCCCAGATTTTCCAGTCTGTATTCATACAAGTAGAATGCTGGTGCACATGCCTATCAATTTGAATTCCAGGAAAAGGTTAACTTCAGAGATGCAGGATTTCAGTGCTGTTCTATGCTGAAGATTTTCTCTATCCAGATCTGAAGAAAATGTTGCCAGCTCTCCAGGATTGACCTGGCGGTCCCAGAAATTGAAAATCATTCTCCGAGACACTGCGGTTGACAATCTTGGCTCAAAATCATAGGGGCGTTTAAACAATTGCTTTTTTGTTCATTTTCTCTGAACACTTTTGCTTAATTATAAAAATATTGGGGATGGTCTAAAAAAAGGCTGTTTGAATGAGAGTCTAGAATAATTTAATTGGGTAACTTCGGGCTGAATTTTCCTCCAGGCATCAGGAACCCGATACCAGTACATTTCCAGGTCCCGTGTCGACCAGTAGTTTGTCGACTGGTTGAATTCTGCATGAGGCAGCCAATCAGGGATGACAGACGGCCAAAGGGAGGGCAGCCCCGTTGGGAAAGATGACCATTGCTCAGGCAGACAGAAAGTGAGAGGGGGCCAGAAGATGGAGGTGCTCACCTAATGGACCAAATGGCTTGCAAAAACTATTCACCAGAACTGCCAGGGGCATCAGTTTGTAGGGGAAACACCTTCCAGGAGAATGCATTTGGCTACGGATAAGTCTTGTGCAATTCTCTGGTCCTGAGTACATAAATGTGTGAAATAACATGATGGGCTCTCTGACATTCTGCTGTGAAGCCACCTCTGACATGTTATTGGGCTCCTGGCACAACATAGGGCCCGTGTACCATTTGTAACGTTTCATTAGAATGCAAAAATAGAGGCTGATTTCCCTTTTAGATTCCCTAATTGGCTACCCATTGCTGCCAGGCAGGTAGCCGTTACTACTGGAAGCTCTCCTCCAGGAAAAGCACGCAAAGGTGAGAACATACACAGTGGGGAGCCAATCTGACATTCTAGGCTGGATTCTCCATTCTGGAGACACTGGGCTGGTTTCTCCGATTTTGAGGCTATTTCCAGAGGATCCCTGGTGTTTTACGTGGCTAAAATCAGCACCGCCCCAGCACCTATCCTCCGACCGGTGAGGGGCTAGCATCTACGGCACTTATAACGCCTGGCCTCCACAAAATAAACAGCCGTAGAATTGCCGGATCCATGGCCCTGCATGCACACGGCGACGACCTGCAGCGGTCGTGCCGTACAACATGGCGCTGGCTGTGCACGGACCCGACCTGCCAGATAGTGACCCCCCTGGACACCCCCTGGTCAACCCCCAAGTCCTCGCCGCTGACCCCCCGGCCAGCAGCACGGTTCCTGCCCGACTGTGGCGGTGCTGGACGCAGTCCGCAGCCGCCACGCCGGGTTGGGAACTCGGCCCATCGGGGGCGGATCATCGGGGAAGGGCCTGCAGGTGACGTCCTGAGGCCGTCCCAATGGCGCGCGCAGAATTACGCTGTTTTGGAGGCGGTGTAAAACAGGCGCCGGCCCCAATTCCGTCGTAAAAATGGATTCTCCGCCCAATCGTTGATTCCAAAATCGCCGTCAGGAAACGGAGAATCCTGCCCTATGTTCTCCTGCCGGAGTAGAATTGCTCCTGCTCTCTGCTGGAGCTGGTAGCAGCACCCAGGAGCGATTCCCTCACACTAATTTATGCATGCCGGGGAGCACCCGAAATTCCGTTCCAAATCCCGCTATTGAGCCGCCATTTTGAGCAGGCGGTCCGATACCAAGGTCCGACGGCTAGTTCCCTCTACCCCCCACAATGCAAATCCCGCCCATCCCCATCCCACTCACAGGTGGCATTGCCGAGGTGCTGCAAAGGATGTCCCAGTCACTGAGTAGCCGCACGACCAGAGGCCTCGCCAGTCAGTGGGGTCTATGGGTGGGGACAGACGGGCAAGGACAAGGGTCACCTCGGAATGGATTAACATGATCGAGGCGTTGGCATGGTAGTGCCGCGAGCGGTTGCCCCTGAGCGACTCCCCGCAACCCCCCCCCCATCCCATGGCGCCACATCCTTGCGGAGGGTGCCCCATGCCCACAGCCGACAGTCCCCCACACCTCAACGAGCACTGGGGTGGCAAGCCCAGTGCCCCCGGGCTCTTTGCCTGTGAGCAAAGATGGTTACTCACCTCCTCTGTGCACCACAGAAGCCCTTCCACCAGGTTCACATTTTTAGAAAGGAGCACTAATCGGCGTCAGCATGACCACTTGCTGGGGAGGCCGCTAAATGACAGGAGGCCGTTGGATATGAGGTGGCTCCCATTAATTGTGAGGAAATAGGGCTAAATGGTGATAATTGGTTCTTTTGCCAACAGGAGCGGGCCGGTTTCATTGCAAACTGTTTGGCGCCTGGCGCGGTTCTTGTTTTTGCCCTCTCCCGCTATTCACCGGCCTCATTTCACTTGAGCGGGAGCACAACGAGGCCGGAGAATTGCACTCTCGATTTATAACTATCCAACTGATGTTATATAATGTTTCATTAGAATTTATGACTGAGTAAATTAGTTACTGAAGATTGTGTAAAGGATTTAAAGGGGGAGGGGCATGGTGATTGTCCCTTTCATGGCAACACAGCAGAAAAGGGTCAACTGGCTTGGATGTCCAATTGGGTCTCTGAGTGGGTAATTGACCCAGGGATGAAGTCCTATTAGACAGGAGATATTTGGGCTGCTGGACAATACCTTTGCATCCATTAATTAAGTTTGGAGAAGTGCATCTTTATAGTAAGCATGTAATTTACTTGCCACGGTGCCAATATTAAGCCATTTTTAAAAGGGTAGCTCGGGTTGTATTGGCTGCCTGCCAGTGAGTGATGGGCATCCAAATGAGGCTAATCCAAATTCATGAAGGGGCTTATTAAAGTCCTGTTCCTGTGTTGACTGGGATTTCCTGTCAAAAATACAGGCAGCCCATGTTGGCTTGGGCCACACATGGTGGCCTTGGGTGGGAAGGTGAGGGTGGGCTGCAAGTGTCAAGCGAGAGATTCCCAATGGGCAACATGGACTGTCCATATTTTCAACAGGAAATTCCTGTGTGGCTTTTCTTGAACATTTGAGAGGCAGCTAAGAACTGACCATATTTCTGTGCGTCAGCAATCATATTTAGGACAAACCAGGTAAAGAAAGTACATTTTCCTCCCTAAACAGCAATCCAGTAGTTTTGTGGTCACCATTAATCTTTTAATTCCAGATTTGTTAATTAATTGCATTTAAATTCCCCCAGCTGTAATGGTGCGATTCAAACACAGGGGCGTCATTCTCCGACCCCCCGCCGGGTCGGAGAATGGCCGTTGGCCGCCGTGAATCCCGCCCCCGCCCCCGCCGAAGTCTCCGCTCCCGGAGATTGGGCGGGGGCGGGAATCCAGCCGCGCCGGTTGGCGGGACCCCCCGCTGGATTCTCCGGCCCGGATGGGCCGAAGTCCCGCCCAGGAATTGCCTGTCCCGCCGACGTAAATCAAACCTGGTATTTACCGGCGGGACCAGGCAGCGTGGGCGGGCTCCGGGGTCCTGGGGGGGGGCGCGGGGGGATCTGACCCCGGGGGGTGCCCCCACGGTGGCCTGGCCCGCGATCGGGGCCCACCGATCCGCGGGCGGGCCTGTGCCGTGGGGGCACTCTTTCCCTTCCGCCTCCGCTACGGCCTCCACCATGGCGGAGGCAGAAGAGACTCTCCCCACTGCGCATGCGCGGGAAACTTTCGGCGGCCGCTGACGCTCCCGCGCATGCGCGGGGAAACTGACAGCGGCCGCTGACGCTCCCGCGCATGCGCCGCATTTCCGCGCCAGCTGGCGGGGCAACAAACGCCATTTCCGCCAGCTGGCGGGGCGGAAATCCCTCCGGCGTCGGCCTAGCCCCTCAATGTTGGGGCTAGGCCGCCAAAGATGCGGAGACTTCCGCACCTTTTTGCCGGCGCGATGCCCGTCTGATTTGTGCCGGCTTTGGCGCCAGTCGGCGGGCATCCCGCCGTTGGGGGAGAATTTCGCCCCAGGTCTCTGAATTCTTATTCCAGGCCTCTGGTTACTAGTGCGGTAACATAACCACTACACAACCACATCTCACCACGGTCTCTTCAGGATTCTCTCTTCCACTGCTGCAAAATCTCTTTCCACCATCCTGCACTATCCACTCTGTACTTCTGTTAAATATTGCATACAAAGGAATGCCATGGGGAATCATACTAGACTTTGAGAACCTTTTACTGTGAGTGAATGCAAACATTTCCCAGTGGTATCAAAGTATTGTTAGAAGCCTTCAGGCTGGCAAAGATAAGACCAATTCAATCAAGCTGGAGATCAGTAGCGTGTGAGAGGTAGTGGGATCAATGCTCACATTCTCCACTTTGGTTTGTACCTTTCCTGTGGCTGAGTGGCATAGCCCTCCAAACTGGTGGGCCACAAACCTAGAGCAATTCTCTGGGGTTACATGGAAATATAGAAGATAGGAGCAGAGGAGGCCATTCGGCCCTTCGAGCCTGCTCCCCCATTCGTCACGATCATAGCTGATCATCCAACTCAATAGCCTAATCCTGCTTTCTCCCCACAACCCTTGATCCCATTCGCCTCAAGTGCTATATCCAGCCGCCTCTTGAATGTATCCAATAGCTTAGCCTCAGCTACTTTCTGTGGTAACGAATTTCACAGGCTTACCACTCTTTGGGTAAAGAAATGTCTCCTCATTTCTGTCCTAAATGGTCTACCCCGAATCATCAGTCTGTGACCCCTGGTTCTCGATGCACCCACCATCGGGAACATCCTCCCTGCATTCGCCCTATCTCATCCTGTTAGAATTTTATAAGTCTCTATGAGAACCCCTCTTATTCATCTGAACTCCAGCGAAAATAATCCTCACCTAGTCACACCTAGAGCAAGAACATCCTTCCTCAGAAAAGGAGACCAAAGCTGCGCACAATATTCTAGGTGTGGCCTCACCAAGGCCCTGTATAATTGCAACAACACATCCCTGCTCCTGTACTCGAAACCTCTTGCAATGAAAGCCAACATACCATTTGCCTTATTTACCGCCTGCTGCACTTGCATGTTTACCTTCAGCAACTGGTGTACAAGGACACCCATGTCCCGGTGCACACTCCCATCTCCCAATTTACAGCCATTCAGGTAGTAGTGCGGTAACATAACCACTACACAACCACATCTCACCACGGTCTCTTCAGGATTCTCTCTTCCACTGCTGCAAAATCTCTTTCCTTCTTGTTTTTGCTTCCAAAGTGAATGTCCTCGTATTTATCCAAATTACACTGCATCTGCCATTGATTTGCCCACTCGCCCAACCTGTCTAGATCATGCTGAAGGATCTATGCATCCTCATCACAGTTCACCCTCCCACCCAACTTGGTATCATCTGCAAACTTTGAAATGTTACATTTTGCTCCCTCGTCCAAATCATTAATATACATTGTGAATAGCTGGGGTCCCAGTACTAATCCCTGTGGCACCCCACTAGTTACTGCCTGCCAATTTGAAAAGGACCCGTTAATTCCTACTCTTCGTTTCCTTTCTGCCAACCAGTTTTCTATCCATCTCAATACACATCCCCCAATCCCATGTGCTTTAATCTTGCACGATAATCTCTTATGCGGGACTTTGTCAAACGCTTTCCGCATGTCCAAATATACCAAATCGACTGGCTCCCCCTTGTCAACTCTACTAGTTCCAGATTCAAATCTTACCATACTTGAATTCTAAAATCCACCATTTTTCTCACTATCTTAGAAAAGCATGTGAGCAGCCTCAGCACGTGGACACGTGCACAACTCCACATTGCAGCTATCAAGGAGCGCAAACACGGCACAACTGGGTCGCCTTGTGCCTGTGCACTCATCTTAAATAACAAACCTGATGAAAATAGTCCGGAAATATGGAACTGTTTTATTTTTCAATGATTCAGGCTGGCTGTAACAATGATTAATCTCACATATGCTAATTTTGCAGTTTGAACACCAGACGGGATCTTTTAGGAATGTAAAGGTGTGAGGTTGGGAGCCACACCCTCCAGCAGGGATCATGGAAAATTTAAACGAGTGTTGCCCATGGCTTCCTGAGACATCCAGTGTGTGTCTGAATTTTTGATTTTTACTACAGCATTAAGCTGGCAGTGCGGATGGTAAAATTACCCCATCTATCAATCTACCATGTGCATGTTTAGACAAACACTCTCTTCCTTCATGCACTTTTGTTTGTCTTTTTAATGCCAAGCACCCTTACTCACATAAGGCCCCCATTTTACATTAATTAGCATCAGTCAATGTAAACTCTTTCCTTTTTCAGTTTTATTTCAGCAAATAGCTATTTTTTTTTGCAGCAATTGTTGCTTTTCACATGGAAGCAACCTCTAATTGTGGAAGATTGGGAAAATATTGCTTCTAGTATTTACATGATGATATTGCACTTTTGATTAGCAGCAGTGCATAATACTCAATAAATATTCCACGCACGCAAAAGGAAACAACAGGTTATTTAATTGATGGGGCTTCAGTTGAAGCTAATTACTTGCAATTACTACAAGTACCATACATTATCGCCTCTGAGTTTCATTTTAATAAGAGGATCTTCATGACTGGATGCGCAGATGACAGATAGATGGAAGGTGTGTTCTATTCCAGGATTAGCTATTTGTACTAGACACATCAGGAGCCTATCAGAAAAAACAAGATGAATGTGAAGACAATGCTTCGCCCTGGAATAACCTTAAAAAAGACCTCGAATCTACCACTGTTTATACATGCAAAGGATAAAGTAGGATTGCTCCTGGCTGCCTTTGGATCCTTTCAGTAGACTGTCAAGGGTTTTTCATGCATCATCTATGCTTTTCAGTGCTTGGTTCAGGTGAAATTTGTTCTTGGCTAACATGTTATTCAATCAGACAGCACAACATGAGGCTCAACATGATTTCTACTGTACAGCAAGCTTTCAAATAGCCTAATCCAAACTGATTGCACACATTTTGCTCACGGGCTACCTGCCCACAAGGAATGCAACTTTCAGCATTACAAAAAGCTCCACATTTTTCAGGCAGGCAACTGTTGTGCGAGATGAAGTGTGATATCACAATCATGGGGAAAAGGTGGCTGCTGAATTTAATAAAGTATTCCAGTTATGAGGACAAGTTTGTATTGCCTTGCATTTAAAAGGTTGCTTTTTTAAATCTTATTCATGCTGCTGCTTCTCATTAACCTGCTCCCTCCTCCCCCCCGCCTCCAGCCCCCAGCTTTTAGGCGCTTTAACATTTTGGTGCCTCCGTGAGGGGAAGTTAGGCAGCACATGACAGAGGTCATGGCAATATATGGAGAACATCCCTGGTCCCAAACAGGATCTGCACCACACCTTCAGAATTTCAGGGCTTTCCTCTGTTGTGATGCAGCGACAACATAGGTCCGCTTTCAACTTGGGAAAGTGCTCAGTTGTCATTAGTCGTAGCTGGAAGGGATCTCCCAGCATTCATTCAGACTCGTGCCTTTCTGATTGAAAGGGGGTGTGTGCATTTGAACGGGAGCGAAATAGAAGAAACAATGGTGGGCCTCCTTCTGCACTGTAGGGATTCTAAGTACTCATCACTTACATCTGCTTTCCTACCTGCTAGTGTAAAAGAGTTTTGCTGTAACCCCCACAAGACCCACAGGGGCGTGACCCGATTGAGCTCCCTATGTGGCTCGTGGCTCCCCCGCTGAGGAAGAGGCCCAACAGCGGGGTTCGTTAATTCCCCGAGATAAAAGCTGCCCAGAAGGGAGCCGGCAGGTTTGGATGGTCCCAGGTGGGACTGGGTGTGCTTTTCACCGCTGTACTTTCTTACCATGAGTGAGAAATAAACTACTTGAACTTACCTTTTTGGGACTTCTCGGTGATTACTATATTGGTGATGAGGACAAAACGAATGGCGCTGCTGGACATCCAGACCATGGCTACATCTCAACACGGAGGAGCAAGATTAGCACTGGTTCACAAATGCTGATCTTCAGGAGGCTCGACACTTTTCATAGTATCATAGAATCATAGAATTTACAGTACAGGAGGCCATTTGACCCATCGAGTCTGCACCGGCCTTTGGGAAGAGCACCCTACCTAATCCCACACCTCCACCCTATGCCCGTAACCCCACCTAACCATTTCTTTTGGACACTAAGGGGCAATTTTGCGTGGCCAATCCACCTAACCTGCACATCTTTGGATTGTGGGAGGAAATCGGAGCACCTGGAGGAAACCCACACAGACGTGGGAGAATGTGCAGACTCCGCACAGTGTCCCAAGCCAGCAATCAAACCTGGGACCTATGGCTGTGAATCAACTGTGCTAACCACTGTGCTATCGTGCCGCGAGTATAAAACACGTGGCTCAGTACGCTGAGCGTGAGTGCTACATTTTCAGGGCAAACGCTATTACTGGGGAGGATACCTGCAGGACCGCACTTTTAGCGTCATAAAGAGCCTAATCTACCTGGCAGCCCCAGGCTCCAAGATGTTTGACAAGTTAGTAGCACTCGTGGCAGACTATGACTCCCAAACTGTCATTGTTCAAAGATATTGGTTCAATATGGTCGAAGGAACTCCAGGGTAATCCATTACTAACTGTCTTGAGGACACTGTGAGCGTTTGGGAATGCACACAGGAGAACTGTTAGCCATCACAGGCACGACAATGACCCCAATCGCCTACGGGCAGTAGCCCGTCTGATTGCCCTTGATAGTAGTACGAGGCCCTGGCCTAGTCTGCTGGGCCATGATTGGCTGCAGAGGCTGCATTTCGACTGGCAGCAGATTTTCAGGATGGGCATTGGCGGATTATACGAGGTCCTGGGGAAATAGCGAGGAGTCTTCCAGGATGACCTGGGTAAGATTCATGGAGACCCTGAGGCCCAAATGAGGTATTTTAGGGCCCTCCTAGTTCCCTACGCATTACTGACAATGGTGGAGGATGAGCTCAACGGTTGGAAAGCCTGGGGATCCAGTGCATATTTGAAGAGGAGACTCTTCAGCGTCAAGTGAATCTTAGGAACCAGTTTTGGAGGAAGTTGGGTCGATTGGTTAACTGGCAACTGATAGGTTGGCCAAGAACAGTGTTCGGCTTGACAACAGCCAGTGATTACTTCCTGCCAGGTGGTTTTATTCAGAAAGAACATGCCAGAAACCTCTGGGCTCTCTAAGAGGAGCTGTATTTTCTCACTCTCTCTGCTGCCGATTGCCTGCTGTGAGTCTGTATTGAAGATCAGTACAAGCTGAAGGAAAAAGGAAGTACCCAACTGAAGGCCTAACCTCGAGAAAGAAAATAACTGGAAGACATCCATCTGAATCCAAGACCCTTTATCCTTTTATTTTATTAATATGTTCTTTACCTCTCAACTACCCTTTCCCCTGTGTTTGTTTGTGTGTGTATAGAGAGTAGGGTAGTTAGATAAGAGGTGGTGGAAAAGGGGTATTAGATAGTCAGTTATATTTTCTGTCAATTTAATTATAAGTTTTTATAACTATAACAATAAAAGGCTACACGTGTTTAAATTTTACAAACCTGGTGGCTGTAGTCAATTTAACTCAACCAAACTCACGGGTATTAATATAAAATCTAATTTCACTTGTGTTGTGACTCTGGGTCAAGTGTGTCTGGAACTGACCATGTACTAGCCCAGTTGTCGTAACACAAGGGTCTTGAGGAAATAAAAATTACAATAAAGTTCGTAATGCAGCAGGATCTCTGTCTTTACCAGGTTCCTTGGCTTTTTCAAGCCTTCCCCAGACCATCCCCAGAAATATTGAGGCTATTGTGTTTGATTTACACTCGTGCGTGCTGAGTCACATATAATTACAACTGCTTGAATACTGACTTTTTTTCTGTAATTACCTGACGATTGTCCTTAGTTATAAAATGATTTTCCAGGTTAGTGAATGTGTGGCTTGCTGGATATTAATGCAAAAATCTGTAATTACAGCTATTTGCACCAGAGTATCACTTTTATCCACTCAGCCCTCTGTGTCAATATTTATCTGATTTGATACAGAGAAAACATTATTAATGCACTGGACTAAACAATACATTTTAATTGCAAATCCAATTTTATTTAGCTAACACTGATGCAAGGTCATCTGATGTTTTAGCTTGCTCTTGGTGCCTGTCACAGAGACTCATAGAAGGTGGTTTTTGAGATACTAAAGTGATTTTGAAGGTCTAAGATGAAGCCTTGAGCTGAAACGCTGTAGCCTGATTCAAGCACAG
Source organism: Scyliorhinus torazame (assembly GCF_047496885.1). NCBI lineage: Eukaryota > Metazoa > Chordata > Chondrichthyes > Carcharhiniformes > Scyliorhinidae > Scyliorhinus > Scyliorhinus torazame. The sequence continues at coordinate 93,586,461 of NC_092709.1, forward strand.
TTCATCACTTTGGCAAAGGAGTTTAAACCGGTGCTAGGAACTGCTTGCTAAACAGCTGATTGCCACTTCAAATGCCACCTTGTGCTCTTTCAAGAGATTGTACCTGCATTTTGGTGGCTAGTGCTTCAGCTAACACCTCCTGGTAATAGAGAAGCAGTTTGTGTGACAGCGCTGATGTCCATGTTAAGCAATAGATAGAGGAGTATTTCCCTTTTCATATTCACTGCTGACATAGTTGTGAAAAGTGTCATAATATACACCAGTATATTATGGTGCAGACACACACACACACACACACACTGATGGACATGCAGCGGGACCAATCAGCATACACAACACCGCAGCCAATCACCAGTGAGAGCACACGCACTATAAAAACAGGGGACAGGAGAGTTCCCGCTCATTCTAGTAGCAGCCAGCTCGGAGCACAGAGCTCACAGCCTGCAACACAGACATTCACCATGTGCTGAGTGCATCACCTGGTTAGGACTAGGCAAGGGTCAACAGTTAAAGCTGGTATTGCTTTTACCCACAGTTCAAGTACGTTAATATAATTAACCTTATAATAAAATAGAGCTGCAACACTTCAAGTGTCGGTGACCTGTTTGTGATCCAGAACACCCAACACATCAAAAAGGACATTAAAGACACATCAGGAAACCTTCGGGGACATGCTCAAAGACCATTTAGTTCAGAAAATCCCTAATAATTTCACCTAAAAAGAGTAAGTTCTGTGTTATTCCACTTTATTGGAAGCCTTAATGGAATCAGCAGAAAAAAGGAGCACTTGGACAATGACATGTCCCCTTCATCTGGTCAAGGAATGTGAATTAGACATGAAGTCCAGCAGTGTAGCATCAGCTGCTGCAGGAGAGAGGACCAGCAGTGTAAGATAGAGTCCTTCTGGACATCCCTTTGCATCTGGGTTTCCTCTGCCAGGACCAGCAGCTATGTTTAACTCTTGATCATCGCCAAGAAGCCTGAAAACTGCATGCTAAATCCACAACTTCAAAGAGGCAATGATTATATGCCCATAGTCTCTTCAGCTCAAGTGTTAAGAATGTAGATTGCATTAGTAGACACTCTCCAAGAACAGTCCCAATTGTGCACAATTTCTCTCTGGGGTCATTTGTGTGGAGAGGTATTGATTGAGCAATTCAGTCACTGGATGCATGTTCATTGTAGTGATAAAGTTGTTGAGTGATGGAGGGGGAATTCAAAGGGGCACTGGATCTGTGTAGAGTTAATACCAGTATGAGATGCAGACTGTTTGGTTGTGTTACGACTAAGGCATGCACGACATAACTTAGTTAGTAGATGATACTTAATAAAAGCAATAGAATTTATTGTGGAAGCCATGTCCTGGACAGTTCTTTTGTGCTAAGTACATCTCAAAAGACTACGTGTAATGCAGGTGCACCAGGCTAATCTAGTCCAATTTATGGAGCGATTGCTATGACATTTGTTCTATCTTGATCATCAAGGCCATGACATTTTTACAATGCGGTGTATTGAGTTTATCCTCCAAAGGTTTCAAGATCAGAAGCCAAGTATTGATTTCACAGCAGAATACAACTGAAGTAGCCAGTCTCACATAAATAAGAAGAAAAGCTCAAGTTACTGATTTTACAGTTTTAGGGACAGTGTTGCTAATAAAGTAAATTATTGTTGGTTTCCCCACAGCATTTGCTACTAATGTCATGAATAAAAATGACTGAAAGGATCTTTGTACAATCCAATCTAAATATAATGCCATGATCCAGTATATAAGTAACTTTCAGTCAATACTTCTAAAATCTGGACACATACAGACTATTCAAATGGCTTCTGCAAATATTGTGACATTTGGCGTTTTACACTTCAGGCAGACTTTAAACCTCAGACGAATACTTAATTAAATACTGGCACTAGGAGTGTCGCCCAGATGGAATTCTCAGACATTTTACTATGGTAAATTGTACATAATTTATGGGCAGCACGGTAGCATAAGTGATTAGCACTATGGCTTCACAAGTGCCAGGGTCCTAGGTTCGATTCCCTGCTGGGTCACTGTCTGTGCGGAGTCTGCACGTTCTCCCTGTGTCTGCGTGGGTTTCCTCCGGGTGCTCCGGTTTCCTCACACAGTCCAAAGACGTACAGGTTAGGTGGATTGGTCATGCTAAATTGCCCTTAGTGCCCAAAGGGTTAGGAGGGGTTATTGGGTTACGGGGATAGGGTGGAAGTGAGAGCTTAAGTAAGTCGGTGCAGACTCGATGGGCCGAATGGCCTCCTTCTGAACTCTATGTTCTATAGCGGAGAGCACATCAGTCTCCCTGAAATGAAATGAAATGAAAATCGCTTATTGTCATAAGTAGGCTTCAATGAAGTTACTGTGAAAAACCCCTAGTCGCCACATTCCGGCGCCTGTTCGGGGAGGCTGTTACAGGAATTGAACCGTGCTGCTGGCCTGCTTGGTCTGCTTTAAAAGCCAGCGATTTAGCCCGATCTTGGGCCACCATTTTGAACAGGCGCCCAGATCCCAATGCCCAGAGACAGGCCCCCCTACCCTCATAATGCAAATGTTGACCCCACCCCCCTGCTGATAAGGGGATCACCCTCACCCCCTTTCTGTGGTTAGAAAAGAGGAAGTGAAAGCACTTAGCATTGTTCTGAAAACAGTGAGTGCCCAGCACATCGTTTACTGTGAACGTGGAATGATGCAGAATCTGTAGGAAAGATCGACAACCTTGCCACAGAAAACCATTGCAAGTCTAGAAGGAAGAAGTATCAAAACGAAGGATCAACTTCGGAGAGACACTTACTGGAAATCATCCCAGTGCATCAAAGATCTTTATCCTTTTATTTTATTAATATTTTCATTCCCTTCCCACCACTCTTTCCCCTCTGTTGTTTGTCTGTGTGTGTGTGTATAGAGAGTAGGGGTTGTTAGGAAGGTGAGGATAGGAAAAGGGGAGTTGATAGTCAATTGGATTTTCTGTTCATTTAATTATAATACTGTACATAATGAAAGGTTACTTGTGTTAAAGTTACAGACCTGATGGCTGCAGTTTACTGGGCTCAGCCAAGGACTTGGGGTATTTTAAATACAATCTAATTTTACCTGTGTTGTGACTCTGGGGCTGGAGAGTCATGGTCAAATAACATAAAAATGGTGCTCAGTGTCACAGCATGATTTCATAAAAAGGTTCTTTGTATTTGAAAAGATTGGTCTTCACAGAGTAAATTCTCTCTATTATACTATTTAATATTACAGACTGGATAATTTACTTACATACTGTATAATTTAGTTGACTTCGTACAAGAGTGCTTTGTGGGCAGTAGATGAAGCAATATGTCATGTGATAATTGTCATGATAGTCAAGTGAACATCACAGCACATACACACATACATAACGATAGACAGAACAACGGACCAATTAGCACACATAACACGACAGCCAATCACAGACAAGAGCATACACAGTACAAAACAAGAAACACGACACTTCCTGGGCAGTCCATCAGGAGACGGCACAGGGCAAGGACCTCAAAGCAAGACACTCACAGTCACCATGTGCTGAGTACCAAGTTTGTTGTATAAATAGTTTAAAGGAATAAAACTGCGTTGTACCAATCGCAAGCGTGTTGGTTCGTCTGTATCTCAGAGCACCCAACATTTCAATAATGACTGTCAATTAGTGGTTAACTTTGTGATCAATACATTTGAAAAGGTTGAATATATTTTCCATATAATGATTTGATTAATTAGGAAATTCAAACAAGCATTGTTGATCTAATCTTCTTGAGTGGGTCTTCTGGGTGGCAGTGTCAGAGTGCCAGGGTTGCACTGCCAAGGGTCAGGTCATGAGGGAGGCCATGTCCATGAAAGGAGGATAAATAGGGTATTAAGGGCGGGGGGGTACTGGGCAAGTATGAAGGGGCCTCTGGAAGATGGGGAGGTGAAGGGTGGGGTCCCAGAAAAAAGGGGGTTGAAAGGGGGGTCCTTCAGTGACCCCATAATGGGGTATCATCACTTGGGGGATGTGGGGCAATGCCCATATGTGTGGGGGTCACATTGCCCATTGATGGGGGCCCACACACTCACTTAGAGATCAGGGCACCCTTTCAAAATGGTGGGCTAATCTCGGAGGACCCGGTCTGGCCAGCAAGTTCAGCTTCCCAGTGATTAAAATAATTCTAAGTGTGAGCTTAACCAGGGAGAAACTCCCCTGTGCCCAAAAAAGTGATCAAGTGTGGTTCGATAGCAGCGAGGAACTCGCCGACAGAGCCGATGGGAAACTCTCAGCAAAACCCACCACAAATGTCACTTGGAAACATTTCCGTTAAATCGCTCCCCGTATATGATTATAAATGCCTATTCATTGTTTGAATTTAAGCTGTGGATAGTCATGGGTTTTAGTTAATAAATAGTTGTTATCACATGACTTGTCAGATTTCTTTGTTGACTTGGCAAGGAAGGAAGCAATAGCTGCGAGTATCGTCATTGGGAATTAGCAAGGTGAACTCCAATTCAATCTGAACAATGAACGACACTTCTCAGCCTCAACTCAGGAGCAGCATAAAGTAGATTCAGCTGGAACAGAGTGAAACAAATAACCCCACTATGATAAAGTTCATTAACTTGACACTCCAGAAGTTAATGGAAGGAAGAAGATCAATTTGATCTTGCTGTTCATAAGAACAAGGCCATATATGCCCTGGAAACATTGCTTAAAAACTTCTGCAAAAACTTATTCAATAGGCAAGCTGTCCAAAGCTATTAACTTGACAGCTATTTAAGGTGATTATCCTTGGACAAGTCTCACCAATTTGCAGTGATCACAGACAGTAATATCAACTGCAAATTAAGAAAATTACCTCCAATGAATGTTGAATTACAGATATGCACTGAATTGCTTTCTTAACCTATGTAATGTCATTTGTTAAATTTGTCTTAACAGTTTGTTTCTCAAATTGCTCGGTGACCCTATCTATAACCCTTTACAGCTACACTCAATGTTTTAATTGAAGTAGCATTAATTGTGGGTTATGCCGAATAAATAGTTGTTAGTGTCTGACTTCTTTGGAGATTTGGTAGAAAAGATTAGTTAATTCACTCAATAACGAGCGAGTATCCTAATTGGGGATTGTTAAGGTGAACTCAAATTGAATAGGGCCCTCCTACGCTCACATGGGGCGGGATTCGCCAGCCTCCCAGCACTGTGTTTCTCGGCAGAGGGAGGCGGCGCATTGTTGCAGGCACCGGGATTCTCTGCTCCCACCGCTGTCATTAGGAATTCTCACTGAAGCCACCTCACGTCGCCAGGAAACCCGCAGGCAGGGACGCACTGCCGGTGAGATCAGAGAATCTCGCCGTCAGCGAAAGACCAGAGAATTCCGGTCATGGATTCGAAACGTTGGGCGTGATTCTCTGGAAAGATTTCTAAGTGCGCTGGCGAGTGGGAACTGCCGCGAGCATCCCAGCACTCGGCCCTGTGAGGCTGGCAACATTATTCAACATTAATTGGTCTACTTAATGAGGCCTCATGGGCTTCTTTCCCCAAATGAAGGCTCGCCTGCTAATTCGCTGGCACCGCACATTGCAGCCTCCCACTAACAAGGTTGAGCGGCGACTTAAACAGCACTTGCTCAGCCAATCCCAGTTAGCTCGCAACAATGGGGCAGAGAAAACTGGTGCCAAGATTCAGCAGTCCAGACCTGGGGAGGCACCTAGATGTGGTGGAGGCCAGGAGGGATGTCCTGTCCCCTCAAGGGTCCCAGAGGATGAGTGTGGTAGTCAACACTAACTGTATTAGATGTGGTACGGTAAGACCCATATACTAGAGGTACATGGGTAAATCCCTGCCTGCTGGCTCCGCCCAGTAGGTGGCATATAAATGTGTGTGCTCGCCGGTGCTGCAGCCATTCTGGTGGCAGCTACAGGAAGCAACACAGCTTTGCTCAATAAAGCCTCGATTATTCCACTACTCTCGTCTTTGTAGTAATTGATAGTGCATCAATGAGCCACAGGGCAGTCAGTGCTGCCTGGGAAGAGATGGTGCCGGTTGTTAGCTCTGGGAGTGTGATTAGGATGACTGGCGTCCAGTGCAGGAAGGTCGATGATTTACACCAGGCAGCATGGGTGAAGGGACACCAACACCCCACCCCCCCCAACCATCCCTTCACTCCCCCCAACTGTCCATGCAGCCCCCAACACTCCCTTCACTCCCCCTCTTTATTTAACCCCCCCAACCCTTCCTTCACACCCCCTTTCCCACTACTGTGAACCAGACGTGTGGCTAATGATGCCCTCTCTGTGCCTCCTCAGGATAAGCTCTCGCACAACTGCTGGGAGAGGGCCCAGACTGGCGGTGGAGTGCCAGACTGAAGAATCTTCACCTCCTTCGAGGAGCGGGCCCTGGGGGTGACTGGGTTGGCTGAAGCCAGGGCGGTCACCCACGCGGAGGTTAGCAGAAGCCGTAAACGTGAGGAACCAACAGGCCCCACCCAGAGGACCTGTCAAACATGAGTTGTTATTGCCTTACTGACTGACCCATCCCTCCCATTGACCACATGTCCATTCTCCCGCAGGACCTCCAGCCGTCGCTGCTGGCCCATCCCAGCTGACCCCCTCTCCAACCTCCCAGGAGACCATCTCGGATGAGAACTCTGAGGAAGACACGATCGATGCGTCGCAGCTGTCACCCCCATCCTCCACCAGTGTAGATACAGGCACCTTGGTGGGATACATTAGTGGCCAGGCTTCTGGGGCGCAATCTGGTGAGCACCACACAGCTGCTGATGCACATCAGGTAGAGGCAGGAATCATCCGACAATACATCCACTACCTCTGGACCTGTGACATCCTGGCGATGGCGGAAAATCCTGCTGCCCGGGCATCCTGCTGGGCTTGGTCCATGTCAAAGTTGATGTAGTTATCGCCCGGGCAAACAGGGCATCCATGACCTGTCGGATGCACCTGTGGGCTGTACCCTGAGAGATGCCACACAGGTCGCCACTCGAGCCCTGGAAGGATCCCGAGGCGTAACAGTTCAGGGCTGCGGTGACCTTAACAGCGACAGAGAGAACAGGTGCCCTCCTCCTCCGCGAGGACATGGCGCAGGTGCCGCACTATCTTCTTGTCGAGGCAAAGCCTCCTCCGGCCCGCGCTGTCCGTCATATGTTCAAATGACCAGCGATGCCTGTACACTCCAGGCCATCGTGGCAACCCGCTCAGAGTCACTCCCTGTCCTGATGGGCGGCCGGGTCCTCAGGATGCGGGGCGGGGTTCGGCACATGGGCCGCCGCCTCGAGCATCTGCAGACGCTGCTGCACCCGCCGTCTCCTGTGTCTGGCCACCCGGCCTCGCAGCAGCACAAATACGGCAAGTTCTGCTGGGTCTAAAATTCCTTCCATAGCGTTCAATATCTATAAAGCATTGGGAGAGGGTGTTAGACTGACAAACAATGGTGGCTCCCACCCCGGGACCCTTCATTCCCCCATTGATCTCCCCCATCTCCCCCCAACCAGAACGCACTGCCCACGCACTCCCAGCTGCAGTGGGCTCCCCTCATCGGATTCCGACCCTGGACACCCGTTCATAACGTCACCTGGACCGGGAGATGGTCCCCTCCCCATCTCCCCATAGCGCTCACCCACTCTCCAGCCGTGGACATGTCCTCGGAGCTGTGTCCCATTCCCTGGGTGTTCGGCTGTGGTGTTGCCTTCTGTAATGTTCAAGCATTGTGTCCAGGTAGCGTGGTCTGATTAGGATGCTAGGCAATGACTCCCACATGCTACATGGCCCGCCTACCCACGGGAATACACTTGGGTTGTGTGAAGTGCTCACTTAACAACGATTGCCAATTCACTATCAGCAACAGCCTTCAGTCGCACGGCCAGGGGCCTCAGCAGTTGGTGGAGGTTACGAGTGGTCGGTGGGGCAGACGGGCAGGGACAAGGATTGCCCCCGGAACGGATACGCACAATCTAGGGGATGGCATGGTGAAGCTATGCGCGGTTGCCTCCCCCCCCACCCCCCCGTTGCCCCCCCCCCCCGTGGCTTCCCACCCTCCCGTGACATGCCGCCCTTGCGGAGTGTGCCACCCCAATCTGAGGGTCCCCCACCCGCTGCCGAGCACTGAGGAGGCAAGCCCAACGCCCCGGGCTTTTTTCTGTGAGTAAAGATGGCTGTTCACCTCCTCGGCTCCCCACAGAAGCCCTTCCACCAGGTTCACGTTTTTATAAAGAGTAGCAATTGGCACCAGTGTGACCACTTGCTGGGGAGGCCGATGAATCATGGGAGGCTATTGGATAAGGGGTGGCTCCCGTTAATTGTATGGAAATAGGTCTTAAGTGGAGATAATTGGTTTCTCAGCACACTACGACGAGATCCCGATTTCGCCTTCGGGTTGCATTGCGCGCGCATTTTCGGCCTCTCTCACTATTCACCACTTCATTTCACTCGAGCGAGAGCGCAATGAGGCCAGAGAATTGTGCCTGTTAACTTTTCTTCTCTCGCCACAGATACTGCCAAACCTGTTGAGTGTATCCAGCATAATGTGTTTTAATTTCAGATTTCCAGCATTCAGAGTATTTTGCCTATCCAAATTCAGCAGGAATTGAATGATAGGAGGCAGCTTGAGGGAGGTCTGCTGCTGCAGTGATAGCATCTCCACCTCTGGACCAGACGTTCTGGGTTCAAGTCCCACTTCAGGGCTTGATGGCAATGGAAAATGAATTCATAATGAGTTCAAAAGGGTTGATCATCAACTTGTTCATCTTGCCAATTTGCCTGATTCATAGAATCCCATAGAACCTCTACAGTGCAGAAGGAGGTCATTCAGCCTTCCAAGTCTGCACCGACCCTTTGAAGGACCACCCTACCTATGTCAGTTCCACTTCCTAACCCTACGTAACCTTTGGACACTTAGCATGGCCAGTCCACCTAACCTGCACATCTTTGGACTGTGGGAGGAAACCGGAGCACCCGGAGGAAACCCACTCACACATGAGGAGAAAGTGCAAACTCCACACAGACAATTGCCCAAGGCCGGAATTGAACCTGAGACACTGGCAATGTGAGGCAGCAATGCTAACCACTGTGCCACCGTGCTGCCCTGATGACAGGTGCTAAGATTGGGAAAGTTTCCTGGAGAGCATACTGCAGAAGGCAGCAGCAAACCAATGCAGTAGTTTGCCAAACATAATCATGGATCAATCCAATGGAAGTTCATGGTCATTTAAACTGTCTATCAGCAGTTCTTTCTTTTTTAATATACATTTTAATCCCCCCCCCCCCCAATCTTATCCACCTTTCCTTCACCTTTCTCCTCTTTGCTCCCCTTCCCCTCCCCCCACATCTACAGTTCCTCTTCTGATGTTAGTTTCCCTGCTGTTTGACCTTTCACATCTGTTGTTCTCTCTGGGGACTGCCATGAGCATTCTTTCCCCTTGGTTTCTGTGGCCGTTAGCACCCAATTTCCCTGGGTTTCTGTGGCTATGGCTCATCTTTCATTCTCGCTCCACAGTATAAATATTTCACACTTTCTCTGTCTGTTAGCTTTGACAAAGAGTCATCGGACTCGAAACGTTAGCTCTTTCCTCTCCCTACAGATGCTGCCAGACTTGCTGAGATTTTCCAGCATTTTCTCTTTCGTTTCAGATTCCAGCATCCGCAGTAATTTGCTTTTATCCAGTGTTTAACTCTCTGCCACTTCTCTTCCAGGAATGCCTACCCTGAAGAAGTATTGCTCTTCTCTCCGACAGGATTTCCGTATGTCCCTCCCCCACTATCCACCTTCACTGCTTTCCATTTCTCTTAGTGTTGTACAAGGTATTTACCAAGACTCGCTTCCACAGCCATATTTCCTTCCTCAGTGACGGTCTTCGTCTCCAACTTACCCCACGGGGATTTCAATTTAAATTCCACCCTGCATGTAACCTCCAGGATTACAGGAACCTCCAGGATATACAACATTCTTCGAACTGCTGCTCTCGCCGTATCCTGAAAGCCACACTCAGTGCCATGCGCCGCCACATGAAGACATTCAACATCTCTCTCCAGCAGCCCCATCTTACTCTCTTAAAGCTGGCCCTGTCCCCAGTTTAATTTCATCCTTCGCATCATTCAACGTCTTAACAAGAATCTTTTCCTGTTTCTTCCAGATGTTAAGGAACGCAAGCTTCAACAACTCATCAACATCACTGCCCATCCTAGGCCCTCCACCAGTCCCAATCCCTCGAACCCCATTTCTCCCAGTATCAACACCACTGCCCATCCCAGGCCCTCCACCAGTCCCAATCCCTCGTACCCCATTTCTCCCAGTATCAACACCACTGCCCATCCCAGGCCCTCCACCAGTCCCAATCCCTCGTACCCCATTTCTCCCAGTATCAACACCACTGCCCATCCCAGGCCCTCCACCAGTCCCAATCCCTTGTACCCATTTCTCTCAGTATCAACATCACTGCCCTTCCCAGGCCCTTCACCAGTCCCAATCCCTTGTACCCATTTCTCTCAGTATCAACACCACTGCCCATCCCAGGCCCTCCACCAGTCCCAATCCCTTGTACCCATTTCTCTCAGTATCAACATCACTGCCCTTCCCAGGCCCTTCACCAGTCCCAATCCCTCGTACCCCATTTCTCCCAGATTCAACACCACTGCCCATCCTAGGCCCTCCACCAATCCCAATCCCTCGTACCCCATTTCTCCCAGATTCAACACCACTGCCCATCCCAGGCCCTCCACCAGTCCCAATCCCTTGTACCCCATTTCTCCCAGATTCAACACCACTGCCCATCCCAGGCCCTCCACCAGTCCCAACCCCTCGTGCCCCATTTCTCCCAGTATCAACACTACTGCCCATCCTAGGCCCTCCACCAATCCCAATCCCTCATACCCCATTTCTCCCAGTATCAACCCGACTGCCCATCCCAGGCCCTCCACCAGTCCCAATCCCTTGTACCCTATTTCTCCCAACCCCAGCTCTTGCCGTGTGTTCACCATACCCTCCGACCTTCCCCTCTCAGAGGCTGAGCGTGCTGTTCTCAGCAAAGGATTCAGCTTTGTACCCTTACGTCCCTTCCTCAATGAATTCCAGGCTCAACATGATGTTGAACTCTTCTTTGGCCGCCTTCGTCTGCGTGACCACTTCTTTGGGCAAGAATCGTCCCCCTGTTCCACTGATCCTTTCATGTGCCTCCAACATTCTGCCTCCAAGTGGACCCCGCCCCCCGCCGGGACAATTACCTGCCCTTGATCTTTTCATTGAGAATTGTCGACGGGACATTGGCCGTCTTAATTTTTCTGTCACCCTCACCCATTCCAACCTCTCTCCTTCCGAACTTTCTGCTCTTCTCTCCGTCAGGTCTAACCCCGACTTTGTCATCAAACCTGCCGACAAAGGGGGTGCTGTTGTCGGCTGGCGCACTGACCTCTACCTCGTAGAGGCTGAGCGCTAACTCTCAAGATACTTCCTCTTACCTCTCCCGGGACCATGACCAGACCACTGAACGTCAAGCCATTATATCCAACACCGTTAGCGACCTCATTTCCTCCGGATGCCTTCCCCCCACAGCTTCCAACCTCAGTCTCCCAACCCCGGATAGACCGCTTTTACCTACTTCCCAAAATCCACAAAAAGAACTGTCCCAGCAGGCTCATTGTGTCAGCATGCTCCTGCCCCACCGAACGTATTTCCTCTTGTCTTGACTCCAACCTCACTCCTCTGGTCCATTCCCTCCCCACCTACATCCGGGATTCCTCTGATGCACTGCGTCATATTGACAGCTTTCAGTTCGTGGGCCTTAACCACATTCTATTCACCATGGATGTGCAATCTCTCTACACCTCCATCCTACATCAGGAGAGCCTGAGAGCTCTTTGCTTCTTTCTCGAAAAGAGGTCCAGACAATTCCCATCCACCACCACTCTCCTCCGCCTGGCTGAACTCGTTGTATCTCTCAACAACTTCTCCTTTAACTCATCCCACTTTCTCCAAATCAAAGGTGTAGCAATGGGTACCCGCATGGGTCCTAGCTACGCTTACCTTTTTATGGGGTATGTGGAACATTCCTTGTTCCAGGCCTACCCAGGTTCCCTCCCACAACTCCTTTACCGATACATTGATGACTATTTTGGTGCTGCTTCATGCTCTCGTCCGGACCTGGAAAAATTAATCAACTTCGCTTCCAGTTTCCACCCCTCCATCACTTTCACCTGGTCCATCTCAGGCACTTCCCTTCCCTTCCTTGATCTTTCTGTCTCCATTTCCGGCAATAGACTATCCACTAATATCCAGTACAAGCTCACTGATTCCCACAGCTATCTGGACTACAACTCTTCACACCCTACACCCTGTAAGGACTCCATCCCGTTCTCTCAACTCCTTCGCCTCCGTCGCATTTGTTCCGATGATGCCACGTTCCAAAATGGTGCTTCGAAAATGTGTTCCTTCTTCCTCAACCATATTTCCCACCTACAGTTGTAACAGGGCCCTCAACAGTGTGCAGTCCATCCCCCGCGCCACTACCCTCACCCCCTCCACTCCCTCCCAGAACAAGGATAGAGTCCCCCTCGTTCTCACATTTCATCCCACCAGCCTCCGTATGCAAAGCATAATCCTCCGCCATTTTCGCCAACTCCAGCGTGATGCCACCACCAAACACATCTTCCCTTCATTCCCTCCGTCAACATTCCGCAGAGGCCGTTCCCTCCGAGACAATCTAGTCCACTCCTCCACCATACCCAGTACCTCTCCCATCACCCATGGCACCTTCCCATGCAATCGCAGAAGGTGTAACAACTGCCCCTTTACCTCTTCCATGCTTAACATCCCAGGCCCAAAACACTCATTCCAGGTTAAGCAGCGTTTCACTTGCATCTCTTCCAATTTGGTCTATTGCATTCGCTGCTCCCAATGTGGTCCCCTCTATATCGGAGAGACCAAACGCAGACTGGGTGATCATTTTGCTGAGCATCTTCGGTCTGTGCGCATTCAGGACCCTGACCTGCCTGTTGCTTGCCATTTTAACAAAAGACCCTGCTCCCATGCCCACATGTCTGTTCTTGGCCTGCTGCAATGTTCCAGTGAAGCTCAACGCAAACTGGAGGAACAACATCTCACCTTTCGGTTAGGCCTTCCGGCCTGAACATCGAATTCAACAACTTCAGATGATCAGCTCTACCCCACCTCGACCCATTTGTTTTCATTTCATTTTAACTGTCTTTCACCATTTCTTTCTTTCTTAATATACATTTAATTTCCCCCCCCCCCCCCCCCAATCTTATCCACCTTTCCTTCACCTTTCTCCTCTTTGCTTCCCCCTTCCCCTCTCCCCACATCTACAGTTCATCCTCTGATGTTAGTTTCCCTGCTGTTTGACCTTTCACATCTTTTGTCCTCTCTGGGGACTGCTATTAGCATTCTTTCCCCTTGGTTTCTGTGGCCATTAGCACCCGGTTTCCCTGGGTTTCTGTGGCGATTGATATGGGCCAGGGTTTAGAGAAACCCAAAGTGTATCATGGAGTTCACATGACCCACAACTTTTAATAGATTGTGGTATGGGGAGCACACGGCCCACTCTACAGGTGTGGTACAGCAGAAAAGTATTTTTAAAACAAAACAATGTTTATTCTATGAACTCAAGTTAACCTTTTTAAAACAAACAGTGAATATCTTAGCAACCATTAATTCAAAGATAACCCCCAAAGAATACAACACTAAGTAATCCATTAAGCTGTCCTTTTAACATCCAAAAGACTTAATAACCTTTAAACAGAAGCACATCAGGGTTTACATTCAATACTGAAAGCATTTAAATTTCTGAATTCACCAAATGATCAAGAGACAATTCTTCATGGCAGAGAGCTCAACAATACAGCTGCTTTGGCTGACTTCAGCTGCAACACACTGCAAAACCAAACCAAAAAGACAGACACACCCAAGCTTTTCTCAAAGTGAAACTAAAAGCAGAACCAGAGCTCAGCTCCACCCACACTCTGACATCACTACAGTAACATGAGCAGCTAACCATTTCTTAAAGCGACATTCTCACGACACTATGGCTCATCTTTCATTCTCACTCCACAGTATAAATATTTCCCACTTTCTCTGTCTGTTAGCTTTGACAAAGAGTCACTGGACTCGAAACGTTAGCTCTTTTCTCTCCCTACAGATGCTGCCAGACTTGCTGAGATTTTCCAGCATTTTCTCTTTTGTTTCAGATTCCAGCATCCGCAGTAATTTGCTTTCATTCATGGACACCTCTGCTCTCTGAGGGCATGGTACATGAAGGCAGTATGAGCTGAATTAAGTTCCTTTACTTCAGTTGACCGGTAAAACCAAATAGTTAATTTGTGTACAGTCCAAGTTTGAGGGTTAAGGATTCATCGAGTTCCTTGATATGTATTGAGTCGTTTGATCGTCCAGAACTTGAGTATTGTTGAAAAAAGACATTTTATAAAAAAATGTCATCTTGCACTTAAGACAATCACAAGAGTACCCAATGTCAGGGGAAACAACAACTTTATACTGAGCGAGGAGAGAGTGCTGATTGATTGACAAGTGGACCCTCATTGGTACAGCATTACTATGGAGAATGCACCATTAAACATGTAACAAATCTCTCTGACCAAGTACTCTCAGAAAATGAGGAGTTCGTCCTTGTACATGGTTTCAATTTTAATGTGCCTTTATCCCAAATCAATTGGGAAATGGTATTTGCTGAGTTTGAACTCCTCTACTGCCAACTATCCTGCCTCAAACCAGTGTCCACTAAAGATGCTGAATCCTTGAAAGTGTGCCTAGCTGATCAAGTGCACTACATTGTGGGATTCCGAGCAACCTGTCTGATTTTTCATATGCAACATTAATGTCTTAAAACCAACGCAGACATACACGTCAGTAAACTTCACACAGGGGCAAGAATAGCCATCCTTAACAAGCATGACAATATCAACAAATTGCATATCATTCTTAATGATGGGTCCAAACTCAAATCCATTGGACATGCCGTTCAAAATAATCTTGCTTACAGGTAGGCTAAAAACACTTGCTGGACTTGTGTAAGAGTGATGAGCTTCCACGTGATATATATGACCGGGTTTTGCCCTCACGTCATGCTGTGTCCGCATATGTATGGGCTGCCTAAGGCACACAAAACGTGTGGTAGAGGCATTACGCCCTCTTTTGTCTATGACTGGTTCTACGTGAATTGGCCAAATGGTTGGCGAATTGTTACAACCAGTTTTGAACAGGTTTTCCACATCCACAGTGAAGGATTCCTTCATCTTTTGCAAATACAGTACAGGACTTGCTTACTGATAGCAATGCTGTGTCCATGTGCTCATTTGCCATTGAATTATAGAATCCTTATGGTGCAGAAGGAGGCCATTCGGCCCATAGGGTCTACACCAACCCTTGGAAAGAGCAACCTACCTAGGTCCCCACCCTATCCCTGAAGCCAAGTAACCACACCTAACCCTTTGGGCACTAAGGGGAGATTTAGGATGGCCAGTCCACCTAACCTGCACATGTTTGGACTGTGGGAGGAAACCAGAGCACGCAGACACGGGCTAAAAAGTGCAACCTCCACACAGTCACCCGAGGTCAGAATTGAACCCGGACCCCTGGCGCTGTGAGGCAGCAGTGCTAACTATTGTGCCACTGTGCTGTCCAATTCACCTATGTTGCACTTAAGGAAGACAGAGATATTGGTGTCCCAGACCCGCTACCATTGCGTGAAGCAGCATTCATTGAGCTAAAGAACTCAGCAACTTGCGCAATTGAGTTTGGCGTGAACAGCACCATGTATGCCCAACAAGATGGTTCTGCCATGGAATCCCCTCTAGGCTCAGGTCTTGAAAATATCTTTGTTGGGTTCCATGAGAAACATAGCTTTGATGGAAGGCCCCCAACCTCTTTCCCCTTGCATACTTCTGATATTTGGAGATGGTGTTGGGAATGGGAGATGGGGGACTGGGTGGTGGGTGGTGTTGGGAATGGGGTGGGGTACTGGGTGGGAGACAGTGTTGGTTCTGGGAGAGGGACACTGGGTGAGAGACGGTGCTAGGAATAGGAGGTGGGGAACTGGGTGAGAGACGGTGTTGGGAGTGGTTTGGGGGGACTGGATGGGAGACAGGGCAGGAATGGGAGAGGGGAACTGGGTGGCAGATAATGTTGGGAATGGGAAGAGACACTGAGTAGGAGATGGTGCTGAGAATGGGGCAGAGGTACTGGCTTGGAGATGGTGCCGGGAATGGGAGAGGAGGGAATGGGCAGGAGATGGTGCCGGGAATGGGAGAGGGGACTGGACAGGAGATGGTGCCGGGAATGGGAGAGGGGGACTGGGCAGGAGATGGTGCCGGGAATGGGAGAGGGGGACTGGGCAGGAGATGGTGCCGGGAATGGGAGAGGGGGCACTGAGTGGGAGACAGAGCTGGGAGTGGGGCGGGGGGGGTGGGATTTGGGTTGGACATGGTGCCAGGAATGGGAGAGAGGGACTTGGTGACTCGGTGGGAAATGGTGCCGGGAATGGGATGAGCGGACTGCACTGGGTGGGAGACGGTTCTGGGAATGGAGAGGAGGACTGGATAGGAGACAGTGCTCGGACGGGGTGGGAGAAGGTGCTGGGAATGGGAGTGGGAGACTGGGCGCAAGGTAGTGCTAGAAATGGGTTACTGGGTTATGCTGATGGGGTGGAGGTGTGGACCTTGGGCCGGTGCAGACTCGATGGGCCGAATGGCCCCCTTCTGCACTGTAAATTCTATGAAATGGTTTGGGAATTTTATTTTTACAGAACTGAGATGTCTGCTCAGCACGGTGGTGCAGTGGTTAGCACTGCTGCCTCACAGCGTCGAGGACCCAGGTTCGATTCCAGCCCTGGATCACTGTCCGTGTGAAGTTTGCACATTCTCCCCATGTCTGGGTGAATCTCACCCCCACAACTCAAAGATGTGCAGGGTAGGTGAATTAGCCATATCTTTTTATTAAAACAGTAAAAAATATGTACAAGGCCAAACGGTACAAACACTAATTTTGGAGAAACAGGGTACCCTCCCCTCAGTACCAATGTACGGGGACGGGGGTGGGGGGTGGATACACTGATTATTAAAACAGTTCACAACACATTTCTACAAAAAAGAAATGGTACAAGCACTAAATTTTGCGCTGGAGAGACAAGATACCCTTGCCTCTGTACCAACAGAAGAGAAAGGAAGGGGGTGGTGGGGAGAGAGGGAAAAGGAGGGTGGTGGGGAGGGAGGGAGGGAGTCGGAGTGTTGTTGGAGGGGGGGTCCAATAGGACACTACCTGAACTATCTCAGAGGCAGAAAAATAAAAGAACCTTCAATTATGATGTGCCAGATTCCGGGAGTCCCCCAGAGGGGGTGAGGGGCGACACAGTGTCAGGTACGAGTGAGCCCCGCACCCCGCTACAGAGCGCCTCATGTGCACCCTGTGCTCCCGACACTGGGTGGCTAACAGCCTTCGGACAGTCGCCCTACGGGCCCGAATCCTCCACCACGCTAAGTGTGGCGGGCGACACGGGCCCACCAACCAACCCAGGGTCTGCCTTGATCCCGCCACTGGGATCATCGACAGGCGAGATCTCCTCAGGCTCCTCCCGGAGTCCCGGGCCAGTGGGAGGCGGTGGTGCAGATGCTGCTCTGCCCCTGTCGCCTGGTCAATGGAAGGCCCTGAAAATAACTCCGGAAACAGGTCCGGGATGGTGGCAGAGGTGCCCAAAGACAGCGGTGGGGACAGAGGGTCTTCCAAACTCTAACCCGCTAAGAACCTAAGAAGCAGGGGGGTTATCGCTGACCCCCTCCCCCGAGAAATTGAACAAGTCCGGGGTGCTAAATTGTACTGGGTGGAACGGGCCCTCTAGGGTCCTGTCCGACCCCGAAGCACCACGCTAAATTGCCGCTTAATTTGAAAAAAATAATTGGGTACTCTAAATTTTTTTTTTTTAAGTGTAATTGAGATTGGGAACATAAATGAAAATTCAAATCTCTTCAATAACATTATTATTACATTATACTCCATTTGCCAGATCTTGGCCCCCACACCTAACCCAGCTATATCCCTTTGTAGCTTCCTTATGTCTTTTTAACATTTTTGCTTTCAAACCTATCTAGTGTAATCAGCAGATTTACCAACTATACCTTCAGTCCCTTCATCCATTTGTTGTCCAACTCTCAACTTGTTAATCATTTTATTAGCATTGTGCCCAATGTAATATCAGCATGTGTTGGTAATGCATTGGAAAATCACCTGAGGGTTAATTCTGATCTGTACAAAGAAACAAACTTAGCACTTGAGTTAAAACATGAGCTGTCTCTCCCAAACAGCAGGCCAGGCAATGAGATGGAAGAATCAATTATCCTCCCAATTAGCTGGGAATTGCAATCAGGTGGTGTTGAGGCAGCTGAAGTGGCACTCGAAAGGCCAGCGTAGCTGTTAATTGAGCGACGTTGTTGAAGGCAGGTTATTATCAGAGCAAAGAAATCAGGTTAATTATTCAGGTTCTGGAAGCCCTATTGGATTGAGTGAGGAAAAGAGGAGTCACACTTCATTACATCTTTGCCAGAAGTGTGTGGTACAGGAACCTGGCAGGGAATGTTAATGCTCTCTCCACATCCACAAAACATCAAGAAGAGAAAGTCATATTCAAAGTAATTTCCTAGGAGCCCACAATATATTGCTCTATGTGACAAATACCTAGAGTGGGATTCCCCCTGCCAACCCCCTCCACCACCCCCCCCCCCCACCCCCACCCACACACACACCGCATTGTGTTTTCCAGCGGTGTAGATTGTTATATTACAGAGATGTAATATATATATTACTCATTTCTCTTGCCGAGTTGTATTTAACTTGATGATAAACAGTCGAAGTCTTCCAGTTGATGACAAATTATTTATTGAGTAACAAAATAATATACTTGTGAATTCTTTTACTTTAATACTTTGACTAGTAATAGAATTAACTAAGATTAGATTAAATTAACAATTAATATAATACACTACACTCTGAGCTGGTCACGTCTATCTTCCAGCTGCAATACACACACACACTAACACTAAGAAAGAGTGGGAAACTCCTCATATAGTTCCTGTTAGTATTGCCATCTAGTGATCATCTGACTACTGACTGCACATTAACTAATCATGTATTAACATATAGAGATTACTACAGAGATGGTTCGTCATTGGCTACCGGCGGGATCTCCGTTCCCACTGAAGTCTACACCATTTTGCATGGCTTACCCGCCTCCCCAACAGGAATCCCACCAGGCCATCCTTTGGCAGGAATGGAAAATTCTATCGATGGGAAGGGACAGAAAATACCTCTCTTGTTGTAAGTGCATGTGCAAATGGTCCTGTCTGTTGTTTCATTTTTTGTTTTTGCAAAACTATACACAGTCACATGAGGTTCCCTGGGCGGGATTCTCCACCCCCACGCCGAAGTGGCCGCGCCGTCGTGAACGCCGTCGAGGTTCACGACGGCGCGGAACGGCTCCGGTCCCGACCGATTCAGGCCCTAACAATGGGCCAGTATCGGGGCTGCGTCATCTACCCGCGCCAGGCCTTGTCGCCCGCGTAAAAGCGACGCCGCATAACGGACGTCATCCGTGCATGTGCGAGTTGGCCGGCGCCAATCCGCGCATGCGTGGTTGCCGTCCTGTCCAAATCCGCCTCGCAAGAAGATGGGGGACGGATCTTGCGGGGCCTCGGAAGGAAGGAGGGGCACCGATCGCGGGCCACCCCACATTCAAGGTGAAGCCCGGTGCAGGATCCCCCTCGCCCCCCCCACAGGCCACCCCCCCAGCGTTCACGCACCGCCCACGACTGCAGCGACCAGGTGTGGACGGCACCGGGGGGAACCCGCCGTTTTGGCCTGGCCGCTCGGCCCATCCGGGCCTCAGAATAGCGGGGGTGCCGGATAATCGCCATTTTGAGTGTCTCCTGCGATTCTCCGGCCTGCGGCCCGCGAAACTCGACCGGGCCGTTCCCGCCGCTTCAGAGAATCGCGGGAGGGCATCGGACCGGCGTCACCGGAAATTTTGGCGGCCCAGGCGATTCTCCCAACCGGCGTGGGAGTGGAGAATCGCGCCCCCTGTATCTCATAATAAAATTAGGGCAAGGAATGTTTTGTCTGAATGTCGATGCTTCGGTAATATTTGGAAATGCATAAGACAACTTGTAGCATGCAGTATGCTGTGCCTTTTTCTAATATCTCAAGAAAGTCGTGAAGCACTGAGGTGTTCCAGCACCTTCCCTGTGGGGGGCATCAGCATGGGCCCCATCATTTCTTCCTCCCTTAGGGTGATCGATGGCCTCCAGGCTACCCCATGGGGTGGACATTGGGCCAGAGTGAGTTCCGGAGGCTCCACCATCACCTGGCACTGCCAGTCCTGGAAGCCTGCTCTCCTCTCAACCAGGGTCTCGAGGCCCTCAAACATGAAGCACAGAGACTGGGCCACATCCCTCAGCGAGTTAGCCGTGTCCCTCTGCACCTTGGTAAAGTCCCTCTGCGCCTCAGTCATGTCCATCTGCACCTGGCCCAGATCAGCCAGTGCCCAGCCAGTGCTCTTGATGTCCTCATCCATGAACCTTTGTGACTGGGCTAAGCTGTGGAGCGCTGCAACAATGTCCACGTGGGTCCGGTACATGGCTGCCTGTGGCTGGGCTCCAAAGTCCTGACCCTCAGCCATTGACCACACAGATTGCCACAAGCCTTGGAAGTCTTGGCCCATGGCAGTGACTTTTTGACCCAAGACTTCCACCGTGGATGCTACTTGTTCATTGTTGGCCTGGGTACCACCCATTGGCGGCACCCTGCACCTGAAAGTGGTTGGACTCCTCCAACTGTACCAGCAGATGCTGGAAAGTTGCTGTCATCCCCTTCTGTAGATCCTGGCTCTGTGTCTGCATCTCCACCAGTGATGGGATTGCTCTTCCAGAAGCTTGATACCTGTCCGGACTACAGCTGGGTCCTGGGATTGGGCAGCTCTCCGACTGTCCACTCCCTCATGAGTTCCCACCTCCAATGATGTGTTGCAGCATGTGTGATGGACACAACAGATGGTGACCCAGGAGCCTCATCACTAAAATGCCCCACCCAGGTTATAGTCTCTAAAATGCCTCACCCAGGTGACGGTGGAGGGTGCAGGTGAATGCAGTGACAAGAAGTGTGTGTCGTCCCCAGACTGGTCCTCTGGGGTGTGCTGGGGTTGTGGCTGGGGGCAGGGGCGCGGTCCTCAGATGGACTGGCATGGTCTGATGGTGATCCAGCAAGACAAAAGACAAGACACATAATGAGATCTTTGGAAGGAGTGGCTAGGGGGAGAGGGATGACTCACTTTCTATAGGGACATCATTTTTAATTATGGGCTCGTTTGGTTGTCACATGCCGACCTGTCTCGGAGATAGTCCTTTCCTGCACCTCCCCAGATGATGCCATCGCCCTCTGTTCGGCGGGGGTGAGAGTTCGGAGGTATGGGAAACCCCCTCGGTCTTCTCCCACTCCCTTCTGTTATGGGCCGTCTTTCCCGAGGGGACACATAAAGAGAGTCATGTAGGAGAGTTACACTGCGAGTCTGTAGCCGGTGGCATGTGTGTGCAAGGCACCTGGCCAAAGAGGACAATACAAGTGTTGGGGTTTGGTGCAGGGTGGGATGTGAGGGAGATGCAGCTAGGTGGGTTTTGATTGGCCTCTATATGAGTGGGGTGTGATGTGAGGAGTGAGAGACTAGAGTGATGCCAGGGGGTCAGAGGTGGTGACTCACCCGAGCTGTCCTCAGGAGGGTGTTGATCTTTCTGCAGCATGCCGTGCCAGTCTGCCTGGTGAGGCTCACTGTGCTGAGCACCTCGGACACCTCCATTCAGGCTCAGTTGACGACTGCAGGCGGCAGCCTCCAGCCCATCTGGGGGAAGAGAGTGCCCCTCGTTTCCTCCATCTCATCCAACATTCTGCTGAGCGCCACGTCCATGGAATGTGGTTCTGCTCTTCGTGGAGCCGTCTTCTTGGATGGAATGAGTGTATGCAGGGAATGGAGAGCTTATCAGCAGTTCCAGCTTGGCAAGCTCTACAGCGCCAATTCCAGCCCGGTGAACCCGACGCCGGTGGGAATGAGAATTGCTGTAGATTCAAGAGAACAGAGTGCTGGCCCAATAGCCTGTCCTGAATTGCGCTCCCAAAGGGAATGTGAACCACATGTAATTCAGTCCCGGTGTCAACACTTAGGACAGGATTCTCTGTCCAGCAACGCTGGAATCGCGAGTCGCAATCGAATGGAAAATGGGTGTCAGCCGAAAATTGAGGTGGGCGCCGGGCGCTCAACTGAGCGTACCGTAGCATTGGTTAACATTTCATTAACGGGTCCGAGCCAGTAGTCTCCGGCCTCCCGTGATGCTCTGCTTCTGCCAAGTGGGAAGTGATGCCGACGTGGTTCACTTGTGGTATTTAAAAACGGGGACCAGGCGCCGTGGCTGCTGTGGGAGAGAGGGAAGTAAGAAAAGTTCCCAAAGGCGCAACAGTGGGCTGACAGTTGTGCTGCTGGTTGGGGGCATCTGCCAGGGCCAGGGATGTGGGTGGGGGCGAGGTTGGGGTGTCTCCACCAGGACCTGGGTGTTTGGGCAGGAACACCACTGCCGCAGTTTCAAGGCAGCCATTTGGATGTGCACTCTGCCAACTGACCACTGTGTCCCATAAATGTGCAGAGTGCCACTGGCTGCCCCCCGCCCCGTCCCAGGCCACCTCCCCAGGAACCCTCAGACTGCAGTCAACCCATCAAGGGGATGGATGTGGTCCGGTGCAGCCAGTGGCCCACCAGATGTTGACACTCCTCAGTTCACCCATCCAAGGCGCTGCCCATTGCAGGGGCAGCAAGGGGAAAGGAGAGCACACCCCGAACAGCGGACGCATGCACCATGGCCTTTGGTGCCCACCTTGGCACACTGCCCCTCTCAAAGCAGATACCCCACCAGTGGCACTATCAGCCAGCCCACCTCACAGGTGGGGTGCTCTCATCCATTCTGTCCCCAGACAGGTAGACACAACCCATGCATCGCAAACAGGACCCACAGCACACTGCAGCTATGGTCCAAACAGTTGTCCACACACTTCGTCCAGCCTCATCAGCGGGCCCTGCAAGCACGCAATGCCAATACGCATGCTGCCAATCGGTGGCACACAGTGCCCCTGTACCCTACAACCTGAGCTTCCCTGCTGTTGGGTTATCACACGGCCCACCCAAGGATGACACACACAGTAGATCCACAGGAGGGTGCAGGACAGGGGTCACAGAGCGTATCGCTGGCATGGGTAGCACCAGCCATTAGTACCCCTGCCGGCAGGGATGGGTGGCGGAGTTAGATGCTCGCTTGGTGCCAGGCACCAGTGGGGCCAGGGATGCGTTGTGGAAGGCAAAATGTCTGGGGGAATGGTCGGGGTGGGTATGTATTGGGGGGCCATACGGGGACAGGGGCTGCAGTGCAAACTAGGACTACCATGTAGCCCATTGGATCTGGATGGACATGTGAGTACTCACCATGCTAACATGTCTGCCCTTTACCCCCTGCAGATAATGAATTTCGGAGCCCAGCCAGGAATGGTTAGCATCTGATTGGCTGCGGTTTCAGGGGTGGCGGCAGGCAGGGATTGAGCAACTCGGTGACCTGTTTGTAGGAGGCAGTTTTGTGAAATTGAAGGACCTGGAGGAAGAATATAAACTATCCAGGAGGAACGGTTTCAGGTACTTGCAGGTTCGGGATTTTGTGAAGAGAGAGGTGCTGCCTTTTCAGGGGTTACTGCCCTCGGGTTTGCAGAGCAAGGTATTGTTGAAGGAGGAGATAGGGGCGGGGAAGGTGTCTTAGGTCGATAAGGAGCTGATGGATTGGGAAGAGGCCTCGGTGGAGGATATAAAGCAGAAGTGGGAGGAGGAGCTCGGGTGGGAGGGTTGGAGGCCGAGACGTGGGCTGAGAACCTTCCGGGGATGAATGCGTCCTTGTCGTGTGCGATGCTAAGCCTTATACAGTTTAAAGTAATTCACAGGGCACATATGATGACTGTGCAGATGAGTAGGTTTTTTGAGAGTAGAGGATAGATGTGGCTGTGCGCGGGGTGGCCCCTGAATCACGTCCACATGTTCTGGGCATGTCCGAAGCTAAAAGGGGTCTGGCAAGGGATTGGGGACGTAATGTTCGAGGTGCTGGGGTTAAAGGTGCCCCGGGTCCAGAGGTAGCGATATTCGGGGTGTCGGAAAACCTGGGTGTCCAGGGGGCGAGAGAGGCCGATGTCTTGGCCTTTGCCTCCCTGATAGCCCGGAAACGGATCTTACTTGGATGGAGGGACTCCGAGCCGCCGAAAGCGGGAGTGTGGGTGAGCGCTTAGGGAGAATTCCTGAGGCTGGAGAAGGTCAAGTTCGCCCTGAGGGGGTCGGTTGTTGGGTTTGCTCAGAGGTGGAAGCCATGCATTGAATTCATTGAGGAAGATTGAGGAGTCAGCAAAAGGGGAGGGGGAGGGGTGGGGGGGGGGGAATAAGGGGGTTAAAATGGGGAAGGCCGGACGAGGGGAGGCGGCGAGAGTGGGGAGCGGGGGTGAGTGGGTGTTGGTGATTTATAATGTATAATTTTGCTTCTGCTTCGGTTTGTTTTTTATAATAATAATCTTTATTGTCACAAGTAGGTTTACATTAACACTCCAATGAAGTTACTGTGAAAATCCCCTAGTCGCCGCATTCCGCTGCCTGTTCGGGTACACTGAGGGAGAATTCAGAATATGCAATTCACCTAACAGCACATCTTTCGGCACTTGTGGGAGGAAACCGGAGCACCCGGAGGAAACCCACGTAGACACTGGGCGAACGTGCAGACTCCGCGCAGACAGTGACCCAAACCGGGAATCGAACCTGGGACCCAGCCGCTGTAAAGCAACTGTGCTAACCACCGTGCTACCGTGCTGCCACCACCAACCCTCTGAAAGAGCACCCTACTTAGGCCCAGTGCCCCACCCTATCCCCGTAATCCCACCTAACCTTTTAATAGTAAGGGGAAATTTAGCATGCCCAAACCACTTGACCTGCACATCTTTGGACTGTGGGAGGAAACCCACGCAGACACAGGAGAATGTGTAAACCCCACACAGACAGTCATCCAAGGTCGGATTCGAACCTGGGCCTTGCCACTGTGAGGCAATAGTGCTAACCACTGTGCCACCGTGCTGCCAAACTAGTCTGGGGATAGATAAATGGAAAAAATTGAACAAACCAGTTCAGGAGAATCTTTTAGAACATCCCTGCAGAATCTGAGATGGTGTATGGAATTATAGAATGATTAGAGCACAGAAGGAAGCCATTCAGCCCATAATATATGTCTGTCCTTAGCAAAAACAACTCACCCACTCCACCTCCTGATAGCTAATTCTCTATATAGTCTTCATTGATAATGAATAGTAATAATGATTAATACTGAAGCAATAAATCACAACAGGAAGCTAGTATCTTAAATGTTCATGTTAATTTCCAACTTACTTGTCAACAAGACTGTGCATCCTTCTCCCTCAGATTATACAGATTTTGACAAACGCTTCACAGTGTGACCCCAGAGAGAAAATGTTGGGAGTTATGGGGGCAGTGACGCTCAGTTGCTGAGCGGGATGGTGGTCTGTGGGGGGAGGGTGGCAAATCCTGCTGCCCAGGCAACCTGGTGGGCACGGTCTACATTGACTTTTAAATAATGAGCCGCCTGGGCATATAGGGCACCCATGACAATGCGGATGCACCAGTGCACAGAGGTCTGGACGATCCCAGACAGGTTCCCACCCAGTGTCTGGAAGGATCCCGTGGCGTAGAAGTTCAGGACGACCGTCTTCTTTTTAAAATATATTTTATTTAGGCATTTTCATGCGGCGCAGTCCAAAGGTGTGCAGGTTAGGAGGATTGGCCATGCTAAATTACCCTTAGCATCCAAAAAAAAGTGGGGTTGCGGGGATAGGGTGGAGGTGTGGGGTTAGGGTGGAGGTATGGGCTTAGGTAGGGTGCTCTTTCCAAGGGCCGGTGCAGACTCGATGAGCTGAATGGCCCCCTTCTGCACTGTAAATTCTACGATTCTATGATTCAATGGGTCGAATAGCCTCCTTCTGCCCTGCAGGGATTCTATTTACAGAATTAATTATGAAATAGGTATCCATTAATAAACCTGCATGACAGTTTAACCTGTTACAAAATATACCTGAAGTGGCCAATGCTAACCATATCCATACTGGAATAGTACTTTATTAGTGTCAAGTTTAGAACCGAGGATAGATTGTTCGCACTGCTGCACATACAGCTTGTACACAGAGAGCTTGGGCTTGCCTGTGGAATCTGTTTTCCAGTGGGAATGAGAAAAGAGTTAAAAGCAAGCCAAAAATAACACTTCCAAGTGAAGCAGGCCATTGACTTGTTCACACTAAAAGCATTCCTCTGAGCTCATGACTAATATAATAATGCTCATGATTTGTCATATTGTCTCTGAGTACTTGGCAAAATGCAGTGGCTTCACACATTGTACTTTGCATTGAAATTAGGGCTTGAAGATGCTTACTGGCATCTGGCTCCTTGTGTTTTCCGACAAATGGAAGTCAAACCAATGACATATTGGTGTCCCAGAGCACCCAGTATCCCATTATTGTTATTACTACTATACATCAGACTAGCTACACATATCTAAAAGATGTAGTTAGATGTTCAAGAAGTACAATATGGTTAGCCACAGTATCAAGTTCCAGATAGTAAGCAATTAAGGCCAAAGGATCAATACAGTTCTCATCTCTACTGCAATGGCAAAGAATTTAAGCCTCAAGAATTGTTTATAACTGGAGATTGCTGTCTGAGAAGGTTTGTCTACACGACTCCCTTGCGTCTATGTGTAAGATGTTTCTAGGTTTGTGAATAAGGGAGGAATCCACTCATCATATCTGTACAGTCTTGGTTGGAAGGATATCATAATATAGTCTGTCATGGAGTACATATGATGGGGAGACGCCGGCGTTGGACTGGGGTGAGCACAGTAAGAAGTCTTACAACACCAGGTTTGTTTCGATGTCACTAGCTTTCGGAGCACTGCTCCTTCCTCAGGTGAATGAAGAGGTATGTTCCAGAAACATATATGTAGACAGATTCAAAGATGCCAGACAATGCTTGGAATTCGAGCATTAGCAGGTGATTAAATCTTTACAGATCCAGAGCTCAGGTTAAAGAGGTGTGAATTGTGTCAAGCCAGGACAGTTGGTAGGATTTTGCAGGCCAGATGGTGGGGGATGAATGTAATGCGACATGAATCCCAGGTCCCGGTTGAGACCGCACTCATGTGTGCGGAACTTGGCTATAAGCTTCTGCTCGGCGATTCTGCGTTGTCGCGCGTCCTGAAGGCCGCCTTGGAGAACGCTTACCCGGAGATCAGAGGCTGAATGCCCTTGACTGCTGAAGTGTTCCCCGACTGGAAGGGAACATTCCTGCCTGGTGATTGTCGCGCGATGTCCGTTCATTCGTTGTCGCAGCGTCTGCATGGTTTCGCCAATGTACCACGCTTTGGGACATCCTTTCCTGCAGCGTATGAGGTAGACAACGTTGGCCGAGTCGCACGAGTATGTACCGCGTACCTGGTGGGTGGTGTTCTCGCGTGTAATGGTGGTATCCATGTCGATGATCTGGCACGTCTTGCAGAGATTGCCATGGCAGGGTTGTGGTCACTGTTCTGAAGGCTGGGTAGTTTGCACGACACCACACAACCCTGCCATGGCAATCTCTGCAAGACATGCCAGATCATCGACATGGATACCACCATTACCCGTGAGAACACCACCCACCAGGTACGCGGTACATACTCGTGCGACTCGGCCAACGTCGTCTACCTCATACGCTGCAGGAAAGGATGTCCCGAAGCGTGGTACATTGGCGAGACCATGCAGACGCTGCGACAACGAATGAACGGACATCGCGCGACATGGCTATGGCACCTGTGACAGTTTCACTGCCTGGGGTTCAATGGGTGCAGTTATCATCTGCGTTCACACTGCGGAGAAATACTTTATAGAGACTTTTAGCTTTAATTTCAGAGGCACTTTCCTCAGGTAGTTTTAACATGTTGTCTTCTCTCACAGAATCTGCAGTGCACGCAATTCAAAGCTGCTCATAATTCTGTTCTCAGATGGATCAGCAGAGTAGCTATCAGAGATGGAGTGCCCAGCATGATGGTACCCCTGGTGATGGAACAAATCAGCAGACTGTCTCTCAACCTGGCATCAGATTAGACTATTAACAATCCCTACACAAATTACAGTAAAAGTGCAAAGAAGCAAAAAAGGAGCAGTCAACTGCAATGGTGACTGACTCAGATCGAAGGCAGAAGTTTGAGGATCATGTGAGCTGTTTGAGCTTTGCAATTACAGCACATGGCCCATTTTAAGACTCGAGTGGTAACTCTTCATTTGGAGATATCTACTCTAATCCTAGCAATTTACCAGTGAAATCCTACAGCCAGCCAGAACATTTATTCTTCCACATAGAAATCACTTAGAACTTAGGGCAGTGTGGTAGCACTGTGTCTTCACAGCGCCAGGGTCCCAGGTTCGATTCCCAACTTGGGTCACTGTCTGTGCGGAGTCTGCACGTTCTCCCCGTGTCTGCGTGGGTTTCCTCCGGGTGCTCCGGTTTCCTCCCACAGTCCAAAGACGTGCAGGTTAGGTGGATTGGCCATGCTAAATTGTCCTCAGTGACCAAAAAGGTTAGGAGGGGTTGTTGGGTTACAGGGATAGAGTGGAAGTGAGGCTTAAGTGGGCCGATGCAGACTCGATGGGCCGAATGGCCTCCTTTTGCACTGTATGTTTTATGTTCAACTCGTTGTAATAGTTTAGAGGTCAGATTTCAAAAAGCTGCAATGGTGAGACATCTTCATGCGAATGAAATTAAAGCATGTAGCCATTGGCAATAACTGTTAACCCATGTTTCTGATGCAAACAGGAGGGCGGGGACCACGGTTGCTCTGTAGACCATGAGCTTGGTGCTGTGTTTCAGGTCCCGAAACAAGTGCTCTACTCCTAGCTCCATTTGGAGAGCAGAAGTGCCCCAAGGACATTCCGAAAGCCTCCAAAAATAAATGCAACATCCCCATCGACACGTGGGAACCGCTTGCCTTGGAACGCACAAACTGGAGAAAAAGAATCCTCAAGGGTGTCCATCACCTCGAGCGACACAGGGTGGAGCACGCAGAGGCTACGTGTAAACAGCGGAAGGAGAGCACAGAATCCAGAGCGTCTCACCCACCCACATCCTCAAACACCACCTGCCAAACCTGAGGCAGTCTGCGGATCCAGGTTTGGACCATTCAGCCACCTCAGAAGCCACCTCCCCAGAGTGGAAGCAAGTCATCCTCGACGCTGAGGGACTGCCCAAGAAGGATAGGAAGAACTTTTCCCTTTATAGGAGGGGTCAATAGCCAGGGGCACAGATTTGAGGTAAGGGGAAGGAGATTCATAGGGGATGAGGGAAAACGTTTTCACACAGAGGATGGTGCGAATCTCAAACTCACTGCCTGAAAGGGTGGTAGAGGCAGGAACCCTCACAATTTTTTAGGAGCACTTATATGAGCACTTGAAATGCCACAGCAAACAAGGCTATGGGACAAGTTCAGGAAAATGGGATTAGAATAGATAGGTGCTTGATGGCCGGCTCGGATGTGATAGGCTGCAGGTTCTGTTTCTATGCTGTAAAACCCTCTGACTATTATCTTTTACACTGATGTGCTGGGCTCTACCATAATTGATGATTTGATATCTGTGGAGCCTCCTCCTCCAGTGGGTTGTTTAATTACCAACCACCAGTCACGACTGGATGTGGCAGCAATGCCGAACTTAGATCTGATTCATTGGATGTGCAATTGCTTATCTCTGTCTATTACTTGATGCTTATGTTATTTGGCATGCAAATTGTGCTGTGTTGTAGCTTCACCAGGTTGACACCTCACTTTTAGGTATGCCTGGTGTTGCTCCTGACATGCTCGCCTGCACTCTTCATTGAAACAAGGTTGATCGCCTGACTTGGTCTAATGGTAGAGTGGGTCTTACATAGAACATAGAACATAGAACGATACAGCGCAGTATAGGCCCTTCGGCCCACGATGTTGCACCGAAACAAAAGCCATCTAACCTACACTATGCCATTATCATCCATATGCTTATCCAATAAACTTTTAAATGCCCTTAATGTTGGCGAGTTCACTACTGTTGCAGGTAGGGCATTCCACGGCCTCACTACTCTTTGCGTAAAGAACCTACCTCTGACCTCTGTCCTATATCTATTACCCCTCAGTTTAAAGCTATGTCCCCTCGTGCCAGCCATTTCCATCCGCGGGAGAAGGCTCTCACTGTCCACCCTATCTAACCCCCTGATCATTTTGTATGCCTCTGTTAAGTCTCCTCTTAGCCTTCTTCTCTCCAACGAAAACAACTTCAAGTCCATCAGCCTTTCCTCATAAGATTTTCCCTCCATACCAGGCAACATCCCGGTAAATCTCCTCTGCACCCGCTCCAAAGCCTCCACGTCCTTCCTATAATGCGGTGACCAGAACTGTACGCAATACTCCAAATGCGGCCGTACCAGAGTTTTGTACAGCTGCAACATGACCTCCTGACTCCGGA
This sequence comes from Scyliorhinus torazame, assembly GCF_047496885.1. Classification (NCBI taxonomy): domain Eukaryota; kingdom Metazoa; phylum Chordata; class Chondrichthyes; order Carcharhiniformes; family Scyliorhinidae; genus Scyliorhinus; species Scyliorhinus torazame. The sequence goes on from NC_092709.1 coordinate 93,617,126, forward strand.
ACTCAATCCCTCTACCAATAAAGGCCAACACTCCATAGGCCTTCTTCACAACCCTATCAACCTGGGTGGCAACTTTCAGGGATCTATGTACATGGACACCTAGATCCCTCTGCTCATCCACACTTCCAAGAACTTTACCATTAGCCAAATATTCCGTATTCCTGTTATTCCTTCCAAAGTGAATCACCTCACACTTCTCTACATTAAACTCCATTTGCCACCTCTCAGCCCAGCTCTGCAGCTTATCTATGTCCCTCTGTAACCTGCTACATCCTTCCACACTGTCGACAACACCACCGACTTTAGTGTCGTCTGCAAATTTACTCACCCACCCTTCTGCGCCTTCCTCTAGGTCATTGATAAAAATGACAAACAGCAACGGCCCCAGAACAGATCCTTGTGGTACGCCACTTGTAACTGAACTCCATTCTGAACATTTCCCATCAACCACCACCCTCTGTCTTCTTTCAGCTAGCCAATTTCTGATCCACATCTCTAAATCACCCTCAATCCCCAGCCTCCATATTTTCTGCAATAGCCTACCGTGGGGAACCTTATCAAACGCTTTACTGAAATCCATATACACCACATCAACTGCTCTACCCTCGTCTACCTGTTCAGTCACCTTCTCAAAGAACTCGATAAGGTTTGTGAGGCATGACCTACCCTTCACAAAGCCATGCTGACTATCCCTGATCATATTATTCCTATCTAGATGATTATAAATCTTGTCTCTTATAATCCCCTCCAAGACTTTACCCACTACAGACGTGAGGCTCACCGGTCTATAGTTGCCGGGGTTGTCTCTGCTCCCCTTTTTGAACAAAGGGACCACATTTGCTATCCTCCAGTCCTCTGGCACTATTCCTGTAGCCAATGATGACATAAAAATCAAAGCCAAAGGTCCAGCAATCTCTTCCCTGGCCTCCCAGAGAATCCTAGGATAAATCCCATCAGGCCCCGGGGACTTATCTATTTTCAGCCTGTCCAGAATTGCCAACACCTCTTCCCTACGTACCTCAATGCCATCTATTCTAATAGCCTGGGTCTCAGCATTCTCCTCCACAACATTATCTTTTTCCTGAGTGAATACTGACGAAAAATATTCATTTAGTATCTCGCCTATCTCTTCAGACTCCACACACAACTTCCCATCCCTGTCCTTGACTGGTCCTACTCTTTCCCTAGTCATTCACTTATTCCTGACATACCTATAGAAAGCTTTTGGGTTTTCCTTGATCCTACATGCCAAATACTCCTCATGTCCCCTCCCTGCTCATCTTAGCTCTCTCTTTAGATCCTTCCTCGCTACCTTGTAACTATCCATCGCCCCAACTGAAACTTCACACCTCATCTTCACATTGGCCTCCTTCTTCCTCTTAACAAGAGATTCCACTTCTTTGGTAAACCACGGTTCCCTCGCTCTACGCCTTCCTCCCTGCCTGACCGGTACATACTTATCAAGAACACGCAGTAGCTGATCCTTGAACAAGCTCCACTTATCCAGTGTGCCCAACACTTGCAGCCTACTTCTCCAACCTATCCCCCCCAAGTCACGTCTAATGGCATCATAATTGCCCTTCCCCCAGCTATAACTCTTGCCCTGCGGTGTGTACTTATCCCTTTCCATCATTAACGTAAACGTCACCGAATTGTGGTCACTGTCCCCAAAGTGCTCTCCTACCTCCAAATCCAACACCTGGCCTGGTTCATTACCCAAAACCAAATCCAATGTGGCCTCGCCTCTTGTTGGCCTGTCAACATATTGTGTCAGGAAACCCTCCCGCACACACTGTACAAAAAACGACCCATCTAATGTACTCGAACTATATCTTTTCCAGTCAATATTTGGAAAGTTAAAGTCTCCCATAATAACTACCCTGCTACTTTCGCTCTTATCCAGGATCATCCTCGCCATCCTTTCCTCTACATCCCTAGAACTATTTGGAGGCCTATAGAAAACTCCCAACAGGGTGACCTCTCCTTTCCTGTTTCTAACCTCAGCCCATACTACCTCGGAAGATGAGTCCCCATTTAGCATCCTCTCCGCCACCGTAATACTGCTCTTGACTAGCAGCGCCACACCGCCCCCTCTTTGCCTCCTTCTCTGAGCTTACTAAAACACCTAAACTCCAGAACCTGCAACATCCATTCCTGTCCCTGCTCTATCCATGTCTCCGAAATGGCCACAACATCGAAGTCCCAGGTACCAACCCATGCTGCCAGTTCCCCAACCTTATTTCGTATACTCCTGGCATTGAAGTAGACACACTTCAAACCACCTACCTGAACACTGGCCCCCTCCTGCGACGTCAAATCTGTGCTCCTGACCTCTATACTCTCATTCTCCCATACCCTAAAACTACAATCCAGGTTCCCATGCCCCTGCTGCATTAGTTTAAACCCCCCCAAAGAGCACTAACAAATCTCCCCCCCAGGATATTTGTGCCCCTCAGGTTCAGATGTAGACCATCCTGTCTGTAGAGGTCCCACCTTCCCCAGAAAGAGCCCCAGTTATCCAGAAATCTGAATCCCTCCCGCCTGCACCATCCCCGTAGCCACGTGTTTAATTGCTCTCTCTCCCTATTCCTCATCTCACTATCATGTGGCACGGGCAACAACCCAGAGATAACAACTCTGTTTGTTCTAGTTCTGAGCTTCCATCCTAGCTCCCTGAAAGCCTGCCTGACATCCTTGTCCCCTTTCCTACCTATGTCGTTAGTGCCAATGTGGACCACGACTTGGGGCTGCTCCCCCTCCCCCTTAAGGACCCGGAAAACACGATCCGAGACATCACGTACCCTTGCACCTAGGAGGCAACATACCAAACGTGAGTCTCTCACGCTCCCACAAAATCTCCTATCTGTGCCCCTGACTATCGAGTCCCCAATTACTAATGCTCTGCTCCTCTCCCCCCTTCCCTTCTGAGCAACAGGGACAGACTCCGTGCCAGAGGCCCGTACCCCATGGCTTACCCCTGGTAAGTCCCACCCCCCCCCACAAGTATCCAAAGCGGTATACTTGTTTCTCAGGGGAACGACCGCAGGGGATCCCTGCACTGACTGCTTCTTCCCAGTCCCTCTTACAGTTACCCATCTATCTCCTTGGAGATAGATGGGTAACTGTAAGAGGGACTGGGAATCTGTAATCTCTTGAGGTTACAGATTGTGGTTGAGTACAATTCTGCTGATGCTGATGGCCCACAGCACCTCATAAATGTCGAGTCTTGAGTTGCTAGATCTGTCCGAAGTCTATCCCATTTAGCACAGTGGTAGTGCCACAAGGACTGTGTGGTGGTTACTCTTACCGATACTGCATGGACAGATGCATATGCAGCAGGCAGTTTGGTGAGAATGAGGTCAAGTATGTTTTTCCCTATTGTTGGTTCCCTCACCACCTGCCACAGTCCTAGTCTAGACGTTATGTCCTTTAGGACCCAGCCAGCTCGGCCTAGGCTGGTACTAGCGAGCTACTCTTGGTGATGGACTTTGAAGTCCCTCACCCAGAGTACATTCTATGTCTTTGTCACCCTCAGAGCTTCCTCCAAGTGGCGTTCAGCATGGAGGAGTACTGATTCATCAGCTGAGGGGGATGGTACATGTTAATCAGTAGGAGGTTTCCTTGCCATGCTTGACCTGATGCTATGCGATTTCATGGTGTACAAAGTCCCTCCAAACTGTATACAAACTGAGTCTGTCGTGCTGGTGAGTGTAGACATACCAGGAATGGTGATGGTGGTGGTTGGGACATTATCTTTAAGGTACAATTCATCGAGTATGACTATGCTGTTGCTTGACCAATCTGTGGGACAGCTCTCCCAATTTTGACACAAGCCCCAGATGTTAGGTAGGAGGACTTTGCAAGGTTGAGAGGGCTGGGTTTACCATTGTTGTTACCGGTGCCGAGGTCAATATCGGGTGGTCTGTACAGTTTCATTTCTTTTGTTTTCTTTGTAGCAGTTGGATGCAACTGAGTGGCTTGCTAGGCCATTTCAGAGAGCATTTCAGAGTCCATATTACTGTGGGTCTGGGGTCATATGTAGGTCAGACCAGGTAAGGAGGGTAGATTGCCTTCCGTAAAGGACATTAGTGAATCAGATGATACGACAATAGTTTCATGGTCTTCTTTAAACTTTAAATTCAATTAAATAATGTGGAATTAAAATTCCACCATCTGCCATGGTGGGATTCAAACCCATGTCTCCAGAGGATTACCTGGGTCTTTGGATGACTAATCCACAATACCACTGTGCCACCGCTTCCTCATGTTGTCCGCAGGTCCTGCTGAAGTGGGTTATAGTCTCCTTTCATCACATCTCTTCCATCATCTCTGGGTGAAATTGACTTGTTTTATTGCATAAAAGCAGGACCTCATGGCACACCGTACATAGCATGGGCGAAATTCTCCATAATCGGCGCGATGTTCTCCGACCGGCGGCAAAAACGGCGCAAATCAGTCCGGCATCGCACCGCCCCAAAGGTGCGGAATCCTCCACATTTTGGGGGGCCAAGCCCTAACCTTGAGGGGCTAGGCCCGCGCCGGACTGATTTCCGCCGCGACAGCTGGCGGAAAAGGCCTTTGGTGCCCCGCCAGCTGGCGCGGAAATGACATTGCCGGGCGGCGCATGCGCAGGAGCGTTAGCGGCCGCTCACGGCATCCCCGCGCATGCGCAGTGGAGGGGGTCTCTTCCGCCTCGGCCATGGTGGAGACCATGGTGAAGGCGGAAGGAAAGGAGTGCCCCCACGGCACAGGCCCGCCCGCGGATCGGTGGGCCCCGATCGCGGGCCAGGCCACCGTGGGGGCATCCCCCGGGGCCAGATCGCCCCTTGTCCCGCCGGGAAGAGAGGTGGTTTAATCCACGCCGTTGGGACAGGCATGCCAGCAGCGGGACTTCGGCCCATCTGGGCCGGAGAATCGCCGGTTGAGGCCCGCCAACCGGCGCGGCGCGACTCCCGCCCCCGCTGAATCTCCAGTGCTGGAGAATTCGGCAACCAGCGGGGGCGGGATTCACGCCAGCCCTCGGCGATTCTCCGACCTGGCGGGGGGTCGGAGAATCTCGCCACATATCCTATCTCTTTTCCTGCTTTTGCCGGTCTCTGTCAGGTTCAATGCTGGTGGAGGAATGACTGCAGTGCCACAATGCAAAAAGCTTGAAGTTTCAATTAAGACAAGCAGCAATAACTTTAACTAAATACACAAGTTCACAGACTGCAACCTCCAAAGCAATGACATTTCTAACAAGGAGTCTGTGGTGTAGCACGCATGTGATGTGTTAACATTGGAATATGTCCAGTCCTTCAAGAGCTCTCAGCGTGAGCGGTATGCATGACTTAAATACTGTTGCACTCAGACCTAACTTTCACTCGATAGCAATTTATCAGCATTTGCAAAATGGTTGTAATTGAGGGCTAAGTTGCACTCACTGAATATTTGGCTATTAACACTCCAATACATTCAGCAGTTAACACCACCAGCAATTTTAAGTAAGTGATCAATTGTATCCTAATACCATCTTATCCTTTGGTCAAATGTGCGTTTAATATTCATCAATAGGGTGTTGTATAGAACGGTTACAGAGCAGAAGGAAGCCATTTGGCCCATCATGTCTGTGCTGGTCCTCTAAAGGAGAATTCACCAAGTGCAACCCTTCTAATTTTTCCTTTTCAGATAATGATCCATTTTCCTTTTGAAAAGACTCAATTGAATCTGCCTCCACTCTCAGCAAGTGTGTTCCAGATCCTAACTAGAGGTGGTTACAATGGGAAACCCCGTTGACAAGCGGTGGGAATATAGAATCCTGCTTCCAGCGAACAGCGTGTGACTGAGAAACAAGCAGCTGGGATACCGGAGAATCCAACCCCGGTCACTCTAAAAGCTTTCTCCGAACTGCCTCTCTCTGCAGCTTTCTTTCTCTCAGACCCACCCCAGCACTGACCTCATTGTGGTGTTCTTTGTATTGCTAAATTCAGGATGGTTGGCGTAGTGTTCACAAAGACCACAAAATAGCTTTAACTTGAACAAAGCTGTAAATTTATTAACACTACTTAATTGGATTCAACACTTACTCCAATACAATACACAGTTGATAATTAACATATAATCTACACTCCTCTATTACTAATCTCTACACTATTATAAACTATGATTTGCTCTCACTCACACTATCTTTCCTTCAGTCTGTACTCTAGCTATCTCCTTCACCTCACTCCTCATAAGGCTTAGCATCAGTGTTTTATATATTTGTAACTCTAGCTCTCTCTAGTGGCTGCTTTAGACATTTCATTAATCCTTGCAGTTCTTACATTTATGATAATGTCCCATCACCCTTTCTTTGGGAAAATGTCATAAACTTTGTTTGTGATATTCTTTCTTTGAACATTACATGAGCGAGCATGAATCATTAACTTGTTATTATTTTTACATTCCGTTGCAAAATAACTGTTAAGTCACATTGTTGATGATAAATACATAGTTACAATAATAATAATATTTATTCTCACAAGTAGGCTTATATTAACACTGCAATGAAGTTACTATGAAAAGCCCCTAGTCGCCACATTCCGCCGCCTGTTCGGGTACACTGAGGGAGAAGTCAGAATGTCCAAATTACCGAACAACACGTCATTCGGGGACTTGTGGGAGGAAACCGGAGCCCCCGGAGGAAATCCATGCAGACACAGGGAGAACGTGCAGACTCCGCACAGACTGTGACCCAAGCCGGGAATCGAACCTGGGACCCTGGCGCTGTGAAGCGATAGTGCTATAGTCATTATAAATTTAATCTGTTCGGTGGTCTCCTCGTTCTAGTTGATCGTCTCAGTAATTTTGTCAACGTATGCAAGTGATTTTCCCAATTGTCTTGCTGCATTGGTGACAAAGAAGGATTAGGAAAGACATTGGACTGGATTCTCCGATTCTAAGACTAAGTGCTGACGCCGGCATGGGAACGGTGGCCTTCTACGACTGGAAAAACGACACAGCAGGCATGCAGTGTAGCGAACCCGGCTCTAGCTGCAGATAAGGCCGGAGAATTGCCAGGTCCATGGCCGCCCATGCGCACGCCGGCAACCTGCAGCAGCTGTGCTGTACAACATGGCGCCAGCCATGTGCGGACCCGGCCTGCCAAATAGTACCTCCCGTTTGGCCAGGCTTGCCACCCCCGGACCACCCCTCACCAGTGCCCCCAGCCTCTGCCAAAGCCCTCCTTGCCTGTGGATTGGCTCTCCCCCGACTGTGGCTGCGCTGGACTCAATCCGCAGCCGACATGGCGAGTTCCTGACAAAAAATAGCATGAGAGGCCCACACGTTGAGAACGCGCCCGTTGGGGAGTATCGGGGGGAGAGCCTCAAGTAATGTCCTGTGCCGTCCATATGGCGTGCAACGTATTCCTAGAGTACTCTGTTTTGGAGGAGGCGGAGCATCGCAAAAGCAGCACCGCCCCCGATTTTGCCGCCAACGTGGATTCTCCGGCTGATCGCCGAACACAATTCTGGCATTGGAGACCGGAGAATCCTGCTTATTGTCTTTGAAGATGTGATCCTGAGCAATAACGTTTTGAGCTTTACATGGAACATGATGTTTTATTTGCAATAGTGCTCTTGTATTTTTTCTGAACATGGAACCTTGTTCAGTCTGAACTAGGTACGATCTGGGTGCGACTTGTCTTCGAACTTTAGCTTTGTGTTGCCATCCACCATCAGGGTTTTGTATACGTATGTAGTCTCCTTCTTTTAATTTTGATAAAGGTTTTGTGTGCTTGTCATAGTTTTCTTTTTGTTTCTGTTTTCGTAACCTTAGGTGATTGTGTATCTCTTGATGATGCACATCTGGAATAGTTATCTCAGGTAACGTGGTGCAAATTTTATCTTCCCATCAACATTTGGGCAGGCGATAATCCAGGTGACAGTGGTGTGGCTCTGTATGTTAACAGTGCCAAAAATAAGTCTTTGTTGTCATCGATTGCTTTATGGAAGTTCTCAATGGACTATTCCTCCGCCTTTCTCTGCTTTGCCATTTCATTGAGGATACAATGGGCGAGATATGATGTGATTAAAATTATACCTTTCTGCAAATTGTGTCCACTCCCAGCTTGTGAGGCAAGGACCATTGTCAGAGACAACGTGTAATAGTATCCCATGGCGAGCAAAATAGATTTTGCTGCATGTATGACAGATCTTGTCATTGAATCATTCAGCGTAATCACCTCGGGATAGTTGGAATAATAATCGATGATGACTAGATAGTCACGACCTGGAAAGTAGAAAAGATCCATACCAACTTTGATCCACAGATTGGTGATGAGTTCATTTTCTTCCATACTTTCTTTGCATTGCACAGATTGGTGCATTTGGCAAATGCTGTATTCCTGCACATGATTGCCCACATCCTTGTTGATTTCAGGCCAGTACAGAGATTGTATTGCTCGTCTATGACATTTTTCAATACCCTGGTGACCCGCGTGTATCTGTTCCAAGATGCCCTGTCGGAGGCATTAAGGAATAGCTATCCGGTCTCCCTTCAGTAGGAATCCATCTATTACTGTGAGGTCATCTTTGACACTGCAAAAGGCAGAGTTACATCCATTGGGCCATCCTTCTTTGAAATGAAATGAAAATCACTTAATGTCACAAGTAGACTTCAAATGAAGTTACTGTGAAAAGCCCCTAGTCGCCACATTCAGGCACCTGTTTGGGGAGGCTATTATGGGAATCGAACCGTGCTGCTGGCCTGCCTTGATCTGCTTTCAAAGCCAGCAATTTAGTCTTGTGCTAAACAGCCCCTTGAGGTATTTGATTACCCTCTGGAGTGTCAAAGCCTTTTCTGTTTCTTCTTTAATCATTTGTAGTTTTCTGTCAGACACTGGTAGCATCTCGGCAATAAATGAGGCTTGTGCTTGCACTACGTGTACTATATCTGTATCTGATGTGTCAGTATCAGTGGTAGCTCTGGACAAGGTATCAGCAACAAGTAAATCTTTCCCTGGCTCTTTATGCTAGTCATTTGAAGTCTCGGTTGTGTGAATTCTTTCAACTAGGTTTAATTTATCGCAAGCATCCACCCCAATTAGCGATGGCTTATCATCTTCCACTATCTCAAAATCGATTGACATTTCGATGTCGCCATTCCTAACAGTGAGACGGCAGGAACCTCTTTTGGCTATGGTGTTATCATTGTAATCAGTCAGTCGACAAGTAGATTTCTGTATGCTTGTTTTAAATTCTTTTCTGTAATAAGATTTGCGTGTGCTCCTGTATCAATTTTAAATGGTATATCTGAGCCATTTATTTTAAGTAATACAGTTCACTCTTTAATTATCTTTGAGAGCTATTGTACTGGTTTGTTATTACAATCCAGCAAATTAATCCTAGTGACTGCATCAACCATGAAAGTATCCTTTAGCGTGTATATTGCAAAATCTTCATTATCAGTTAAGATATTTGGTCTTTTTTCTTCACTCTGAACACTTTGGATCCTTCTGTAGTCATTGTAGGATTTTAAAAATTTGTTTACTGGACAAGCAGTTTCTGTACTACGACACAGCATCAATGGCATCAGACACATTTCTCGACATCGCGCCTTTTTTGTTTGCCTTGCACACCGCATATTCAGAGGATGCTTGTTCACTGGCTTTGCACATATTAATCGCGTCTTCTGGCGGCAAAATCGGTCGAGTTAGCACTTTTTCACGCAAACATTCGTCATTTATCGCAAATACAACTTGATCGCAAAGCATTGAATCAGCAATGGAGACAAAATTGCACGACTGCGCTCTTAACTTTAAAGCAGTAATGAAAGAATCTATTGATTCTCCTTTTAGCTGCAGCCTTTTTCTGAACATGTAGCGCTCATAGGTCTCGTTCACCTGCTTCTTGCAATGTGCGTCGAATTTCTGTAGCAATATGTTAGATTTTGTTTTATCCTCATCAGCAGCAAATTCAAAGTAGTTGTAAAGCTCTAATGCTTTTGTTCCAGCCAAATTCAGAAGTGCTATTTTTCTCTGATCGGAAGCATTTTCGTGCGCGGAGGCAGATAGGAAAACTTCAAACTGCTGTTTGAAGAATGCCCAGTTTTGACGTAGTTCAGCGTTTGTTCTGAAGTAGTCAGGCTTCTTTAGACTCTCCACCTTACGATTCTTCTTCTGTGTAGATGTTCTGATCCACGCAGCGGCGTGATTGTTTTCTTCAATCTTCTTAAAGCTAACCTGTCTAATCTAACTGCTTCTTAATTGTAGAAATAAACTCCTGGTACCATTTGATGTTGCTAAATTCAGGATGGTTGACATAGTGTTCACAAAGACTACAAAATAGCTTTAACTTGAACAAAGCTATAAATTTATCAACACTACTTAATTGGATTCAACACTTACTCCTATAATATACAGTTGATAATTAACATATAATCTACACTCATCTACTACTACTCTCTACACTATTATAAAATATGATCTGCTCTCACTGACATTATCTTTCCTTCAGTCTGTACTCTAGCTATCTCCTTCACTTCTCACCCCAGAAGGCTTAGCATCAGTGTCTTGTATATTTGTAACTCTAGCTCCCTCCTGTGGCTGCTTTAGGCATTTCATGAACCCTTGCAGTTCTTACATTTATGATAATGTCACATTCATCACCTCAAGAATAAAAAAAACAGCCTTTCTGCAGGCTTTCAACCCTTAAATTGCCCCCAACATTTTAATCCAATTTCCTAAAATCTTCCAAACATCACAGTTCTAATTTTCCAAAATTCCCCAAATTCAGAGAAGGTTTTATTAGGTAGGAAAATAGCACACGTAACTTCTTTATTCAAAAAAGGGAAGCAAACAGAAAGCAGGAAATTGTAGGCCTGTTAGTTTAACATCTGCCATAGAGAATCAGAGATAAACATGAATGGGTCTTTTTCTGGTTTGCAGGATGTAACAAGTGGTGTGCCACATGGATCAGTACTGGGGTCTCAATTCTTCACAATTTATATAAATAATTTGGATAAGGGGCTGATGATATGATTGCTATATTTGCTGATAACACAAAGATAGGCAGGAAAGGAAATTGTGAAGACGACAGATGGAAGGTACAAAAAGATATAGATAGGTTAGGAGAGTGGCCAAAGATCTGGCAAATGGAATTTAATGTGGCAGGATGAATAAAAAAAAGAGTCATATAATCTTTAAATTGTGAAATGTTGCAGAGTTCTAAGATGCTGGGGGGTCTGGGTGTCCTCGTGCATGAATTGCAGAAGGAGATGCAGAAAGTAATTGGGAAACTAATAGAATTTTATCATTAATGCTGTAAATTCTATGGGCGCGATTCAGCGGAAAAAAGTTAAAGTCCGCTTTTGCGTGCGTTTGGCAGGGTGTTTCTCAGCAGCCACATTGGCGAGGTCGCGGCCTGTATTCAATGGTATTTAGTGCCAAATATGAGCCACGTGAATCTCATTATTCCTGGCTCCCTTGCAGTCTGATTTGCTCACTCATATTCTACAAAGCCCACGGGGAGATCAATCAGTGATCCCCCATGGTCCTCATGAGGGTTGTAAGAGTATATGAATCAAATTTGTATCATGTTGACAGAAAGGCAACATTATAATTGGATTCACAGGTCTATTTTGATCTACCACAGAAGAGGTTACACAACTAAATCAAATGACAACTTGTTAAAACTTAATCAATACCATAATCAGCATAGTTGGAAGAAATGGAGGCAGCGTTCATTAATACTTTGCCTGTAAGGATACTCACAAATTATTCATGTTATGTGACAAAAGGAGGAATTTAAGATAAAAATGTAATGTTAAAACTGGACAGTGATCTGCTTCGTTATTGATATCGGCAACTACTCTAACATGCTGGGAGTCACTGAATGCATGCATTATTCATGCAAAATAATGTTGCTGTTTCAGGTTATCACTGAATACAAAACTTGATTTCACAACTTTCACCAAGAGTGCATTTGGTGTCAGAGACTAGTAGCTAGGGAAGCAATTCCAAACTTACAGCATCGAGATCATACTTAATATATGTAATAACCCTCATGAAACCCATGGGGATGACCAGATTGATCTCTCCATGGGGCTCATAGAATATGGGCTCCCCCGCTGATAAGCAGAGGCCCAACAACTGGGGCTATTAGAATCAACCCTTAAAAGCCGGCCTTGACTGGAACCTATGTGCTGTGCGCCATGTTGCGGCCTTTTGCTTTTGGTTAGAAAGAAGTCTCCATTTTGATTCACCTGTTCCGGTTAGAGCTTTTATAATGTATGATCACTTCTTGAAACACCAGAGGTAATTTTCTCAGTATATAGCAGAAGAGGATCCCTCCAACATTCCCTGCGAACTCATACCCAGAAAATGATACTGAGTAACTTATCATTTGTCTTTCAGGTGCTGATGAACATTCTGCATATTTATAGGAGTTTTAGTTTTTATTTTACCTCTTTCCTACTCCAATCAAGTTAGCTTGGTCAGTGGGATTGCTATGGATGAGGGCTTATAATTGTGTGCAGAGGTTCATTAAATTTTAATTCATTTTTAAATGTGGTGAGAGCATAGATGATAATGTCACCCATGGGCGGCATGGTAGCACAGTGGTTAGCACAGTTGCTTCACAGCGCCAGAGTCCCAAGTTCGATTCAGGGCTTGGGTCACTGTCTGTGTGGAGTCTGCACGTTCTCCCTGTGTCTGCGCGGGTTTCCTCCGGGTGTTCCTGTTTCCTCCCACAAGTCCCAAAAGACATGCTGTTAAGTTATTTGGACATTCTGAATTCTCCCTCTATGTACTCGAATAGGTGCCGGAATGTGGCGAAGAGGGGATTTTCACAGCAACTTCATTGCAGTGTTAATGTAAGTCTACTTGTGACAATAAAGATTATTATTATAAAATATTTAAAATAACACTTGAAACGTTTATTAAGTATACAGGGTCTCTAGGCTTCTAGTTCACAGGAGTTACATTCCAAAAAATGCCCATCTCAAATGATGTGGAAATGTCTGTTCCAAGGACTTTTGCATCACTTTGCTCCACAGAAAGGTTAACACTTGATTCTAAAGTTATGCACCCTGAATTAGCGTGGGCTGTCCTGAGCGTACACCCTAATTTCAGGGAAACATCAGTGGAAACCTTCACATGTGGTGCAAACAGCCATTTTCAGTATCTTACATCATTTCTCCAGGGTTTTATTGATTCGTTGCTGGAGATCCCTCATGGCAATTCCAGGAAATATTCTCATTTCTACTTCAGTGCAAAGTGAAAAATCTTCACATCAAAGCAATAATATAACTGATCCCTATGCAGTGAATACTCTTAATGATCATGTTTATGCCTGTTATTATTTTAAAAGTTGCCTACATGATGTTACTTTAAACTTTACCTGGGCCAATGCAGAATGATGCTATTACACCAAGAATAGAGACCACACTCACATAAGGCATCCAGAAAACCTTGCTCTGTAGAAGAAACATAAAATCCAAAGTTATAAAATCACAATGTCAAGAATCCCTGCCACTTATTGAGACATAAATTTTCGTTAAATCTTCAGAAAATAATTACAATGCAACATATTACCTCCAAATTGAGAACATTGACACTCAGTAATATTAACACAGGAATTATAACAAGTTTAATGCTGATTATAAGCATACCTTGTTAAGGAAAACAATCTTGATATTTAACTGAGAGAAGTCAAGGGGCTGGTGCTATTGGAGGGTGCAACTGTGAATTAATCAAGCAGTTATATTGTCGAGAGCATCTTTGGGGGAAAGATTACAGTGAGTCCACGTTTCGTTTGATTTATGCAGTTTACAAAATGCCAAAATGTCTCCAATAAACATTTAGAATCAGATGTCCTTTTTGGACGTTGTAGCAATGGGAGGTAGTTCCTTAGCACACAAGGTTTTAGTAGTGCATTACATAAGTTATTATATTGTTACTTTGAATCAAATCCCACATGTTCTGACAATTTTTAAGGATAATGTTTCACCATCCCCTCCATTCATTTTGCAATGGCTTGAATTTTCACTTCCACAAAGGGAGGCAGCACAGGGGGATGCAGAGTTGGGCTGGGTAAAGGGCTGGCCTTGATGATCCAGCACTTTGTCCCAGCTGCAAAAAAGTAAATAAAACAATAACAGCCATATAAATCACACCCTCTCCCACCCCTTCACACTCCACACATCCCAATGCCCCATCTATGCCAACCCATGTCAACTCATGACTCCCACTCACCTCCATGGCTCTTCAAATCGTCTGTGCCAACTTATAACCCCTATCCATCTTCATGGCCCTTTATAGCCCCAATGCCAACTGATGCTCCTCTGCCAATCCCAATTTCCTTTTATAAGCTGTATGCCAACCTATGCCACTTGACCAATTCCCTATTGCCACTAGGTGCCCTCCATGCAAATATGTGCCCCCACCTACCTCCTGTCGATCTTTATAGCTCCCATGCCAAACTACTGCCAACCAGTGCCCCCAACCATCATTCTTTGTGCTGAAACCATCCATGCCAACTTTCCTGATATCCCCCATAGGCAAACCTCAGGACCCATGTTGAGAGGGAGTAAAATAAAGTTACAAGTGTCTACTAATACATTCACTATTTAAACATAAACTCTCTCATTGACAAAGGCCCATTGACTATATTTAATTTTTTTCAAAAATTTAATCCCATATAACAACTAACATTCCCCATCAAAGAATTTATTAGCACTTGTAGCTGTCAATCAGGCAGCTGAAAGGCACCCCACTGTGATAATGAGAGGTTGTGAAATCTGTCATGCAACACAAATGCAACAATGATAGCTTTCATACTTAAGTCAACAAACAGCAAGCACTGCATTTTTAAATGGTGAGACTTTTTAAAAAATCTAACGTGCAGGAGGTTTAAATCTCTTGATAGCTTGACAGTTCCAATGAGCTTTATGATTCCCTTGACAGCTGCCTTGATAGTTCCGATGAGCTTGAAAGTTCCACTGAGTTTCTCCACTGTTTATGCACATTCATGTCTACTTTTGAAATCCCAAAGAGCAACCTCCTTCTCCCAAAGGGCACATAGCCTCTTGTACAGGTGTCACTGGACCATTATGAAAAACTATCCTTCCTCTCTAAAGAACTCTGGTAACTTTAGATTTCCTCCTGATTGACCGAAAGTGCACAAGTCATATTTTAGACAGCTGACTAGCTAAAATTGGATCTGACCAAAGGTTGCTGCAGTTTAACATATGCAGCTTCCTCTGTGAACCACAGATGTGCAAAGTACAGCCCGCCCCCATGTAAAAATAGTGGAGTCCATATTTGGGGGATGGGCTTCCAAATTTGGCCATCCAGTACCATTTTAACTATAATGGATAAACTCTCCAGGTCTGTGAAAATTTCCAGTTTTCTGAATTGCCATGGCAATTTATGAACTGATTAACAGACAGGATTTTGAAATCCCGTCAGTGTAAAAGTAGCAAAGACTATATTGTTTTATACACCCTTAATCATTGAAATTTCTTCATTACATCGGTATATAAATCAGAATCCCAACTTGTATAAAACATCCCTGTACTGTCACCACAAACGTAGGGCGCAATTTAACCACCACGTTGCACCTGACATGGGTCAGGCCTACCGGTTAAATAGCGTATAAGGCCAAAATTGAGATTCGCGCCAGCCGCAAATCAGTTTGCTATCTGACCGGCCCGCTCCTGATGGCAAGCTTTGGCTCGGGCGAGACTGTTATTAACCCTCATTTGCATTCATTTTCATCTCATTAATGCAGTTGACGCCAATGGCAACAGTCTCCTGGGAATTAGAGGCACCTCAGCGAGAAATCACACGGTTGTCCTTTAGTACTCCTTTCTAAAAACATGAAGCGGACGCAATGGCTGCTGAGGGGAACTGAGGAGGTGAGTAGCAATTTTTGTTTCCCGGGCTGAGGGACTTTTCGTCTGTGAGGTCTCCAAGCCATATTTAAATATTGTGGATACCCATAACTGTCTGTTCTACCAAACACTTCCAGGACAAAGCCCTGATGTTGGTTCTTTGCTGAAGGTCACTTTAGCTCCCTTTGACTGAGAAGTCTCTAGCTTCACAGCTGAAGGCTATTTCAAAAGAGGAATTAGCCTAGTTAGCTGTGAGTGCACTTCACAGCTGCAGATTGTGTTTGCTGCTTGTTCCATCTGGTGGCTGCAAATGCCTGGAGGCTGCTGTTGCTGTCTCCTTCCTTTTCTGTAGCCAGAAAGAAGGACAATATTTTCTGAGATACCTGGGTCCTGGAACACCGGCCGTAGGGGGACGTATGAGTGCAGAAAATAATCCGGTTTGAAGCAAGTAGGTGCTGTGGGACCTGGTGTGTAACATTGATTGCACTGTTGAAGAAATACTTTTGCAGATTGCTGATGCTTTTGTTGCTGGTGTGGTGAGTGTGGCATGTAACTGGATGTCACCGCAGGATAAACATGCTGGAAGTCAAGGATGTTCAATTGTACCTTGAGCGCCGATGGAATAAGTGGATGCCAGGATTTGGTTCTGGCAAGGTTGGGCCATGTGGGAGGGCCTGCATAGCTGCAGTTCCTGGACAGTGAATGGTACTAATACGTGAAACAAGTAACACGTTGATGGACAGATCATTTCTACCACAAAGTTCTGGACCTGGTAACACATTCTCAGGCTTATCCTCCGTTTCTGTTGAGGAACCTGTCAGGTTCATTTTGTGTGAAAATGAGCTGATATATCTTTGTACTGGTACCAATATGGAACGGTCACATTTCTTGTTTAAATGGTAAGTGTGATATGTGGAATGTTACGTAGTTGATTTTCAAATCTTTGCTGCTGCTGACCGTTTAATAAACATGTGTGATGTCTCAGATGATGATTATTGTATTGCATTTCAATCAAATTTTGAAGCCTGAGCAGTTTGCCTGAACTTTAGACATGCCAGCACCATAGAGGCAGCAGCCAACAATCAAACACTCAAGAGCTGGGCTCCAGCACTGGAAGTATCCCTGCGACCATAAGGTAAGTGTGTGGATCAGGGGAGGGCACCTGAGCATGGTCTCCCTAATGTTCCCGGCAGGGATCTGGGGTCCAGGGGCACCTGCTGTTGCCAGGGGTGACTTTGTAGAGCGAGATTTTCCAGCACAACTGGTTCAGTGTATGGCACTCAGAGAAGGCA